>NC_086449.1:792468158-793068158 GCF_028390025.1 Pseudophryne corroboree | reverse complement strand
CGTGGCCTCTGCCGCTCAGACAAGACCTGCTACAGCAGGGGCCCTGTCTGTTCCAAGACTTACCGCGGCTGCGTTTGACGGCATGGCGGTTGAACGCTGGATCCTGAAGGAAAAGGGCATTCCGGAGGAAGTCATTCCTACGCTTATTAAAGCCAGGAAAGAGGTTACAGCAAATCATTATCACCGCATATGGCGGAAATATGTTGCATGGTGTGAGGCCGTAAAGGCCCCAACAGAGGAATTTCAACTAGGTCGATTTCTGCATTTCCTGCAAGCAGGAGTGAATATGGGCCTAAAACTGGGCTCCATTAAGGTACAGATCTCGGCTCTGTCGATTTTCTTTCAAAAAGAACTAGCTTCAGTACCTGAAGTTCAGACATTTGTAAAGGAGTGCTGCATATTCAGCCCCCGTTTGTGCCCCCTGTGGCACCTTGGGATCTCAACGTGGTGTTGAGTTTCTTAAAATCACATTGGTTTGAGCCACTAAAAACCGTGGATCTGAAATATCTCACGTGGAAGGTGGTCATGTTATTGGCCTTGGCTTCTGCCAGGCGAGTATCAGAATTGGCGGCTTTGTCTTGTAAAAGTCCTTATCTGATTTTCCATATGGATAGGGCAGAATTGAGGACTCGTCCCCAGTTTCTCCCTAAGGTGGTGTCAGCGTTTCACCTGAACCAGCCTATTGTGGTGCCTGCGGCTACTAGGGACTTGGAGGACTCCAAGTTGTTAGACGTTGTCAGGGCCCTGAAAATATATGTTTCCAGGACGGCTAGAGTCAGAAAATCTGACTCGCTGTTTATCCTGTATGCACCCATTAAGCTTGGTGCTCCTGCTTCTAAGCAGACTATTGCTCGTTGGATTTGTAATACAATTCAGCTTGCACATTCTGTGGCAGGCCTGCCACAGCCAAAATCTGTAAATGCCCATTCCACAAGGAAGGTGGGCTCATCTTGGGCGGCTGCCCGAGGGGTCTCGGCTTTACAACTTTGCCGAGCGGCTACTTGGTCAGGGGCAAACACGTTTGCAAAATTCTACAAATTTGATACCCTGGCTGAGGAGGACCTGGAGTTCTCTCATTCGGTGCTGCAGAGTCATCCGCACTCTCCCGCCCGTTTGGGAGCTTTGGTATAATCCCCATGGTCCTTTCGGAGTTCCCAGCATCCACTAGGACGTCAGAGAAAATAAGAATTTACTCACCGGTAATTCTATTTCTCGTAGTCCGTAGTGGATGCTGGGCGCCCATCCCAAGTGCGGATTGTCTGCAATACTTGTACATAGTTATTGTTACAAAAATCGGGTTTTGTTGTGAGCCATCTCTTCAGAGGCTCCTTTTTGTTATCATACTGTTAACCGGGGTTCCTATCACGAGTTATATGGTGTGATTAGTGTGGCTGGTATGAGTCTTACCCGGGATTCAAAATCCTTCCTTATTATGTCAGCTCGTCCGGGCACAGTGTCCTAACTGAGGCTTGGAGGATGGTCATAGAGGGAGGAGCCAGTGCACACCAGGTAGTCATAAATCTTTCTAGAGTGCCCAGCCTCCGTCGGAGCCCGCTATTCCCCATGGTCCTTTCGGAGTTCCCAGCATCCACTACGGACTACGAGAAATAGAATTACCGGTGAGTAAATTCTTATTTTTTATGCATACTTAAGAATACACACAAAACAGGTTTACATTTTCATCTCCTATATAATAGCCCAGATCTGTCACTCTGTGACTGTGTGGCTAATGCTGGGAGGAGTCACAACGCCCAGCGTGAGTCACAGAGTCAGTGGCTGGATGCAGGGCATGATGTGACAGGCGGGCGTCGGGAGCGCACACTGTATGCTATGAAGATGATGGGGGGGGGGGGGAATTCCCTATTCCACCAGCCCGGCCCAGCCTCTGCTCTCCCCACCCTGCCCGGGGAAATGATGCAAGGACGGTGCAGCTGAGGCTTCCCCCGGACCCGCCCGTATCACTCACCTCCCCGCTGTCTGGAGGCAGCCCGCCCCCAGCAGACAGCCCACTCCGGCCCGCAGCCGCCACCACCTCCTCCGTTCTCCTCACCTCTCGCCCGGCGGCCTCAGACCCGCTTCTGCTGCTGGCTCCACAAAATCTCTCGAGGACTGGGGGTGGCCACTAGGTCCACTTAAAGGAGACACGCGGCAGCTCCAGCACCAGGCTGAAGGAGCTCCCCTGACACTGCGTGCATGTACAGGGCTACTGCTATACATATATATGCACCCCCACAACCGCCCATCCCCCACCAGCGGCACCCCCACAACCGCCCCTCCACCACCCGCGGCACCCCCGCAACCATCCCTCCCCCACCCCGCACCACCCCTGCAACCACCCCTCCCCCACCCGCAACACCCTCACAACCAACCCTCCCCCACCCGCTGCAACCTCCCCTTCTACGCCACCCCTGCACCCACCGCTCCCTCACCTCTGGAGTAAAAAGTCTATGGCAGGTGAGGCAGTGCCTCGC
Organism: Pseudophryne corroboree; assembly: GCF_028390025.1. Taxonomy (NCBI): domain Eukaryota; kingdom Metazoa; phylum Chordata; class Amphibia; order Anura; family Myobatrachidae; genus Pseudophryne; species Pseudophryne corroboree. Next base: position 793,065,687 of record NC_086449.1, on the reverse strand, counting down.
CTGGTTATCTTTTCAACCCATCTCTGATCAAAACTCACCACATTTCCAGGAGCTTATACTGCTGCACCTGTGTATAATGCCGACATGAACCATTTGGCTCATATAGTGTTTATAAATCTGGCTCTGGAACTAACCCGTGCCTACTGAGAAATGTACCTCACCGCACGTCCCTGACTCCCTCCCCCACCCATGGCACCCCCGCACCCGCCCCACCTGAGGCACCCCCGCAAGGAGCTCTCATTGGGTTAGTGGCAGGTCTATCACACGCAGTCCACAGCTGATTGGGCGAGAAACGCCCTCCCACGCAGGTTACATCCAATGGGAGGCTCTGCCCTTTTGCTGCTGTCTGTTCCCAGAGCCCACACCCCAAAATAGGCCCACTGCATCTGCAGCAACACACTCACATAAAAATCACCACAAATTCGAAAAGGGGGCGTGACCACGGGTAAAGGAGCGTGGCCCTGCCCCTTTTTCTATACTTTCAAATGGAAGTTTGGAGAGTCAAATATCGGTACAGACCATAAAAAAAAACAAAAAAAAACTGTACCTGCCAAAAAGGTCCAGCTGGAGGGTATGAAGCAAGTCTCTGTGCTGTAGATAGGGGGAAAAAATCCTTTTACTGCAGCCTGCCCCCTCCGGCATCAGCAATCCTCACTCCCTAGCCGCAACGCAGGTGGAATAAAAGCTGCTGCGGCCACCGGCATAGATGTGTATGAAAGCGGCGCAGCGGAAAGGCTTTCATAGCCCTTCCTGCACCGCATACTCTCTGAGCCCCGGAGCCTCCTCTGCTCGTGATGTCACAGAATTGCCTCCCAGGAACAGCCGCGTCCATATCCCCAGAGGCCCTGACTCCGCAACATAGCACCTGGGCTGTCTGCCTGGAAGCCCCGAGATGGCTAATGTCAGGGCCGTTTCTAGCCCTTTTGGCGGCCCGGGCGGAAAATAGGGGCGTGGCTTCATACAGGGGGCGTGGTTAGTTACGCCCCCTTTAGAGTTGTGCTCCCATTTGTGCCCCCTGTAGAGTAGCGCCGCTTACACACCAAAAAAAATAATACTATCCCCGCTCCTGATTCCGGACCGCTGCAGACCTCCGCCGGCGTCGCTCCTCTCCTCAGATCTATGGGAGAGACGTCATGACGTCTCTCCCATAGCACAGCATAGATAGACACTAGAGGTCAATTATGACCCCTAGCGTCTGTGTCAGTCCCACAATGCTGTGCGGTGCGCAATGACGTCATCGCGCACAGCAAAGGTCCTCTCCACGAAGGGAAACTAGACGGGTAGCGTCTAGTTCCTTTCACAGCGGGGGACACGGCAAACACAGCGGGGGGCACAATAGCGGATCTTGCCATGGAGCGGCGCCCTCTGGAAGGCGGCGCCCCGGGCAAAAGTCCTGCTTGCCTGTGGCAAGATCCGCTTCTGCTAATGTAATGGATAGAGTGGGTGATATCGCGGAGGGTAATGTCTGGACGCTGAATCAATGTAAAAGGTGACAGTGCTGTGCAGTGCAGTGGGTGTGCAGTGTCACTGATACAGCACAGCACTCTTACCTTTTACATTGATTCAGCGAGTCAGTCAGTTCTGCCAGTCAGTCACTATTGTTAGCGCCGGTGTCCCAATGCACCACATTACAGGGAAGTACACGCACTAAATAAACTACAGCTCCCAGCAGTCCTTAGCGCCAAAGCATTCCAGCGCTAAGGCCTGCTGGGAGCTGTAGTTTATTGAGCACGGGACACCGGCGCTAACAATAGTGACGGGCTGTTTGGGAGAGCCACTGCCAAAGGGAGGACAGCAGCTTAGCTGGTTCCAGGAGGAGAAGCAGAAGAAGCATTACCAGCCCCTCCCCCACTCCCAGTATCTCCGGGGCCCCATCCGCGGCACCCCCATACTCCCCCTTCCTCCACCCGCGGTGGCTCCGGACCCTCTTCCCCACCCGCAGGACCTCTGCACCCGCCCCTTCCCCACCCACGGCACCACCGCACCCGCCCCTCCTCCACCCGCGGTGGCTCCGGGACCCCACCCCTCCCCTACCCATGACACCCCCACAGCCGCCCCTCCTCCACCCGCGGCACCCCCGGATCCCCTTCCCCATCTGAATCTCCCCCGCACCCGCCACTCCCCCAACCACAGCACCTACTAGAAGATTCATCAGGCCCTGCGTGCGCTGTTCACGCCGTTATGACCCCTTAACCATTGCATGCCCTTTGTCCGTGCAATATGTAACCACTCACACAGTTATGATTGGAGGTAATACTCCATATAACACAAATATTGCATGCCACAAGGGAGTGCAAGGGTTAAGATGGCACAGTCCCTTACGACGGTGTGAAAAGCGCCCGTAGGGTGCAATGAATCACCTAGTAAGTAAAGATTTGTTAATTGCTTAATTCAATAGAAGCAGGGCCCTACAGCTTTCTCTTGTTAACACCCAAACTGCGTTTGTTCCCATTTTTGAAAGATACTATATATATATATATATATATATATATATATACATTATATATACAGGCCTTTTCATGCACCCCTGTGTAATCTCACTTGTTCTAAACCTGTGTCAGCTGCTCTTTAGTAATTTACCAGCCAGTGTCAGGTGACTAGTGTACCTTTAAAAGCCATAAGATGCATGGCAGATACACATTAAACCTAGTGGGCATGTGTGCAGTTATATTATGGGTGATACAGGTGCCAGGTTTTCATTTTTGTGACTTTGTGATAGTGTAGGACCTGCATGAATGTGGGGTACCTTGGCGAGCGGTATGCAGGCTTCCGTGCATTGGCCAATTCACTAACTAAACCCCCATAATTTATTTATTGATGTTGTGAGGATAAGTGAGCTTGCTATGGTGAGTGCTGAACTTTCTGTTTGTATATATTTGGGTTGGTGGCCATGGGCTGCATGCACCCCACCCTATGAGTGGTGAGTGCAGATATTGCACCCCGCTTCTGGGGTGGCGAGTGCTGTGGTTTTCTAGATTTGTATATATATATATATATATATATATATATATATATATATTTCTCTGACGTCCTAGTGGATGCTGGGAACTCCGTAAGGACCATGGGGAAGGAGACTGGGCACTCTAAGAAAGATTTAGGACTACCTGGTGTGCACTGGCTCCTCCCTCTATGCCCCTCCTCCAGACCTCAGTTAGAATCTGTGCCCGGCTCGAGCTGGTTGCACACTAGGGGCTCTCCTGAGCTTCTAGTAAAGAAAGTGTTTATTAGTTTTTTTTATTTTCCGTGAGATCTGCTGGCAACAGACTCACTGCAACGAGGGACTTAGGGGAGAGAAGCGAACCTACCTGCTTGCAGCTAGCTTGGGCTTCTAGGCTACTGGACACCATTAGCTCCAGAGGGATCGAACACAGGCCCAGCCTTGGTCGTCCGGTCCCGGAGCCGCGCCGCCATCCCCCTTGCAGAGCCAGAAGTAAGAAGATCTTCACGGAAATCGGCGGCTAAAGACTCCGGTCTTCATTAAGGTAGCGCACAGCACTGCAGCTGTGCGCCATTGCTCCCTGTGCACACCACATACTCCGGTCACTGATGGGTGCAGGGCGCTGGGGGGGGCGCCCTGGGCAGCAATTACAGTACCTTAAAGTGGCTAATCACACATAATATAGCCTAATACGCTATATATGTGTAAAATACCCCTGCCACATTATTATTATAAGAGTGGGAGAAGTCCGCAGAAAAAGGGGCGGGGCTCTCTCCCTCAGCACACTGGCGCCAATTCCTCTCACAGCTCCGCTGGAAGGACGCTCCCCAGGCTCTCCCCTGCAGTTTCCAGGCTCAATAGGGTAAAAAAGAGAGGGGGGGCACTAAATTTAGGCGCAAATACTATATATATATATATATATATATATATATATATATATATATATATATATATATATAGCGGCTAATAGGGTAAATCACTTGTGTAGTGTAACTCCCTGCATTATATAGCGCTGTGGTGTGTGCTGGCATACTCTCTCTCTGTCTCCCCAAAGGACTTTGTGGGGTCATGTCCTCAGTCAGAGCATTCCCTGTGTGTGTGCGGTGTGTCGCTACGGCTGTGTCGACATGTTTGATGAGGAGGCTTATGTGGAGGCGGAGCAGATGCCAATAAATGTGATGTCACCCCCTGCGGGGTCGACACCTGAGTGGATGGATATGTGGAAGGAATTACGTGACAGTGTCAACTCCTTACATAAAAGGTTTGACGACATGGGACAGCCGGCTTCTCAGCCCATGCCTGCCCAGGCGTCTCAAAAGCCATCAGGGGCTCAAAAACGCCCGCTACCTCAGATGGCAGACACAGATGTCGACACAGATACTGACTCCAGTGTCGACGACGAAGAGACTAGTGTACATTCCAATAGGGCCATCCGTTGCATGATTACGGCAATGAAAAATGTGTTGCACATTTCTGACATTAACCCAGGTACCACAAAAAAGGTTATTATGTTTGGGGAGAAAAAGCAACCAGTGGTTTTTCCCCCATCTGAGGAGTTAAATGAGGTGTGTGAAGAAGCGTGGGTTTTCCCCCGATAAAAAACTGGTGATTTCTAAGAAGTTACTAATGGCGTACCCTTTCCTGCCAGAGGACAGGATACGTTGGGAGACATCCCCTAGGGTGGATAAGGCGCTCACACGCTTGTCAAAGAAGGTGGCACTATCGTCTCAGGATACGGCCGCCCTAAACGAGCCTGCGGATAGAAAGCAGGAGGCTATCCTGAAGTCTGTATATACACACTCAGATACTATACTGAGACCTGCAATTGCTTCAGCATGGATGTGCAGTGCTGCAGCTGCGTGGTCAGATTCCCTGTCTGATAACATTGATACTCTTGACAGGGACACTATTTTGCTAACCATAGAGCATATTAAAGACGTAGTCTTACACATGAGGGATGCACAGAGGGATATTTGCCGGCTGGCATCTAGAATAAATGCAATGTCCATTTCTGCCAGGAGAGTATTATGGACTCGGCAGTGGACGGGTGATGCAGATTCTAAAAGGCACATGGAAGTTATGCCTTACAAAGGTGAGGAATTGTTTGGGGATGGTCTCTCGGACCTCGTATCCACAGCGACAGCTGGGAAGTCGACATTTTTACCCAATGTTCCCTCACAGCCAAAGAAAACACCGTATTATCAGGTACAGTCCTTTCGGCCCCAAAAAGGCAAGCGGGTTAGAGGCGCTTCCTTTCTGCCCAGAGGCAAAGGAAGAGGGAAAAAGCTGCACCAGACGGCCAGTTCCCAGGAACAAAAATCTTTCCCCGCTTCCTCTAAGTCCACCGCATGACGGTGGGGCTCCACAGGCGGAGCCAGGTGCGGTGGGGGCCCGTCTCTGGAACTTCAGCGACCAGTGGGCTTGCTCACGGGTGGATCCCTGGATTCTACAAGTGGTATCTCAGGGGTACAAGCTGGAATTCGAAACGTCTCCCCCTCGCCGTTTCCTCAAATCAGCTTTGCCAACGACTCCCCCAGACAGGGAAGCAGTGCTGGAGGCGATTCACAAGCTGTACTCCCAGCAGGTGATAATCAAGGTACCCCTCCTTCAACAGGGCCGGGGTTATTATTCCACAATGTTTGTGGTACCGAAACCGGACAGTTCGGTGAGGCCCATTTTAAATTTGAAATCCTTGAACACTTATATAAGAAGGTTCAAGTTCAAAATGGAATCGCTCAGGGCGGTTATTGCAAGCCTGGACGAAGGGGATTACATGGTATCACTGGACATCAAGGATGCTTACCTGCATGTCCCCATTTACCCTCCTCACCAGGAGTACCTCAGATTTGTGGTACAGGACTGTCATTACCAATTCCAGACGCTGCCGTTTGGTCTGTCCACGGCACCGAGGGTATTTACCAAGGTAATGGCCGAAATTATGATACTCCTTCGAAAAAAGGGAGTTATAATTATCCCGTACTTGGACGATCTCCTTATAAAGGCAAGGTCCAGGTAGCAGTTGTTGGTCGGAGTAGCACTATCTCGGGAAGTGCTACAACAGCATGGCTGGATTCTGAACATTCCAAAGTCGCAGCTGGTTCCTACGAAGCGCTTACTGTTCCTAGGGATGGTTCTGGACACAGAACAGAAAAAGGTGTTTCTCCCGGAGGAGAAGGCAAAGCAGTTGTCATCTCTAGTCAGAGACCTCCTAAAACCAAAACAGGTGTCGGTGCATCACTGCACGCGAGTCCTGGGAAAGATGGTAGCTTCTTACGAAGCAATTCCCTTCAGCAGATTCCATGCAAGGATCTTCCAGTGGGATCTGTTAGACAAATGGTCCGGATCGCATCTTCAGATGCATCGGTTGATAACCCTGTCTCCAAGAGCCAGGGTGTCTCTGCTGTGGTGGTTGCAGAGTGCTCATCTTTTAGAGGGCCGCCGGTTCGGCATACAGGACTGGGTCCTGGTGACCACGGATGCCAGCCTTTGAGGCTGGGGAGCAGTCACGCAGGGAAGAAACTTCCAGGGACTATGGTCGAGTCAGGAGACTTCCCTACACATAAATATTCTGGAACTAAGGGCCATTTACAATGCCCTAAGTCAGGCAAGACCCCTGCTTCAACACCGGCCGGTGCTGATCCAGTCAGACAACATCACGGCAGTCGCCCATGTAAATCGACAAGGCGGCACAAGAAGCAGGAGGGCGATGGCAGAAGCCACAAGGATTCTCCGATGGGCGGAAAATCACGTGTTAGCACTGTCAGCAGTGTTCATTCCGGGAGTGGACAACTGGGAAGCAGACTTCCTCAGCAGACACGACCTCCACCCGGGAGAGTGGGGACTTCATCCAGTAGTCTTCCAATTGATTGTAAACCGTTGGGAAAGGCCACAAGTGGACATGATGGCGTCCCGCCTCAACAAAAAGCTAAAAAGATATTTCGCCATGTCAAGGGACCCTCAGGCGATTGCTGTGGACGCTCTAGTGACACCGTGGGTGTACCAGTCGGTTTATGTGTTCCCTCCTCTGCCTCTCATACCCAAGGTACTGAGAATAATAAGAAGGAGAGGAGTAAGAACTATACTCGTGGTTCCGGATTGGCCAAGAAGAGCTTGGTACCCAGAACTTCAGGAAATGATCTCAGAGGACCCATGGCCTCTGCCGCTCAGACAGGACCTGCTGCAGCAGGGGCCCTGTCTGTTCCAAGACTTACCGCGGCTGCGTTTGACGGCATGGCGGTTGAACACTGGATCCTGAAAGAAAATGGCATTCCGGAGGAAGTCATTCCTACGCTAGTTAAAGCTAGGAAAGATGTGACCGCAAAACATTATCACCGCATATGGCGAAAATATGTTGCTTGGTGTGAGGCCAGGAAGTCTCCAACGGAGGAATTTCAGCTGGGTCGTTTTCTGCACTTCCTACAGTCAGGAGTGACTATGGGCCTCAAATTGGGTTCCATTAAGGTCCAGATTTCGGCTCTATCGATTTTCTTCCAAAAAGAACTGGCTTCACTGCCTGAAGTTCAGACTTTTGTTAAGGGAGTGCTGCATATTCAGCCCCCCTTGGGATCTCAACGTGGTGTTGGATTTCCTTAAGTCGCATTGGTTTGAGCCACTTAAAACCGTGGAGCTAAAGTACCTTACGTGGAAGGTGGTCATGCTGTTGGCCTTGGCGTCGACCAGGCGTGTATCAGAATTGGCGGCTTTGTCATGTAAAAGCCCTTATCTGATTTTTCATGTGGATAGGGCGGAATTGAGGACTCGTTCCCAATTCCTTCCTAAGGTGGTATCAGCTTTTCATTTGAACCAACCTATTGTGGTGCCTGCGGCTACTCGGGACTTGGAGGATTCCAAGTTGCTGGACGTAGTCAGGGCCCTTAAAATATATGTTTCCAGGATGGCTAGAGTCAGGAAAACTGACTCGCTATTTATCCTGTATGCACCCAACAAGCTGGGTGCTCCTGCTTCAAAGCAGACTATTGCTCGCTGGATCTGTAACACGATTCAACTTGCACATTCTGCGGCTGGATTGCCGCATCCTAAATCTGTAAAAGCCCATTCCACAAGGAAGGTGGGCTTTTCTTGGGCGGCTACCCGAGGGGTCTCGGCTTTACAACTTTGCCGAGCTGCTACTTGGTCGGGTTCAAACACGTTTGCAAAATTCTACAAGTTTGATACCCTGGCTGAGGAGGACCTTGAGTTTGCTCATTCGGTGCTGCAGAGTCATCCGCACTCTCCCGCCCGTTTGGGAGCTTTGGTATAATCCCCATGGTCCTTACGGAGTTCCCAGCATCCACTAGGACGTCAGAGAAGACAAGAATTTTACTCACCGGTAATTCTATTTCTCGTAGTCCGTAGTGGATGTGGGGGCCCGTCCCAAGTGTGGATTGTCTGCAATACTTGTATATAGTTATTGCCTAACTAAAGGGTTATTGTTTTGAGCCATCTGTTGAGAGGCTCAGTTGTTATTCATACTGTTAACTGGGTATAGTATCACGAGTTGTACGGTGTGATTAGTGTGGCTGGTATGAGTCTTACCCGGGATTCCAAATCCTTTCCTTATTGTGTCAGCTCTTCCGGGCACAGTTTCCCTAACTGAGGTCTGGAGGAGGCGCATAGAGGGAGGAGCCAGTGCACACCAGGTAGTCCTAAATCTTTCTTAGAGTGCCCAGTCTCCTTCGAAGCCCGCTATTCCCCATGGTCCTTACGGAGTTCCCAGCATCCACTACGGACTACGAAATAGATTTACCGGTGAGTAACATCTTATTTTTCATATATATATATATATAAAAAAATCTGCTGCGGGGTACACTGGGCTCCACAAGGATTAACATCGGGGGTGTAGAGTAGGATCTTGATCCGAGGCACCAGCAGGCTCAAAGCTTTGACTGTTCCCAAGATGCACAGCTCCGCCTCCTCTATAACCTCGCCTCCGTGCACAGGAGTTCAGTTTGTAAGTTGGTGCCATGCAGTAAGCAGCCCTAAGAAAAAGCTATTTTTCAGAAGAAAGAAGAATTGAAGATTTCAAGGGCTGCAGCAGTGTTAGATGTCAGTCATCCCCTGCTGCAGCTCCGTCACTCCCCCAGCGGCGCTGTATACTCCCTCACCCTGGTTGCCGGGTCACTGCAGCAGAGGCTCCTGTGTTCCTCCCCTCGTTAGTCTCACACTCACCGCTGTCCCCTGGATCATGTGGCCGCATTCAAAGGGAAGGTAAGGGGTCTCTTTGGCCCGCTGTAGCGCGATCCAGCGCGGCCGTGGGAGGTGGGCCGCGTGGACACTGTAAGGGGCAGCCGCTCCACTAGCCTCCGGGACACAGGGCACAGGTGGAGTTTTGTCTCTGTAAAACCCGTTTTATTACGGCCTGCAGCACCCGGTGTGGAAGCCAGTAGGGGGGATAAGGCCTGACCTGTAGCCCCTCCCCCAGCCCCATGGCTGGGTAAATGTTCCCGCCCTGGAGCTGCATGTATATCTCCCTCACTCCCTGTCAGCCGCCATTACACAGAGCTGCACTGGTCCTGGGACTGCTGGGGCAAATCCTCCTCTGTAAAGCCACCTGCTCGTCAGCGCTGTGCATTTTACAGGACACTTAAGTATTTTACCTGTCAGTGGACGGTTTTGGTCATGAAAGAGTGCATACGGTCAGGTTTGTGTGGTACAAACACCCTGTGATATACATCCAGTACTTACTGTGTTTGTTATATCTACTGTTTTACATATATATCTATTTAGCTATACAGAGTATCACATTGTATTGCTTGTCCAGTGCAGTTTTATTGTTTGGTATAACTTCTTCATTGTACATTTGTGACTATATGTGTGTGTGCATGTAGCTGCTACGTGGCTTCCAACTCGTGTATTTCACTCAGCTTGCTACTCCTATATTCTGTAACCTGAGGGGGCTAAGTGCGTCAGGTTTGTTAACGGATATACAGTAGGTACAGTAGGTATTTCACAAGATATACATATTGTGTATTTCTCTAACGTCCTAAGTGGATGCTGGGGACTCCGTAAGGACCATGGTGAATAGACGGGCTCCGCAGGAGACAGGGCACTCTAAAGAAAGAATTAGGTCTACTGGTGTGCACTGGCTCCTCCCTCTATGCCCCTCCTCCAGACCTCAGTTAGAATCTGTGCCCGGACGAGATGGGTGCACCTTTAGTGAGCTCTACTGAGCTTGCTGAGGAAGAAAGTATTTTGTTAGGTTTTTTATTTTCAGAGAGCTTTTGCTGGCAACAGACTCTCTGCTACGTGGGACTGAGGGGAGAGAAGCAAACCTACCAACTGCGGATTAGGTTGCGCTTCTGAGGCTACTGGACACCATTAGCTCCAGAGGGATCGAACACAGGAACGCACCCTTGGTCGTCCCATTCCAGCAGCCACGCCGCCGCCCCCCTCGCAGAGCCAAAAGCAAGAAGCCGGCGTGGATGAAGGAAAAGCGGCAGCTGAAGACTCCGGTCTTCTGATGAGGTAGCGCACAGCACTGCAGCTGTGCGCCGTTGCTCCGGTACACCCGCACATTCCGGTCACTGTAGGGTGCAGGGCGCAGGGGGGGGCGCCCTGGGCAGCAATAATGTACCTCTTGGCAAAAGTTGCAGACATACAGTTGGGCACTGTATGTCTGCATGAGCCCCCGCCATATTTTTTACACAGAATCGCAGGACAGAAGCCCGCCGCGGAGGGGGCGGGGCTTCTTCCTCAGCACTCACCAGCGCCATTTTCTCTTCACAGCTCTGCTGGAAGGAAGCTCCCCAGACTCTCCCCTGCAGAATCACGGTAGATAAGGGTAAAAAGAGAGTGGGGGGCACATAAATTTAGGCGCAAAAGCATAAATATAGCAGCTACTGGGTAAACACTAAGTTACTGTGTAATTCCTGGGTCATATAGCGCTGGGGTGTGTGCTGGCATACTCTCTCTCTGTCTCTCCAAAGGGCCTGGTGGGGGAACTGTCTTCCAAAAGAGCATCCCCTGTGTGTGTGGTGTGTCGGTACGCGTGTGTCGACATGTTTGACGAGGAAGGCTATGTGGAGGCGGAGCGGGAGGAAATGAGTGTGTTGTCGCCGCCGACGGTGCCGACACCGGATTGGATGGATATGTGGAAGGTTTTAAATGATAATGTTAATTCCTTACATAAAAGGTTGGATAAAGCAAAAGCCTTGGGACAGTCAGGGTCTCAGCCCATGCCTGATCCTGCAGCGCAGAGACCGTCAGGGTCTCAAAAGCGTCCACTATCCCAGGTTGTTGACACAGATATCGACACGGAGTCTGACTCCAGTGTCGATGATGAGGAGACCAGATTGCAGCCTAAAATGGCTAGGGCTATACGCTATATGATTATAGCAATGAAGGAGGTTTTACACACCTCCGAGGTCCCTGACAAGAGGGTTAATATGTTTGGGGAAAAGAGGCATGTGGTGACCTTTCCCCCTTCACATGAATTAAATGAGTTATGTGAGAAAGCTTGGGAATCTCCAGATAAAAAATTGCAGATTCCCAAACGGATGCTGATGGCGTACCCTTTCCCGCCAACGAACAGGTTACGCTGGGAATCCGCCCCGAGGGTAGACAAAGCTTTGACACGCTTATCTAAAAAGGTGGCCCTGCCGTCACAGGATACGGCCGCTTTAAAGGATCCTGCGGATAGAAAGCAGGAAGGTATCCTAAAGTCCATTTATACACATTCCGGTACATTGCTTAGGCCGGCAATTGCGTCGGCATGGATGTGTAGTGCTGTAGCAGCATGGGCAGATACGGTATCTGAAGAAATTGAAACCCTGGACAAGGATAATATATTACTAACCCTGGGGCATATAAAAGACGCTGTCCTGTATATGAGGGATGCCCAGAGAGACATTACCGTGCTGGGGTCTAGAATAAATGCTATGTCGATTTCTGCCAGAAGGGGCCTGTGGACTCGACAATGGACAGGTGATGCTGACTCTAAGCGGCACATGGAGGTTTTACCTTATAAGGGTGTGGAATTGTTTGGGGAAGGTCTTTCGGACCTAGTGGCCACAGCTACGGCTGGGAAGTCAAATTTTTTACCATATATTCCATCACAACCTAAGAAAGCACCGTATTACCAGATGCAGTCCTTTCGTTCACAAAAGGGTAAGAAAGTCTGAGGGGCGTCCTTTCTTGCCAGAGGCAGTGGTAGAGGAAAGAAGCTGCACCATACAGCGAGTTCCCAGGAACAGAAGTCCTCCCCGGCTTCCACTAAATCCACCGCATGATGCTGGGGCTCCACAGGTGGAGCCAGGGTCGGTGGGGGCGCGTCTCCAAATTTCAGCCACCAGTGGGTTCGCTCACAGGCAGATCCCTGGGCTATACAGATTGTATCTCAGGGGTACAGGCTGGAATTCGAAGAGATGCCCCCTCACCGTTACCTCAAATCGGTCCTGCCAACTTCCCCCATAGAGAGGGTGATAGTGTTAGCTGCAATTCAAAAATTGTATCTTCAGCAGGTGGTGGTGGAGGTCCCCCTCCTTCAACGGGGGAGAGGGTATTATTCCACGATGTTTGTGGTACCGAAACCGGACGGTTTGGTCAGGCCCATTTTGAACTTAAAATCCCTGAACGTTTACCTGAAAAAGTTAAAGTTCAAGATGGAATCGCTAGGAGCGGTCATTGCGAGCCTGGAAGAAGGGGATTTTATGGTGTCGCTGGACATAAAGGATGCTTACCTGCATGTCCCCATTTATCCACCTCATCAGGAGTACCTCAGATTTGTGGAACAGGATTGTCACTACCAATTCCAGACCTTGCCGTTTGGTCTCTCCACGGCACCGAGAATATTTACCATGGTAATGGCGGAAATGATGGTGATACTGCAAAAGCAAGGAATCACAATTATCCCGTACTTGGACGATCTCCTTATAAAGGAGATGTCCAGGGAACAGTTGCTGATCAGCGTAGCACGCACTCAGGAGGTGGTACAGCAGCACGGCTGGGTTCTGAATATCCCAAAGTCGCAATTGATCCCTACGACTCGTCTTCCCTTCCTGGGTATGATTCTGGACACAGACCAGAAGAGGGTGTATCTCCCGGTGGAGAAGGCTCAGGAGCTCATGTCGTTGGTCAGAGACTTATTGAAACCAAAACAAGTGTTGGTGCATCACTGCACGTGGGTCCTGGGAAAGATGGTGGCATCATACAAAGCCATTCCCTTCGGCAGGTTCCATGCGAGGACTTTTCAATGGGATCTGCTGGACAAGTGGTCCGGATCACATCTACAGATGCATCGGCTGATCACCCTATCCCCCAGAGCCAGGGTGTCTCTTCTGTGGTGGCTGCAGAGTGCTCACCTTCTCGAGGGCCGAAGATTCGGCATTCAGGACTGGGTCCTGGTGACCACGGATGCAAGCCTCCGAGGGTGGGGGGCAGTCGCTCAGGGAAGAAATTTCCAAGGTCTGTGGTCAAGTCAGGAGACTTGCCTTCACATAAATATCCTGGAACTAAAGGCCATATACAATGCCCTAAGTCAAGCGGAGACCCTGCTTCGAGACAAACCGGTGCTAATTCAATCAGACAACATCACCGCAGTGGCTCATGTAAACCGCCAAGGCGGCACAAGGAGCAGGGTGGCGATGGCGGTAGCCACCAGAATTCATCGTTGGGCGGAGAATCACGTAAAGGCACTGTCAGCAGTGTTCATTCCGGGAGTGGACAACTGGGAAGCAGACTTCCTCAGCAGACACGACCTCCACCCGGGAGAGTGGGGACTTCATCAAGAAGTCTTCACGCAGATTACAGACCGGTGGGAACTGCCACAGGTGGACATGATGGCGTCCCGACTCAACAAAAAGCTACAAATGTATTGCGCCAGGTCAAGAGACCCTCAGGCGATAGCTGTGGACGCACTAGTGACACCGTGGGTGTTCCAGTCGGTTTATGTGTTTCCTCCTCTTCCTCTCATACCCAAGGTGTTGAGAATCGTAAGAAAAAGAGGAGTGAGAACAATACTCATTGTTCCGGATTGGCCAAGAAGGGCCTGGTATCCGGAGCTGCAAGACAGTGGACCCATGACCTCTGCCTCTCAGACAGGATCTGTTGCAACAGGGGACCTGTCTGTTCCAAGACTTACCGCGGCTGCGTTTGACGGCATGGCGGTTGAACGCCGGATCCTAGCAGAAAAGGGGATTCCGGATGAGGTTATTCCTACGCTAATAAAGGCTAGAAAAGACGTGACGGCTAAGCATTATCACTGTATATGGCGCAAATATGTTGCTTGGTGTGAAGCCAGGAAGGCTCCTACAGAGGAGTTCCAGCTGGGCCGTTTCCTTCACTTCCTACAGTCAGGAGTGTCTTTGGGTCTAAAATTAGGATCCATTAAGGTCCAGATTTCGGCCCTATCCATTTTCTTTCTAAAGGAGCTGGCTTTTCTTCCTGAAGTTCAGACTTCTATAAAAGGAGTACTGCATATTCAGCCCCCATTTGTGCCTCTGGTGGCACCTTGGGATCTTAACGTGGTGTTGCGGTTCCTGAAATCACACTGATTTGAACCGCTCAATACCGTGGAGTTAAAATATCTCACGTGGAAGGTGGTCATGCTGTTAGCTTTGGTTCAGCGAGGCGTGTGTCGGAGTTGGCGGCTTTGTCACATAAAAGCCCCTATTTGGTTTTCCATATGGACAGGGCAGAGGTGCGGACTCGTCCACAATTTCTGCCAAAGGTGGTGTCATCTTTTCATATGAACCAACCTATTGTGGTGCCTGTGGCTACCCGTGACTTGGAGGATTCCGAGTTACTAGATGTAGTTAGGGCTTTGAAGGTTTATGTAGCCAGAACGGCTAAAGTCAGGAAAACTGAGTCTCTGTTTATCCTGTATGCATCCAACAAGCTGGGTGCGCCTGCTTCAAAGCAAACTATTGCTCACTGGATCTGTAACACGATTCAGCAGGCTCATTCTGCGGCTGGATTGCCGCATCCAAAATCGGTAAAGGCCCATTCCACGAGGAAAGTGGGCTCTTCTTGGGCGGCTGCCCGAGGGGTCTCGGCATTACAACTCTGCCGAGCAGCTACTTGGTCGGGTTCAAACACATTTGCGAAGTTCTACAGGTTTGATACCCTGGCTGAGGAGGACCTTGGGTTTGCTCATTCGGTGCTGCAGAGTCATCCGCACTCTCCCGCCCGTTTGGGTGCTTTGGTATAATCCCCATGGTCCTTACGGAGTCCCCAGCATCCACTTAGTACGTTAGAGAAAATAAGATTTTACTCACCGGTAATTCTATTTCTCCTGGTCCGTAGTGGATGCTGGGCCCCAAGTGCGGACTTCTTCTGCAATACTTGTATATGGTTATTGCTGATATAAGGGTTATGTTACGATTACATCAGGGTTACGCTGATGTTTGGTGGTTGTTCATACTGTTAACTGGGTAAATTTATCACAAGTTATACGGTGTGATTGGTGTGCTGGTATGAGTCTTACCCTGGATTCCAAAGTCCTTTCCTTGTATTGTCAGCTCTTCCGGGCACAGTTTCCTTAACTGAGGTCTGGAGGAGGGTCATAGGGGGAGGAGCCAGTGCACACCAGTAGACCTAATTCTTTCTTTAGAGTGCCTTGTCTCCTGCGGAGCCCGTCTATTCCCCATTGGTCCTTACGGAGTCCCCAGCATCCACTACGGACTACGAGAAATAGATTTACCGGTGAGTAAAATCTTATTTCTCTAACGTCCTAAGTGGATGCTGGGACTCCGTAAGGACCATGGGGAATAGCGGCTCCGCAGGAGACTGGGCACAACTAAAGAAAGCTTTAGGACTACCTGGTGTGCACTGGCTCCTCCCTCTATGACCCTCCTCCAGACCTCAGTTAGAATTTTGTGCCCGGCTGAGCTGGATGCACACTAGGGGCTCTCCTGAGCTCTTAGAAAGAAAGTATATTTTAGGTTTTTTATTTTCAGTGAGATCTGCTGGCAACAGACTCACTGCTACGAGGGACTAAGGGGAGAAGAAGCGAACCTACCTGCTTGCAGCTAGCTTGGGCTTCTTAGGCTACTGGACACCATTAGCTCCAGAGGGATCGAACACAGGCCCAGACTCGGTTGTCCGGTCCCGGAGCCGCGCCGCCGTCCCCCTTACAGGGCCAGAAGCAAGAAGACGTTCCTGGAAATCGGCGGCAGAAGACTTTGGTCTTCATCAAGGTAGCGCACAGCACTGCAGCTGTGCGCCATTGCTCCCCATGCACACCTCACACTCCGGTCACTGATGGGTGCAGGGCGCTGGGGGGGGGCGCCCTGGGCTGCAATTTAAGTACCTTGCTGGCATAAAAAAACACATAATATAGTCATAAAGACTATATATATGTAAAATACCCCTGCCAGATATACTTTTAAAAAAGCGGGAGAAGTCCGCCGAAAAAGGGGCGGAGCTATCTCCCTCAGCACACTGGCGCCATTTTCCCTCACAGCTCCGCTGGAAGGATCGCTCCCAGGCTCTCCCCTGCAGTTTCAAGACTACAGAGGGTAAAAAAGAGAGGGGGGGCACTAAATTTAGGCGCATTATTATACATATAAGCAGCTATTGGGGTAAAATCACTCAGTTATAGTGTTAAACCCTGTGTTATATAGCGCTCTGGTGTGTGCTGGCATACTCTCTCTCTGTCTCCCCAAAGGGCTTTTGTGGGGTCCTGTCCTCAGTCAGAGCATTCCCTGTGTGTGTGCGGTGTGTCGGTACGACTGTGTCGACATGTTTGATGAGGAGGCTTATGTGGAGGCGGAGCAGGTGCCGATAAATGTGGTGTCACCCCCTGCGGGGCCGACACCTGAATGGATGGTAATGTGGAAGGAATTACGTGATAGTGTCGACTCTTTACATAAGAGGTTTGACGACATAACAGATGTGGGACAGCCGGCTTCTCAGCTCGTGCCTGCCCAGGCGTCTTAAAAGCCATCAGGGGCCCTAAAACCTCAGATGGCAGACACAGATGTCGACACGGATACCGACTCCAGTGTCGACGAGGAGGAGACTACTGTACATTCCAATAGAGCCACCCATTATATGATTGCGGCAATGAAAAATGTCTTGCACATTTCTGATGTTAGCCCAGGTACCACAAAAAAGGGTATAATGTTTGGGGAGAAAAAACTACCCGTGGTTTTTCCCCCATCTGATGAATTAAATGAAGTATGTGAAGAAGCGTGGGCTTCCACCGATAAGAAACTGGTAATTTCTAAAAAGTTACTAATGGCGTACCGTTTCCCGCCAGAGGACAGGTTACGCTGGGAGACGCCCCCTAGGGTGGATAAAGCGCTCACACGTCTATCAAAGAAGGTGGCACTGCCGTCTCCGGACACGGCCACCCTCAAGGAACCTGCTGATAGAAAGCAGGAGGCTATTCTGAAGTCTGTTTATACACACTCAGGCATTATACTGCGACCAGCTATTGCTTCAGCGTGGATGTGCAGTGCTGCAGCTGCATGGTCAGATTCTCTGTCAGAAAATATTGATACCTTAGACAGGGACACTATATTGCTATCCATAGAGCATATAAAAGACGCTGTCTTATACATGAGAGATGCACAGAGGGATATTTGCCGGCTGAAGGGGTTTATGGACTCGGCAGTGGACAGAGGATGCAGATTCTAAAAGGCACATGGAAGTTTTGCCTTACAAGGGTGAGGAGTTGTTCGGGGATGGTCTCTCTGACCTAGTTTCCACAGCGACAGCTGGGAATTCAGCATTTTTACCCCATGTTCCCTCACAGCCAAAGAAAGCACCGTATTATCAGGTACAGTCCTTTCGGCCCCAGAAGGGCAAGCAGGTTAGAGGCGCGTCCTTTCTGCCCAGAGGCAGAGGTAGAGGAAAAAAGCTGCAAAATACAGCCAGTTCCCAGGAACAAAAGTCCTCCCCCGCTTCCTCAAAGTCCACTGCATGACGCTGGGGCTCCACTGGCGGAGCCAGGTGCGGTGGGGGCCCGTCTCAAGTACTTCAGAAATCAGTGGGCTTGCTCACAGGTGGATCACTGGATTCTACAAGTGGTGTCTCAGGGTTACAAGCTGGAATTCGAGACGTCTCCCCCTTGCCGTTTCCTAAAATCTGCCTTGCCGACGACTCCCTTGGACAGGGAGGCAGTGCTAGAGGCAATTCACAAGCTGTATTCGCAGCAGGTGATAGTCAAGGTACCCCTCCTTCAACAAGGAAAGGGTTACTATTCCACAATGTTTGTGGTACCGAAACGGACGGTTCGGTCAGACCCATTTTAAATTTGAAAACCTTGAACACATATATAAAAAGATACAAGTTCAAGATGGAATCGCTCAGGGCGGTTATTTCAAGCCTGGAGGAAGGGGATTACATGGTATTACTGGACATCAAGGATGCTTACCTGCATGTCCCCATTTACCCTCCTCACCAGGAGTACCTCAGATTTGTGGTACAGCACTGTCATTACCAATTCCAGACGTTGCCGTTTGGTCTGTCCACGGCACCGAGGGTATTTACCAAGGTAATGGCCGAAATGATGATACTCCTGCGAAAAAAGGGAGTTATAATTATCCCGTACTTGGACGATCTCCTTATAAAGGTGAGGTCCAGGGAACAGTTGTTGATCGGAGTAGCACCAGCTCGGGAAATGCTACAACAGCACGTCTGGATCCTGAATATTCCAAAGTCGCAGCTGGTTCCTACGAAGCGCTTACTGTTCCTGGGGATGATTCTGGACACAGAACAGAAAAGGGTGTTTCTCCCGGAGGAGAAGGCCAGGGAGTTGTCATCGCTAGTCAGAGACCTCCTCAAACCAAAACAGGTGTCGGTGCACCACTGCACGCGAATCCTGGGAAAGATGGTAGCTTCTTACGAAGCAATTCCATTCGGAAGGTTCCATGCAAGGATCTTTCAGTGGGATCTGTTGGACAAGTGGTCCGGATCGCATCTTCAGATGCATCGGATGATAACCCTGTCTGCAAGGACCAGGGTGTCTCTACTGTGGTGGCTGCAGAGTGCTCATCTTCTGGAGGGCCGCAGATTCGGCATACAGGACTGGGTCCTGGTGACCACGGATGCCAGCCTTCGAGGCTGGGGGGCAGTCACACAGGGAAGACATTTCCAACGACTATGGTCAAGCCAGGAGATGTCCCTACACATGAATATTCTGGAACTAAGGGCCATTTACAATGCCCTAAGTCAGGCAAGACCCCTGCTTCAAAGCCAGCCGGTGCTGATCCAGTCAGACAACATCACGGCGGTCGCCCATGTAAACCGACAGGGCGGCACGAGAAGCAGGGTGGCGATGGCAGAAGCCACAAGGATTCTCCGATGGGCGGAAAATCACGTGTTAGCACTGTCAGCAGTGTTCATTCCGGGAGTGGACAACTGGGAAGCAGACTTCCTCAGCAGGCACGACCTCCACCCGGGAGAGTGGGGACTTCATCCAGAAGTCTTCCGGCTGATTACAAACCGGTGGGAAAGGCCACAGGTGGACATGATGGCGTCCCGCCTCAACAAAGCTAGAAAACTATTGCGCCAGGGCAAGGGACCCTCAGGCGATAGCGGTGGACGCTCTAGTGACACCATGGGTGTACCAGTCGGTTTATGTGTTCCCTCCTCTTCCTCTCATACCCAAGGTACTGAGGATAATAAGAAGGAGAAGAGTAAGAACTATACTCATTGTTCCGGATTGGCCAAGATGAGCTTGGTACCCAGAACTTCAAGAGATGGTCTCAGAGGACCCATGGCCTCTACCGCTCAGACAAGACCTGCTGCAGCAGGGGCCCTGTCTGTTCCAAGACTTACCGCGGCTGCGTTTGACGGCATGGCGGTTGAACACCGGATCCTAAAGCAAAAGGGCATTCCGGAGGAAGTCATTCCTACGCTGATCAAAGCCAGGAAGGATGTGACCGCAAAACATTATCGCCGCATATGGCGAAAGTATGTTGCGTGGTGTGAGGCCAGGAAGGCCCCAATGGAGGAATTTCAGCTGGGTCGATTCCTGCACTTCTTACAGTCAGGAGTGACTATGGGCCTCAAATTGGTTTCCATTAAGGTCCAGATTTCGGCTCTGTCGATTTTCTACCAAAAAGAACTGGCTTCACTGCCTGAAGTTCAGACTTTTGTTAAAGGAGTGCTGCATATTCAACCCCCTTTTGTGCCTCCAGTGGCACCTTGGGATCTCAACGTGGTGTTGGATTTCCTAAAGTCGCATTGGTTTGAGCCACTTAAAACCGTAGAGCTAAAATATCTCACGTGGAAGGTGGTCATGCTGTTGGCCTTGGCCTCGGCCAGGCGTGTGTAGGAATTGGCGGCTTTGTCATGTAAAAAGCCCTTATCTGATTTTCCATATGGATAGGGCGGAATTGAGGACTCGTTCCCAATTCCTGCCTAAGGTGGTATCAGTTTTTCATGTGAACCAACCTATTGTGGTGCCTGCGGCTACTAGGGACTTGGAGGATTCCAAGTTGCTGGACGTAGTCAGGGCCCTGAAAATGTATGTTTCCAGGACGGCTAGAGTCAGGAAAACTGACTCGCTATTTATCCTGTATGCACCCTACAAGCTGGGTGCTCCTGCTTCTAAGCAGACTATTGCTCGCTGGATCTGTAGCACGATTCAGCTTGCACATTCTGCGGCTGGACTGCCGCATCCTAAATCAGTGAAAGCCCATTCCACGAGGAAGGTGGGCTCTTCGTGGGCGGCTGCCCGAGGGGTCTCGGCCTTGCAACTTTGCCGAGCAGCTACTTGGTCGGGGTCAAACACATTTGCAAGATTCTACAAGTTTGACACCCTGGCTGAGGAGGACCTAGAGTTCGCTCATTCGGTGCTGCAGAGTCATCCGCACTCTCCCGCCCGTTTGGGAGCTTTGGTATAATCCCCATGGTCCTTACGGAGTCCCAGCATCCACTTAGGACATTAGAGAAAATAAGAATTTACTCACCGGTAAATCTATTTCTCGTAGTCCGTAGTGGATGCTGGGCGCCCATCCCAAGTGCAGATTGTCTGCAATACTTGTATATAGTTATTGTTTAACTAAAAGGGTTATTGTTGAGAGCCATCTGTTGAGAGGCTCAGTTGTTGTCATACTGTTAACTGGGTATAATATCACGAGTTGTACGGTGTGATTGGTGTGGCTGGTATGAGTCTTACCCGGGATTCAAAATCCTTTCCTTATTGTGTCATCTCTTCCGGGCACAGTATCCTGACTGAGGTCTGGAGGAGGGTCATAGAGGGAGGAGCCAGTGCACACCAGGTAGTCCTAAAGCTTTCTTTAGTTGTGCCCAGTCTCCTGCGGAGCCGCTATTCCCCATGGTCCTTACGGAGTCCCAGCATCCACTACGGACTACGAGAAATAGATTTACCGGTGAGTAAAATCTTATTTTTTTCTTTGTGATTTATAGTCACCATATATCTCTTGAATTCATGGTTTGTGCTGATGCACTACACTGGGAGTTCTTGCTAGGTATATCGCTGCTAATATTGGCCCTCATTCCGAGTTGTTCGCTCGGAAAATTTCATCGCATCGTAGCGATTTTCTGCTTAGTGCGCATGCGCAATGTCCGCACTGCGACTGCGCCAAGTAAATTTGCTATGAAGGTAGTATTTTTACTCACGGCTTTTTCTTCGCTCCGGCGATCGTAGTGTGATTGACAGGAAATGGGTGTTTCTGGGCGGAAACAGGCCGTTTTATGGGCGTGTGGGAAAAAACGCTACCGTTTCTGGGAAAAACGCGGGAGTGGCTGGAGAAACGGAGGAGTGTCTGGGCAAACGCTGGGTGTGTTTGTGACGTCAAACCAGGAACGACAAGCACTGAACTGATCGCAGATGCCGAGTAAGTCTGAAGCTACTCTGAAACTGCTAAGAAGTTTGTAATCGCAATATTGCGAATCTTTCGTTCGCAATTTTAAGAAGCTAAGATTCACTCCCAGTAGGCGGCGGCTTAGCGTGAGCAACTCTGCTAAAATCGCCTTGCGAGCGAACAACTCGGAATGAACTCCATTGTACTAGGTTGCCTGATACTGAGCTTATCATTATGTCAGCTACACAGGGCAACGGAACAGGGGCTTCTCCCACATTGCGTGGTGGTGATGCTGCAGACACTTTTGAGGAGAACATGGCAGCGGAGAGTTCAGGTTCACGGGGTTCCTTACCTCCCAGTGGGTCTGTAGCATCGGGGGCCACTAATGACCCACCTTGGGCTAACTTCTCCACGTTATTAAATACGCTGGTAACAAAACCTATGCCGCCTGTAGGACCTCCTATGCCTGTGCAGCAGTTTATGGTCCCTGCAATCAATCCGCCATGGGCGGATCAAATTTCATCTCCGTTACAGCACTTTAACCGATCACTGACTAAAAATAAGTCTCACTCTCGCCCACCTAAGACTAAGACGTCTTCTAAACGGGCCGCCACCAGTGTTCCGGACACATCCTCTGAGGAGGATGGTGCATATACTGACCCCACAGACACTAACTCTGATGCTTCTGATGGGGAAGGGAAGTTACTGGTGGATGTCCCTGATTTGATTGAGGCTATCAGGCTCATTCTTCAAGTTTCTGATGATTCTTAGCCTGCTGCTGTCTCTAAAAATCCGAACAGATTTAAACGTAAGAAGGTGGTTAAACAAGTTTTACCTCATTCTCAACACCTGGCTGACATACGTCAGGAATCCTGGGAAAATCCGGGAACAAAATTCACACCGCATAAGAGACTGTTGGCTCGCTAGCCTCTCTCTGCGTAGCTGTGTAAAAATTGGGAAACTCCTCCGCCTGTAGATTCTCATGTTGCACGCATGGTAGTTTCCTCAGGTCTGCCAGTGACTACCGTCACCTCTCTGAAGGAACCGAAGGATAGATGTGTGGAGGGTTGTTTGAAAGCGATTTACACCCTAACGGGGGCTGTGCATAGATCAACCATTGCAGCAACATGGGCTGCTGAAGCTGTTGAAGCATGGGCTCAGGAGCTGGAGGCGGAGCTACCTGCCAACGCTTCTTATCATGCCAGACAATGTCTCTCGTATATTGCCACGGCTTCTCTTTACCTTAAGGAGGCAGCTTCCGATGCTGCGGTGCTGGCGGCCAAGGCTGCCACTACGTCCATCTTGGCTCGACCTATCCTTTGGTTGAGATCCTGGTTGGTGGATATGGATTCTAAGAAAACCCTGGATGTGCTTTCTTTTTTGAGAAGACCTCAATAAGATTGTGGCTGACCTGGCTTCTGCTAAAACAGCTTGCCTGCCAAGTACGGCTCCTTCTGCACAGAAAGCTAAGAGTACTTTCTCTCGGCCCTTTCGTCCTCCAGGTAAAGCAAAAGGTCAGGCGTACCTGAAACAAGCTTGTACTTCCAAACCTGCCAAGCCCAGACCAAAGCGGGCCTGGGCTGCCCGTCAGCCTGCTTCCAAAATGGCCAAACCTGCCGCATGATGGGGCGAGCCTCCCCCTGGGGGATCCCAGTGTGGAGGGCCGGCTTCTAAGTTTTGACCAGGAATGGTTGAAGGCGACTTCAGATGCCTGGGTTAAGGGAAGCCGTCACTCGAGGTTACGCCGTATCCTTCAAGAAACATCCCCCTCATCGATTTTGCCTGACAGACGTCCCTTTGGACCCGGTGAAGGAAAATACTCTTCATTCCGTGGTACAATCCCTCCTGACCACAGGAGTGGTAGTACAGGTGCCTCTGGCTCAGAGAGGCAAGGGGTACTATTCACCGTTGTTTGTAGCCCCGAAACCGAATGGGTCCTCGCGGCCCATACTCAATCTCAAGTCCTTGAACAAGTATGTGCGGGTCTCCAAGTTTCGTATGGAAACTCTACGCTCTATTTTTCTGGCCTTGGAGCCTGGGGAATATATGTTCTCCCTGGACATACAGGATGCCTACCTGTATATTCCTATTGCAATGTCACATCAGCAGTACCTGAGGTTTGCAGTGGGCAACCTTCATTACCAATTTCGGACGTTACCTTTTGGTTTGATAATGGCTCCGCGTGTTTTCACCAAAGTCAGGGCGGTAATGACAGCTGTACTCCGCTGTCAAGGGGTCAGGATCCTACCGTACCTGGACGATTTGTCGATCCTGGCAAATTCCCCAGAACTTCTCCTGTGTCATCTAGATCTGACTGTCCAATTCATGAAAGCCCACGGGTGGCTGCTCAACTGGAAGAAATCTTCCCTGGTTCCTGCTAGGAGCATGGTGCACCTGGGAGTGTTATTGGACACTCACAACCAACGGTTGTTCTTGTCTCAGGAGAAAGTCCTGAAGCTTCGGCAATGCAAGTGCTAGTCTCATTGTGTCGGCTTTCGATATGGTGGAGTGTGCTCAATTCCATTCTCACGCTCTACAGAAGTTAATTCTGGCCAAGTGGGACGGCCTGCCTCACCGGATCAGATCTCACATGATCTCCTTGTCTACGGAAGTCCGCCTGTCACTGAGCTGGTTGCTTCAGGACCATCGATTGAGCAGGGGTTGTCCCTTCTGGATATCCAACTGGGTCCTACTGACGACGAATGCCAGTCTGAGAGGTTGGGGCGCGGTGTTGGTCCACCGACCCTAAAGGGAGTGTTGTTCCGAGTAGGAGTCTCTACTCCCGATAAACATTGTGGACTTATGGGCGGTTTTCAATGCACTGAACCTGGCCCAGCACTTGATACAGAACAGACATGTTCAAGTACAATCGGACAACGCCACCACAGTGGTGTACATCAATCATCAAGGCGGCACTCGAAGCCGCATGGCAATGAGGGAAGTATCACCGATTCTTCAGTGGGCAGAACACCATCTGCCGGCCATATCCGCAGTGTTCATTCCGGGGGTCCTAAACTGGGAAGCAGACTTTCTCAGTCGTCAGGACGTACACGCCGGGAGTGGGGCCTTCATCCAGAGGTGTTTCAACTTCTTGTGGACAAGTGGGGCCTTCCAGATGTGGACCTGATGGCGTCTCGACACAATCACAAGGTTCCGTTCTTCGGAACAAGGACAAGGGATCATCAAGCAACGTTCGTGGACGCTCTGGCAATTCCATGGAACTTTCGGCTGCCGTACATGTTCCCTCCGGTATCACTCCTTCCCAGAGTAATACGGAAGTTCAAGCAAGAAGGAGGAAACCTACTTCTGATCGCTCCAGTGTGGCCCAGATGGCACTGGTTCTCCGATCTGCAGGCCTCTCGCTAGATCGTCCCCTTCTACTTCCACAATGACCAGCCCCCCATCGTTCAGGGCCCTTGTGTTTAACAGGACTTGGCCCGTCTGGCTTTGACGGCGTGGCTCTTGAAGCGTCTGTCTTTTCTGAGGCGGTCGTTCAAACTATGTTGAAGGCCCGTAAGCCGGCTTCTGCTCGGATTTACCATAAGGTCTGGAATGCTTACTTTACTTGGTGTGCGTTTCATAATCATGACGTTTTCAAGTTTAAGACGACCAAACTGTTGGCCTTCATACAACAGGGCCTGGACTTAGGCCTTCGTCTGACTTCCCTCAGGGTTCACATTTCTGCCTTGTCCGTTTGGTTTCAGAGAAAGATTGCTGCCCTACCTGATGTTCATACATTCACTCAGGGCGTGTTGCGGATTCAGCCTCCTTATGTACCTCCTGTGGCCCCTTGGGATCTGTCGGTGGTTCTGGAGGCCTTGCAAGAGTCTCCGTTTGAACCTCTTGCGTCTGCTGACCTTAAGTGGCTTTCCCTTAAGGTGTTGTTTTTGCTGGCTATCGCTTCAGCTAGAAGAGTCTCGGACTTGGGTGACTTATCCTGTAAGTCTCCCCCTCTGATTTTTCACCGTGACCGGGGGCGGTTCTTAGAATGCGACCGAGTTATTTACCCAAGGTAGTGTCTTCCTTCCACCTTAACCAGGAAATTGTGGTTCCGGCCTTTCATTTTCCTGAGTTGTCTTCCAAAGAGCGGTCTTTGGATGTGGTACGGGCTCTCTGTATCTATGTGAAGAGAACGTCCTCCATTCGGAAATCTGATTCTCTTTTTGTACTGTTTGGTTTTCACAAACGTGGCTGGCCTGTTAACAAGCAGACCGTGGCCAGATGGATTAGAATGGTGATTGCACATGCTTATGTACAGGCTGGTTTTCCAGCTCCTGCTACCATCAAAGCCCATTCTACTTGGTCGGTTGGACCTTCTTGAGCGGCCCGCCGTGGTGCGACCCTTGAACAATTGTGCAAGGTGGCTACATGGTCCTCAGTGAACACGTTCATATGGTTCTATGCCTTCGATACTTCCACCTCCCAGGTTGCTTCCTTTGGACGCTGGGTTCTTGTGCCCGCTACAGTGCGTCCCCTCCCATAAGGAACTGCTTTAGGACATCCCCGATGTTAATCCTTGTGGAGCCCAGTGTACCCTGCCGCAGAAAACGAGATTTATGGTAAGAACTTACCATTGTTAAATCTCTTTCTGCGAGGTACACTGGGCATCCCCCACCAGCGGCACCCCCACAACCGCCCCTCCACCACCCGCAACCGCCCCTCCCCCACCCGCGGCACCCCCGCAACAGCCCCTCCCTCACCCTCCCTCACCCGCAGCAACCCTCCACCCGTGGCACCCCCGCAACCGCCTCTCCCGCGGTGACTCAGCACTCCCTCCTGCCACACCTCCACCCCTCCCCCATCTGCAGCACTCCCACAAAGCCCCTCCCCCACCCGCAGCAACCCCCACGCATGGCACTCCCGCAACCGCCTCTCCCGCACTGGCTCAGCACTCCCTCCACACCACCACCCCTCCCCCATCTGTGGCATCCCCACAACACCCCTCCCCCACCCGCAGCGGCTCCGGACCCACTCCCCCACCCACGTCACCCCACATCCGCCCCTCTCCCACCCACAGCAACCTTGCACCCGCCTCTTCCCCACCCCGCACCACCCCTGCAACCACCCCTCCCCCACCCACGACATCCTCACAACCAACCCTCCCCCACCTGCTGCAACCTCCCCTCCCACGCCACCTCCGCACCCACACCTCCCTCACCTCTGGAGTAAAAAGTCTATGGCTGGTTATCTTTTCAACCCATCTCTGATCAAAACTCACCAGATTTCCAGGAGTTTATACTGCTGCACCCGTGTATAATGCCCACATGAACCATTTGGCTCATATATTGTTTGTAAATCTGGCTCTGGAACTAACTAGTGCCTACTGAGAAATTTACCTCACCGCATGTCCCTGACTTCCCCCACCCGTGGCACCCCCGCACCCGCCCCACCTGCGGCACCCCCGCAAGGAGCTCTCATTGGGTTAGTGGCAGGTCTATCACACGCAGTCCACAGCTGATTGGTCGAGAAACGCCGTCCCACACAGGTTACATCCAATGGGAGGCTCTGCCCTTTGGCTGCTGTGTGTTCACAGAGCAGGGTTAACAATGGGGCTGATGGAGCTGCAGCTCCAGGCCCACACCCCAAAATAGGCCCACTGCATCTGCAGCAACATACCCTCCAACAATTTACACACAAAAATCGCTACAAATTCGAAAAGGGCGCGTGACCACGGGTAAAGAAGCGTGGCCATGCCCCGTTTTCTATACTTTCAAATGGAAGTTTGGAGAGTCAAGTATCGGTACAGACCATAAAAAAAAAGTCTCTGTGCTGTAGATAGGGGGAAAAAATCCTCTTACTGCAGCCTGCCCCCTCCGGCATCAACAATCCCCACTCCCTAGCCGCAGCGCAGGTGGAACAAAAGCTGCTGCGGCCACCGGCATAGATGTGTATGAAAGCGGCGCAGCGGAAAGGCTTTCATATCCCTCCCTGCACCGCATACTCTCTGAGCCCCGGAGCCTTCTCTGCGCGTGATGTCACAGAATTGCCTCCCAGGAACAGCCGCGTCCATATCCTCAGAGGCCCTGACTCCGCAACACAGCACCTGGGCTGTCGGCCTGTAAGCCGCAAGATGGCTAATGTCAGGGCCGGTTCTAGCCCTTTTGGCGCCCCGGGCAGAAAATAGGGCGTGGTTTCATACAGGGGGCGTGGTTAGTTACGCCCCCTTTAGAGTTGTGCCCCCTGTAGAGTAGCGCCGCTTACACACAAAAAAAAAAAATAGTACTTACTATCCCCGCTCCTGATTCCGGACCGCTGCAGACCTCCGCCGGCGTCGCTCCTCTCCTCAGATCTATGGGAGAGAAGTCATGACGTCTCTCCCATAGCACAGCATAGATAGACACTAGAGGTCAATTATGACCCCTAGCGTCTGTGTCAGTCCCACAATGCTGTTCGGTGCGCGATGACATCATCGCGCACAGCAAAGGTCCTCTCCATGAAGGGAAACTAGACGGGTAGCGTCTAGTTCTCTTCACAGCGGGTGACACGGCAAACATAGCGGGGGGCACAATAGCGGATCTTGCCATGGTGCGGCGCCCTCTGGAAGGCGGCGCCCTGGGCAAAAGTCCTGCTTGCCTGTGGCAAGATCCGCTACTGCTAATGTAATGGATAGAGTGGGTGATATCGCGGAGGGTAATGTCTGGACGCTGAATCAATGTAAAAGGTGACAGTGCTGTGCAGTGCAGTGGGTGTGCAGTGTCACTGATACAGCACAGCACTCTTACCTTTTGCATTGATTCAGCGAGTCAGTCTGTTCTGCCAGCCAGTCACTATTGTTAGCGCCGGTGTCCCAACGCACAACATTTCAGGGAAGTACACTAAATAAACTACAGCTCCAAGCAGCCCTTAGCGCCAAAGCATTCCAGCGCTAAGGCCTGCTGGGAGCTGTAGTTTATTGAGCACGGGACACCGGCGCTAACAATAGTGACTGGCTGTTTGGCTGTTGGGCAAGTCTCCGGGAGAGCCACTGCCAAAGGGAGGACAGCAGCTTAGCTGCTTCCAGGAGGAGAAGCAGGAGAAGCATTACCCGCCCCTCCCCCACTCCCAGTATCTCCGGGCCCCATCCGTGGCACTCCCATACTCCCCCCTCCGCCACCCGTGGTGGCTCCGGACCCTCTTCCCCACCCGCAGGACCTCTGCACCCGCCCCTTCCCCACCCACGGCACCACCGCACCCGCCCCTCCTCCACCCGCGGTGGCTCCGGGACCCCCTCCCCCACCCACACGCCCCTCCCCTACCCATGACACCCCCACAACCGCCCCTCCTCCACCCGCGGCACCCCCGGACCCCTCCCCCATCTGAATCTCCCCCGCACCCGCCACTCCCCCAACCACAGCACCGACTAGAAGATTCATCAGGCCCTGCGTGCGCTGTTCACGACGTTATGACCCCTTAACCATTGCATGCCCTTTGTCCGTGCAATATGTAACCACTCACACAGTTATGGTTGGAGGTAATACTCTATATAATACAAATATTGCATGCCACAAGAGTGCAAGGGTTAAGGTGGCATAGTCCCGTACGACGGCGTGAAAAGCGCCCGTGGGGCGCGATAAATCACCTAGTAAGTAAAGATTTGTTAATTGCTTAATTCAATAGAAGCAGGGCCCTACAGCTTTCTCTCGTTAAAACCCAAACTGCGTTTGTTCCCATTATTGAAAGATTATATATATATATATATATATATATATATATATATAGCGTTCAAAAAAGCTGCGGCACTCAAGGTCTTAGAAAAAGTCAAATGTATTTAAATCATCAAAGAGAAATCCATCGACGTTTCGGGGACTCTAACCCCTTTGTCAAGATGTGAACAAGTGTATATATGTGAAAGAGACTCACCTTAAGTAGGAGAAGACCCACCAACCACGAGAACGTGCATCCGCTCCGGAGCCCGCCGTGTGCGCTGTGCCGCGCGAAGTGATGACGCATCGACGCGTCAGAGTGTAGTCAGAAAGGTTTGTTGCTAAGCAACACCAAGCAAGAAGTAGGCACCCGGGGTGATGCGGCCAGTGAATGAAAACAGAACGTGAATAACACCACAGATTGATAGCGGATAGCAAGCATGTGATATAGACATATAAATGACTAGGCAGAAATACAAGTCATGAGATGCATAGACACATGAAACCCGAAAAGACCGATACAGGTGGACCCCGTGCCCCAGTGTTGGTAAACAGTCATGAATGGGGCATATAGTGATGTACAGGGAAACATGTGTAAGGACAGAGCCCATATTATTTAGTATATCAGTATGTGGCATAAGGTTACCTACTACATATACGTACAATCGTAATCATATATGAACAACTTATGTCCAACATATAGCAAGAATGTCCTGACCAATCAAATCTGTTGTGGACCATATGTTGGGCCACTATTCAGTTAAGGGATACTGCCACCGACGATCAACTACATAGAGCTAGTACCTAACCGAAGGTACTCCATATAATTCTTTCATTCAAACCCGAGGGGTGAATAGTGTTCAATTTGTAGATCCAAGTTGATTCTTTCCTGAGGAGCAAACCCTCTCTGTCGCCCCCGCGCAGGGATTTGGGTATCTAACATAGAAACATAGAAACATAGAATTTGTCGGCAGATAAGAACCACTTGGCCCATCTAGTCTGCCCCTTATTTTTTTTTTTATATTCTTTTTATCACTAACCTTATTTGATCCTTATTTCTTTGTAAGGATATCCTTATGTCTATCCCATGCATGTTTAAATTGCTCTACTGTCTTAGCCTCTACCACCTCTGATGGGAGGCTATTCCACTTGTCCACTACCCTTTCTGTGAAATAATTTTTCCGCAAATTTCCCCTGAACCCCCCCCCCCCCCCCCTCCAGTCTCAGTGCATGTCCTCGTGTCCTATTGCTTCTCTTCATTTGGAGAATGTTTCCCTCCTGGACTTTGTTAAAACCCTTCATATATTTGAAAGTTTCTATCATGTCCCCCCTTTCCCTTCTCTGCTCCAAACTATACATATTGAGATTTCTTAGTCTTTCTGGGTATGTTTTGTGATGTAGGCCATGCACCATTTTAGTTGCCCTCCTTTGTACAGTTTCTAATGTATTAATATCCTTTTGAAGATATGGCCTCCAGAACTGAATACAGTATTCTAGATGAGGCCGTACCAATGACCTATACAGTGGCATTATTACTTCTTTCTTTCTTTCTGCTGCTGATTCCTCTCCCAATGCAGCCAAGCATCTGACTAGCCTTCCTCATTGCCTTGTTACATTGCTTACCTGCTTTTAAGTCATCTGAAATTGTGACTCCTAGATCCATTTCCTCCTCAGTAGTTTCCAGTATAGTGCCATTAATACTGTATTTAGCTTTAGGATTTTTGAGACCCAAGTGCATGCTTTTGCATTTTTTGGCATTAAACTGTAATTGCCAGACTCTTGACCATTCCTCTAGTCTACCTAGATCCTCAATCATTTGTTTTACCCCACCTGGTGTGTCTACCCTGTTGCATACCTTTGTGTCATCTGCAAAAAGGCATACTTTCCCTTTAATGCCATTTGCAATGTCACCAATAAAGATATTAAAAAGCACTGGTCCAAGTACAGATCCCTGGGGTACTCCACTGGTAACATTTCCCTCCTGTGAGTGCACTCCATTTACCACAACTCTCTGTTTTCTATCCTTCAACCAAGATCTTATCCATTCAATAATCCTAATATTCAATCCCAAACTTTCAAGTTTATTTAGCAGTCTGCGATGTGGAACTGTGTCAAAAGCCTTACTAAAGTCTAGATAAGCTATATCCATGGCTCCACCTTTATCCATCACTTTAGTCACACAATCAAAAAAGTCAATTATAATGTGCTTAAGGCCAGACAGAGTATGTTGAGCCTCAAAAAAGTGTCTGGCCACAGGTTGGTCGGTGGTCTTGCCAGATAATGCTGCCTTAATCGCAGAGCGGTGAAGGGCCATGCGTTCTCTTAGGGTCCTGATGGTTTTCCCTACGTAGCATAAGCCACAAGGGCATACTATCACATAAATGATGTGCGTGGATGTGCAGGTCACAGTGTGTGGAATGAAAATCTTCTTGTTGGTTATAGGCACCGTGAACACTGCCCCTGTCAGCATATGGGTACAGGTTGTGCAACCCAGGCAACGGTAACAACCAGGTTTTCTGAAGATGAACGTGTCTTTCTGAGACGTATCTGTAGATTTGGGAAAGTTGGATATGTCGGTATGTACTAGCATGTCCCGTAGGTTACGCCCCCTTCGATAGCTCATCATGGGGGTTTTGTGTTTGAAGGGGAGTTGTGGGTCAGTGGCAACTATGGGCCAAAGCGCTGCGGGTGGGGGAGGGGGTGGAGTGACACGGGTGGTGGGTGGATGCAGTGAGTGCCGCGGGTGTTGGTGCGCGGGTGGGGGAGAGGGTGGGTATGAGGGAGGGGCAGGGTTGCAGCGGGTGGGGGAGGGGCGGGGGGTGCTGCAGGTGTGGGAGCTACGGGTGGGGGCGGGAGTGCCGCGGATGTGGGGGATGCGTTGGGTGCCGCAGGTGGGGGGCAGTGGGTGTTGGTGCTGTGGGTGGGGGAGGGGGCAGAGTGCCACGGGTGGTGCGGGTGTTGGTGCTGCGGGTGGGGGAGGGGGGGAGTGCCACGGGTGGTGGGTGGGTGCCGTGGGTGTTGGTGCTGCAGGTGGGGGAGAGGGTGGGAGTGCCGCGGGTGGGGGGCGAATGCGGTTGGTTGCCGCGGGTGTTTGTGCTCTGGGTGGGGGAGGGTACAGGAGTGCCGCGGGTGGTGGGTGGATGCGGCGGGTGTTTGTGCTACGGGTGGGAGAGGTGGCAGGAGCAGTGGCGTCACAACGTGGGTGCGGGGGGTGCAGCCCGCACATGGGTGTTACCCTCTGAGGGGTGACACCAAAGTGCCGACTCCTGTCACAGCGCAGAAGCCAGCACTGCAGATTCAGCAGTGTCCGGGTGAAGGCCGTATCCCCCGACCCACAATGTGCCGAAAACGGGGATCGGGACGCGAAGCCACGCCCCCTTTTCGCCCGCGACCGCACCGGGTGTTATAAAAGTGGGTGGGGGAGGGGGGAGAGTGCCATGGGTGGTGCGGGTGTTGGTGCTGCGGGAGGGGGAGAGTGGGGAAAGTGACGACTCTGGGCGGGAGTGCCGCGGGTTGATGCTGCGGATGTTGGTGCTGCGGGAGGGGGAGAGGGCGGGAGTGCCGCGGGAGGGGGGCAGATGCGGGTGGTTGCCGCGGGTGGGAGAGGGGGGCGAGTCACTGTTCAGCATGTCCCCCTGACTCAGCGGCAGCCGCAAGACTGTGAGGCGGGTAGTTTGAGTTCCGCTCACAGTCAGCGGCTGCGATGTCACCAGGGGCAGGGAGTGTACGGGGAGAAGGGAGACGGGACTGGGCGGAGATAGGGAGGGGACTGTTCCTAGCCAGATCTGTGCCTGTGGCTTCGTCCAGCGTTACGGCCAGGCACAGAATCACAGAGTTGGGCTAATATATAGGAGAGATGTGTATATATATATATATATATATATATATATATATATATATATATTTCTCTGACGTCCTAGTGGATGCTGGGAACTCCGAAAGGACCATGGGGAATAGCGGGCTCCGTAGGAGGCTGGGCACTCTAGAAAGATTTATGACTACCTGGTGTGCACTGGCTCCTCCCACTATGACCCTCCTCCAAGCCCCAGTTAGATTTTGTGCCCGGCCGAGGTTGGATGCACACTAGGGGCTCTCCTGAGCCCTTAGACAGAAAGTATAGATTTAGGTTTTTTATTTTCAGTGAGACCTGCTGGCAACAGGCTCACTGCAGCGAAGGACTAAGGGGAGAAGAAGCGAACTCGCCTGCTTGCAGCCGGATTGGGCTTCTTAGGCTACTGGACACCATTAGCTCCAGAGGGATCGACCGCAGGCCCAGCCTTGATGTTCGGTCCCGGAGCCGCGCCGCCGTCCCCCTTACAGAGCCAGAAGCAAGAAGAGGTCCGGAAAATCGGCGGCATGAAGACTTCTGTCTTCACCAAGGTAGCGCACAGCACTGCAGCTGTGCGCCATTGCTCCTCATACACACTTCACACTCCGGTCACTGAGGGTGCAGGGCGCTGGGGGGGGGGGCGCCCTGAGCAGCAATAAAAACACCTTGGCTGGCAAAAATACCACAATATATAGCCCCAGAGGCTATATATGTGGTAAATACCCCTGCCAGATTCCACAAAAAAGCGGGAGAATAGGCCGCGGAAAAGGGGCGGAGCTATCTCCTTCAGCACACTGGCGCCATTTTCTCCCTCACAGCTCCGCTGGAAGGAAGCTCCCTGGCTCTCCCCTGCAGACTACACTACAGAAAAGGGTAAAAAAGAGAGGGGGGGCATTAAATTTAGGCGCAGTATATATTTATATAGAAAAAGCAGCTATAGGGGACATAACTCAGTTAGTCCCTGCATTATATAGCGCTCTGGTGTGTGCTGGCATACTCTCACTCTGTCCCCCCAAAGGGCTTTTGTGGGTCCTGTCCTCTATTAGAGCATTCCCTGTGTGTGTGGGGTGTGTCGGTACGGCTGTGTCGACATGTTTGATGAGGATAATGATGTGGAGGCGGAGCAGATGCCTTTAGAAGGGATGTCACCCCCTGGGGGGCAGACACCTGAGTGGATGAGCTTATGGAAAGAAATGAGTGCACGTATAGACTCCTTACATAAGAAATTTGACGACATGCCAACTGTGGGACAGCCGAGTTCTCAGCTCGTGCCTGTCCAGGTGTCTCAAAGGTCATCAGGGGCTCTAAAACGCCCGCTACCTCAGATGGCAAACGCAGATGTCGACACTGATACTGACACCAGTGTCGACGACGATGAGTCGGATCTAATGCCCATTAAGGCCATTCACTGCATGATTGAGGCAATGAAAGAGGTGTTAAACATTTCTGATTTACATCCAGGTACCACAAAAAAGGGTATTATGTTTGGGGAGAAAAAACTACCCGTAGTTTTTCCCCCGTCAGATGAATTAAATGAAGTGTGTGAAGAAGCGTGGGCTTCCCCTGATAAAAATTGGTAATTCCTAAGAAGGTACTAATGGCGTTCCCTTTCCCGCCAGAGGATAGGTTACGTTGGGAAACACCTTCTAGGGTGGATAAAGCGCTCACACGTTTGTCTAAAAAGGTGGCACTACCGTCTCAGGATACGGCCGCCCTTAAGGAGCCTGCTGATAGAAAGCAGGAGGCAATCCTGAAGTCTGTATATACACACTCAGGCATTATACTTAGACCAGCTATTGCGTCAGCATGGATGTGCAGTGCTGCCGCTGCGTGGTCGGATAAACTTTCAGAAAATATTGACACATTAGACAGATACGATTCTGCTAACAATTGACCATATCAAAGACTCAGTCTTATATATGAGAGATGCACAGAGGGAAATCTGCCGGCTGGCATCTAAAGTAAGTGCATTGTCCATTTCTGCTAGGAGATGCTTATGGACTCGCCAGTGGACTGGAGATGCAGATTCCAAAAGGCACATGGAAGTTTTGCCTTATAAGGGGGAGGAATTATTTGGGGATGGTCTCTCCGACCTAGTTTCCACAGCAACGTCTGGGAAGTCAGCATTTTTACCCCATGTCCCCTCACAGCCTAAGAAGGCGCCATTTTATCAGGTTCAGTCCTTTCGGACCCAGAAAAACAAGCGTGGAAAAGGAGGGTCTTTTCTTTCTAGAGGCAGAGGTAGGGGAAAAAGGCTGCAACAAACGGCAGGTTCCCAGGAGCAAAAGTCCTCCCCCGCTTCTTCTTCCAAGTCTGCCGCATGACGGTGGGGCTCCACAGGCGGAGCCAGGTACGGTGGGGGCCCGCCTCAAGAATTTCAGCGATCAGTGGGCTCGCTCACAGGTGGATCCCTGGATCCTTCAAATAGTATCTCAGGGGTACAAACTGGAATTCGAGGCGGCTCCACCCCACCGGTTCCTAAAATCTGCCTTGCCGATTGCTCCCTCAGACAGGGAGGCGGTGCTAGCGGCAATTCACAAGCTGTATTCCCAGCAGGTGATAATCAAGGTACCCCTACTTCAACAAGGCCGGGGTTACTATTCCACTCTATTTGTGGTGCCGAAACCGGACGGTTCGGTGAGACCCATTTTAAATTTGAAATCCTTGAACACGTACATAAAAAAATTCAAGTTCAAGATGGAATCGCTCAGGGCGGTTATTGCAAGCCTGGACGAGGGGGATTACATGGTATCCCTGGACATCAAGGATGCTTACCTGCATGTCCCGATTTACCATCCTCACCAGGAGTACCTCAGATTTGTGGTACAGGATTGCCATTACCAATTCCAGACGCTGCCGTTTGGACTCTCCACGGCACCGAGGGTATTTACCAAGGTTATGGCGGAAATGATGATACTCCTTCGAAAAAAGGGAGTTTTAATTATCCCGTACTTGGACGATCTCCTAATAAAGGCACGGTCCAAGGAACAGTTGTTGGTGGGTGTAGCACTATCTCAGGAAGTGCTGCACCAGCACGGCTGGATTCTGAATATCCCAAAGTCACAGCTGGTTCCGACGACACGTCTAATGTTCTTGGGGATGATTCTGGACACAGTCCAGAAAAAAGTGTTTCTCCCGGAGGAGAAAGCCAGGGAGCTGTCTTCTCTAGTCAGAGACCTCCTGAAACCAAAACAGGTATCGGTGCATCACTCCACGCGGGTCCTGGGAAAGATGGTAGCTTCTTACGAAGCAATTCCATTCGGCAGGTTCCATGCCAGAATCTTTCAGTGGGACCTGTTGGACAAGTGGTCCGGATCGCATCTTCAGATGCATCGCTTGATAACCCTGTCTCCAAGAACCAGGGTGTCTCTTCTGTGGTGGCTGCAGAGTGCTCATCTTCTGGAGGGCCGCAGATTCGGCATACAGGACTGGGTCCTGGTGACCACGGATGCCAGCCTTCGAGGCTGCGGGGCAGTCACACAGGGAAGAAACTTCCAAGGACTATGGTCAAGTCAGGAGACTTCCCTTCACATAAATATTCTGGAATTAAGGGCCATTTACAATGCCCTAAGTCAAGCAAAATCCTTGCTCCTACACCAGCCGGTGCTGATCCAGTCAGACAACATCACGGCAGTCGCCCATGTGAATCGACAGGGCGGCACAAGAAGCAGGATGGCAATGGCAGAAGCCACAAGAATTCTCCGATGGGCGGAAAATCATGTACTAGCACTGTCAGCAGTGTTCATTCCGGGAGTGGACAACTGGGAAGCAGACTTTCTCAGCAGGCACGACCTCCACCCGGGAGAGTGGGGACTTCATCCAGAAGTCTTCCAAATGATTGTAAATCAGTGGGACCGTCCACAGGTGGACATGATGGCGTCCCGCCTAAACAAAAAACTAGAGAGGTATTGCGCCAGGTCAAGAGACCCTCAGGCGATAGCTGTGGATGCTCTAGTGACACCGTGGGTGTACCAGTCAGTTTATGTGTTCCCTCCTCTGCCTCTCATACCAAAGGTATTGAGAATAATAAGAAAGCGAGGAGTAAACACAATTCTCGTGGTTCCGGATTGGCCAAGAAGAGCGTGGTACCCGGAACTTCAAGAGATGATCTCAGAGGACCCGTGGCCTCTGCCGCTCAGACAAGACCTGCTACAGCAGAGGCCCTGTCTGTTCCAAGACTTACCGCGGCTGCGTTTGACGGCATGGCGGTTGAACGCTGGATCCTGAAGGAAAAGGGCATTCCGGAGGAAGTCATTCCTACGCTTATTAAAGCCAGGAAAGAGGTTACAGCAAATCATTATCACCGCATATGGCGGAAATATGTTGCATGGTGTGAGGCCGTAAAGGCCCCAACAGAGGAATTTCAACTAGGTCGATTTCTGCATTTCCTGCAAGCAGGAGTGAATATGGGCCTAAAACTGGGCTCCATTAAGGTACAGATCTCGGCTCTGTCGATTTTCTTTCAAAAAGAACTAGCTTCAGTACCTGAAGTTCAGACATTTGTAAAGGAGTGCTGCATATTCAGCCCCCGTTTGTGCCCCCTGTGGCACCTTGGGATCTCAACGTGGTGTTGAGTTTCTTAAAATCACATTGGTTTGAGCCACTAAAAACCGTGGATCTGAAATATCTCACGTGGAAGGTGGTCATGTTATTGGCCTTGGCTTCTGCCAGGCGAGTATCAGAATTGGCGGCTTTGTCTTGTAAAAGTCCTTATCTGATTTTCCATATGGATAGGGCAGAATTGAGGACTCGTCCCCAGTTTCTCCCTAAGGTGGTGTCAGCGTTTCACCCGAACCAGCCTATTGTGGTGCCTGCGGCTACTAGGGACTTGGAGGACTCCAAGTTGTTAGACGTTGTCAGGGCCCTGAAAATATATGTTTCCAGGACGGCTAGAGTCAGAAAATCTGACTCGCTGTTTATCCTGTATGCACCCAATAAGCTGGGTGCTCCTGCTTCTAAGCAGACTATTGCTCGTTGGATTTGTAATACAATTCAGCTTGCACATTCTGTGGCAGGCCTGCCACAGCCAAAATCTGTAAATGCCCATTCCACAAGGAAGGTGGGCTCATCCTGGGCGGCTGCCCGAGGGGTCTCGGCTTTACAACTTTGCCGAGCGGCTACTTGGTCAGGGGCAAACACGTTTGCAAAATTCTACAAATTTGATACCCTGGCTGAGGAGGACCTGGAGTTCTCTCATTCGGTGCTGCAGAGTCATCCGCACTCTCCCGCCCGTTTGGGAGCTTTGGTATAATCCCCATGGTCCTTTCGGAGTTCCCAGCATCCACTAGGACGTCAGAGAAAATAAGAATTTACTCACCGGTAATTCTATTTCTCGTAGTCCGTAGTGGATGCTGGGCGCCCATCCCAAGTGCGGATTGTCTGCAATACTTGTACATAGTTATTGTTACAAAAATCGGGTTTTGTTGTGAGCCATCTCTTCAGAGGCTCCTTTTTGTTATCATACTGTTAACCGGGGTTCCTATCACGAGTTATATGGTGTGATTGGTGTGGCTGGTATGAGTCTTACCCGGGATTCAAAATCCTTCCTTATTATGTCAGCTCGTCCGGGCACAGTGTCCTAACTGAGGCTTGGAGGAGGGTCATAGTGGGAGGAGCCAGTGCACACCAGGTAGTCATAAATCTTTCTAGAGTGCCCAGCCTCCTTCGGAGCCCGCTATTCCCCATGGTCCTTTCGGAGTTCCCAGCATCCACTACGGACTACGAGAAATAGAATTACCGGTGAGTAAATTCTTATTATATATATATATAAAATTTCTGCTGCGGGGTACACTGGGCTCCACAAGGATTAACATCGGGGGGTGAAGAGTAGGATCTTGATCCGAGGCACCAGCAGGCTCAAAGCTTTGACTGTTCCCAAGATGCACAGCTCCGCCTCCTCTATAACCTCGCCTCCGTGCACAGGAGTTCAGTTTGTAAGTTGGTGCCATGCAGTAAGCAGCCCTAAGAAAAAGCTATTTTTCAGAAGAAAGAAGAATTGAAGATTTCAAGGGCTGCAGCAGTGTTAGATGTCAGTCAGACATCCCCTGCTGCAGCTCCGTCACTCCCCCAGCGGCGCTGTATACTCCCGCACCCTGGTTGCCGGGTCACTGCAGCAGAGGCTCCTGTGTTCCTCCCCTCGTTAGTCACACACTCACCGCTGTTCCCTGGATCATGTGGCCGCATTCAAAGGGAAGGTAAGGGGTCTCTTTGGCCCGCTGTAGCGCGATCCAGCGCGGCCGTGGGAGGTGGGCTGCGTGGACACTGTAAGGGGCATCCGCTCCACTAGCCTCCGGGACACAGGGCACAGGTGGGGTTTTGTCTCTGTAAAACCCGTTTTAGTACGGCCCGCAGCACCCGGTGTGGAAGCCAGTAGGGAGGATAAGGCCTGACCTGTAGCCCCTCCCCCATCCCCAGGGCGCCATTTGGGTAAATGTTCCCACCCTGGAGCTGCATGTATATCTCCCTCACTCCCTGTCAGGCGCCATTACACAGAGCTGCACTGGTCCTGGGACTGCTGGGGCAAATCCTCCTCTGTAAAGCCACCTGCTCGTCAGCGCTGTGCATTTTACAGGACACTTAAGTATTTTACCTGTCAGTGGACGGTTTTGGTCATGAAAGAGTGCATACGGTCAGGTTTGTGTGGTACAAACACCCTGTGATATACATCCAGTACTTACTGTGTTTGTTATATCTACTGTTTACATATATATTTATTTAGCTATACTGAGTATCACATTGTATTGCTTGTCCAGTGCAGTTTTTTTTTCTTTCTCTGACGTCCTAGTGGATGCTGGGGACTCCGTAAGGACCATGGGGAATAGCGGCTCTGCAGGAGACTGGGCACAAAAGTAAAGCTTTAGGACTACCTGGTGTGCACTGGCTCCTCCCCCTATGACCCTCCTCCAAGCCTCAGTTAGATTTTTGTGCCCGGCCGAGCTGGGTGCAATCTAGGGGGCTCTCCTGAGCTTCTTAGAAGAAAGTTAGTTTTAGGTTTTTTATTTTCAGTGAGACCTGCTTGCAACAGGCTCACTGCATCGAGGGACTAAGGGGAGAAGAAGCGAACCTGCCTGCTTGCAGCCAGCTTGGGCTTCTTAGGCTACTGGACACCATTAGCTCCAGAGGGATCGAACACAGGCCCAGCCTCGGAGTCCGGTCCCAGAGCCGCGCCGCCGGCCCCCTTACAGAGCCAGAAGCAAGAAGAGGTCCGGAAAATCGGCGGCAGAAGACATCAGTCTTCATCAAGGTAGCGCACAGCACTGCAGCTGTGCGCCATTGCTCCTCATGCACACCTCACACTGCGGTCACTGATGGGTGCAGGGCGCTGGGGGGGGGCGCCCTGAGCAGCAATATTAACACCTTGGCTGGCAAAAATACATCACATATAACCCCCAGGGCTATATGGATGTACATTAACCCCTGCCAGATTTTACAAAAAAGCGGGAGAAAAGTCAGCCGAAAAGGGGGCGGAGCTATCTCTCTCAGCACACTGGCGCCATTTTCCCTCACAGCTCCGCTGGAAGGACGTCTCCCTGACTCTCCCCTGCAGTCCTGCACTACAGAAAAGGGTAAAAAAGAGAGGGGGGGCACTATTTAGGCGCAGTATTACATATAACAGCAGCTATAAGGGAAAACACTCTATATAGTGATATCCCTGTGTATATATAGCGCTCTGGTGTGTGCTGGCATACTCTCCCTCTGTCTCCCCAAAGGGCTAGTGGGGTCCTGTCCTCTTTCAGAGCATTCCCGGTGTGTGTGCTGTGTGTCGGTACGGCTGTGTCGACATGTATGAAGAGGAAAATGATGTGGAGGCGGAGCAATTGCCTGTAGTGGAGATGTCACCCCCTAGGGAGTCGACACCTGAGTGGATGGGCTTATGGAAGGAATTACGTGAAAGTGTCAACTCTTTACATAAGAAGAATGGTTACCCAAGGGTATTCGGGCGCTCAGGGGACAAGGTGTTTCACCAAGCTGCTGCCTAGATACGGGGAGTCACCCCCACAAATAGATATACAATAGAAGGGGGGGCGTGGCCTAGACGAGCATGGAGTAGCACCTGAACTGTGCAGCTCTCCTGCCGTTACATCCTGCAATACTATCCTTTATTCCCCCCCAGGGTCTGATTTTATACCCAATGCTGCATGAACACCCACTACCCACATGGAGTGAATCTGGAACGGATCTCGTGCATCCTCTGTCTCCTGCAGCCCTACTCACTCGGCGGGCCCTGCCCGGCGCTGAAGCCGTCGCAGCGTGCACGCCGCGGACCGGAAGTTCGGCTCCCGTGGCTCCCGTACACCGCTGAGACCCGTGTGTACCTGGAGGGGAGAGGAAGCGATCGCCCGCCGTCCTGGAGTGCCTGCTGGGGAACGCGAGAGGGGTCTGTGGCGCCTGGAGAGCAGCACGCAAAACACCGCCACATATCCGTGCCGCCCTGAAAACCGGAAGTTCGGCTCCGGCTCTCCACCGCTGGCCGCGCATTTGGGGAAGGGAGAGAGGGGAGTTTGCTGCCGCACTGTCAGCCTGCTGGGGCAGCCCGGGACGCCCTTGAGCCTGACACCATTACACACCGCTGCAGACCTGGGGGACCGGAAGTGCGGCTCCCGTGATCGCTGCAGCCATCCGAGACCCCTGAGTGGAGCTGTGCTGCACTACCCACAGGAACATTCTGGGAAGCCTGGAGGACCGCTCTGACCACACCAAGCTGCTGGCTGCTGCGCCCACTGACCTGGCCATTCACCCATCCTGACTGGAAAAGAAAGACAGGTACTTTCCGATACGAGACAGTGAATCTGTGGGGGCCCGCCTAAGCTGGTTGCCGACCTGCACCCCTCCCCCCTATCCTCCTGCTGCACATCCCTGGCTGAACGTCCTGAATCTTTCCTGCCTGGAAGCCTATAGTAGGGGCCATATATATTTACTCCACGGCTTTGATCTGGGGGGACGCTGCTTAACTCCCTGCCCCATCAGGCGGTCACGCGGCATCACATTAGGAGGCTCTGACCCTGCTGCTCAGCTATATATATTTACACCATCCCTTGCTTCTCTTTTCATTATATATATCCGGCTGGAGACTGCCGGTGTACCATTGTGTAACTCCTGAGTTGCTACTCTAGCACGGTCTGGAGGCGTACCTGCTTGGTTCACCATAACTCTCTCATATAAGTGCTGCTACTCCCTGTGGGGTGCCTATAACGAATACTATGGGGAAGAATTCCCAGGCTGCGGCCAAGCTTGAAAAATACGCTAGAAACCCTCCCGCGCAAGATAAGAGAACGGGGGGGTCGCGGGATGGATCCTCTCCCCCCTCCCCGGCTACAAGTGCGGGCTCCGGCCCTCCAGAGACCTCAGAGGATGCTCTCCAAAGGGTACTGGACGCAGTAAATGCCAGCGAAGGCAGACTGGCTGAAAAGATCACCCAGGTGCAATCAGATCTATCCTTGATTCATCAGGATCTACAACGAGTTAGAGAGAGAGTGGGAGAGGCGGAAACCCGCATTTCTACTGTCGAAGACACTGTGGCTCCGCTTGGCCGACGCACCACTGCCCTTGAATCACAGATGTCGGAGGTGCAGAAAAAATTGACCGACATGGAGGGGCGCCTGAGACGAAATAACATTCGGTTCGTGGGCTTGCCGGAAAAGGAGGAGGGAGATGCACCTGAGCAGTTTTTGGAGAAATGGCTTACAGATTTCTTTGGGTCGGATGCTTTTACATCACATTACGCGGTGGAACGAGCACATAGAATCCCTATGCGGCCGTTACCTCCGGGGGCCCCTCCCCGTACATTTATAGCTAAATTCCTCCACTTCAAGGATCGGGACAAGGTACTCACCCTGGCACGCACCAAGGGCCCACTCAAGTGGAATGGTACCCGGATCTCTGTATTTCCTGATTTTGCGGTTGACGTCCAGAAGGAGAGAGCCCAGTTCCTTCCAATTAAGAGGCGTCTCCGGGAGCTTAATCTCCCTTATGCTATGCTTTTTCCTTCAAAGTTGAGGGTGGTCGCGGGTGGAGAGACTAAATTTTTTTTGACCCCGAGGGAGGCGGCGACGTGGCTTGACGGGCAGTTCCCGGCAGGGCGCCCCCTGTCAAATGACTGAATGTTGAAACTGTCCGTTGGCAGGGCTGTGATTTATGTCATTGAGTATTTGTGTATACAGCTAATGTATTAATGTTTGTTAACTTTTTCCTACTAGGTCATCGATACAGCTGTTATTGGTAATATACTAAATGCTGCACTTGATATCCGGTCCTTACATGGTCGGAGGTCGGGTGCTTATCTGGTCCTGGGGGGGATTAGGTTATGGCGGGGGAGCAACGCCTGCTCGCGACCGCTGTATTTTTTGTCCTCTTTACTAGTTGTTTAGTTGTGGGGAGGGGGTTTTTTTGGGATTAGGTATGCCACAGTTCGGGCCGGTATACAGGGTGGGGGGGTGTATGGGGGAGAAGGGAGGATTTATTGGGTGGTTGTTTTATAAGCATTGCTGTGGCGACATGTTTAGAGAAATTTTTTGCAGGCGGTTACTCTTCTATTTATTTCAGATATTTTCAATGTTGTGGACACATCTAGCACTTGGTGCTATTATGCATTATGGCATCACCTAGTCTAAAAATCTTATCCTGGAATGTGCGAGGCCTTAATGACAAAGTTAAGAGGGCCCTGGTGCTTCGGCAGATTAGGCAGTACTCCGCAGATGTCGTTTGTCTTATGGAGACGCACCTGGAGGGAGCCAAAGTTCTATC
This sequence comes from Pseudophryne corroboree, assembly GCF_028390025.1. Taxonomy (NCBI): domain Eukaryota; kingdom Metazoa; phylum Chordata; class Amphibia; order Anura; family Myobatrachidae; genus Pseudophryne; species Pseudophryne corroboree. The sequence continues at coordinate 793,021,839 of NC_086449.1, read as the reverse complement.
TCTTAAAAAGCCATGGATTGGGTGGCTATATCATTCCACTCATACCTCCCATTCCAGGGGCGTCTCCGTTCTGATCCGAAGATCTCTCCCATTTGTTTTAGACCAGGTCCAGGTAGATCAGTGGGGACGGTACGTTTTTCTTAAATGTCAAATAAACTCCATGTCTTTATTATTATTGGCTATTTACATACCTCCACCGTATTCCCCGGAGGTTTTACGCAAGGCTGCTGAGTTTATGTCCCTTTACCCCAATACTCCCACCGTCTGCACTGGGGACTTTAATAATGTCATGGATCATAGAGCGGATAGCTTCAGCACCAGTGCTACTGTGCCTCGCCCACGTCCGGGTAATTTTGCTCTGCTGGTGGAGGGTATGGGTTTGGTGGACGTCTGGAGGGTGCGGCATCCAGCTGCTCGACAGTTCTCCTACTTTTCCCCTATCTACTCCTCATTTTCTAGGATCGACATGTCCCTGGTCTCCCCCTGTTTAGTTCCCAAGATTGTTGATATCCAGTACGTAACTAGAGGAATCTCTGACCACTCACCAGTACTGTTGAATTTGGATACTGGGGGAGCCCGGGGACAGTTGTTTTGGAAACTCAACTCATTCTGGCTTTCACAGATGGGCACTGGGGCGGAGCTTGAGCTTGCTTGGCGGGAGTTTTTGGAGCTGAATGGGGGCACTGCTGGACCAGCAATTCTCTGGGACGCATTTAAAGCATTTATACGTGGTTCCCTAATTAGACGGATTGCTACTTTAAAAAATGGCTACAAACGCCAAGAAATGGAACTTGAGGCTTCCTGTAGGTCCCTAGAAATCCAATATTTGCAAGATGGGTTGGATACCTCCAAGGACGCATGGTTGCTTGCGCAGTCCAAATGGAGGTGCTGTCTATCTGATAAAGCCAAATACCGTTTGATGTATGCCCAACACTCTTATTATGCTACGGGCGATAGACCTGGTACTCATCTAGCATATTTAGCAGCGGCAGATAGATCCTCTAATAATGTCCTTGCGATAGACGGAGATGATGGTGTAACTTATGTAAAGACCCCGGAAATAGCAGACCAATTTGTTGCTTATTATAAAAATCTGTATAGTACGAGACTGTCGGCTGATTCGGCGGAAATAAATAATTATCTTGTTGGTTTACCATTGCCTTCACTCTCTAATGTGGCGGTTGAATTCCTGGACTCCCCTTTGTCATTGACGGAGATTGAAACAGCCATCAAATCATTTCCTGGAGGCAAGGCACCAGGATTAGATGGAATTCCTATTGAGCTATATAGGAAACATATTGATTTTTATGGCCCTAGATTACTTGATCTGTTCAATGACCTGTTGGAGTTGGGGTCGCTGCCGGATTCTATGACTGAGGCTTTGATAATAGTGCTATTGAAACCGGATAAGAACCCGGAGCGGGTGGATTCATATAGACCTATTTCGCTACTTACAACTGACATCAAGGTGTTAGCAAAGATCCTGGCACTTAGACTCAACTCCGTTATCACCCAAATTATACACACAGATCAGACAGGTTTTGTACCGGGGCGATCCACTCTAACTAACCTTAGGCGTTTGTTTACACACCTACAGGCCCCTCGCGGGGACGCCGACACTTCAGTGGTAGTGTCTCTCGACGCTGCTAAAGCTTTTGATTCAGTGGAGTGGGCGTTCTTGTGGGGGTCTATGGCCCGCTTCGGTATAGGACCACGCTTTATAAGGTGGGTCAAATTACTTTACTCCGCACCATCAGCCAGGGTCTCGATAAATGGATTCACCTCCTCTGCATTCCCTCTGGCTAGGGGTACAAGACAGGGCTGCCCACTATCCCCTATCCTTTTTGCCATAGCAGTGGAACCCTTGGCGTGCTTGCTGCGTTCTGACTTGCGAGTGGGGGGGTTCCGGGTGGGCCCCACCACGGACAAGATTGCTTTATACGCGGATGATATTCTGCTGTTCATATCAGACTATTGCAATACCATGCCGCACGTGCTGAGTATTATAGACACTTATGGCGGGTATTCTGGCTTGTCCATAAATTGGGATAAGTCCTGCATAATGCCCTTTAAGGGTACTTGTCCTGGGGCTCCGCCTGTGACCCTACCTCTACGCTGGGTGGACTCATTCAAGTACTTGGGAATCTGGGTCACAAATAATCCTTCTCAATACTTTTCCCTAAACATAAAACCACACATGGACTATTTGTACTCCCGTATTGCGGTCTGGGGGACTCTACCTCTAACTATAACGGGTAGAATTAATTTAGTGAAAATGGTGGCCCTGCCTAAGTTGCTATATGCGCTACAGCACTCCCCTGTATATCTCCCATTAAAAACCTTTAGGAAAATAGATAGTCTTCTGTCCTCTATCGTATGGTCTAAACGACGAGTCAGAATAAAATTAGATACCCTCACGCGCCCACGTGACTCTGGAGGACTGGGCCTCCCTAAATTCAGATTATATTACTTAGCGGCACAAATGGTACATATTAGTAAGTGGTTACATGACCCTGGTAGAGATGAATTAATCTCCCGAATTCTCTATATAACAGATCGGAACTGCACCCCATTACAACTACTGCTGAGCGACAATGTATCGCTACTTAATCTTCCAGTTGTCAGGCAAGCAATTATGGTATGGAGACAGGCGCATAAATTGCTACATGGAGAGGGTTGGGACCCGGAGACGCCTCTAGCCTATGCACAATCTCTTGGGGAGCTTGCATCGTTACAGATGAGGGAGGTATGGAGTACCCGGGGAGTGCAGTCTCTTGGGCAATTGTATCATATGGGGGTATTTAAGTCTTTCCAACAATTGCAGGAGAATTACAATATTCCTACCTTCTATTTTTACCGATATCTACAACTCCGTCATGCTTGCCAAACTCAATTTGCGAACGCTCCCCTGCTGCTCCGGGACACACCAGTAAGGGAACTATTTGATAAGCTTCAAAGTTGTACTATCTCCATATTCTATTCGGTTCTATTACGTACCTATCATTGTGAGACCCTTCTTTCTCTTAAATCTAAATGGGAAAATGATCTGGGGCCCATATCTAATGATACCTGGGAAGATGCACTGGGTGCCTCTAGACTGGCGACCACAGCGGTCCGTTACCAACAGGTGCATCTGTTTGTTTTACATAGAGTCTATATTACTCCTGAGAGGTTAATGAGATTCGGAGGAAGAATGGATTCTAAATGCCCCAAGTGTACTCTAGATGGGGGCACCTTCTGGCACATGATTTGGTCCTGTAGGATAGTTAATACCTTCTGGCAAGATGTACTCAAGATTATGGTCTCTACTGGTATACCTGCGGATGTACTGACCCCCCCTGTATGTGTGTTGGCGGTGGTGGATGAGGAGTTGCTGGATGCCCCCTCCGGGCGTTACGTTATCAACTTGTGTGCTCTTGCACAGGTTTCTATAGCCCGATCATGGATGGCACCTGATGGCCCAGATATTGACTCATGGATTGCCTTAGTGAATACTACAGTGGCGCATGAAAAATTTGTCTATGTGTCCAGGAAAGCCATCACTAAATATTACGCGATATGGGATAGATGGTTGTCATCACCATATGTTAGGGGCACCTGCATAACAACAGCTGCGGATGCAAGCTTAGCCCCAACTTAATCACCCAGAAGTCACCAGATGAGCATAGGAAATTGTTAAGAGGGCGCAATATAGGAATGTGCTATGTGGCTCGCCCGGGACACCGTTTCATATATTTTGATATGACCGCATACGGTGGCCATGGAGAACTACACCTTTATACTTTTTTTAATATTTTTCTGTAAATGGGTATGCGAATGTATATGAATATACATATATAAGTGCATGAGAATTGATACAGGCGTATAGATATGTATACGATTGAAGTGTTATGGCAGCCAGGTGTAATACCAGATGCTAACTGATTTTGTCTATAACCATATGCTTGTGAATGATACCTTATATGTTGCTCAATATAACTGTAGACAGCAATGCTTTAGGTTTAAGTTGTTTTATTGATTTGTAATTTGTACAAAAAAGAAAATATCAATAAAAATTGTTGAATTAAAAAAAAAATAGATATACAATAGAAAAGAAGAAAGGCTGCGCTATTTTGATGAACTGACAATGTAATCCTCTGTATATAATTAATACAATTTATTATAAGATATATAATATCACTGTGCTTTTGTGATAATTAGATCATAAAATGCATGCAACATAAAACAAAATGGATAAAACCATACAATATAGATGATAATATTGAAAAAGGGTTACCCAAATGGTCAGAGCTGTAAGTGTAATTTAGTGGAAGAGTCCGTTCCAAATAATTCCCCCAAATAGTTCTGTATCCGGTATATATATTCAGTGGGAGGTAAGCAGTGTCCCGTGGAGTGACAGTGTCCGCTAGAGGAATTGGTGCTCCTAGATCTTGAATGGCGAGCTCCTCATGCAATGCGGAAGGTTGAATCAATCGGTCCAATCTGCTATTTATGTCCTCCGACTTTATGTCGCAATCCGGAATTTAGGTGGGGGATGGTTCGGCCTTCCAGTGGGTAGTCTTCAGCTCGCTCTGGGTCCCTTGTAAACCTAACGCGTTTCGCTGCGTTCAGCTAGCAGCTTTTTCAAAGGAACGGACTCTTCCACTAAATTACACTTACAGCTTACAGCACAGTGATATTATATATCTTATAATAAATTGTATTAATTATATACAGAGGATTACATTGTCAGTTCATCAAAATAGCGCAGCCTTTCTTCTTTTCTTTACATAAGAAGTTTGATGACATGGGACAGCCGGCTTCTCAGCTTGTGCCTGTCCAGGCGTCTCAAAGGCCATCAGGGGCTCTAAAACGCCCGCTACCTCAGATGGCAGATACAGACGTCGACACGGATACTGACTCCAGTGTCGACGACGAGGAGACAAATGTAACTTCCAGTAGGGCCACACGTTACATGATTGAGGCAATGAAAAATGTTTTACACATTTCTGATAATACCATAGGTACCACTAAAAAGGGTATTATGTTTGGTGAGAAAAAACTACCTGTAGTTTTTCCTGCATCTGAGGAATTAAATGAAGTGTGTGATGAAGCGTGGGTTTCTCCGGATAAAAAACTGATAATTCCTAAGAGGTTATTGGCAGTGTACCCTTTCCCGCCAGAGGAAAGGGCACGTTGGGAAACACCCCCTAGGGTGGATAAAGCGCTCACACGCTTGTCCAAACAGGTGGCACTTCCGTCTCCGGATACGGCCGCCCTTAAGGAACCTGCTGACAGGAAGCAGGAGACTATACTAAAGTGTATATACACACACACTGGCGTTATACTGCGACCAGCGATCGCCTCAGCCTGGATGTGCAGTGCTGGGGTGGCTTGGTCAGACTCCCTGACAGAAAATATTGATACCCTGGATAGGGACAGTATATTACTGACTGTAGAGCATTTAAAAGATGCATTTTTATACATGCGTGATGCACAGAGGGATATTTGCCGGCTGGCATCAAGAATAAGTGCTATGTCCATTTCCGCCAGGAGAGGGTTATGGACTCGGCAGTGGTCAGGTGATGCCGATTCTAAAAGGCATATGGAAGTATTGCCTTATAAAGGGAAGGAGTTATTTGGGGTAGGTCTGTCGGACCTGGTTTCCATGGCAACTGCTGGGAAATCCACGTTTTTACCCCAGGTCACCTCTCAGCAAAAGAAGACATCGTATTATCATGCGCAGTCTTTTCGGCCCCATAAGGGCAAGCGGGCAAAAGGCTCCTCTTTTCTGCCCTGTGGCAAAGGGAGAGGAAAAAGGCTGCAGCAAACAGCCAGTTCCCAGGAACAGAAGTCCTCCCCCGCTTCCGCCAAGTCCTCAGCATGACGCTGGGGCTCTACAGGCGGACTCAGGTACGGTGGGGGCCCGTCTCAAGAATTTCAGCGCACAGTGGGCTCGCTCACAAGTAGATCCCTGGATCCTTCAGGTAGTATCTCAGGGGTACAAATGGAATTCGAGACGTCTCCCCCTCGCCGTTTCCTAAAATCTGCCTTACCGACAACTCCGTCCGACAGGGAGGCGATATTAGAAGCTATTCACAAGCTGTATTCCCAGCAGGTGATAACCAAGGTACCCCTCCTGCAACAAGGAAAGGGGTATTATTCCACAATATTTGTGGTACCGAAGCCGGACGGCTCGGTGAGACCCATTTTAAATCTAAAGTCATTGAACACTTACATAAAGAAGTTCAAATTCAAGATGGAGTCACTCAGAGCGGTTATCTCGAGCCTGGAGGAAGGGGATTATATGGTGTCACTGGACATCAAGGATGCTTACCTGCATGTCCCAATTTACCCTTCTCACCAAGGGTACCTCAGGTTTGTGGTACAGAACTGCCACTATCAGTTCCAAACACTGCCGTTTGGATTGTCCACGGCACCGCGGGTCTTTACCAAGGTAATGGCCGAAATGATGATACTCCTTCGAAGGAAGGGAGTTTTAATTATCCCGTACTTGGACGATCTCCTGATAAGGGCGAGATCCAGGGAACAGTTGGTAGTCGGGGTAGCACTATCTCAAGAAGTGTTACGACAGCACGGTTGGATTCTCAATATTCCAAAGTCGCAGCTGATCCCGCAGCTGATTCTGGACACAGTCCAGAAAAAGGTATTTCTCCCGGAGGAGAAAGCCAGGGAGTTATCCGACCTAGTCAGAAACCTCCTAAAACCAGGTCAAGTATCGGTGCTTCAATGCACAAGGGTCCTGGGGAAAATGGTGGCTTCTTACAAAGCAATTTCATTCGGCAGATTCCACGCAAGAACTTTCCAGTGGGACCTGCTGGACAAATGGTCCGGATCGCATCTTCAGATGCATCAGCGGATAACCCTGTCACCAAGGACAAGGGTGTCTCTCCTGTGGTGGTTGCAGAGTGCTCATCTGTTAGAGGGCCGCAGATTCGGCATTCAGGACTGGGTCCTGGTGACGACGGATGCCAGCCTTCGAGGCTGGGGAGCAGTCACACAGGGAAGAAATTTCCAGGGATTGGGGTCAAACCTGGAGACCTCACTTCACATAAATATCCTGGAGCTAAGGGCCATTTACAATGCCCTAAGCCAAGCGAGACCTCTGCTTCAGGACCAGCCGGTGTTGATCCAGTCGGACAACATCACGGCGGTCGCCCACGTAAACAGACAGGGCGGCACAAGAAGCAGGAGGGCGATGGCAGAAGCTGCAAGGATTCTCCGATGGGCGGAAAATCATGTGATAGCACTGTCAGCAGTGTTTATTCCGGGAGTGGACAACTGGGAAGCAGACTTCCTCAGCAGACACGACCTCCACCCGAGAGAGTGGGGACTTCACCCGGAAGTCTTCCACATGATTGTAAGCCGTTAGGAAAAACCAAAGGTGGACATGATGGCGTCCCGCCTCAACAGAAAACTAAAAAGTTATTGCGCCAGGTCAAGGGACCCTCAGGCGATAGCTGTGGACGCTCTGGAAACGCCGTGGGTGTACCAGTCGGTTTATGTGTTCCCTCCTCTGCCTCTCATACCCAAGGTACTGAGAATTATAAGACGGAGAGGAGTAAGAACTATTCTCGTGGCTCCGGATTGGCCAAGAAGGACTTGGTACCCGGAACTTCAAGAGATGCTCACAGAGGACCCGTGGCCTCTATCTCTAAGAAGGGACCTGCTCCAGCAGGGTCCCTGTCTGTTCCAAGACTTACCGCGGCTGCGTTTGACGGCATGGCGGTTGAACGCCGGATCCTGAAGGAAAAAGGCATTCCAGAGGAAGTCATCCCTACTTTGATAAAAGCCAGAAAGGATGTAACCGCAAAGCATTATCACCGCATTTGGCGAAAATATGTTGCGTGGTGTGAGGCCAGGAAGGCCCCAACGGAGGAATTTCAACTGGGTCGATTCCTGCATTTCCTGCAAACAGGAGTGTCTATGGGCCTCAAATTGGGATCCATTAAGGTTCTGATTTCGGCCCTGTCGATTTTCTTCCAGAAAGAACTGGCTTCAGTTCCTGAAGTTCAGACGTTTGTCAAGGGAGTGCTGCATATACAGCCTCCTTTTGTGCCTCCAGTGGCACCTTGGGATCTCAATGTAGTTTTGGGGTTCCTAAAATCACATTGGTTTGAACCACTTAAATCAGTGGATTTAAAATATCTCACGTGGAAAGTGGTCATGCTGTTGGCCCTGGCTTCGGCCAGGCGCGTGTCGGAATTGGCGGCTTTATCCTGTAAAGGCCCTTATCTGATTTTCCATTCGGACAGGGCGGAATTGAGGACTCGTCCTCAGTTTCTCCCTAAGGTGGTTTCAGCATTTCACCTGAACCAGCCTATTGTGGTGCCTGCGGCTACTAGGGACTTGGAGGACTCCAAGTTGCTGGACGTTGTCAGGGCCCTGAAAATATATGTTTCCAGGACGGCTGGAGTCAGAAAATCTGACTCGCTGTTTATCCTGTACGCACCCAACAAGCTGGGTGCTCCTGCTTCTAAGCAGACTATTGCTCGCTGGATTTGTAGTACAATTCAGCTTGCGCATTCTGTGGCAGGCCTGCCACAGCCAAAATCTGTAAAAGCCCACTCCACAAGGAAGGTGGGTTCATCTTGGGCGGCTGCCCGAGGGGTCTCGGCTTTACAACTTTGCCGAGCTGCTACTTGGTCAGGGTCAAATACTTTTGTAAAATTTTACAAATTTGACACTCTGGCTGAGGAGGACCTTGAGTTTTCTCATTCGGTGCTGCAGAGTCATCCGCACTCTCCCGCCCGTTTGGGAGCTTTGGTATAATCCCCATGGTCCTTACGGAGTCCCCAGCATCCACTAGGACGTCAGAGAAAATAAGAATTTACTCACCGATAATTCTATTTCTCGTAGTCCGTAGTGGATGCTGGGCGCCCATCCGAAGTGCGGATTGTCTGCAATACTTGTACATAGTTATTGTTAACTAATCGGGTTCTTGTTGTGAGCCATCTATTCAGAGGCTCCTCTGTTATCATAAAAAACACAAATGAGATTTCTGCGCACTGATCGAGGGTACAAGGCACTTAAAAATTAATAAAATAAATAACCCTTCCAGGTATTGACATTTAAAATAAATCTGGTGAACAAAAGAGTCTCAATAAAGTCAATTATCAAAAAATACTGTGGTTAGTCTTTGTGCTGATCTCTCTTAATGATAGTAGATCAGACCAAAAATTAGAAATAATGTCCCAATAAGATGATTTTTCCAACAAAGTCAGACATAAAGTCTTTTATCTGGTCTCGTTCTTGGTCCTCCAGTTATTTAAAAACTTGAACGTGATAAAACTTGGATTCAGTCAGCCCCACCGTTATTCAATTCTTTGTCTCTGTCCTCAAGCAATGGTACATGAAAGACAAATAACGGGGGATCATAGTGCAGACTTATAAAAAGTTTATTTAAACACGTATACAATTAAAAAAGACTTAGCATGCGTACCCTCAGTGACCTTCGGTGGAAGGCACAATTTTAGGCGCATAGGGGTAATAAAGAAGCTTCCCCTATTAAGCTTTACCTTCACCGAGTCCTGGGCCGCAGGAAACACCAACGCGTTTCAACCGGTATGGTCTTTATCAAGGTGTGTAAGGTGCATGGAGGACCAGATATTTAAAGGAAAACATAACCACACCCATTTCCTGTTGTAATGGGCGGGACTAATGAGTGAAATGTGTGAAACCAAAAATACAATGATGTCCCTTCATATATTGTAGTAGGGTTACTATCCACAATGATTAAAGTTAGCCAGTTATCTATAAATTGGGCTTTACAGACTTAAAATTGAATAAAATCGCTGAAAACACGCCATGCTATGTTAACTGGGTTTCATATCACAAGTTGTACGGTGTGATTGATGTGGCTGGTATGAGTCTTACCCGGGATTCAAAAATCCTTCCTTATTGTGTCAGCTCTTCCAGGCACAGTATCCTAACTGAGGCTTGGAGGAGGGTCATAGTGGGAGGAGCCAGTGCACACCAGGTAGTCCTAAAGCTTTCTATTTGTGCCCAGTCTCCTGCGGAGCCGCTATTCCCCATGGTCCTTACGGAGTCCCCAGCATCCACTACGGACTACGAGAAATAGAATTATCGGTGAGTAAATTCTTATTTTTTTTTCCAAATATATTTATTGGAGTTTTTGCCAGAGAGAAACAACAAGACAAGCATTACTAAAGGATACTGATTAAGACAGTACATCTCCTGTGTACATAAATAAAAAATGGATTTTGCATACATGAATCTGGAACAAGCTATATTCGGTTATTACATATTATATCATGTTATAACATCCCGTTATGGTAATCGTTCCCAATCCATCCATGATAGTTTATCCAAATGCATCTACATCTGTTTTATTGCACTCTGGTTATTTTCTAATAGAAACATACAATGGCGTCAGCCATTCAAATATAAAACCTGAATAACAAAATGACAAAAAGGGAGTAAGGGCGGCGGGGGGTGAGGGGGGGGGGGGGGAGGTGTGTGATCTGGTCTGTTGGCTTCAAAGCAGATATGATCTATCTAAAGGAGCTCCATCAACACCCACAATAGAGGTTGAACATTTGCATTTAGACAGCAGAGTTAGTACTAAATATATGTTTGACTACTTCATTTTCCGAGAGCATCAAACATTATAGCTTTTATCTATACAACGATATGCCCACCAATTCGTCTTATCAAAGAGTTTAAAGATTCGAGTTTGGGTACTTTCATCTAGAGTGTCTATATAAGGACCCCACTTTCTATAAAATAAAATAGCCCCTTTTTCCAGGTCAGGTAGAGCAGTTTGTCTGTCCATATATAAAGTTTTAGTTAGCAACGTTTTAACCTCCAACATTGAAGGGGTAGTCTTTTCGATCCAATGTGACAAAATTACTTTCTTTGCTATAGTCCCAATATTGATCAGCACAGGTATAACTACCTTCGTCATACCTTCTGCAAGCCATTCAGTGAAGTTTGCAAAAAGCAAAGGTAATGGTAACAAAGATAATTTAAAACCAAAAGTAGTATTTATAAACATTAGAACTTTATTCCAAAATTTCTTTATAACTCCACACCTCCAGAACTGATGTATGTAATCCATATTGGATCCTCTACATTTTAGGCAATGAGCAGAGGAGTCAGGGTGTAGTTTGTGATAAATGGCTTGAGAGGTGTAAGCCCTATGTATCGTCTTAAAATGAATTTCCTGCAGATAAGATTTTAAGTGTTTTAATACTTTATCATAGTAGCTCAAAACCTGTGTATGTAAATCGGATATGGAGAGATCTCGTTGCCATGAAGACTCTAAGCTACTCCATATTCTAGGAGGTAGCTGTTTAAGGAGGTCTTCATACAAGTATTTGGCTTTATATGGGACACTCTTAAAAAGATCTATAAGTGTAGATAAGGGGTTGGGGGTCGACCGGGTATCAGGAGATGCAGTCAAGGATTGTACATAGTGTCTAATTTGAAAGTACGCAAAGGCGGCGTTAGCAGAGATGCCATACCTCTCCCGTAGTTCCAAATAAGTGTACATCTTCCCCCCAGGGTCACACACATCCGCTGTAGAGCATATGCCCTTATGTAAGTCTGAGTAATACAGATTCTGTCATAACAGGTAAAAACATTGGGTTTCCCCACAGCGCCACGCGCCTAGAGCAACCAGGGTTTCTCCCAAATTTTTTGTTGATTAATTGCCATATTTTATAGGTGTCAGAAAACATCGGATTTACCAAACACTGAGGAGGTATATGGTTCCTAGGGGTATGAAGTAACGCATTAGGGGAGTAGGGTGCTAGCAATGCACAGTCAAGGTCGTATATCACAAAATTACTCCGTTCATAGAACCAGTCCATGATATATCTGAAGAAAAAAGTACATGAGTATAATTGAAAATCAGGAGGTCCAAGTCCCCCCTGTTTACGTTTGAGGCACAGCTTGGCTTTAGCTACTCTAGGTTTCTCTGACGTCCTAGTGGATGCTGGGGACTCCGTAAGGACCATGGGGAGTAGACGGCTCCGCAGGAGACTGGGCACAATTAAAGAAAGATTCAGGACTATCTGGTGTGCACTGGCTCCTTCCCCTATGACCCTACTCCAGACCTCAGTTAGATTTCTGTGCCCGGCTGAGCTGGATGCACACTAGGGGCTCTCCTGAGCTCCTAGAAAGAAAGTATTTGTTAGGTTTTTTATTTTACAGTGAGACCTGCTGGCAACAGGCTCACTGCAACGAGGGACTAAGGGGAGAAGAAGCGAACCTACCTAACTGGTGGTAGCTTGGGCTTCTTAGGCTACTGGACACCATTAGCTCCAGAGGGATCGCACACAGGACCCGACCTCGTCGTCCGGTCCCGGAGCCGCGCCGACGTCCCCCTTACAGAGCTAGAAGCAAGAAGGTCCGGAAAATCGGCGGCTGAAGACTTCTGTCTTCTCCAAGGTAGCGCACAGCACTGCAGCTGTGCGCTATTGCTCCTCATGCACACCACACACTCTGGTCACTGATGGGTGCGGGGCGCCCTGAGCAGCAATATTAACACCTTGGCTGGCAAAACTGACACCATATATAGCCCCAGGGGCTATATAGGTGTAAATTACCCCTGCCAGAGTTACACAAACAGCGGGAGAAAGCCCACCGAAAAAGGGGCGGAGCCATCTCCCTCAGCACACTGGCGCCATTTTCCCTCACAGCTCTGCTGGAGGGATCGCTCCCTGGCTCTCCCCTGCTGTCCTGCACTACAGAAAGGGTAAAAAAGAGAGGGGGGGCAATAAATTTAGGCGCAGTATATTTATTATAAGCAGCTATAAGGGAAAACACTCTGTATAGTGATATCCCTGTGGTATATAGCGCTCTGGTGTGTGCTGGCATACTCTCCCTCTGTCTCCCCAAAGGGCTTTGTGGGGTCCTGTCCTCTGTTAGAGCATTCCCTGTGTGTGTGCTGTGTGTCGGTACTGCTGTGTCGACATGTATGATGAGGATAATGATGTGGAGGCGGAGCAAATGCCTGTGAATGTGATGTCACCCCCTGCGGGGTCGACACCTGTGTGGATGGACTTATGGAAGGAATTACGTGACAGTGTCAACTCCTTACATAAAAGGTTTGACGACATAGGACAGCCGGCTACTCAGCTTGTGCCTGTCCAAGCGTCTCAAATGTCATCAGGGGCTTTAAAACGCCCGCTACCTCAGATGGCAGACACAGATGTTGACACGGATACCGACTCCAGTGTCGACGACGATGAGACTAGTGTACCTTCCAATAGGTCCACCCGTTACATGATTGAGGCAATGAAAATTGTATTACACATTTCTGATAGTACCCCAGGTACCACAAAAAAGGGTATTATGTTTGGTGAGAAAAAACTACCAGTAGTTTTTCCTGCATCTGAGGAATTAAATGAGGTGTGTGAGGAAGCGTGGACTTCCCCCGATAAGAAATTGATAATTTCTAAACGGTTATTGGCAGCGTACCCTTTCCCGCCAGAGGATAGGTCACGTTGGGAAACACCCCCTAGGGTAGATAAAGCGCTTACACGTTTATCAAAAAAGGTGGCACTACCGTCTCCGGATACGGCCGCGCTAAAGGAACCTGCTGATAGAAAGCAGGAGGCTACCCTTAAAGCTATATACACACACACGGGCATTATATTGCGACCAGCTATTGCATCGGCATGGATGTGCAGTGCTGCAGCTGCGTGGTCAGATTCCCTGTCGGATAATATTGATACTCTGGATAGGGACAATATTTTGCTGACAATAGAGCATATAAAAGACGCTGTCTTATACATGCATGATGCACAGAGGGATATTTGCCGGCTGGCATCAAAAATAAGCGCAATGTCCATTGCCGCCAGGAGGGGGTTATGGACTCGGCAGTGGTCAGGCGATGCCGATTCAAAACGGCACATGGAAGTTTTGCCTTATAAGGGGGTGGAACTGTTTGGGGATGGTCTTTCAGACCTCGTTTCCACAGCTACGGCTGGGAAATCAACATTTTTGCCACAGGCTACCCCACAGCAAAAGAAAGCACCGTATTATCAGGTACAGTCCTTTCGGCCCCAGAAAAGCAAGAGGGCTAGAGGCTCCTCCTTTCTGCCGAGAGGCAAAGGTAGAGGGAAAAAGCTGCAGCATACAGCTAGTTCCCAAGAGCAGAAGTCCTCCCCTGCGTCCGGTAAGTCCACAGCATGGCGCTGGGGCTGCACAGGCGGACCCGGGTACGGTGGGGGCCCGTCTCAGGAATTTCAGCGCACAGTGGGCTCTCTCACAGGTGGATCCCTGGATCCTTCAAGTAGTATCTCAGGGGTACAGGCTGGAATTCGAGACGTCTCCCCCCCGCCGTTTCCTAAAATCTGCCTTGCCAGCAACTCCCTCTGCCAGGGAGGCAGTGTTGGTGGCTATTCAAAAGCTGTATGCACAGCAAGTGATTATCAAGGTACCCCTCCTTCAACAAGGAAGGGGTTACTATTCCACAATGTTTGTGGTACCGAAACCGGACGGTTCGGTGAGACCCATCTTAAATTTAAAATCCTTGAACACATATATCAAAAGATTCAAGTTCAAGATGGAATCGCTCAGGGCGGTTATTGCGAGCCTGGACGAGGGGGATTACATGGTCTCCCTGGACATCAAGGATGCTTACCTGCATGTCCCCATTTACCCTCCTCACCAGGAGTACCTCAGGTTTGTGGTACAGGACTGTCACTATCAGTTCCAGACACTGCCATTTGGGTTATCCACGGCACCGAGGGTCTTTACCAAGGTAATGGCCGAAATGATGATACTCCTTCGGAAGAGGGGGGTTTTAATTATCCCGTACTTGGACGATCTCCTGATAAAGGCGAGGTCCAAGGAACAGTTGTTAGTGGGGGTAGCACTTTCTCGGGAAGTGCTGCAGCAGCACGGCTGGATTCTCAATATCCCAAAGTCACAGCTGGTCCCGACAACACGTCTTCTGTTCCTGGGAATGATTCTGGACACAGACCAGAAAAAAGTGTTTCTTCCAGTGGAGAAAGCCGAGGAGTTGTCATCTCTAGTCAGAAACCTCCTAAAACCAGGACAGGTGTCGGTACATCAATGCACGCGAGTCCTGGGAAAAATGGTAGCTTCGTACGAAGCAATCCCGTTCGGAAGGTTCCACGCAAGGATTTTCCAGTGGGACCTGTTGGACAAGTGGTCCGGATCGCATCTTCAGATGCAGCAGCGGATAACCCTGTCGACAAGGACCAGGGTCTCTCTACTGTGGTGGCTGCAGAGGGCTCATATTCTAGAGGGCCGCAGATTCGGAATACAGGACTGGGTCCTGGTGACCACGGATGCCAGCCTTCGGGGCTGGGGAGCAGTCACCCAGGGAAGAAATTTCCAAGGGCTGTGGTCAAATCAGGAGATTTCACTACACATAAATATCCTGGAGCTAAGAGCCATTTACAATGCCCTAAGCCAAGCAAAACTCCTGCTTCAAAACAAACCGGTACTGATCCAATCAGACAACATCACGGCGGTCGCCCATGTAAACAGACAGGGCGGCACAAGAAGCAGGAGGGCAATGGCAGAAGCCACAAGGATTCTCCGATGGGCGGAAAATCACGTGCTAGCACTGTCAGCAGTGTTCATTCCGGGTGTGGACAACTGGGACGCAGACTTCCTCAGCAGACACGACCTTCACCCGGGAGAGTGGGGACTTCATCCAGAAGTTTTCCAATTGATTGTAAACCGGTGGGAAAGACCACAGGTGGATTTGATGGCGTCCCGCCTCAACAAAAAGCTAAAAAGGTATTGCGCCAGGTCAAGAGACCCTCAGGCGATAGCTGTGGACGCTCTAGTGACACCGTGGGTGTACCAGTCGTTTACGTGTTTCCCCCTCTACCTCTTATTCCCAAGGTGCTGAGAATAATACGTAGAGGAGGAGTGAGAACTATACTCGTGGTTCCGGACTGGCCAAGAAGAACTTGGTACCCGGACCTTCAAGAGATGCTCTCAGAGGACCCATGGCCTCTACCGCGGGACCTGCTGCAGAACAAGCCTGTAGTGAAACGTACGTCATCGGATCGGCATAGCAGACGTACAAAGTTTCCGGGAGCGTGGAATCCTCAAACCCGACCCGGCGTCTGGCCATGTGAGCGGTTCTCAGCACTCAGCGTGCATAGATCAATTGTGACACACACCCGCTCTTTATGCTATTCAGAGCGGCTCTCTCATCCACAAAAGGTCTCCTGCTGCCTCTGCACTGTGGCGACACAACAGAGGAGGGGGAGTCCGGCTTGGGGACAGCAGAAGCAACTCGCACTTCTTCCTTCTGTCCCAGCAACAGGTGTTACCCGAACTCTCATCGTTCCCATTTACTGCATCATTGCACATGGGACGACAGTAGAAAGGGTAACTGACCTACAGCTGCTGGGACGTCTTTACCTTCTCAAAGTGATACAATTATATATCTGCTCTTTTGATTGTGGCATGCACATATTCATGGATACATAAAAAGTGTCCAGATTTGAGTTTATGTTACCAGAATGTATAACTTGTGGATCACTGATTTATAGGTTTTTCCTGTGCTGTACATGCATTACCTGATTAAATCAGGGGTTTAATATATATAGGCAAAAGTATTGAGATAGGGATATCTTTACCTTCTCAAAGTGATAACAATATATATTTTCCTTTTATATCTATGGTGATTATGTTATGCACAAGTACATGGATACATGATGAATGTCCAGATTTTGGTTCATGTCATCAAAATGTATGCTTTGTGGATTAATGATTTGTTTGTTTCCTTTTTTGCACTGTACGCATACAGCCTGATTTAATCAGGGATTTAGCACACACATTTCTAGACATAGAGAGAAAGGGGAACAGCGTGCATGTTGACAAATATTTCAGTATCCTTAGCATTTTGGCGAGTGATCTGACTGGCACTCACATAAACCAGCCCCTGGTTTCTATGATCAACTATCTACCACAGTGATACATGTCTGTACATTATTGTCACAAAAGTACATACAGATTGAGAAATAGACTTAGAAAGGACATAATGTCCATACTGATTAAATGTCTATACACTTTGGGAATGACGATTATTTTATACTCACATTCGTGATGATCAATCATCCACCACCGCGATATATGTGTGCATATTATTGTCAAAAAGCATATATAGGTTAAAAAGGGCACAATGTCCATATTGACAAATGTTTATACACTTTGAGAATAATGGTTATGATGTATTCACATCTATGATGTTACATTGAAACCTAATGATTTTGATTAACACTCTAAGGCATTAAGGTGTGTTGGTAATTAACACTAATTGTGTTTTTATTAATACCCACTACTCCTACCTTCTTAGAGGACATTGTTTTCCTTTTTATTTAAAGGATAAGTGCTTCAGTTGAGGTTACGAGTACCGCTAATCGGGTTATTTAATAGAGACCCAATGAATCTCTTGGAAGGATCTCTTAGAATGTATAACAACCCGATAAAAATTACTTGATATTATATTTTCACTTTTTGTTCTATATTATTCACTGTTACAGTATAAGTGTGGTTATATACAAAAAGGAATCTTTACTGTTTATAAATACGTATAACAGTGAACTCCAACCGCTCATACATATTCCTTACATAATAATAATAATTTATAATAATTTTATTTATATAGCGCTCTTTCTCCAATAGGACTCAAGGCGCTTAACAGATACACAGCATAATATAGTACAGAAAAATAATGAAGTACATTTTTCATAAAATACAGAAACATGAAGATACTAAAAGAGATACTATGGAAATGCTTGAGTAAACAGGAAAGTCTTGAGTCTACTTTTGAAGGATTCTATAGTTGGGGCCTCTCGCACTGTGCTGGGAAGTGAGTTCCATAGAGTCGGAGCCGCATGACTAAAAGCTCGACCCCCAGATGAATTACGGTAGATTCTAGGTACTGCTAAAAGTCCTTCATCTACAGATCGCAGTAATCGAGTGGGGCAGTATGGGATCAGAAGCTGTTTCAGGTACCTTGGGCCTTGGTCATGTAATGCTTTGAAACTCAGTAAGCCAATCTTGAAGAGGATTCGCCATCTTACAGGCAGCCAGTGAAGGGAGTAGAGGATGGGTGTTATGTGGCTGGAACGGGGCTGGTTGGTTAACAGCCTGGCAGCTGTGTTTTGCACCAGCTGTAAGCGTTGCAATTCTTTTGCTGGTAGACCAAGGTAGAGGGCATTACAGTAGTCTAATCGAGATGATACAAATGCATGTATGACTTTTGGCATATCATCTGAGGGAATTAAGTGCTTGATTCTGGCTATGTTCCTCAGGTGAAAGAATGAGGATTTGATTGTGGCTGATATCTGATGTTTAAGTGTCAAGCCATCATCCAGGACAACGCCAAGATTCCGCACATGATCACTGGTCTGTAATTCTGAATCCCCGAGTGTAAGTCCAGTTGGTTGGCTATGCTGCAGTCTTGTCCTTTGATGTTGCGGTCGTATTATAAGGACCTCTGTTTTATCCGGGTTCAGTCGCAGCCAACTGGCGCTCATCCACTCCTGTAGTTCAGCTAGACAGCCATTCAGGGTTGCTACTGGGTTATCAGTGCCCGGAGCAAAGGACAAGTACAGTTGTGTATCATCTGCATAGCAGTGGTAGACCAGGCCATGGCGCCTGATTATTTCGCCCAATGGGAGCATGTATACTGCAAAAAGCATGGGGGATAGTATAGAACCTTGTGGGACACCACATGGCAATGGCACTGGTGGTGATGAGTATAATCCAGATGATACTCTCTGTGACCTGCCTGTGAGAAATGATTTGAACCAGTTTAGGACTGTGCCATCCAGACCACAGAAGTGTATCAGTCGCTCAATCAGAAGCCCGTGGTCCACGGTATCAAATGCTGCCGAGAGATCCAGAAGGATTAATATTGAACAGTCACCTCTGTCTTTTGCCATCAGAAGATCATTTAACACACACACCAGGGCTGTTTCAGTGCTATGTCTTCTCCTGAATCCTGATTGAAATGGATCATAAATATCATGGGTTGTCAGGCGAGTTTCCAGTTGATTTGCAACCACTTTCTCAATAACCTTTCCTAGGAAAGGAAGGTTTGATACCGGTCTGTAGTTGGACATGCAGTCGGGATCTAAATTAGGTTTTTTAAGAAGTGGTCTAACAATTGCTTCCTTTAGGGGTCCAGGAAAAATGCCTGTCTGCAAAGAGCATTGAACAATTTTTGCAAAGACAGGACCGATTATATCCGTACAACCTATACATACAGTGGTAAATTATCCCCCTTCTTTTGGGGTCACTAACAGGTCAATACTGACCAATTTATATTTTTGTTGTTTATGTCTGATCTTGATCACAATATTTTATATAAATAATTAATAAATGTTAAGTTTTAATTCTATAATTAATACATATTTTTAGATAAAAAAGAGTGCGCCACAAAGTAAGCCTTCTTTGGTAGATGACCGTCTTTTGGTCATCCACCCCCCTCTTTTCTCTAGATGCAGCAGGGGCCCTGCCTGTTCCAAGACTTATCGCGACTGCGTTTGACGGCATGGCGGTTGAACGCCGGATCCTGAAGGAAAAAGGTATTCCGGAGGAAGTCATCCCTACCCTGATTAAGGCCAGGAAGGATGTCACTGCAAACCACTATCACCGCATTTGGCGGAAGTATGTGGCTTGGTGTGAGGCCAGGAAGGCCCCAACGGAGGAATTTCAACTGGGTCGATTCCTGCAAGCAGGGGTGACGATGGGCCTCAAATTGGGGTCCATTAAGGTCCAGGTTTCGGCTCTGTCGATTTTCTTTCAAAAGGAACTGGCTTCATTGCCTGAAGTTCAGACTTTTGTCAAGGGAGTTCTGCATATTCAGCCTCCTTACGTGCCTCCAGTGGCACCTTGGGATCTCAATGTGGTTTTGGAGTTCCTGAAATCACATTGGTTTGAGCCACTTAAAACCGTGGATTTGAAATATCTCACGTGGAAAGTGGTCATGCTGTTGGCCCTGGCTTCGGCCAGTGCACACCAGATAGTCCTGAATCTTTCTTTAATTGTGCCCAGTCTCCTGCGGAGCCGTCTATTCCCCATGGTCCTTACGGAGTCCCCAGCATCCACTACGGACTACGAGAAATAGAATTACCGGTGAGTAAATTCTTATTTTCCCTCCCCTCCATAAAAAACGACCAATCATAGTATCCAGGCGTTTTATATCAGCCTTAACTAACAAAATGGGTAATAATTGCATGGTATAAGATATTTTTGGAAATATTATTGACTTTATCACCGCTACTTCACCAAGTAGTGAAAGGGGCAATAGTCCAGTGCAGTTTTATTGTTTGGTATAACTTCTTCATTGTACATTTGTGACTATATGTGTGTGTGCATGTAGCTGCTACGTGGCTTCCAACTCGTGTATTTCACTCAGCTTGCTACTCCTATATTCTGTAACCTGAGGGGGCTAAGTGCGTCAGGTTTGTTAACTGATATAGGTATTTCACAAGATATACGTATTGTGTATTTTTCTTTGTGATTTATAGTCACCATATATCTCTTGAATTCACAGTTTGTGCTGATGCACTACACTGGGAGTTCTTGCTAGGTATATCGCTACTAATATTGTACTATGTTGCCTGATACTGAGCTTATCATTATGTCAGCTACACAGGGCAACGGAACTGGGGCTTCTCCCACATTGCGTGGTGGTGATGCTGCAGACACTTTTGAGGAGAACATGGCAGCGGAGAGTTCAGGTTCAGGGGGTTCCTTACCTCCCAGTGGGTCTGTAGCATCGGGGGCCACTAATGACCCACCTTGGGCTAACTTCTCCACGTTATTAAATACGCTGGTAACAAAACTTATGCCGCCTGTAGGACCTCCTATGCCTGTGCAGCAGTTTATGGTCCCTGCAGTCAATCCGCCATGGGCGGATCAAATTTCATCTCAGTTACAGCACTTTAACCGATCACTGACTAAAAATAAGTCTCACTCTCACCCACCTAAGACTAAGACGTCTTCTAAACGGGCCGCCACCAGTGTTCCGGACACATCCTCTGAGGAGGATGGTGCATATACTGACCGCACAGACACTAACTCTGATGCTTCTGATGGGGAAGGGAAGTCACTGGTGGATGTCCCTGATTTGATTGAGGCTATCAGGCTCACTCTTCAAGTCTCTGATGATCCTGAGCCTGCTGCTGTCTCTAAAAATACGAACAGATTTAAACGTAAGAAGGTGGTTAAACAAGTTTTACCTGATTCTCAACACCTGGCTGACATACGTCAGGAATCCTGGGAAAATCCGGGAACAAAATTCACACCGCATAAGAGACTGTTGGCTCGCTAGCCTCTCTCTGCGGAGCTGTGTAAAAATTGGGAAACTCCTCCGCCTGTAGATTCTCATGTTGCACGCATGGTAGTTTCCTCAGCTCTGCCAGTGACTACCGTCACCTCTCTGAAGGAACCGACGGATAGATGTGTGTAGGGTTGTTTGAAAGTGATTTACACCCTAACGGGGGCTGTGCATAGATCAACCATTGCAGCGACATGGGCTGCTGAAGCTGTTGAAGCATGGGCTCAGGAGCTGGAGGCGGAGCTACCTGCCAACGCTTCTTATCATGCCAGACAATGTCTCTCATATATTGCCACGGCTTCTCTTTACCTTAAGGAGGCAGCTTCCGATGCCGGGGTGCTGGCGGCCAAGGCTGCCACTACGTCCATCTTGGTTCGACCTATCCTTTGGTTGAGATCCTGGTTGGTGGATATGGATTCTAAGAAAACCCTGGATGTGCTTTTTTTTTTTGAGAAGACCTCAATAAGATTGTGGCTGACCTGGCTTCTGCTAAAACAGCTTGCCTGCCAAGTACGGCTCCTTCTGCACAGAAGGCTAAGAGTACTTTCTCTCGGCCCTTTTGTCCTCCAGGTAAAGCAAAAGGTCAGGCGTACCTGAAACAAGCTTGTACTTCCAAACCTGCCAAGCCCAGACCAAAGCGGGCCTGGGCTGCCCGTCAGCCTGCTTCCAAAATGGCCAAACCTGCCGCATGACGGGGCGAGCCTCCCCCTGGGGGATCCCAGTGTGGAGGCCTGGCTTCTAGGTTTTGACCAGGAATGGTTGAAGGCCACTTCAGATGCCTGGGTTAAGGGAAGTCGTCACTCGAGGTTACGCCGTGTCCTTCAAGAAACATCCCCCTCATCGATTTTGCCTGACAGACGTCCCTTTGGACCTGGTGAAGGCAAACACTCTTCATTCGGTGGTACAATCCCTCCTGACCACAGAAGTGGTAGTACAGGTGCCTCTGGCTCAGAGAGGCAAGGGGTACTATTCACCGTTGTTTGTAGCCCCGAAACCGAATGGGTCCTCGCGGCCCATACTCAATCTCAAGTCCTTGAACAAGTATGTGCTGGTCTCCAAGTTTCGTATGGAAACTCTACGCTCTATTGTTCTGGCCTTGGAGCCTGGGGAATATATGTTCTCCCTGGACATACAGGATGCCTACCTGTATATTCCTATTGCAATGTCACATCAGCAGTACCTGAGGTTTGCAGTGGGCAACCTTCATTACCAATTTCGGGCGTTACCTTTTGGTTTGACAATGGCTCCACGTGTTTTCACCAAAGTCATGGCGGTAATGACAGCTGTACTCCGCAGTCAAGGGGTCAGGATCCTACCGTACCTGGACGATTTGTCGATCCTGGCAAATTCCCCAGAACTTCTCCTGTGTCATCTAGATCTGACTGTCCAATTCATGAAAGCCCACGGGTGGCTGCTCAACTGGAAGAAATCTTCCCTGGTTCCTGCTAGGAGCATGGTGCACCTGGGAGTGTTATTGGACACTCACAACCAACGGTTGTTCTTGTCTCCGGAGAAAGTCCTGAAGCTTCAGGACAGGATTCGATGCTTCCTATCTCATCCGCAAGCGTTGATACATTCGGCAATGCAAGTGCTAGGTCTCATTGTGTCGGCTTTCGATATGGTGGAGTATGCTTAATTCCATTCTCTTCCTCTACAGAAGTTAATTCTGGCAAAGTGGGACGGCCTGCCTCACCGGATCAGATCTCACATGATCTCCTTGTCTACGGAGGTCCGCCTGTCACTGAGCTGGTGGCTTCAGGACCATCGATTGAGCAGGGGTTGTCCCTTCTGGATATCCAACTGGGTCCTACTGACGACGGATGCCAGTCTGAGAGGTTGGGGCGTGATGTTGGTCCACCGACCCTAAAGGGAGTGTTGTTCCGAGTAGGAGTCTCTACTCCCGATAAACATTGTGGACGTACAGGCTGTGTTCAATGCACTGAACCTGGCCCAGCACTTGATACAGAACAGACATGTTCAAGTACAATCGGACAACGCCACCACAGTGGTGTACATCATCATCAAGGCGGCACTCGAAGCCGCATGGCAATGAGAGAAGTATCAAGGATTCTTCAGTGGGCGGAACGCCATCTACCAGCCATATCGGCAGTGTTCATTCCGGGGGTCCTAAACTGGGAAGCAGACTTCCTCAGTCGTCAGGACGTACACGCCGGCGAGTGGAGCCTCCATCCAGAAGTATTTCAACTCCTAGTGGACAAGTGGGGCCTCCCAGATGTGGACCTGATGGCGTCTTGACACAATCACAAGGTTCCGGTCTTCGGAACAAGAAAAAGGGATTCTCAAGCAGTGTTCGTGGATGCACTGGCAATTCCATGGAACTTTCGGTTGCCATACGTGTTCCCTCTGGTGTCACTTCTGCCCAGGGTAATAAGGAAGTTCAAGCAAGAAGGAGGACTCCTGCTTCTGATTGCCCCAGCGTTGCCCAGACGGCATTGGTTCTCAGACCTTCAGGGTCTCTTGATAGATCGTCCCCTTCTACTTCCACAGCGCCCAGATCTCCTCGTTCAGGGCCCTTGTGTATATCAGGATTTGGCTTGGTTGTTTTTGACGGCGTGTCTCTTGAAGCTTCGGTCCTGAGGGCCAAAAGTTTTTCTGAGGTGGTCATTCAAACTATGTTAAAGGCCCGGAAACTGGCTTCTGCCCGGATTTATCATAGGGTCTGGCATTCTTACTTTGATTGGTACGCATCTAACAATCATGACGCTTACAAGTTTAGTACGGCCAAACTTTTGGCCTCTCTGCAACAGGGCCTGGACTTAGGCCTTCGTCTGGCCTCCATCGAGGTTCACATTTCTGCCTTGTCGGTTTGGTTTCAGAGAAAAATTGCGACTCTACCTGATGTTTATACATTCACTCAGGGTGTGTTACAGATTCAACCTCCTTACGTCCCGCCTGTGGCTCCTTGGGATTTGTCGGTGGTTCTGGAGGCATTACAAGGGTCTCCATTTGAGCCTCTTGAATCAGCAGACCTTAAGTGGCTTTCTCTTAAGGTATTGTTTCTACTGGCTATTGCCTCTGCTAGACGGGTGTCGGGTTTGGGTGCCTTGTCTTGTAGGTCCCCCTATCTGATTTTTCACCGTGACCGGGCAGTCCTTAGAACATGTCCCGGGTACCTACCTAAGGTTGTGTCTTCTTTCCGATTGTGGTTCCGGCCTTTGTCTCTCCTGAATTGTTTTCCAGAGAGCGGTCTTTGGATCTATGTAAAGAGGACAGCTTTCATTAGGAAGTCTGATTCTCTCTTTGTACTGTTTGGTTTTCACAAACGTGGCTTGCCTGATCACAAGCAGACCCTGGCCAGATGGATTAGTATGACGATTGCACATGCTTATGTACAGGCTGGTCGTCCAGTTCCTGCTACTATCAAGGTCCATTCTACTCGGTCTGTTGGACCTTCTTGGGCTGCCCACCGTGGTGCGACCCTTGAACAATTGTACAAGGCGGCTACGTGGTCCTCAGTGAACTCGTTCATTAGGTTCTATGCCTTCGATACAACCGCCTTCCAGGATGCTTCCTTTGGATGCCGGGTTCTTGTGCCCGCTACAGTGCGTCCCCTCCCTTTAGGACATCCCGATGTTATCCCTGTGGAACCCAGTGTACCCTGCTTCAGAAAACGAGATTTATGGTAAGAACTTACCACTTTTAAATCTCTTTCTGCGAGGTACACTGGGTTCCACAGGGCGCCCACCCTGACGCACTTAGCTTCTTTGGGTTTGTATGGCATTAGCCGCTGATACCTTCTCCTGTCGTGAGAATGTGGTGTACGTGGTTACTAACGGTTGTCGTCTCTTTTACCTGCTACTGCATTGGACTGGTTAACAAAACTGAGCTCCTGTGCATGGAGGCGGGGTTATAGAGGAGGCGGCGCTGAGCATCTTGGGAACAGTCAAAGCTTTTAGCCTGTTGGTGCCTCGAATCAAGATCCTACTCTACACCCCGATGTACCTCGCAGAAAGAGATTTAACAACTGTAAGTTCTTACCATAAATCTCGTTATATACAGATAAGTATAAAAATAAATATTGCGAATGCTATGCTAGGGGTTGAGCTGGAAGCTGCAAGGGGAGGACTGGGCAAGGACTGCATAGTGCGTTCCCGCTCCACGGTGTCACCGCTACCTGGGATTCTGGGCTGACAGGGCCAGTCCAGCCGTCAGTGGTGGTGACAGAAGTACGCGTACACTGCTGGCTGATGTCCGCCTATTTATCGTTCAGTTGGGGGGGAAAGTTCCTCCTACACCCGAACGACTAGTTGGGAAAATCAAACAGGTTTGATTTTCCCAACTAGTTGAGCCAACAGTTTCTGGACGTTTTTTAGAGTGTGGGAGCAAACGGCTGATAATCGTTTCCTCCCACACACTGCCAGATTATCGTCCCAACCAGCCAACTAGTTGGCTGGTTGGAACGATATTGTCCTGATGTATGGCTAGCATTATTTAGGTTTGTTAGCAAACCAAAAAAGTTAGCAATTGGGCAAAACCATGTGCAAATGCAGGGGGTGCAGATATAACATGTGCAGAGAGAGTTATACCCCTTTCACATCGCACAAATAACCCGGTATCGACACGGCATATTGCCGTGTCGAACCGGGTCAGTGTGCGATGTGAAAGGTCCTTGGCCGATTTAGCGGGTCGCCTGACCCGGTAAATCAACCCGGTAAAAAAGAAGGGTTTTACCCGGGTTGATTACCGGGTCAGGTGCGGTGTGAATGGGAGCCGCGTCGATGCGACACGGCTCCCATTCACAGCATAGGGAGAGGCGGCGCAGGAGATGAGCTCATCTCCCGGCGCCGCCCCTGCCCCTGCTGCTGCTGCTCCCTCCGCTGCTATGGCAACCGACCCGGTATATTGCCGGGTCGGAAAGCCAGCAGCGGAGCGCAAATGCCGGATCCTACCCGGTAAGTACACGTTTGTCTTACCGGGTAGGATCCGGCATTTGCGGTCTGAATACGGCATTAGATTTGGGTGGGGTGTGTTCATACTGAAATCTAAATTGCAGTGTAGAAATTAAGCAGTCCGAATTTACCCTGCACAGAAACAATATAACCAGGCCCGGCGCTACCCGCTCAGCGAAGGGATGCAGTGCAGGGAGGCGCTGGGACAGAGAGGCGCTCCACCTGCTCTGAATCCCTTCACTGCTGCGCCGTCCTGTCCCCCTGCTGCTGCTGTGACTGTCACGGTATGACAGTCACTGGCAGCAGCGCCTGCTGAATGAAAAACCTCCTGCCTCCCCTCCCCGTGTGACAGCGGCTGAGTACGGGACAGAAGGGGGCGGAGCTAAACGGGTCGAAAGGGGGCGGGGCTAAACGGGACAGAAGGGGCGGAGCTACACTGACCAGGCTGCAGTACAGAGGGAGACTGGCTTAGGTAAGTGGTGTGTGTGTATATATGGTGAGTGTGTATGTGTGCATATGGTGGGTGGGTGTGTATGTGTGTGTATATATGTGTGAATTGTGTGTGTGAGGTATGTCTGCGTACGCGCACTTTATGGATGCTAGTATTGGGGGGGCATTACGTATAATGACGCTACTACTGGGGGAGGCCATTACATGCAAGGACGATACTACTACTAGGGGGGCATTACGTATTAGGACGCTACTACTACAGGGGGGCATTACGTGAAACTACGCTACTACTGGGGTGACCATTATTTATAAGGACGATACTACTACTAGGGGGGAATTACGTATAAGGATGTTACTACTACTGTGGGTGCACTACGTATAAGGATGCTACTACTACAGGGGGGGCTTTACGCGTAACGACGCTGCTACTACTGGGAGGGTGCATTACGTATAAGGACGCTACTACAGGGGGGGCATTACGCGTAACAACGCTACTACTGCTGGGGGGGGGGCATTACTTATAAGGACGCTACTACTACTACGGGGGAATTACATTTCTCTATCGTCCTAAGTGGATGCTGGGGTTCCTGAAAGGACCATGGGGAATAGCGGCTCCGCAGGAGACAGGGCACAAAAAAGTAAAGCTTTACTAGGTCAGGTGGTGTGCACTGGCTCCTCCCCCTATGACCCTCCTCCAGACTCCAGTTAGATTTTGTGCCCGAACGAGAAGGGTGCAATCTAGGTGGCTCTCCTAAAGAGCTGCTTAGAGAAAGTTTAGTTTAGGTTTTTTTCTTTACAGTGAGTCCTGCTGGCAACAGGATCACTGCAACGTGGGACTTAGGGGGAAAGTAGTAAACTCACCTGCATGCAGAGTGGATTTGCTGCTTGGCTACTGGACACCATTAGCTCCAGAGGGATCGAACACAGGCCCAGCCGTGGAGTCCGGTCCCGGAGCCGCGCCGCCGACCCCCTTGCAGATGCTGAAGCGTGAAGAGGTCCGGAAACCGGCGGCTGAAGACTCCTCAGTCTTCATAAGGTAGCGCACAGCACTGCAGCTGTGCGCCATTTTCCTCTCAGCACACTTCACTGGGCAGTCACTGAGGGTGCAGAGCGCTGGGGGGGGGCGCTCTGAGAGGCAAATATAAACCTTATACAAGGCTAAAAATACCTCACATATAGCCCATAGGGGCTATATGGAGATATTTAACCCCTGCCTGACTGGAAAAATAGCGGGAGAAGAACCCGCCGAAAAAGGGGCGGGGCCTATCTCCTCAGCACACGGCGCCATTTTCTGTCACAGCTCCGCTGGTCAGAACGGCTCCCAGGTCTCTCCCCTGCACTGCACTACAGAAACAGGGTAAAACAGAGAGGGGGGGCACATTAATGGCTATATATATATATATTAAAGCAGCTATAAGGGAGCACTTAATATAAGGATATCCCTTGTATATATAGCGCTTTGTGGTGTGTGCTGGCAGACTCTCCCTCTGTCTCCCCAAAAGGGCTAGTGGGTCCTGTCTTCATTAGAGCATTCCCTGTGAGTTTGCGGTGTGTGTCGGTACGTGGTGTCGACATGTATGAGGACGATATTGGTGTGGAGGCGGAGCAATTGCCAAATATGCAGATGTCACCCCCCAGGGGGTCGACACCAGAATGGATGCCTTTATTTGTGGAATTACGTGATGGTTTATCTTCCCTTAAACAGTCAGTTGAGGACATGAGGCGGCCGGACAATCAATTAATGCCTGTACAGGCGCCTCAAACACCGTCAGGGGCTGTAAAACGCCCTTTGCCTCAGTCGGTCGACACAGACCCAGACACGGGCACTGATTCCAGTGACGACGGTAGAAATTTAAACGTATTTTCCAGTAGGGCCACACGTTATATGATTTTGGCAATGAAGGAGACGTTACATTTAGCTGATACTACAGATACCGTAAAACAGGGTATTATGTATGGTGTGAAAAAACTACAAACAGTTTTTCCTGAATCAGAAGAATTAAATGACGTGTGTGATGAAGCGTGGGTTGCTCCTGATAAAAAGTTGATAATTTCAAAAAAGTTATTGGCATTATACCCTTTCCCGCCAGAGGTTAGGGCGCGCTGGGAAACACCCCCTAAGGTGGACAAGGCGCTCACACGCTTATCCAAACAAGTGGCGTTACCCTCTCCTGAGACGGCCGCACTTAAGGATCCATCAGATAGAAAGATGGAAGTTATTCAAAAGAATATATACACACATGCAGGTGTTATACTACGACCAGCTATAGCAACTGCCTGGATGTGCAGTGCTGGAGTAGTTTGGTCAGAATCCCTGATTGAAAATATTGATACCCTAGATAGGGACAATGTTTTACTGTCGTTAGAACAAATAAAGGATGCATTTATCTATATGCGTGATGCACAGAGGGATATTTGCACACTGGCATCTCGGGTGAGTGCTATGTCCATTTCAGCCAGAAGAGCCTTATGGACACGACAGTGGACAGGCGATGCGGATTCAAAACGTCACATGGAGGTTTTGCCGTATAAAGGGGAGGAGTTATTTGGAGTTGGTCTATCAGACTTGGTGGCCACGGCTACTGCCGGGAAATCCACTTTTTTACCTCAAGTCACTCCCCAACAGAGAAAGGCACCGACCTTTCAACCGCAGCCTTTTCGCTCCTACAAAAATAAGAGAGCAAAGGGCTTGTCGTACCTGCCACGAGGCAGAGGAAGAGGGAAGAGACACCAACAGGCAGCTCCTTCCCAGGAACAGAAGCCCTCCCCGGCTCCTGCAAAAACCTCAGCATGACGCTGGGGCCTCTCAAGCGGACTCGGGGACAGTGGGGGGCCGTCTCAAAAATTACAGCGCGCAGTGGGCTCACTCGCAGGTAGACCCCTGGATCCTGCAGATAATATCTCAGGGGTACAGGTTGGAATTAGAGACGGATCCTCCTCATCGTTTCCTGAAGTCTGCCTTACCAACCGTCTCTTCCGAAAGGGAGAGGGTGTTGGAAGCCATTCACAAGCTGTACGCTCAGCAGGTGATAGTCAAAGTACCCCTATTACAACAAGGAAAAGGGTATTATTCCACTCTATTTGTGGTACCGAAGCCGGATGGCTCGGTAAGGCCTATTCTAAATCTGAAGTCCTTGAACCTCTACATAAAAAAGTTCAAGTTCAAGATGGAGTCACTCAGAGCAGTGATAGCGAACCTGGAAGAAGGGGACTTTATGGTATCCTTGGACATCAAGGATGCGTATCTACACGTTCCGATTTACCCCGCACACCAGGGGTACCTCAGGTTCATTGTTCAAAACTGTCACTATCAGTTTCAGACGCTGCCGTTCGGATTGTCCACGGCGCCTCGGGTCTTTACCAAGGTAATGGCCGAGATGATGATTCTTCTTCGAAGAAAAGGCGTATTAGTTATCCCATACTTGGACGATCTCCTAATAAGGGCAAGGTCCAGAGAACAGCTGGAGACAGCTTTAGCACTATCTCAAGAGGTGCTAAGACAACACGGGTGGATTCTGAATATTCCAAAATCCCATTTAATCCCGACAACTCGTCTGCTGTTCCTAGGAATGATTCTGGACACGGTTCAGAAAAAGGTTTTCCTTCCAGAGGAAAAAGCCAAGGAGTTATCCGATCTGGTCAGGAACCTCCTAAAACCAGGAAAAGTGTCAGTACATCAATGCACAAGAGTCCTGGGAAAAATGGTGGCTTCTTACGAAGCAATTCCATTCGGCAGATTCCATGCAAGAATATTCCAAAGGGATCTGTTGGACAAATGGTCAGGGTCGCATCTGCAGATGCACCTGCGAATAACCCTGTCACCAAAGACAAGGGTGTCACTTCTGTGGTGGTTGCAGAAGGCTCACCTATTAGAAGGCCGCAGATTCGGCATTCAGGATTGGATCCTGGTGACCACGGACGCCAGCCTGAGAGGCTGGGGAGCAGTCACACAAGGAAGAAACTTCCAGGGAGTATGGACGAGTCTGGAAAAGTCTCTTCACATAAACATTCTGGAACTAAGAGCAATCTACAATGCTCTAAGCCAGGCGGAACTTCTCCTGCAAGGAAAGCCGGTGTTGATTCAGTCGGACAACATCACGGCGGTCGCCCATGTAAACAGGCAGGGCGGCACAAGAAGCAGGAGTGCAATGGCAGAAGCTGCCAAGATTCTTCGCTGGGCGGAGAATCACGTGATAGCACTGTCAGCAGTGTTCATCCCGGGCGTGGACAACTGGGAAGCAGACTTCCTCAGCAGACACGATCTTCATCCGGGAGAGTGGGGTCTACATCCAGAAGTCTTCAACATGTTAATAGACCGTTGGGAAAGACCAATTGTAGACATGATGGCGTCTCGCCTCAACAAGAAACTGGACAAATATTGCGCCAGGTCAAGAGATCCACAGGCAATAGCTGTGGACGCACTGGTAACTCCTTGGGTGTACCAGTCAGTGTATGTGTTTCCTCCTCTGCCGCTCATACCAAAGGTATTGAAGATCATACGGCAAAGAAGAGTAAGAACAATACTAGTGGTTCCGGATTGGCCGAGAAGGACTTGGTATCCGGAACTTCAAGAGATGCTCACGGACGAACCGTGGCCTCTACCTCTGAGAAGGGACCTGCTACAGCAGGGTCCCTGTCTTTTTCAAGACTTACCGCGGCTGCGTTTGACGGCATGGCGGTTGAACGCCAGATCCTAAAAGGGAAAGGCATTCCAGAAGAAGTCATTCCTACCTTGATTAAGGCACGGAAGGAAGTCACCGTGAAACATTATCACCGCATTTGGCGAAAATATGTAGCGTGGTGCGAGGATCGGAGGGTTCCGACGGAGGAATTCCAACTGGGTCGTTTCCTACATTTCCTGCAATCAGGATTATCTATGGGTCTCAAATTGGGATCCATTAAGGTTCAAATTTCGGCCCTGTCAATATTCTTCCAAAAAGAATTGGCCTCTGTCCCTGAGGTCCAGACTTTTGTCAAGGGAGTACTGCATATACAGCCTCCTGTGGTGCCTCCGGTGGCACCGTGGGATCTAAATGTAGTTTTAGATTTCCTCAAATCCCATTGGTTTGAACCATTGAAAAAGGTGGATTTGAAATATCTCACATTGAAAGTGACTATGTTACTAGCCCTGGCCTCTGCCAGGAGAGTATCTGAATTGGCGGCTTTATCTTATAAAAGTCCTTATCTAATCTTCCATTCGGATAGGGCAGAACTGCGGACTCGTCCGCATTTTCTCCCTAAAGTGGTATCAGCATTTCATCTGAACCAACCTATTGTGGTGCCTGCGGCCACTAGCGACTTGGAGGACTCCAAGTTGTTGGACGTTGTCAGAGCCTTAAAAATATACATTGCAAGGACGGCTGGAGTCAGAAAATCTGACTCGCTGTTTATATTGTATGCACCCAACAAGTTGGGCGCACCTGCTTCTAAGCAGTCGATTGCTCGTTGGATTTGTAACACAATTCAACTTGCACATTCTGTGGCAGGCCTGCCACAGCCTAAAACTGTAAAAGCCCACTCCACAAGGAAGGTGGGCTCATCTTGGGCGGCTGCCCGAGGGGTCTCGGCATTACAACTCTGCCGAGCAGCTACGTGGTCGGGGGAGAACACGTTTGTAAAATTTTACAAATTTGATACCCTGGCAAAGGAGGACCTGGAGTTCTCTCATTCGGTGCTGCAGAGTCATCCGCACTCTCCCGCCCGTTTGGGAGCTTTGGTATAATCCCCATGGTCCTTTCAGGAACCCCAGCATCCACTTAGGACGATAGAGAAAATAAGAATTTACTTACCGATAATTCTATTTCTCGGAGTCCGTAGTGGATGCTGGGCGCCCATCCCAAGTGCGGATTATCTGCAATACTTGTACATAGTTATTGTTAACTAATTCGGGTTATTGTTAAGGAGCCATCTTTAAGAGGCCCTTTCTGTTGTCATACTGTTAACTGGGTTTAGATCACAAGTTGTACGGTGTGATTGGTGTGGCTGGTATGAGTCTTACCCGGGATTCAAAATGCCTCCCTTATTGTGTATGCTCGTCCGGGCACAGTACCTAACTGGAGTCTGGAGGAGGGTCATAGGGGGAGGAGCCAGTGCACACCACCTGACCTAGTAAAGCTTTACTTTTTTGTGCCCTGTCTCCTGCGGAGCCGCTATTCCCCATGGTCCTTTCAGGAACCCCAGCATCCACTACGGACTCCGAGAAATAGAATTATCGGTAAGTAAATTCTTATTATAAGGAGGCTTCTACTGGGGGTGCATTATGTATAAGCACGCTACTACTACTGTGGGGCATTACGTATATGGACGATACTACTATTAGGGGGAATTACGTATAAGGACGCTTTTACTACTGGGGGTGCACTACGTATAAGGACGCTACTACTGCTGGGGGGGGCATTACGTATAAGAACGCTACTACTACTTGGGGGCATTATATATAAGGACGCTACTATTACTGGGGGGGCATTACGTATAAGGATGCTACTACTGGGGGGGCATTATGCATAAGGACGCTACTACTACGGGGGGGCATTACATGTAAAGATGCTACTACTGGGGGGGGCATTACGTATAAGGACGCTACTAGTACTGTGGGGGGGCATTACGTATAAGGACGCTACTACTACTAGGGGGGAATTACGTACAAGGACGCTTCTACTACTGGGGGTGCACTACGTATAAGGATGCTTCTACTACTGGGGGGGCATTACGTATATAAGGACGCGTCTACTACTAGGGGTGCACTACGTATAAGGATGCTACTACTACTCTGGGTGCATTATGTATAAGGATGCTACTACTACTGGGGGGCATTATGTATAAGGATGCTACTACTACTGGGGGCATTATGTATAAGGATGCTACTACTACTGTGAGTGCATTATGTATAAGGGTGCTACTACTACTGGGGTGCATTACATATAAGGACGCTACTACTACGGGTGGGGCATTACGTATAAGATTAATAAGATTGTGCTACATTGTGGCGTAATTTTAAATGGGGGTACTATTGTGTGGCCATGCCCCTTACTTGTGAGACCACACCCCTTTTCCCGGCGCACGCCAACGGAATATGGGAGGGCGCAATTTTATAGTTTGCAGGGGGGCGCCGAACACCCTAGCACCGGCCCTGAATATAACCCACCTAAATCTAACTCTCTCTGCACATGTTACATCTGCCTCCCCTGCAGTGCACATGGGGGGTAATTCCAAGTTGATCGCAGCAGGATTTTTGTTAGCAATTGGGCAAAACCATGTGCACTGCAGGGGAGGCAGATATAACATGTGCAGAGAGAGATAGATTTGGGTGGGGTGTGTTTAATCTGCAATCTAATTTGCAGTGTAAAAATAAAGCAGCCAGTATTTACCCTGCACAGAAACAAAATAACCCACCCAAAGCTTACTCTCTCTACACTGTTATATCTGCCTCCCCTGCAGTACACATGGTTTTGCCCAATTGCTATCAAAAATCCTGCTGCGATCAACTTGGAATTACCCCCATGGTTTTTCCCAATTTTTTTTGGGCTTTGCTAACAAACTTGAATAACCCCCATGGATTGTAAAGCAAAGACTGATGTGACTGCGTGACAGAGTATGTGTGCGCTATATAAATAACTGGTAATAAATAAAGAACTTATCCATTTAGCTGGTCTATTCTCATAGTGCTTTCAATGTAATAGCTAATTATAGGTTTGCCATTTATATTCCAAGGTGTTAGAAAACAAACTTGAACCAAGCTGGATTGTTCTGCTCAAGCAGGCATGGTGTCATAAAACGTGCCATGCCCGACCTAGCCCTCGCTGCCTCCAGCACGGAGAGTATTATACAATTTAGAATGTCCTTTCATCCAAATTTGCCTGGAGTGGTTCAGACCATGTTTTATCAATAGATGTGATCTCTTTACATAGTAGCTCATTTATGATCCCTGGCTGGGCCTGTACTGGACAATAGACAAACCAGTTTTATGATTGTCAGAGGTATTCTGAAGCTTGATTCCAATCTAACTGTATCCACACCTGTGAATTCCAGAGTACAGTTTAACCTCTATAACCCCAAGTGACCAACAGAGGTCTAAGGGGTCTATTTGCTAAGCCTTGTATGGAGATAAAGTACCAGCCAATCAGATCCTACCTGTCATTTCTCTGACGTCCTAAGTGGATGCTGGGGACTCAGTCAGGACCATGGGGATTAGCGGCTCCGCAGGAGACAGGGCACAAAAGTAAAATCTTTAGGATCAGGTGGTGTGCACTGGCTCCTCCCCCTATGACCCTCCTCCAAGCCTCAGTTAGATTTTTGTGCCCGGCCGAGAAGGGTGCAATCTAGGTGGCTCTCCTAAAGAGCTGCTTAGAGTAAAAGTTTGTTAGGTTTTTTATTTTCAGTGAGTCCTGCTGGCAACAGGCTCACTGCTACGAGGGACTTAGGGGAGAGAAGTGAACTCACCTGCGTGCAGGATGGATTGGCTTCTTAGGCTACTGGACACCATTAGCTCCAGAGGGAGTCGGAACACAGGTCTCACCCTGGGGTTCGTCCCGGAGCCGCGCCGCCGACCCCCCTTGCAGATGCCGAAAAGTGAAGGTCCAGAAACGGCGGCAGAAGACTCTTCAGTCTTCATAAGGTAGCGCACAGCACTGCAGCTGTGCGCCATTGTTGTCAGCACACTTCATAGCAGCGGTCACTGAGGGTGCAGGGCGCTGGGGGGGGGCGCCCTGGGCAGCAATGATAGTACCTTATTCTGGCTAAAAATACATCACATATAGCCCCTGGGGGCTATATGGATGTATTTAACCCCTGCCAGGTCTTAGAAAAACGGGAGAAGAAGCCCGCCGAAAAGGGGGCGGGGCCTATTCTCCTCAGCACACAGCGCCATTTTCCCTCACAGAAATGCTGGTGGGAAGGCTCCCAGGCTCTCCCCTGCACTGCACTACAGAAACAGGGTTAAAACAGAGAGGGGGGGCACTTATTTGGCGATATGTATATATATATTAAAATGCTATAAGGGAAAAACACTTATATAAAGGTTGTCCCTGTATAATTATAGCGTTTTTGGTGTGTGCTGGCAAACTCTCCCTCTGTCTCCCCAAAGGGCTAGTGGGTTCCTGTCCTCTATCAGAGCATTCCCTGTGTGTGTGCTGTGTGTCGGTACGTGTGTGTCGACATGTATGAGGACGATGTTGGTGAGGAGGCGGAGCAATTGCCTGAAATGGTGATGTCACTCTCTAGGGAGTCGACACCGGAATGGATGGCTTATTTAAGGAATTACGTGATAATGTCAACACGCTGCAAGGTCGGTTGACGACATGAGACGGCCGGCAAACAAATTAGTACCTGTCCAGACGTCTCAAACACCGTCAGGGGCTGTAAAACGCTCATTTACCTCAGTCGGTTGACACAGACACGGACACTGACTCCAGTGTCGACGGTGAAGAAACAAACGTATTTTCCTTTAGGGCCACACGTTACATGTTAAGGGCAATGAAGGAGGTGTTACATATTTCTGATACTACAAGTACCACAAGAAGGGTATTATGTGGGGTGTGAAAAAACTACCTGTAGTTTTTCCTGAATCAGATAAATTAAATGAAGTGTGTGATGATGCGTGGGTTTCCCCCGATAGAAAATTATTGGCGGTATACCCTTTCCCGCCAGAAGTTAGGGCGCGTTGGGAAACACCCTTTAGGGTGGATAAGGCGCTCACACGCTTATCAAAACAAGTGGCGGTACCGTCTCCAGATAGGGCCGCCCTCAAGGAGCCAGCTGAGAGGCTGGAAAATATCCTAAAAAGGTATATACACACATACTGGTGTTATACTGCGACCAGCGATCGCCTCAGCCTGGATGTGCAGCGCTGGGGTGGCTTGGTCGGATTCCCTGACTGAAAATATTGATACCCTTGACAGGGACAGTATTTTATTGACTATAGAGCATTTAAAGGATGCATTTCTATATATGCGAGATGCACAGAGGGATATTTGCACTCTGGCATCAAGAGTAAGTGCGATGTCCATATCTGCCAGAAGATGTTTATGGACACGACAGTGGTCAGGTGATGCAGATTCCAAACGGCACATGGAAGTATTGCCGTATAAAGGGGAGGAGTTATTTGGGGTCGGTCCATCGGACCTGGTGGCCTCGGCAACAGCTGGAAAATCCACCTTTTTTACCCCAAATCACATCTCAGCAGAAAAAGACACCGTCTTTTCAGCCTCAGTCCTTTCGTCCCCATAAGGGCAAGCGGGCAAAAGGCCAGTCATATCTGCCCAGGGATAGAGGAAAGGGAAGAAGACTGCAGCAGGCAGCCCATTCCCAGGAACAGAAGCCCTCCACAGCTTCTGCCAAGTCCTCAGCATGACGCTGGGGCCGTACAAGCGGACTCAAGTGCGGTGGGGGGTCGTCTCAAGAGTTTCAGCGCGTAGTGGGCTCACTCGCAAGTGGACCCCTGGATCCTACAAGTAGTATCCCAGGGGTACAGACTGGAAATTCGAGACGTCTCCCCCTCGCAGGCTCCTGATGTCTGCTTTACCAACGTCTTCCTCCGACAGGGAGGCAGTATTGGAAACAATTCACAAGCTGTATTCCCAGCAGGTGATAATCAAAGTACCCCTCCTACAACAAGGAAAGGGGTATTATTCCACACTATATTGTGGTACTGAAGCCAGACGGCTCGGTGAGACCTATTCTAAATGGGAAATCTTTGAACACTTACATACCAAGGTTCAAATCAAGATGGAGTCACTCAGAGCAGTGATAGCGAACCAGGAAGAAGGGGACTATATGGTGTCCCTGGACATCAAGGATGCTGACCTCCATGTCCCAAATTGCCCTTCTCACCAAGGGTACCTCAGGTTCGTGGTACGGAACTGTCACTATCAGTTTCAGACGCTGCCGTTTGGATTGTCCACGGCACCCCGGGTCTTTACCAAAGTAATGGCCGAAATGATGATTCTTCTTCAAAGAAAAGGCGTCTTAATTATCCCTTACTTGGACGATCTCCTGATAAGGGCAAGGTCCAGAGAACAGTTGGAAGTCGGAGTAGCACTATCTCAAGTAGTTCTACGACAGCACGGGTGGATTCTAAATATCCAAAATCGCAGCCGTTTCCGACGACACGTCTGCTGTTCCTAGGGATGGTTCTGGACACAGTCCAGAAAAAGGTGTTTCTCCCGGAGGAGAAAGCCAGGGAGTTATCCGAGCTAGTCAGGAACCTCCTAAAACCAGGAAAAGTGTCAGTGCATCATTGCACAAGAGTCCTGGGAAAAATGGTGGCTTATTACGAAGCGATTCCATTCGGCAGATTCCACGCAAGAACTTTTCAGTGGGATCTGCTGGACAAATGGTCCGGATCGCATTTTCAGATGCATCAGCGGATAACCCTATCTCCAAGGACAAGGGTGTCTCTCCTGTGGTGGTTACAGAGTGCTCATCTTCTAGAGGGCCGCAGATTCGGCATTCAGGATTGGATGCTGGTGACCACGGAGGCCAGCCTGAGAGGCTGGGGAGCAGTCACACAGGGAAAAAAAAAAAAAAATTTCCAGGGAGTGTGATCAAGTCTGGAGATTTTTCTCCACATAAATATACTGGAGCTAAGGGCAATTTACAATGCTCTAAGCTTAGCAAGACCTCTGCTTCAAGGTCAGCCGGTATTGATCCAGTGGGACAACATCACGGCAGTCGCCCACGTAAACAGACAGGGCGGCACAAGAAGCAGGAGGGCAATGGCAGAAACTGCAAGGATTTTTCGCTGGGCGGAAAATCATGTGATAGCACTGTCAGCAGTGTTCATTCCGGGAGTGGACAACTGGGAAGCAGACTTCCTCAGCAGGCACAACCTCCACCCGGGAGAGTGGGGACTTCATCGGGAAGTCTTCCACATGATTGTGAACCGTTGGAAAAGACCAAAGGTGGACATGATGGCGTCCCGCCTGAACAAAAAACTGGACAAGTATTGCGCCAGGTCAAAAGACCCTCAGGCAATAGCTGTGGACGTTCTGGTAACACCGTGGGTGTACCAGTCGGTGTATGTCTTCCCTCCTCTGCTTCTCATACCCAAGGTATTGAGAATTATAAGACGTAGAGGAGTAAGAACTATACTCGTGGCTCCGGATTGGCCAAGAAGGACTTGGTACCCGGAACTTCAAGAGATGCTCACAGAGGACTCATGGCCTCTGCCGCTAAGAAGGGACTTGCTTCAGCAAGTACCATGTCTGTTCCAAGACTTACCGCGGCTGCGTTTGACGGCATGGCGGTTGAACGCCGGATCCTAAGGGAAAAAGGCATTCCGGAAGAGGTCATTCCTACCCTGGTCAAAGCCAGGAAGGAGGTGACCGCACAACATTATCACCACATGTGGCGAAAATATGTTGCGTGGTGTGAGGCCAGGAAGGCCCCATGAAGAAATTTCAACTCGGTCGTTTCCTGCATTTCCTGCAAACAGGAGTGTCTATGGGCCTCGAATTGGGGTCCATTAAGGTTCAAATTTCGGCCCTGTCGATTTTCTTCCAGAAAGAATTGGCTTCAGTTCCTGAAGTCCAGAAGTTTGTCAAGGGAGTACTGCATATACAACCCCCTTTTGTGCCTCCAGTGGCACTGTGGGATCTCAACGTAGTTCTGGGATTCCTAAAATCACATTGGTTTAAACCGCTCAAATCTGTGGATTTGAAATATCTCACAGGGAAAGTGACCATGCTGTTGGCCCTGGTCTCGGCCAGGCGAGTGTCAGAATTGGCGGCGTTTGTCTCAAAAAAGCCCATATCTGATTGTCCATTCGGACAGGGCAGAGCTGCGGACTCATCCCCAGTTTCTCCCTAAGGTGGTGTCAGTGTTTCACCCGAACCAGCTTATTGTGGTACCTGCGGCTACTAGGGACTTGGAGGACTCCAAGTTGCTAGATGTTGTCAGGGCCCTGAAAATATAGTTTCCAGGACGGCTGGAGTCAGGAAAACTGACTTGCTGTTATCCTGTATGCACCCAACAAACTGGGTGCTCCTGCTTCTAAGCAGACGATTGCTAGTTGGATGTGTAGTACAATTCAGCTTGCACATTCTGTGGCAGGCCTGCCACAGCCAAAATATGTAAATGCCCATTCCACAAGGAAGGTGGGCTCATCTTGGGCGGCTGCCCGAGGGGTCTCGGCTTTACAACTTTGCCGAGCTGATACTTGGTCAGGGGCACACCCTGACTGAGGAGGACCTGGAGTTCTCTCATTCGGTGCTGCAGAGTCATCTGCACTCTCCCGCCCGTTTGGGAGCTTTGGTATAATCCCCATGGTCCTGACGGAGTCCCCAGCATCCACTTAGGACGTCAGAGAAAATAAGAATTTACTTACCGATAATTCTATTTCTCGTAGTCCGTAGTGGATGCTGGGCGCCCATCCCAAGTGCGGATTGTCTGCAATACTTGTACATAGTTATTGTTACAAAAATCGGGTTATTATTGTTGTGAGCCATCTTTTCAGAGGCTCCTCTGTTATCATGCTGTTAACTGGGTTCAGATCACAGGTTATACGGTGTGATTGGTGTGGCTGGTATGAGTCTTACCCGGGATTCAAAATCTTTCCTTATTGTGTACGCTCGTCCGGGCACAGTATCCTAACTGAGGCTTGGAGGAGGGTCATAGGGGGAGGAGCCAGTGCACACCACCTAGTCCTAAAGCTTTTACTTTTGTGCCCTGTCTCCTGCGGAGCCGCTAATCCCCATGGTCCTGACGGAGTCCCCAGCATCCACTACGGACTACGAGAAATAGAATTATCGGTAAGTAAATTCTTATTTTTTCAAACACAGCCTGTAACATGGCCGTTAGGAGCTGATTGGCTGGTACTTTATCTTCGTCCACTTTATCTCCATCCAAGGGTTAGTAAATATACCCCTAAGTCACATACCTATTCTCATTTATGGCCTAACCTTATCCAGACTACTTCTGATCAGACATATAATATATATACTGTATATACAACCGTTACCAAATTTTCTATGATATATATGTATGTATGTATATGATTCATGCACACTTTCATAATTGCGTGGAAGGAAAAAACACCCTCTATTGCATTTGCAGACCCGTGGCCTATTATGAGATGTAGGGGGTTCACCTCACATAAAGGGGGGAATTCAAATGTTTGAAAAGTCGGTTGGGTGTCTGTCTATTAGATAGGAAAAAACAGACTCCCAACTGACTTTTTAAACAATTGAATACCGCTCAAAGTGTGTTAATTCCTGCCGCTATTCAATCCGCGCTAAATTGAATATGCCCCTATATTTCCTAAATCATCTAAAAATTTACCTCATACGTTCAAATCTATTGCTTAATATAAAATAAAAAATATAAACCGCAATACAAGTCTGTTTGAGTGCCGCCTTTCTTCCATATGCTTGTACAGAGGTCTTCGCCTCCAGGAGGGCACCGCAGCATCTACTAGCCTGTCAGAGTGAGTGCCGAGTATACAGCAAAAGATATATATATATATATATATATAATCAAAACAGACAGCGGCAGCCTGGGGCTTTAGTGCAAATAATCTTGTATTACACATGTGCCGACGTTTCGGGGCCCGTAGCCCCTTTGTCAAGGTGAATACGCAGCACACAGAGGGTTAAAATGAAAGTAACAGTATGTTTTTGGACAGACAGTATTGTATACTTTCCAAGCTCACTCCTCCCAAATACATCTTACTTTTGGCAATACAATAGTAACTTCATTTTTAGTAAACATGTTTGCCT
The DNA here is from genome assembly GCF_028390025.1 of Pseudophryne corroboree. Classification (NCBI taxonomy): domain Eukaryota; kingdom Metazoa; phylum Chordata; class Amphibia; order Anura; family Myobatrachidae; genus Pseudophryne; species Pseudophryne corroboree. Next base: position 792,980,455 of record NC_086449.1, on the reverse strand, counting down.
CAATTAACCCTATTACCATATATAGTCTTGTTTTTCATATTGCTAAATCAGAGCTGCCAAATAACATGGAAAACATCCAGTTATTGGCTCTAATAGCGGCATATGTATATTCTGTATAACATGTGTTGCTTTTTTTAATGCTGCTTCTACACGGGTGTGATACGTAATTCCGGCAGATGGGATCCTGCCGTTCATAAGACAGACACCGTCATCCCAATGTTCCGAATCCAGAGTATGCTTACACTACCCCCCCTAACCCTCCCTCCTCCGTTCGGGCCCCCTCTTCTCTGCCGGGAGTGCTGTAGAGTCTGAGCACTAGAGGACTCAGGTCCTCATTCCGAGTTGATCGCACCAAGCAACTTTTTGCTGCTGGTGCAATCAACTAATCTCCACCTATGGGGGAGTGTATTTTAGCATAGCAGGGCTGCAATCGCTTGTGCAGCCCTGCTATGCTAAAAAAGCTTAACTCCTAACAAGACCAGCCCTGGACATACTTACCCTGTGCGACGGATCCAGCAATGATGGGGCACGGCTTTGACGTCACACCTCCGCCCTCCGTTCGCCTGGACACGCCTGCGTTTTACTTATCACTCCCCGAAAACGGCAGCAAACGGTAAGTTGACGCCCCGGAACGCCCTCTTGCCGTCCATCTTCTTGCGGTCGCCGCTGCGACCGTTTTCTTCTTTGTCAGCGTCGTTGCGCCGGGCGACGACGTGCGCAGTGGAAAATCTAGAGAAGGTGTAAAATGAAAGGCAGTGTGCAGCTGACAACACTGGAGTTTTTGCTGATTATTTTGTCTTCGCATTTAGACTATTTTAAAATGATGCACTTTCTATTAAATAACCGTCTCTGTGCAGTAAAATAATATGTTACGTTTAGGGGGGGGGGGGAATTCTTTACAAGGGCAAATTTATACAGTCCTGTATTGCTGATGGAAAGTACTTCTAAACTTTTTTTTTTTGCATTAATAACACTATCATCAATTGTTTGAAATTAATAAAAAAAAAAATATTCCTGGGTATGGTTTTTAAAACATACTGTACATGCGATCAGCTGCGTGACAGTATTAATGCCATATATGTATACAAAAGAGAAAGTAATTTGCTATGTCTATATACTGCAATTGTGTGTGTGTGTGTGTGTGTGTGTGTGTGTGTGTGTAACAAATAAAAAAAAATGGGGATTTTGTAAATATTTTGATCAATACATTTAAACTTGCAGCCCGTCATCAAGGGTCCCCAATTCTCTGCAATTCCCTACACTAGCATATATGCACGGCACACCATTACTTTGCAGTTAAATGCACGCTACTCGCAGAGGGTAACCGCTTGTGAGCCAAACCCAACTAGGCATTATATAGCTTTGATTGAAAGCAGGCTCGATAGCAATACGCAATGCATCCACAACAAAATGCTTTCTGTTTTAAAGACATTTTAAAGACATTCTCAAGGAAAATGGATAGTAACACAAAAAAAAACGAACATGCACATCTGATACAGTATTGTGGGGGACTCTGACTGGCCAACTGCTGTAGGACTACAAAGCCCAGTATGCCAGTCAGGACCTAGGACCAATTAAAGAGGAGAAGTACCAACTTTATGGGGAGGGAGGACATACAATCCGGGCTGCAGAGAGGAGTCCCTAGGACTGGCTGGTGTTATATACCTGATATAAGCCATGCAATCACTGTATCACACATAGTGGGTGGGAGAATTCCAACTGGCAATCTGACTTACAAAACCCTGCATGCAATTTGGAACCTATTACCAGACTTTGGGAGGCAGCAGCTGTCCTGGTGTATAGAGACCTCACCTCAGTGCCCAGACTAATTATCAGCTGCTGCTGATTCCTCTTGCCCTGTCCTCCTCTGGTGGAGCTGCTGTGCAGGAATGGGGAGGCCCTGAGGAACAGGGCCAGGGGGAGACATGGTTTACACAGGCACAGGAGTGTGTGAATGGTCACCCCTGCCCCATTCATAAGTGTTCTAGTTGCCAGGGGGGGTTGGTTTCCCAGCAGTCCACATTGGTGGTACTGGGGAGCGGGGCCCTGCAGCGAGGGTTCTGGGACCTGGCAGTAGGTAGGGTCCTGTTCTACTCTGGTGGAGCTGCGTGTGGGAAGGGGAAGGCACTGGGGAACAGACCTCGGGGCTTACACAGGCGCAGGAGTGTGTGAACAGCCATGGACCAGTGCTTGGGAAATAAAAGGGGGCAGCTAGAGAGTCCTTGGTCACCGCTCCTGCCCCGATCAATAGCGTTCTAATTGCCGGGGAGGGGGGAGTTCATTGGTGGTGAAGGGCAGCGGGTACCTGCTTTCAGGGTTCTTGGACCCGGCAGAGGGTAGCTCCTTAGAGCTGAGAGGAAGGAGGGGAGGCAGAGTACCCTTCTCTGCGCCCTCTCAGATTCTGCACCTGGGGCGCATGCCCCCTTAGCCCCCTCCTAGTTACGGCCATGGTCCTACTCATGAGTGACCCTACTGTAAAATAAGATGCAGCTTAGCTAAGTAAATGGTACCCCTATCTATTCATTAGGTACTATCGTTCTTCATGAAGAGTTACCTTCACTGTGTGTTATCTCTAATGCTGGAATAAATTGAGATCCCAATAATTTGTCACTTAGGCTTTATTATTCGCAATCTCTAGATGAAGAATGTAGCATTGCGTTACATCTCTGATTTGTGGGTTTTCCATTATAGCACTTTGCTTGAGTTCCCAGCTTTTTGTGCAACAGCAGGACACCGCAAAGTTTCATAACTGTCCGAGTGCTGTTACCACTCTTATCTTCCTCTCCCAGACTGCTGTTACTCTATGACCTGCAATGTGCTTTGTCCTGTCTGCAGGTCACGGATTATGGCGTTATCGCGCTAGCAGCTGGCAGATGCTCAAAGAACCTGAAGGTACGTGCACAGAACTATCTTTTTATTTTGTTATGTCTGTTATACAGCACAATAAGTCCGTTTTTGTTCTGGCAAGCCATAGAGCGCCCATGCCCTGTGCGGATTGTGAGCTCCCACGGTCAGAGTCACCTACTCAGTATAGCTGCAAGTACTTGAATGATAGTTGACGTTGTTGATGATACCGCTAAGGTACCCTTAGCAGTGCGCGCTCGTTCAGGCGCAGACCAGGCTTTTCTGTGCTTTGCAATGTGTCTAAATAGTACTGACCCATCTAGTTCATGACTCTGGTTTGTAATTGATTTTGAATCTTCTCTACCCGTTTGTGTGATCCTGTTGCTTTGCAAGACCAGTCTGGAAGCCACAACGTGTGGGTTCTCCAGGACAAAGTCCATTAACCCTTTGCCTCCTAACCCATTTTCTAGAGTCTGTGTGAAGATAGTGTGTGAGCTAGTGAAATGACCTTCCTCTCTTCTGGGGATTCCCCTTTCCCGTAGATGTAGTGACTATTAAAACTTTCCCACAACTGCTTTCTTCTGCAACATGTGGGACCGAGCTACTCAGTCCTTTCCGCTGCTATCCACCCTTTGTTGGCTTGCTCCAATTTAGAATATCCCCTTGGAATAGATCGTACTACATTTCTCCCCAGGATTAAAGGCGGCTCTATCTCCACTTAGGGGATTCTCCTCCTTTGCAGGTTTTAGAGATTGCTGTCATCTCCCATAACATAAACAATTCCAATATTTTCAAATCCATAACTTTTACCACTTGGTTATTAAATACCAAACCTCTATGCTGGCTCCGCTTCCCTGCTAGAAGCTTATTGTCTGCCATTTACCGTCTTCTGATTTTGTTGGCCATACCTCCTAAGCAAGCGCATGAGTCAGCTTGAGAACAGGATGCTGGAGAGACCTCTCCCCCCCCCCCCCCCCCCCCCCCCCTCAAATCCCTCAAGTAAAAAAAAAAAGTAATGGAAAAGTAAGAAAACAAAACCTCTATATATCATCATAGACAGTGAAGCAAACCATTCGGAGGTCATCTGGACCGCTTGACTGTCTCACCATGCTTCTCCCCTAATTTCTCTCGGTTTATGAAACTAAAGTTAGCTCAACTCTAGGAGCTGGGCAAGCCTTGTGCTGCCTATGTCTGCTGATTAAGGATATTCCTCTAGTCCAGTGGTTCTCAAACTCGGTCCTCAGGACCCCACACGATTCACGTTTTCCATGTCACCCAGCAGCTGCACTGTGTATCACCAACTGTCACATTTTAAAAATCTACAGGTGACCTGCAAAACATGAACCGTGTGGGGTCCTGAGGACAGAGTATGAGAACCTGTGGTCTAGTCTCATATTTTCTGAAGCCCTGATTACAAGTTGGTGTATAATTTATTACAGTATATTAATTTCTATTCCCATTTCTTCCTCCTGTATCCCTCTTGCCATGGCTTGGCAAATGTTCCTTGGTCCAATCAGCAAAATTTCATGTTCCTTTTTTGCACAAAAAAAAATTCCACAACCATACTCTCAAACCCAGCAAGGTGCACCCGGTGGGCTGACATAAGAGCTGGTATAAGTGTCACCTGCTGCCTGGTAGGACTGAACCAGAAGCTGTGACCTGTGAATTCCCTGCAGCAAAGTCCATTAATACAGCATCTGTCAGCGTATTCACTGCACAGTTAAAGTGGTCTCTGATTGCGGCAAAACAAACAAATAAATAAACGCGTTGTAGATATTCAGTTTACTGAGAGTGACACGTTTTCAGTGTTTGTAACGAGGATTAGATTGCTGGGGCAAGTCCAAGGTGAGTCCATTGTGATCATTACCCACAGGCCCTCATTCAGTATGGATCGCATTTGCAGAGCTGCATGCAGCAGCTTTGCAAATGCGATCTTACCAATGCAAATACAGTAGGAGGTGTTACACACCACATTGCTGCATTTGCGATTGCAGCACTGCAACCGGAGTCGCAGTCTGGGATCAAACATCACGACCATCTGTTGCGATGGTCATCTGCAACGGCAAGCTGAGTAAGGGTGTCTTGCGACGCTAAGGAAACGGCATCTGGTGACGCAGTTCCTGGCCTCACCACACCCGGCAGTGCCGGTCGCCTCTGTCCGTCCTCCGGAATGCCTCTGTCTGTCAGTCAGGCAGAGGTGTTGGCAATACTGCGATGCAGTTGCAGGAGCCGTTCTGCACATGCGCAGATTAGGTCCTGTCATGCGCAGTTTCCCGATTATCGGGAAACTGCGCTGAGGATCGCTCCTGCAATCCATACTGAGGGGCAGATGTATTAAGCCTGGAGAAGTGATAAAGCAGTGGTAAAGATGTGATAAGTGGAAGGTGATAAAGCACCAGCCAATCATTACGGATTTGAAAACTGAGAGTTAGGAGCTGATTAGCTGGTGCGTTATCACCTTCCACTTATCACTTCTTTATCACTTCTCCAGGCTAAATACATCTGCCCCTGAGTGAGGTCCACGGTGATTAATCCGACACAAACTGCCGTTCTAGCAATTTACTTTGTTCTTGCTTAATCTAGGTGCAAAGCTCAAGATAAAAATAATCATTTGCAAATTATTGAAGAAGATATTTAAATCGATGTTTACTTCACCTTTGGTACGGTGCTAATAATGATTTCATGTGTACCGGTTGTATGGAGGAGGACAGAAAACACATTGTTAAAGAGAAATAAAAATGGGTGTGGCTCAATGTGTCAATAGGTTAACATGAACAAGGTAGATAGGTACAAAAGGTCAACACAGTGAAAATGCCGACATGGAAATGGTCAACACAAGTTTTCTGGCAGGTTCGCGTCGCTCGCCCCACTTCGGGCAAGGTGCCTCATTCCACTACTGCTGCGCTCGGCACTGGTTACTATTCCCATTCGTAGTCCACATGGATGGTAAATGATGTTGGAAAACAGAAACTTGTGTAGACCATTGTCATGGCGACCATTTGAACCTGTCGACCTTTTACATGCTAAAATTTTTGTACCTGTCGACCATATGGTGTCAACATATTGCCTGTCAATCTACCATGTGGAACCCAGTAAAATATTGGTTAAATTAACCAATCTGATTTATCTGCTTGTAAATAGGGGGTAATTCCAAGTTGATCGCAGCAGGAATTTTGTTAGCAGTTGGGCAAAACCATGTGCACTGCACGGGGGGGGCAGATATAACGTGCAGAGAGAGTTAGATTTGGGTGGGTTATTTTGTTTCTGTGCAGGGTAAATACTGGCTGCTTTATTTTTACACTGCAATTTACATTGTAGATTGAACACACCCCACCCAAATCTAACTCTCTCTGCACATGTTATATCTGTCTCCCCTGCACTGCACATGGTTTTGCCCAACTGCTAAAAAATGTCCTGCTGCGATCAACTTGGAATTACCCCCATAGTTTTTTCCCTGTGTGTGATGCGATCGCAATTCTCGGGGACTAGCGATTGCAGACGCGGTTGTGTGTAGTTGCTTCGTAATGGCAAAGTGTAACCACATCGCTTGTTGTATGCCTGTTCCTGTTCCATCATATTCCCATATCGACTTGTTATACAATAGGATAATGCTTGGGCATGGCGAATGGAGGGGCTTCGGTTCATCAAAGAGGTCTGAGGACAATGAGTGTTCAGTAGCAATCATCAAGTGCAATAGTAACTTTAGACATTAGACACACTGAAGTCTTACCAATATTAATTTACTGAGTCTTTGTCCAGATGCAACATTATCTTGGAATGTCATTGTTTATTGGCCCTCACTGTTCTAAATGTAACATTGCATTGATTAGTAAACAGTTCTCATTGTCCGTGTCTGTGCTAATTCCACTTGTTCTTATCCTAAATTCAACATTGTAACAATGACCATTGTCTCTGTATGTTCTAGAACTAATGTTTAAATACAGACGAGCCTTCTCTCTCAGGTTGTAGAATCTTAAGGAGAGATCCATGCTTAAAATCTAAGCAATCTGACTAGATTGCTTAGATTTTAAGAATAGATCACCTGTGTGTACCCCCCCCCCCACAGCGATAGTGATGCGCAGCCCCGCGCATCGCTATCGCCGGTGCTAGATTGCAGGCTCAATCTGGCACGTTGTTCACTTCACCCGCTGGGTGAAATGAGTGCCCCCCCCCCATCTTCCCCCGTATTGCTCAGCACACATCTCTCCCGTGTATATGGCCCCTAAGCCTTGTGCAGGAGGATCCTGATTCCAACAAAGACCGACTCTATCCACCAGTTAACCAATGTGTTCTTGGAAGGTCCCGACCCCCTGACCTATAGGAGCCTGTCCTGTGTATCTGAAACCTTACCGTTTGCAATGATGTAATTTATGACCGGATCCTCGTGTTCGTATATATGGCATACCTCTCAACTTTCCTGATTTTAGTGGGACAATCCGTTTTTCAGGCACTGTCCTGCTGTTTTCCCAGAGGGAAGCAGTGTCCCGCAGTGGGGAGGACAGTTGGGAGGCCCCCTCTCACTCGCTTCTCTGCTTAGCAGATCAGCAGTGAATACAGGCAGTGGGCATGTGCACAGTGTCTATTCCATGGAGAGAGGGACTGGGGGTGTGGCCAGCAGCTCCCAGAGCACTGGGCAAACTCCCTCAGTAATGATAAAGGGTGGTGATGGTGGGGTGGGAGGGGTGGCTTATGATCGTGGCATTTCCAACAAATCCATGCCCCCTCTTCGGACGCCTGTGCCAGGTACCCCGATTTCTGGTTGGAAGAAGTTGTGGAGAAGTTGTACTGGTTTGACCCATTAGATAGCAGACTATCATGTGTGGAACCATGTAGATAAAGGAGGAGAAGAAGAATTCTCCTGTGCACAAGATTAAGATAGCAAAGTCGACTTTTTTTTTCTCAAATCGTTGCGTCTTCATTTAAATTTCATCGAAGGTCAATTGAGATCAGTTCCATTATACATATTGCAGTTTATAATTGAGCCTTAGGGGCCAATTCTGAAATGGGGATAAAAAGAAAAAAAAGTAACTGTATTTGGAACAACCCAGGCAAGGGGTCCAAAAAGAATTGATTGATTTATTTTTGTATGCAGGGTAAATACCGGCTACTTTTGTATGTAGCCCACAAATGCTGGACAGCTTTGTTTTTAAACTGCAATTAAGATTTTACTTTGTATTCACCACCTCCCACATCTAACGCTAGATACACACTAAAAAGCTCAGTACACACTAGATTACATTTGAAACAAATTTGTCGATAACGAGGCATTGTTACGTCAATTTTTGTTTTATTGTCCAGTGTGTACGCGCTATATAGATACATGCAGCTCAGTTTCGAAAACGACGCTAAAGACTAGGAGCAAATCGTCCAGTGTGTACGCTACCAACGACAAACGATGTGTTACACATTGAAACCCAACAATTTGGTAGTGTCGGACGACTCATGTATATACTTTGGGTGTTTGTAAAATCTCTCGGTGTGTACGCACAATATCGTTCAAGGGAAATCCTGAGCAACATCGTATCGTTTGCATATCGGCTAGTGTGTACCCAGTTTAAGATTACCTGTCCAATCTTTCTGGTTAGAGTGAAAATCTGATAATGTATTGTTGGAGGTAGACCTCCTTTAGCCTCAGCCTTCTCTGAGAGGACTCCAGCAACAGCCTGTCTTTTGTATTCAGAACCACCTGTGGACAGAATTTTAAGGGCCGTGCAGCTAGCTGGAGAAATCAAATGATCACACACAGAGCCTGGTGTAGTCAATAAGAGTTCTGCTTTATTGTTTCTTACATACACATATTTATACTTGTTCTAAAAGGCTAAGTGGAGTTTACAGGTTTTTTTTTTTTAATAAAGTAATTTTTATTCAATAGTATGGAGATTAAGTTACAGAAATTGCATATCAACGGCATATCACATATATCAAACAAATCACATCCTCATTTATGAGATCAGTTTACAGCAGTGGAGTAACAGGCTGTGTCCATGAGGAAATGAGCAAAGACATACAATTGTTCGGACCATTTGGACTTGCAAGATCCGCAACTAATATATAAATCCCCATTAACCTTTTTGTTTTTCGCCCTTAAACTAACCAAGAAAAAAATAAAAAAGAAAAAATAAATAAAAAAAACATAGAAAGAAGCACAGTAAGGAGGAATCATCTGATTCAGGACCTCATCAGTCATGCATGTAATTAGGCGAACACGCAGAGCTCAACAGCCAAACATCTAAACGTACATCATTAAACATTAAGTCAGTGACACAATAGCACTTCAGTGCCCACTATGATTGATGGACCAGGTGGGAATGGGGAGAGTCCAGCCATGGAGACCAGACTCTTTCAAATTTGGCTGATGCGTTTTTCATATATATATATCTTTCCTTGGATATTGTATCGTTAACTAGGGTCTTGAGCGCAGAAACTAAAGGGCCACTAGGGGCCATCCAGAGCCTTGCAATGCAAACCTTAGCCAAGGCACATACATTGCGAGCATATAGACCCACCGGAACAGACACAGAAGTAGAGCATCCCATCCCCAAAATACAGAATTGTGGGGTAAGCAATCCGCCAGTCACTCCTGTACTCTCCAGAATCGACCTGACCCCCGACCAGAACACCCGCAGCCTCGGGCAGTCCCACACTAGATGCCAAAATGTTCCCACCTCCACCCCGCACTTAGGGCAGAAGCTAGATCCGCCAGTCCCAAAAGTGGCCAGTCTAGCTGGAGTCATATATGTTCTATGTAGAATGAAGAATTGAATTTGTTGATACCTGAGAGACTTGGTAACTGTAGCAGGATATTCCAGAGCAAGGGCCCAGTCCTCCTCAGTTATTAGACCCATATCCTCCTCCCATTTTCCACGGAGACGTGTCAAAGGGTCCGTATGGAGTTTGGTAAGAAGATATCCATACGCAAGAGAGACCATCTTAGCTCGACCCAATGTAGCCACAAAGGTCTTGATGGGAAATGGGAGGATTCGTGGGGGGGACTCAGCAAATTGGGACTGGAGGGTATGACGAAGTTGAAGGTATCTGAAAAAGTAGGAGTTGGGTAAATCAAACTCATCTTTCAGTTGCTGAAAGGATTTGAGTACACTATCTAGGTAAAGTTGGGAAATAGAAACCACAGATCTAGGGGCCCATACCTCCCGTCCCTCAAGCGCATGCAATTCAGGAAGCCAGTCAGAGTACCAAAGGGGGGGTATCTGGGTCCAGGTCGTCGTACCCCAAGAGGTCCCTCAGGGCCCGCCATATCTTTAAGGCCTGGAAAATAATAGGGGGAAGAAACCGAGCTATGCTCCCACTCAGCAGCACTTGCATAGGAGAAAGGTGAAGAAAATAGCAGCGAATAAACTCACAATGTAAAGAATCAGCGCCAGAATCCTGCACCCATACACTGATATGAGTCAGCTGAGCAGCGTAGTAATACATCTGAAAGTTAGGCATAGCCAGGCCGCCATCAGAGCGCTGCCTGGTGAGGGTATTTAACTGTATCCTAGGTCGTTTGTTAGCCCAAATCAGTGAGGATAAAACACTATTCAGTTTCCTAAAGAATAATGGATAGATATATACAGGGGACCGGAGAATAATATATAAAAGTTTGGGCAGTATGATCATTTTAATGAGATTAACCCTGCCAGACACCGTCAGTGGAAGCTTACACCAAGTTTTGGATTTGCACATGACCCGCTGCATGGTCGGGTCCAGGTTCAGAGGGATAAAATCAGAAGGGTCGTTAGTTATTTGGATTCCGAGGTATTTAAATTGTATTGTCCAACATAATGGCAGGGAGATTTTGGGAACAGTAGGAGGGGGGCCTATGACTGGCATAATGTATGATTTAGACCAGTTGATTTGAAGACCCGAATGAGCACCAAAGCTCTCAATCACACGCAGCAGAATGGGCATTGACTTGGTGTAATCTTGCAAAAACAACAACATGTCGTCGGCGTAGAGAGTTATTCTACCCTCACGTGAGCCCGTACATATTCCCACAATATCTGGGTGCGATCTTACCAAACAGGCCAAGGGCTCGATGGCCAAGGCAAACAGTGTGGGGGATAGGGGGCAGCCCTGCCTAGTACCACGGGACAATTGAAAGGAGGGGGATACATAGCCATTCACCAAGATCCTGACACTCGGATGTTGATACAGTAATTTAGTCCATCTGATAAAGTTGGGCCCAAAGCCCATACAAGACATCACCTCCCATAAATAAGCCCATTCAATGCTGTCAAAGGCCTTGGCCGCGTCCAGCGAAACCACAGCCGAGTCAGAAGGGGAGTCATGTGGGAGTTGTAAAATGGTATACAGTCTACGTAGGTTAATAGACGTGGACTTCCCTGGCATGAAGCCAGTCTGGTCCGGGTGAATGAGGGAGGTGATCACTGTGTTAAGCCATACTGCCAATATCTTTGCCAGGATCTTAGCATCAGTGGGAATCAGAGATATCGGCCTATAGGAGTCTGGAGACCTAGGGTCCCTACCGGGCTTTGGAATCACTATTATAACTGCCTCTGACATAGAGGGGGGAAGTTCGTTATTGGCAAATATATCTAAGTATAAGGCATGGAGCCTGGGCCCGAAAAAATCAATATGAGTTTTGTATACTTCGGAGGGAATTCCGTCATACCCCGGAGCCTTGCCATTAGGGGACACACCAATAGCCGCAGTCACCTCCGCGAGCGTCAGAGGCGCCTCCAGTACCTCACGGGCCTCAGAGGAGAGTGCGGGCAGCGGAATACCCCCCAGATAATATGAGAGATCCAGAGTAGAGCATGTCAACTGTGAGCTATAAACCTTAGAGTAATAAGATCGGAATAACTGCGCAATGTCCGGCGTGGTGTCAACAAAGGAGCCATCACTGTCGGACATTTGGGTGATCGTAGTCCCAGGACGATCATGATGTATCAGACGGGCCAGGAGGCCACCTGTCCTATCAGCCTGCATATAAATATTAGTAGCCCTAAAGAGGAGGGACCGTGAGTTTTTATCAGACAGGTGGGCCAACCAAGCCGACTGAGCCACCAGCCAGCGTGCCTTCGTCGTGGGGGTACCATCCAGCAAATATTGGGATTCCAGATCTCTGGCGTCACTTTCAAGGGCCTGTTCCCTCTCCCTAGAGGATATTTTATGAGCTGCTATGCGTCCAATATATGAACCCCTCAAAAACGCCTTGAATGAATCCCAAACCATCGTCCCCGGGGCAGACCCTGTATTGTCGTTAAAGTAACCCCCCCACTGAGTCTCCAGGTCACTGCAGTCACCCAGCTGAGTCAGCCAAGAAGGGTGCAGCTTCCAATAAGAGTGCCCCCTCTGACTTTCCACAGCAAGAGTCATCAACAGAGGGGAGTGGTCAGAGACCCCTCGGGCCTCGTAGTGGACGTCGGTGATCACAGGGACGAGGGCGGGGGACACCAGTATCAGGTCGACTCTGGAAAAGGAGCCATATGTGCTGGAGAAACAGGAGAACTGACGGGCCGCAGGGTGCCGAAGCCTCCACACATCTACCCACTGCAAGCTATCCAAGAAATCAGCAAACTTGGTAGAACCACTACCCACCACCGCAGCATTCGGGGAATGCCATCTATCCAAAGACAAATCTAGTATATTATTAAAATCGCCCAGACATATCACCGGGGTGGTAGGAGAGGCAGCTTGCTGCAACACAGCATATGAAAAAGGAGGGGGGACATACACCGCTAAAATGTAATAGGCTGGGAACTCAGTTTGCATTCCAGGAATACAAATCTTCCATACGGGTCAGTTTTGATCGATATTAACTCAAATTGCACCGATTTTTTAATCCGAACCGACACACCCCTGGAGAATGAGGAATGAGAGGCATGGTAAGCCCATCCCACCCAAGCCCGTCGTAAAGATAATAACCTTTCTCTAACGTCCTAGTGGATGCTGGGGACTCCGTCAGGACCATGGGGAATAGCGGGCTCCGCAGGAGACAGGGCACATCTAAAAAAGCTTTTAGGTCACATGGTGTGTACTGGCTCCTCCCCCTATGACCCTCCCCCAAGCCTCAGTTAGGTTTTTGTGCCCGTCCGAGAGGGTGCAATCTAGGTGGCTCTCTTAAAGAGCTGTTTAGAAAAGTTTTTTTTTAGGTTTCTAATCAGTGATTCCTGCTGGCGACAGGATCACTGCAACGAGGGACTTAGGGGAGAGACTTGCAACTCACCTGCGTGCAGGAGGATTGAAGTTTTAGGCTACTGGACACTGAGCTCCAGAGGGAGTCGGAACACAGGTCAGCCTGGGGTTCGTCCCGGAGCCGCGCCGCCGATCCCCCTTACAGACGCTGAAGAACGGCAGAACGGAGGTCCGGAAACAGGCGGCAGAAGACTCCTCAGTCTTCATGAAGGTAGCGCACAGCACTGCAGCTGTGCGCCATTGTTGCTACACGGCTCACTGATCTCGGTCACGGAGGGTGCAGGGCGCTGCTGGGGGCGCCCTGGGCAGCAATATAGATTACCTTAGAGGCAAATAAATACATCACATATAGCCATTAAGGCTATATGTATGTATTTAACCCAGGCCAGTTTTCCTAATAACCGGGAGAAAAGCCCGCCGTGAAAGGGGCGGAGCTTATTCTCCTCAGCACTCAGCGCCATTTTCCTGACCAGCTCTGCTGGTGAGGAAGGCTCCCACTCTCCCCTGCACTACAGAAACAGGGTTAAAGAGAAGGGGGGCATAAATTGGCGATATAATTATATATTAAGAGCCCATATATAGAAACAACACCTTCTAGGGTTGTTATATACATTATGGCGCTTTTGGTGTGTGCTGGCAAACTCTCCCTCTGTCTCCCCAAAGGGCTAGTGGGTCCTGTCCTCTATCAGCGCATTCCCTGTATGTGTGTGCTGTAGGTCGGTACGTGTGTGTCGACATGTATGAGGAAAATGTTGGTGAGGAGACGGAGAAAATTGCCTGTAATGGTGATGTCACTCTCTAGGGAGTCGACACCAGAATGGATGGCTTACTTATGGAATTACGTGATAATGTCAACACGCTGCAAGCCGGTTGACGACATGAGACAGCCGGCGGACAAATTAGTATCGGTCCAGGCGTCTCAGACACCGTCAGGGGCTTGTAAAAACGCCCATTTACCTCAGTCGGTCGACAGACACTGACACGGACACTGACCCCAGTGTCGACGGTGAAGAAACAAACGTATTTTTCCTTTAGGGCCACAAGTTACATGTTAAGGGCAATGAAGGAGGTGTTACGTATTTCTGATACCACAAGTACCACAAATAAGGGTATTTTGTAGGGTGGGAATAAACTACTTGTAGTTTGCCTGAATCAGATAAATTAAATGAAGTGTGTGATGATACGTGGGGTTCCTCCGACAGAAAGTTATGGGCGGTATACCCTTTTTCCCGCCAGTAGTAAGGGCGAGTTGGAAAACACACCTTAGGGTGGACAAGGCGCTCACACGCTTATAAAAAACATGGCGTTACCGTTTCCAGATACGGCCGCCCTCAAGGAGCCAGCTGATAGGAAGCTGGAAAATATCATAACAGTATATACACACATACTGGTGTTATACTACGACCAGCAATCGCCTCAGCCTGGATGTGCAGCGCTGAGGGGGCTTGGTCGGATTTCCTGACTGAAAATTTTGATACCCTTGACAGGGACAGGATTTTATTGTCTATAGAGCATTTTAAGGATGCATTTCTATATATGTGTGATGCGCAGAGGCATATTTGCATTCTGGCATCAAGAGTAAATGTGATGTACATATCTGCCAGACGAAGACACGACAGTGGTCAGGTGAGGCAGATTCCAGACGGCATATGGAAGTATTGCCGTATAAAGGGGCGGTCCATTGGACCTGGTGGCCATGGCAACAGCTGAAAAATCCACCTTTTGTTACCCCGAGTCACATATTGGCAGAAAAGGACACAGTCTTTTCAGTCTCAGTCCTTTCGTCCCCATACGGGCAGGCGGGCGAAGGCCAGTCATATCTGCCCAGGGGGAGAGGAAAGGGAAGAAGACTGCAGCAAGCAGCTCATTCCCAGGAACAGAAGCTCCTCACGGCTTCTGCCAAGTCCGCAGCATAACGCTGGGGCCGTACAAGCGGACTCAGGTGCGGTAGGGGGTCATCTCAAGAGTTTCAGCAACACTCGCAAGGGAACTCCGGGATCCTACATGTAATATCCCAGGTGTACATTGGAAATTCGAGACGTCTCCCCCTCACACAATTCACAGGCTGTATTCCCAGCAGGTGATAATCAAAGTACCCTTCTTACAACAAGGAAGGGGGTAGTATTCCACACTATATTGTGGTACTGAAGCCAACCGGCTCGGTGAGATCTGAAATATTTGAACACTTACATACAAGCGTTCAAATCAAGATGGAGTCACTCGGAGCAGTGATAGCGAACCAGGAAGAAGGGGACGATATGATGTCACTGGATATCAGGGACGTTTACCTACAGGTCCAAATTTGCCCTTCTCACCAAGGGTACTTCAGGTTCCTGGTACAGAACTGTCACTATCAGTTCAGACGCTGCCGTTTGGATTGTCCACGGCGCCCCGGGTCTTTACCAAGGTAATGGCCGGAATGATGATTTTTCTTAAAAGAAACATGGACGCTTTCCTGATAAGGGCAAGGTCCAGAGAACAGTTGGAGGTCGGAGTAGCACTATCTTAAGTAGTTCTACGACAGCACGAGTGGATTCTAAATATTCCAAAATCGCAGCTTTTTCCGACGACACGTCTACTGTTCCTAGGGAAGATTCTGGACACAGTCCAGAAAAAAACGTGTTTCTCCCAGTGGAGAAAACCAGGGAGTTATCCGAGCTAATCGGGATCCTCCTAAAACCAGGAAAAGTGTCAGTGCATCATTGCACAAGAGTCCTGGTAAAAATGGTGGCTTATTACGAAGCAATTCCATTCGGCAGATTTCCCGCAAGAACTCTTCAGTGGGATCTGCTGGACAAATGGTCCGGATCGCATCCTCAGATGCATCAGCGGATAACCCTATATCCAAGGAAAAGGGTGTCTCTCCTGTGGTGATTACAGAGTGCTCATCTTCTAGAGGGCCGCAGATTCGGCATTCAGGATTGGATGCCGGTGACCACGGAGGCCAGCCTGAGAGGCTGGGGAACAGTCACACAGGGAAAAAATTTCCAGGGAAGTGTGATTAAGTCTGGAGAAATCTCTCCGCATAAATAAGCTTAGAGCAATTTTATAATGCTCTAAACTTAGCTAGACCTCTGCTTCAAGGTCAGCCGGTATTGATCCAGTGGGATAACATCACGGCAGTCGCCCACGTAAACAGAAGGGCGGCACAAGAAGCAGGAGGGCAGTGAAAACTGCAAGGATTTTTCGCTAGGCGGAAAATCATGTGATAGCACTGTCAGCAGTGTTCTTTCCGGGAGTGGACGACTGGGAAGCAGACTTCCTCAGCAGGCATGACCTCCACCCGGGAGAGTGGAAACTTCATAGGGAAGTTTTTCAACATGATTGTGGACCGTTGGCAAAGACCAAAGGTGGACATGATGGCGTCCCGCCCGAACAAAAAACGGGACAGGTATTCCGCCAGGTCATGAGACCTTCAGGCGATAGCTGTGGATGTTCTGGTAACACCGTGGGTGTACCAGTCTGTGTATGTGTTCCCTCCTCTGTTTCTCATAACCAGGGTATTGAGAATTATAAGACATAGAGGAGTATGAACTATACTAGTGGCTCCGGATTGGCCAAGAGGGACTTGGTACCCGGAACTTCAAGAAATGCTCACAGAGGACTAAGGGCCTGGGGAGCTAAGAAGGGACTTGATTCAGCAAGTACCATGTCTATTCCAAGACTTACCGCGGCTGCGTTTGACGGCATGGCGGTTGAATGCCGGATCCTGAGGGGAAAAGGCATTCCATAAGAGGTCATACCTACCCTGGTCAAAGCCAGGAAGGAGGTGACCGCACAACGTCATCACCACATGTGGTGAAAATATGTTGCGTGGGTGAGGCCAGGAAGGCTCCACGACGGAAATTCAACTAGGTCGATTTCTACACTTCCTGAAAACAGGAGTGTTTTGGACCTCAAATTGGGGTTCATTAACATTTAAATTTCGGCCCTGTAGATTTTCTTCCAGAAAGAATTGACTTCAGTTCCTGAAGTCCAGATTGTAAAGGATGTATTGCATATACAGCTTTTTTGTGCCCCTAGGGGCACCGTGAGATCTCAACATAGTGTTGGGATTTCTTAAAATCATATTGGTTTGAACCGCTCAAATCTGTGGATTTGAAATATCTCACATGGAAAGTGACCATGCGGTTGACAAATATCTCACATGGGAAGTGACCATGTTGTTAGCCCTGGCCTCGGCCAGGCGATTGTCCGAATGGGCGGCTTTGTCTTACAAAAGCCCATATTAAAATTTTCCATTTGAACAGGACAGAACTGGGACTCGTCTCCAGTTTCTTCATAAAGGGGTGTCAGCGTTTTCACCTGAAACAACCTCTTGTGGTGCCTGCGGCTACTAGGGACTTGGAGGACTCCAAGTTACTAGACGTGGTCAGGGCCCTAAAAATATATATATATATATATATATATAGTTAGGACGGCTGGAGTCAGAAAGTCTGACTTGCTGTTTATACTGTATACACCCAACAAGCTGGGTGCTCATGCTTCTAAGCAGTCTATTGCACGCTGGATTTGTAGTACAATCCAGCTTGCACATTCTGTGGCAGGCCTGCCACAGACGAAATATGTAGATGCCCATTCCACAAGGAAGGTGGGCTCATCCTGGGCGGCTGCCCGAGGAGTCTCGGCATTACAACTTTGCCGAGCAGCTACGTGGTCAGGGGAGAACACGTTTGTAAAATTTTACAAATTTTGATACTCTGGCTAAGGAGGACCTGGAGTTCTCTCATTCGGTGCTGCAGAGTCATCCGCACTCTCCCGCCCGTTTGGGAGCTTTGGTATAATCCCCATGGTCCTGACGGAGTCCCCAGCATCCACTAGGACGTTAGAGAAAATAAGAATTTACTTACCGATAATTCTATTTCTCGTAGTCCGTAGTGGATGCTGGGCGCCCATCCCAAGTGCGGATTGTCTGCAATGCTTGTACATAGTTATTGTTACAAAAATCGGGTTATTACTATTGTTGTGAGCCATCTTTTCGGAGGCTACTTCGTTTTGTTATCATACTGTTAACTGGGTTCAGATCACAAGTTGTACGGTGTGATTGGTGTGGCTGGTATGAGTCTTACCCGGGATTCAAGATCCTTCCTTATTGTGTACGCTCGTCCGGGCACAGTACCTAACTGAGGCTTGGGGGAGGGTCATAGGGGGAGGAGCCAGTACACACCATGTGACCTAAAAGCTTTTTTAGATGTGCCCTGTCTCCTGCGGAGCCCGCTATTCCCCATGGTCCTGACGGAGTCCCCAGCATCCACTACGGACTACGAGAAATAGAATTATCGGTAAGTAAATTCTTATTATTTCCCTCTAAGTGGGTCTCGCTGAGGCATGCAATATCCGGGTCATATTTCCTAATCATATTTAGAACCAAAGAGCGTTTGATTTTGTTATTCAAACCTCGGACATTCCATGCCAGAAATTTCAGGTTAATCATGACCCCAGGTAAACTCTATGTGCCACACGGATAGACATCTCCCAAAATATATCTGAGAATCAGCACTATTAGCAACAGCAACATATATCCTATACAAGCCCTGCGTTGTAATCCATAACATCCGGTATATTAAACATCCTTGTTTCAGAAAATACATAGATATGAAAAATAACAAACTAAAGAAAGAAAACCGAAAACAGCAAGAGGAGCCGCAACTGGCAGCTCCCCAACCATCCTTCCCCTCCCCGTACACCACCCCGAACACCGGCATACTTATATCCCAAACAACCAACCCCAACTACCAAATGCTAAGAAGGCCTAGATTCTCAGCTAAACCTCTTTAACCAGTACCACTTGAACGTGGAAAGTCTTGAGCCACCAATGCAAAGGGGGGAGGGGCTCCCCGAACTATGGTCGTCCCCTCCGGTAGTCAAGATCCCAGCATCTTCAACGCAGGGAGTCAGTCCGGAGCCAGCTGACGAGCACCCGGCGCAAATCTGTCCAGCCATTGGGCCGCCTCTCTAGGAGAATTAAAGAACTTGGTCTCCCCAACCGCCACAACCCGGAGCCGAGAGGGAAACAGCATGGAGTATGAGAGGTTGAGGTCCCGCAGACGTCGTTTAATAGGCATAAACTGGGCTCGGTCCTTCTGGACGTCTGCGGCAAAGTCCGGGAAGGCCGACACCCTGACTCCATTACGGACCAACGGGCCCTTCGTACGACCCAGGCGGAGAACCGAGTCCTTATAATGCAGGAATTTGGCGATGAAGGTGCGAGGAGGGGCACCAGGAGGTAGCGGCCAAGATGGTATCCTAAGTGCACGCTCCACCGTGAATTGGGCCGTAAAGGACTCGGCGCCATACATCTCTTTAAGCCAAGATTCGAGGAAGTCCTCCAGCTGCGAGCCCTCTTCTCTCTCAGGCAGGCCCACAAATCTTACATTGTTTCTGCGCAGCCGACCCTCCATGTCTAGAAGCTTGGTTTGGAGGGAGGAAACCTGCTGGGTCACCGTGGACACGGATTGCTTGAGGGGGCCACACATATCTTCCAAGTTGGAGACACGTGTCTCCGCCTCACCCACTCTCTCACGGATACGCTGAACATCTTGTCGGAGTAAGGAGAGGTCACACTGCACCTTTTCAATCTTATCGGAGAGACGCTGTTCACTGCCAGCTATAGCCTCCAGCACCTGCTGAATAGACTGCGCCTCTGCTGCCGCTGGGGAGTTGGCAGTAGACGCAGAGGGGGAGCTTGAGTGTGTTGGAGAGGCTCCCTGAGGAGGAGCCGATGACACCCTGGGGTTGGGTTGCCTAACAAATCTCTCTAGTTTGGCCGCGGCCGCACTCTGGCCGTTCCTAACCATATTGAACAAGGAGCAGTCACACACACCCCCGGGTAGGGTTGCAATATAGAAGTGCAATTAGAAGGCGGCAGCAGCAAGGTTGTATGTATTCAGTGGCGGGAAGCAACCGTGCCCGATCTTTAGGTCAATATATCAATGGATAGGAAGCACAGGCTTTGTGTAAAAGTAACAATAATAAAGGTAATATTGAGGAGAGAATATCCTGCAGCAAATTCCAGGAGGCAAAGGTAGGATATTGGTGTGTAGTACACTGTGAGATATTAGTGCAGCACAACAGTTCAGTCAGTTCCAAGCTATATGCAGCCCCTGTAGGGTAGACTGGGAGAGCTGTGCAGTGAGGCTATGTATGGAGCTGCACCCGAAATGGCCCCCGGGTTTACAGGTACTTCTCCCCCTCCCCTGGAGTACCTGTCTTTGTTGTCCAACAAGGTGATTATTTAGCATAGAAAATGAGAACAGGTGAGAGCATTCTGCAGTATGGTCCCAGAAAGCAGAATCAGTTCACAGGACACAGCAGTATTAGATCAGGCAGCCCTTCAGATGCTTATAACCTTTCCAGGTAAGGATAGCAGGCCAGAGCAGTGGGGCCATCTGTGTAAGCTGCTTCTAAAATGGCCGCAGTGCCCCCTCCCCTTCCCCAGGAGTACCTGCTTCTCCTCCGGGCATCAGGGCTCCGGGCCGCAGCCTGTCAGGGAGAGGAGAGGTAGTCGCCTCCTCCCAGTCGTCCTGCGGCGTTTGGCGGCAGCGGCAGCCCGCCGCTCGAGCTCCGGGCGTCACGCGGCCGAGGGCGCCGAAATTGAGGCCGGGGATCCGGAGGAGGCACAGGCCGCAGGGCCGGAAGTTAGCCGCCGCAGCTCCACGGACCGCGGAGATAGCGGAGAAGGGTGCCCGCCGGTGCCCAGCAGTATGAGGAAGGAATCAGGCCGGGTAAGCACACCAGAGGGAGTCAGGATGATTTACAGGAGTAATGTAGCCGGGGAGCTCCAGAGACTTGCTGCCTACTCCTTAGCTGCCGTGTCCACGCCCCCCGGAGTTTACAGTTTAACCTCAGGGTTGTGTCCTCTTCCTGATAACGGTCTTGTTCCTCATTTTTTGCTCTATCTCTCAGAAATGGCTTACCCACAAGTTCCTCTTTTTTGCTCTATCTCTCAGAAATGGCTTACCCACAAGTTCCTCTGAACATTTCATCCTTCTGTACTTTTCTTCTCCCCAGCATATTTAAGCAGATCATATATTAATGCTAAAGTAAGCTTATAATCTATTGAATATAACAAAATAGAATAACATTGGCTCTATTGCAGAATCACACTAATGCTTGCCCATCTACCTTCCTCAGTATGGAAGCAAATGACAATCAACTATTTGCTCCCAGAAGCTGGAAAATGGACGAAAATGGTTGTTTGTATAAAATGATTAAATCAGAGGTTTTCAAACACAGTCCTCAATGCACCCCGACGCTCCAGGTTTTAGGTATATCCATGGCTCAGCACAGATGGTTAAATCAAATTGACTGAGGTGCTAATTAAGGGCCTAATTCAGACCTGATTGCAGCAGCAAATTTGTTAGCAGTTGGGCAAAACCATGTGCACTGCAGGAGGGGCAGATGTAACATGTGCAGAGAGAGTTAGATTTGGGTGGGTTATATTGTTTCTGTGCAGGGTAAATACTGGCTGCTTTCTTTTTACACTGCAATTTAGATTTCAGTTTGAACACACCCCACCCAAATCTTACTCTCTCTGCACATGTTACATCTGCCCCACCTGCAGTGCACATGGTTTTGCCCAACTGCTAACAAATTTGCTGCTGCGATCAACGGTGTATTAGGCCAAAAGTGACAGATAAAACACAGCAGAACTGCTAACAAATTTGCTGCTACGATCAGGTCTGCATTAGGTCCTAAGTCACCTGTGGCCAAGCATGGATAAACTTAAAACCTGGACAGTTGGGGTGCCTTGAGGACCGCGTTTTGAGAATCTCTGTATTAAATCAAATAGATTTAACCAATTTGTCTGAATATCCAATTTTGTCTGTTTTCCAGTGATTGGGAGCAAATGGTCTATTGTCATTTGCTTTTAAGAGAAAAAAATGGCATCTATGGTGTGCGCTAGTTTTCCCAGGGAAGTGAAAATGATCATTTGGACACAGTCTGATTTATGACAAAAAAGACAAATGTTTTATTCTAAACATCCATGATATTAAAGTGACACAGTGCATATATCATGGCTCAGACATACAGAAACATAAATTTGAAAGATGATAAAAAGAAGTATATTGCACAGACCCTTATTTTGTAAACGTTGGTAATGTAAACATTAAAGGACAGTCTTTGTGCAAATTACTTAGCAAGGTGAGACTTCTGGCTCATACCGTTCAGGGTGTGTGGTGTGTGCCTTGATGTAAAAAGGGTTCCAGCTGGGCAGCCCAGCACCACACCACACGCTTAGCCCAATCGCAGATGGAAGCAGCGAAGACGGCAGTGAAAGTCCAAGAAGGTTTGCGGGTCCCACTCCAGGCACAACGCGTTTCGGATTTGCTATCCTTTTTCAAGTGCATTAAATGGAGTGGAGAACAGTGTCCTATTTAAAGGGCTTTTCCGGAAGTGAATGATTTCAAATTTCCCGCTGTGTTGTGTTTCAACGTCTGACCGGAACCGGAAGTGTGCGTTCCACCGGTAATATGCGTTCCACTGGTTATCGTGACCGAAAATGCGTCGTGACGTCTTGCGTTCCACAGCTTGCCGTACCGGAAGTGAGCGTTCCATTCATTACGGAGTATTTGTCTTTGCTCCGCAATCAGATACTTTTATTCTGCCTATTATAGATGTAATTCCGGACGGTATATTTGTGAATGGGATATTGTTCTTTCACCATTTATCTTCTTAGAGAGAAATCACGCATGCCAACATATTTCTACATGGTACTTAGTATTCCCATGAAGTCCATCCCTATCGGCAATGCTGAATTCTCTTACAGTCATAGGAAAAAAGGAAAATAGAAATAGTTTAAAAACATGTTTGACTAAAAAAATATACATCACATCATAAACCAAAATGGTTTATGATGTGATGTATATTTTTTTAGTCAAACATGTTTTTTTATTGGCTCCATTGTAGCCAATAGTGGGAACTTTGCGGTCAGCGGTGAGGTTACTTTCGGTCAACCGCTGACCGCAAAGTTCCCACCATTGGCTACAATGGAGCGCATAGGCGCTACATTGTATCACTGCCGTGTGCTGCCTGACAGACACTACAGGAGCACACAGCCAATCAGGAGGGTGCCACGACGTGGCGCTCCCTGATTGGCAGAAGGGACCTCTTTGACAGGAGTCAGGGGGGGTCCTGGCAGTCGGGGAAAGGGGTCCCATGTGTAAACATGGGACCCCTTTCAGTGCGTGGTCGGGTTTCCGTTTTTTTTGTTTTGCCAAGTACGTGGATTATTACAAAAGGACACGACACACAGGATTTAGGTGAGTATAATTTTATTTTCAGGTACCCTGGAATCGCCATCGAGACGTGGGCCGAGTCAGCATGTGAACATAGGTAAGTATGTGCGTGTCGGAATGTATGTAATAAAGTTGTACTTTCACGGTGTGTGTCCTGTTTTTTTGGGGGGTATTTTTTTAGTAGTAGTACTACAGGTACCAGCGGGCCCGGTTTTCCACCGCATGCTGGTACTTGTGGTTCTCCAAGTACCAGCTTGCGGGGGAGGCTTTCTGGGACTTGTAGTACTGCTACTAAAAACAATATTCGCATTTTTTAAAAAGGCTATCAGCCCCCCATCCGCCGCCCTTGGATGGGGGGGGGCAGCCTCGGGCTTCACCCCTGGCCCTTGGGTGGCTGGAGGGGGGGTCCCCTTGATTTAAGGGGTTCCCACTCCTCCAGGGTACCCCGGCCAGTGGTGACTAGTTGGGTATGTAATGCCAGGGCCGCAGGGACCAGTATAAAAGTGTCCCCCGGCTGTGGCATTATGTACCTGGCTAGTGGAGCCCGGTGCTGGTTTCAAAAATACGGGGGACCCCTACACTTTTTGTCCCCCGTATTTTTGGAACCAGGATCAGGCGCAGAGCCCGGTGCTGGTTGATTAAATATGGGGGAACCACTGTCATTTTCCCCCCCATATTTTTTCAACCAGGACCGGCTCAAAGAGCCCGAGGTACCCGGAACTTCAAGAAATGCTCACAGAGGACTAAGGGCCTGGGGAGCTGAGAGGGACTTGATTCAGCAAGTACCATGTCTATTCCAAGACTTACCGCGGTTGCGTTTGACGGCATGGCGGTTGAATGCCGGTTCCTGAAGGGAAAAGGCATTCCATAAGAGGTCATACCTACCCTGGTCAAAGCCAGGAAGGAGGTGACCGCACAACGTCATCACCACATGTGGTGAAAATATGTTGCGTGGGTGAGGCCAGGAAGGCTCCACGACGGAAATTCAACTAGGTCGATTTCTACACTTCCTGAAAACAGGAGTGTTTTGGACCTCAAACTGGGGTTCATTAACATTTAAATTTCGGCCCTGTAGATTTTCTTCCAGAAAGAATTGACTTCAGTTCCTGAAGTCCAGATTGTAAAGGATGTATTGCATATACAGTTTTTTTTTGTGCCCCTAGGGGCACCGTGAGATCTCAACATAGTGTTGGGATTTCTTAAAATCATATTGGTTTGAACCGCTCAAATCTGTGGATTTGAAATATCTCACATGGAAAGTGACCATGCTGTTGACAAATATCTCACATGGGAAGTGACCATGTTGTTAGCCCTGGCCTCGGCCAGGCGATTGTCAGAATGGGCGGCTTTGTCTTACAAAAGCCCATATTAAAATTTTCCATTTGAACAGGACAGAACTGGGACTCGTCTCCAGTTTCTTCATAAAGGGGTGTCAGCGTTTTCACCTGAAACAACCTCTTGTGGTGCCTGGGGCTACTAGGGACTTGGAGGACTCCAAGTTACTAGACGTGGTCAGGGCCCTAAAAATATATATATATATATATATATATATATATATATATAGTTAGGACGGTTGGAGTCAGAAAGTCTGACTTGCTGTTTATACTGTATACACCCAACAAGCTGGGTGCTCATGCTTCTAAGCAGTCTATTGCACGCTGGATTTGTAGTACAATTCAGCTTGCACATTCTGTGGCAGGCCTGCCACAGACGAAATATGTAGATGCCCATTCCACAAGGAAGGTGGGCTCATCCTGGGCGGCTGCCCGAGGAGTCTCGGCATTACAACTTTGCCGAGCAGCTACGTGGTCAGGGGAGAACACGTTTGTAAAATTTTACAAATTTTGATACTCTGGCTAAGGAGGACCTGGAGTTCTCTCATTCGGTGCTGCAGAGTCATCCGCACTCTCCCGCCCGTTTGGGAGCTTTGGTATAATCCCCATGGTCCTGACGGAGTCCCCAGCATCCACTAGGACGTTAGAGAAAATAAGAATTTACTTACCGATAATTCTATTTCTCGTAGTCCGTAGTGGATGCTGGGCGCCCATCCCAAGTGCGGATTGTCTGCAATGCTTGTACATAGTTATTGTTACAAAAATCGGGTTATTACTATTGTTGTGAGCCATCTTTTCGGAGGCTACTTCGTTTTGTTATCATACTGTTAACTGGGTTCAGATCACAAGTTGTACGGTGTGATAGGTGTGGCTGGTATGAGTCTTACCCGGGATTCAAGATCCTTCCTTATTGTGTACGCTCGTCCGGGCACAGTACCTAACTGAGGCTTGGGGGAGGGTCATGGGGGGAGGAGCCAGTACACACCATGTGACCTAAAAAGCTTTTTGGATGTGCCCTGTCTCCTGCGGAGCCCGCTGTTTTCCCTGTGTGACTGTTCCCCAGCCTCTCAGGCTGGCCTCCGTGGTCACCGGCATCCAATCCTGAATGCCGAATCTGCGGCCCTCTAGAAGATGAGCACTCTGTAATCACCACAGGAGAGACACCCTTTTCCTTGGATATAGGGTTATCCGCTGATGCATCTGAGGATGCGATCCGGACCATTTGTCCAGCAGATCCCACTGAAGAGTTCTTGCGGGAAATCTGCCGAATGGAATTGCTTCGTAATAAGCCACCATTTTTACCAGGACTCTTGTGCAATGATGCACTGACACTTTTCCTGGTTTTAGGAGGATCCCGATTAGCTCGGATAACTCCCTGGTTTTCTCCACTGGGAGAAACACGTTTTTCTGGACTGTGTCCAGAATCTTCCCTAGGAACAGTAGACGTGTCGTCGGAAAAAGCTGCGATTTTGGAATATTTAGAATCCACTCGTGCTGTCGTAGAACTACTTAAGATAGTGCTACTCCGACCTCCAACTGTTCTCTGGACCTTGCCCTTATCAGGAAAGCGTCCATGTTTCTTTTAAGAAAAATCATCATTCCGGCCATTACCTTGGTAAAGACCCGGGGCGCCGTGGACCATCCAAACGGCAGCGTCTGAACTGATAGTGACAGTTCTGTACCAGGAATCATATGGTACATCATACAATCATATGGTTCTGTACCAGGAATTACCCCACGTAATTTTTTTTTACAGTTTTTACACTAAACAGACCCTTTCCCATAGATAACCATGCACAGATCTCACTGATCCGTGCATGGTTATCCAAACTCGACTGGAAAAAGCAGGTCTATTTTTGCTGCTTTTTTTAACGATTCGAAAAAAAACAGACCCGCACTTGAGCACTCAGAGACTAACATCCAAATACGAATGAATAGTGAATACCCGTATTGTATTAAATAACAGCCGTGTTTGACCGATGGTATATTCATTCGTATTTCGGAACTTTGCAAATCAAACCATTACGAATAGTCCAAACACTGCCGAGATTTGTGCTTAGTGAATTCCCGGATTGGGACTTAGAAAAAAAAACAACACAAATCGGACAAACTCGGATTTTTAGTAAATACTGGCCATGGAGTCCATTGAGAAAATTGCTTCTTCCTTTATCAGAACTACTCTCCGTCCCTCCAGTGTGTACCCAGGGCCTAATTCAGACCTGATTGCAGCAGCAAATTTGTTCTCTAATGGGCAAAACCATGGGGGGTAATTCTGAGTTGATCGCAGCAGGAACTTTGTTAGCAGTTGGGCAAAACCATGTGCACTGCAGGGGAGGCAGATATAACATGTGCAGAGAGAGATATATTTGGGTGGGTTATTTTGTTTCTGTGCAGGGTAAGTACTGGCTGCTTTATTTTTACACTGCAATTTAGATTGCAGATTGAACTCACCACACCCAAATCTATCTCTCTCTGCACATGTTATATCTGCCCCCCTGCAGTACACATGGTTTTTCCCATTAGAGAACAAATTTGCTGCTGCGATCAGGTGTGAATTAGGCCCCTAGCCTTAGGGGGTAATTCAGATCTGACCGTAGATGTGCTAAATTTAGCACGCCTACAATCCGTTATTTAGACATGCGGGGGGCGGCCAGCACAGGGCTAGTCCGCCCCACTTGTCTGGCTCCACCCCACAACCCCCCCCCCCACCATGCAGAGTAGCTCCCTGCCAACGCAGCTCCTGCGCGCTGTCAGGCCGCCACTCGCCGCGTCCCAGGTCGCAGCGGCTGCATGTGACGTCACGCAGCCGTCCCCGCAACGGTCCAGACACGCCTCCCTTGTCCGGACCGCGCCCCACCAACGGCGTTCTAATGCCGTTGGCCCTCCCTGCGACCGCCTCTGCCTGTCAATTAGGCAGAGGCGATCGCAGCCCGATCCTGTCTGAATTAGCCCCTTAGAGTGTAAGCTCACACGGGCAGGGCCCTCCTCCCTCATGTGCGTTTCCTACCCTCACTTATACCATCATCTCCTCCCCACCGCCAACAGCGGCACCGAACCTTTGGAGTCTGTCCGCGCTACTTTTGTGAGTATTATAACTGCATATACAGCAGTCGCTATATAACTTGTATCCCGTTCTCTGCAATGTTCTGTACTATTAGGGTTTTGCACTGTCTCTGGTTATGTACATTATACGACGCTGTGGACCCCTTGTGAAGCCATATAAACAAAGGAGAAGAATAATTTACCTGTGCACAGGATTAAGACCGGGAAGGTAACTCTTTTTCACATTGTTGCTTCATTTATATTCCTGTTTCCTCGAAGGTCAATTGGGATCACTTCCATTATACAGTATGTATTGCAGTTTATAAATGAGCCTTAAAATAAAAACAAGTAACTATTTGGAACAAGCCAGGGAAGGGGTACAAAAATAATGGCTCTATTTATTTTTGAGTGCAGGGTAAATACCGGCTACTTTTATATGTAGCCCACAAATGCTGATCAGCTTTGTTTTTAAACTGCAGTTTAGATTTTAGTTTGTATTCACCCCCTCTAACATCTGCACATTAAGGGGGAAATGTAATAGGGTGTGAGAATCAGAAAGCGAGAGATTTTGGTCAAATGCTCCTGTTTTTTTAAAGTGGCAATCATTTACATGGCAAACTCACCCTGGTTCTGCTATGTACATGATTGCCACTTTAAAAAAAACAAGAGAATTTGACCCAAATCTCTCACTTTCTGATTCTCACTCCCTATTACGTTTCCTTCTATGGGCGGTATTCAAATGTTTGAAAAGTCAGTCGGGAGTCTGTTTTTTCCTATCTAATAGAGAGACACCCAACCGACTTTTCAAACATTTGAATTCCACCCAATATGTCTGCCCCCACCAGCAGCCCAGCATGGTTTTACCCAGGCACAAAATTACTTGCTGTAACTAATCAGGCACATATAGCCTCTGGGTGTGGTTCCTTAGGTCGATATGAGTTAGGTAGACATACATTGGGTCGACCACGTTTGGCCGACATGCATTAGGTCGACATGTACTAGGTTTACAAGGAAAAAGGTTGACATGAGATTTTTTTTACTTTTTTTGGTGTTGTGTTCTTCGAAAAGTGACGGGGAACCCCAATTAGTGCACTGTAACCCCTCGCATGACGATCGACTTCAGGCACGGTGTCTCGCTCTGCTACTGCTGCACTCGGCACAGATTACCGTTCCCAATTGTAGTCCACGTGGATCGTTAAGTATGATAGGGCCAAAAAGAAAAAAATTGTGAAAAACTCATGTTGACCTTTTTTCATATTAACCTAGTACATGCCGACCCAATGTATTTCGACCTAACTTATGTCGGACGTTTTCCATGTCGACCTACTACATGTCAAACTAATGCCCATGTCGACCAAACGCGGTCGACCCAATGTATGTCGACCTAACTCATGTCGACCTAATGACCGCCATCAATAGCCTCTGGCTAGAGTGATGACTAGTCTCTAGGAATGCTACATTCATTAGCGGATCTTGCTACAGGCACACAGGGGCGCCGTCTTCCGGAGGAATATCCGCTACTGGTGGTGCCCCCCGGTGCTGTGCGGTGCACGATGACTGCATCGCACACCGCACGGCATTGTGGGACCGGAACATAGACGCTAGGGGTCATAATTGACCTCTAGTGTCTATGCTGTGCTATGGGAGAGACGTCATGACTGCTGAGGGCACAGCTGCAGGGGGCATAACTGCCCACGCCCCTTCTCCAAAGCCACGCCCCTATTCTTTCACCCTGGGTGCCACAGGGCCTAGATCCGGCCCTGGCTACATTCTTATTTATTGTTACAGAAAATTATCTTTCAGTCCCTCGTGATGATAAGCAAGTCAGTTTATTCAGGGATACTGAACGTATCTAGCAAGGAGTCCATCACGATTTCTCTCTGGCTTCAGACTCAGAGAATTACCATATATATATATATATATATATATATATATATATATAGGATTCATACAAATCATTTACAGACAAGGCGTACATAAGTATCACAGAAGGATGCCAGGTACCATTTGCTAATTAGGTAATGAAGTGGAAGTTCCAGAGATAAACACAGAACTGGTTCTCGAGTGAGAGTGAGTCTAGGGTCACTTCTGTTCATCCAGGGAGATATTGACAAAGCGATGGTCCATCAGATAGCATCGATACCAGATAACAGTGGTCATAGAGATAGGCACTCCAGGGGAAAAGCCAAAATGTCATTATGTCTGAAATGTCATCGTGTCCGCGGTCATTGAGAACACTACTTTGGACTCGTTATTCTCCATGGCGTGATTCAGGACCACATGATTCACGACAGCGTGGAAATCAAAGTTCATCATTTGTGAACACTATGCATATTCTATTATCTCTATGAGAAGTCACCTAGAGGCGAGTAAGATAAGAAATGTGTTTAAGAGACAGAGCATATATTACCCGTTATCAGCAATACAGAAACATTATAATTGTACATTTCATGGACTAGCTGTCTACACTGTCTGGAGGAGAATGGTCTATTCCTGTATCCTGTTGATTTATAGGGGATTATTTACTAACGTTGGGTTCTAAAATCCAGCGATTGTGTTTATGCTAGAGATGTGCTTTGTGTTTTGGTTCTAATACCACTTTCGTGTTTTTGTTTTGGCTTGGTTTTGCCAAAACCACCCTTTCGTGTTTTTGTTATTGTTTTGGATCTGGATGATTTTTGAAAAAAACATAAAAACAGCTAATATCACAGCATTTGGGGGTAATTTTGCTCCTACGGTATTAACCCCAATAACAATCATTTCCACTCATTTCCAGTCTATTCGGAACACCTCACAATATTATTTTTAGACCAAAAGGTTGCACCGAGGTTGCTGGATGACTAAGCTAAGCGACACAAGTGGACAACACAAACAACTGGCCCATCTAGGAGTGGCACTGCAGTGGCCGACAGGAGGGCAGATATAAAAAAAAAAGGCCCCAGACAGCACATCATGCAAAGAAGAAAAAGAATTGCAATGAGGTAGTTGTATGACTAAGCCAAGCGACACAAACAATTGGCCCATCTAGGAGTGGCACTGCAGTGGCAGACATGAGGGCAGATATCAAAAAAGGCCCCTAACAGCACATGATGCAAAGAAGAAAAAAAGGTGCACCGAGGTTGCTGTATGACTAAGCTAAGCGACACAACCACCTGGCCCATCTAGTAGTGTCACCCAGTGGCTGAATGTCGAGAGTGGGTCGCAATTGTTCGGCCCACTGACAGCATCTCCAGCACGCTCCAGTCATTGAAAAAAAATTCTGCAATTGGTGGACTTATAAGGCAGTACCCCAGGACTAATACAGCAGTACCCCAGGACTCATACGGCAGTGTCAGGCAGGATGGCACGTTTTCAAAAACTAGGCCCCAAACAGCACCTCATGCAAAGATGTCGAAGAGGTGCAATGAGGTAGCTGTATGATTAAGCCAAGCAACACAAACAATTCCAACTGGAATTATACGTCCAAATCACTGTAATTATACGTCCAAATCACTGGAATTAATTGGCAAGATCACTGTAATTATACGTCCAAATCACTGGAATTAATTGGCAAAATCACTGTAATTAATAATTATACGTCCAAATCACTGGAATTCTGCGTCCAAATCACTGTAATTAATAATTATACATCCAAATCACTGGAATTAGTTGGCAAAATCACTGTAATTAATAATTATACGTCCAAATTACTGTAATTATACTGCAAAATCACTGTAATTATACATTCAAATCACTGGAATTAATTGGCAAAATCACTGTAATTAATAATTATATGTCCAAATCACTGTAATTATACGTTCAAATCACTGGAATTAATTGGCAAAATCACTGTAATTAATAATTATATGTCCAAATCACTGTAATTATACTGCAAAATCACTGTAATTATACTGCAAAATCACTGTAATTATACGTCCAAATCACTGGAATTAATTGGCAAAATCACTGGAATTAATAATTGTACGTCTGAATCACTGGAATTAAATAGCAAAATCTCACTATCGCCTGCCTAGTGAAGTGGAATCTAGATGGGATTTGGTACCGGGGAAACAATACCTCCATCAATTGTCTAAATCCCACTGCGCTAATGGCGGATACCGGACGCACGTCTAACACCAACATAAGTGTCAAGGTCTAAGTTATGAGGGCTTCCATCATCATGTGAAGCTGAACCACTAGTCATGAACATAGGCCAGGGCCTCAGCCGTTCCTTGCCACTCCGTGTCGTAAATGGCATATTGGCAAGTTTACGTTTCTCCTCAGACCATTTACATTTCTTTTTTTGGGTCTTTTTACTGAACTTTGGCTTTTTGGATTTTACATGCCCTCTACTATCACATTGGGCATCGACCTTGGCAGACGATGATGGCATTTCATCATCTATGTCATGGCTAGTGGCAGCAGCTTCAGCACTAGGAGGAAGTGGTTCTTGATCTTTCCCTATTTTAGCCTCAAATTTTTGTTCTCCATTATGTTTCTGGAGTTATATAACACAATATGCGGCAAAGGAATGACTGATGGCTCATGGCCAGGACACTACCGCTGGTCTGATGCAGGACAACACAGCAACACTGTAAGGGACTTGTTGTTGTTGTTGTTGTTGTTGTTGTTGTTGTTGTTGTTGTTATTATTATTATAATACTGTAGCAGTGGACATATAGCAGCAGCGTATACCACTGTGACTGCCTGGTCACTGGAATGACTGATGGCCAGGACACTACCACTGGTCTGATGCAGCACAACACAGCAATACTGTGAGGGACTTGTGGTTGTTATTATTATTATTATTATTATACTGTAGCAGTGGACATATAGCAGCAGCGTATACAACTGTGACTGCCTGGTCACTGGAATGACTGATGGTCAGGACACTACCACTGGTCTGATGCAGGACAACACAGCAGCACTGAAAGGGACTTATACATCTACACTGGAGATATGGCAGCAGAGGACACCACCACTGTGACTGGTCACTGGACTGATGCTGCACAAGAGAGACACTACCCCTGGTCTGATGCAAGACAACACAGCAAAACTGCATGGGACTTATACAGCAGCCAGCAGCACTGGGGACATATAGCAACAGAGGACACCAACACTGTGACTGGCTGGACTGATGCAGCACAATACACTGACTACACTGGAGTGGACTGAGCAGCACACCACAGCACAAGACTCGCCACCCCACTTTCCCACCCCCACACAGACACTGAGGACGGAGACACTTCCTCTCACTACACTCTCCGAGACTGGAGTGAAAATGACCGCGACCCGCGGCTCCTTATATGGAATCCGAATCCCGCGAGAATCCGACAGCGGGATGATGACGTTTTGCCTCGTTCGGGTTTCCGAGTCAGGCGGGAAAACCCGAGCCGGGCTCGGAACCGGACTCAAATGGTGAAGTTCGGTACGGTTTGGTTCTCTGAGAACCGAACCCGCTCATCTCTAGTTTATGCCTATAATTACAGAGCTTTCATGGTGTGCTAGTAAAATCATAGCCCTTTTAAATTTCAGGCATAAGCAAGATCAGAGGTGCTAGTTTTAGAACCCAAGGCTTAGTAAATAAACCCCATTGTTAGAGAATGGAAGCTTTGTATGTAATGGAAAGGTGTCTCTAATGCTTAAATTATCACTCCACTTATGTATAGCAAATAATGCACTTGAACTACAGGATCATATTAGTTTGGTTTCTGCCATCCTACATAATAAAAGACTAACGTTACTGCTCCACCTCTATGGGAGGGAATTCAAGTGTTTTGCGCACTGGCAGCCACTAGATGGTGTCTGACAGATCAAGTCAATTGTTGCTCCATTCAGGTGCGCACAGCCGCTGGTTCTGACATTACTGTTGTGTTGTTCCGTCATTTTGACGGGCCGGTAACTAATTCATTATAATATGTGTCACAGGAAAAGAGAGACCTGGATTTTAATGTAAAACAATTTGCCATTTAAAACCTGCTGAAATCGTGCCGGCGCGTGAAATCGCTGGCTAATACATTTGGGCCATAATCTCTCATTTAATAATAATATATAGTAGGGAATAGATTAAAACCACATTGTCAGAATAATAAGTTTTGAGAATGATTTGGAGTGTTTGGAGGGGCCCCACTGGAGTAGCGGCGATGTGCTGCAGGACAGCACGCAATGTTCAGCTGCGCACATACACGGTCAAGTCACATTATTATGACCACCTCCTACATTTGACGTCGGCAGCGCGTAGTTCGTGAAGTACATCACGTGTGGTGCGCTGGCGCGGTGGGTATATAATGTGTTGATAGGACGTCTGCACACTTATCACTCGTTGCTGTCACTGGTAAAAGGGGAGATTTATCCAAGTTACAAAAAGGGATGACTGTTGGCTTCCGGGCCAAGGGTGGCAGTATTTCTGACACATTTTGTGAACTGGTCGCGTGCTGCTGTGGTGAAGGTGTATCGTGACTGGACAAATGACACCATTGCGAATAACCGACGTGGAAACTGTGGAGCAGCACGTTCCATTGATGTGAGAGGTGAACGTTGGCTACGAAGGTGCGAGAGGTCCAACTGACATGCTACAGCGGAGCAACTCACCGCTGAGCCCCAAAAAAAGCGGGTACCAGAGACCCCTCACTTTTAAAAATTGGGGTTCTACCTGTCCTTTTCTGGGTCCCATTTTAATGAAGGTTCTTATTAATGAATCAAATATAAAAACACAGACTGGATTTGGACACTATAAAAGTGATGGTAGGAGGGGGGCGGGGGGGGGGGGGTGACAATGCTGTCGGGCTGTGTAGCACACAGGACACACTGCACCAGAACTGTAACTAGACATTTTGGTGCCTTCGGCAGAAAGTGAATTGGTGCTCTACCTCCTATATTACAAAGCATGGACAGTGCACGCCTAAGGCACGCAGCAAAAATGTAGGGGCGTGGCAACATAATAGTGCCATTTCACATTACACCACACAGTAGTGCCATTTACACACATTGCACCAGGTAGTAGCTCCTATACACACTGCGCCAGGTAGAGAATGTTATACATATTGCACCAGGTAGAGCACATTATACACATTGCGCCAGGTAGAGCACATTATACACTTTGCGCCAGGCAGAGCACATAATACACATTGCACCAGGTAGAGCACGTTATACACATTGCACCAGGTAGAGCACGTTATTCACATTGCACCAGGTAGAGCACGTTATACACATTGCACCAGGTAGAGCACGTTATACACATTGCACCAGGTAGAGCATGTTATACACATTGCACCAGGTAGAGCACGTTATACACATTGCACCAGGTAGAGCACGTTATACACATTGCACCAGTTAGAGCACGTTATACACATTGCACCTGATAGAGCACGTTATACACATTGCACCAGGTAGAGCACATTATAAACATTGCACCTGGTAGAGCACGTTATACACATTGCACCAGGTAGAGCACGTTATACACATTGCACCAGTTAGAGCACGTTATACACATTGCACCAGGTAGAACACATTATACCAGGTAGAGCACGTTATACACATTGCACCTGATAGAGCACGTTATACACATTGCACCTGATAGAGCACGTTATACACATTGCACCAGGTAGAGCACATTATAAACATTGCACCTGGTAGAGCACGTTATACACATTGCACCAGGTAGAGCACGTTATACACATTGCACCAGTTAGAGCACGTTATACACATTGCACCAGGTAGAGCACGTTATACACATTGCACCAGGTAGAGCACATTATAAACATTGCACCTGGTAGAGCACGTTATACACATTGCACCAGGTAGAGCACGTTATACACATTGCACCAGTTAGAGCACGTTATACACATTGCACCAGGTAGAGCACGTTATACACATTGCACCAGTTAGAGCACGTTATACACATTGCACCAGGTAGAACACGTTATACACATTGCACCAGTTAGAGCACGTTATACACATTGCACCAGGTAGAACACATTATACACATTGCACCAGGTAGAGCACATTATACACACTGCACCTGGTAGAGCACATTATACACATTGACCTGGTAGAGCACGTTATACACATTGCAGCCACCACCTCAGACCTCCAGTCGTCCCCCCCCCCCCCCCTCTATCCAGACAGCGTCGCGGGAACCCCCTACAGCAAGCCCATCTGTGATCCCGCTGCGGCCAGCTCTAAGGCAGCAGTGTGTATAAGCTAAAGCTTCTATCTCTGACTGTTACAGAGACCCCAGGCACCTCTGCCCTATCCCTACTGTCATCTCTGCTGATCTCCACCACGCCGACCAGCATGGTAACCTGCAGCCTATGGCGTATCTGCCTACACATGCTCATGCTGCTCCTCTGTGCCTGCAGGCTGCATCTCTCCCTGAAGACCAGCATTTGTCCCTATCTCCCTTCCCAAGGTTCCCTCCATCCTTATCACCAAGCAGTATTTTAGCAGCCTGCCAGTACAGCTCACTGAAGATCTGTTTCTGATGGGCATTGATGGGGAATGTGTGGTGGTGTGGATGCCCGATGGCAGCGCTGCGGCTGCATCTGAAGAAAGAAACAATTAGTGCGGCAGCAGCATGGATCGGCCTGGCTGGGGGGTTAGGTACTCAGACTGAGCCCCCACACCCCTGCGTGCGCCAGGGTCCCCAGCCGCCCGCTGATCCGCCACCTACCGCTGGCATTTTCCCCAGTCACGATCCCCGAAACAGCTTCCTCCACATGCACCGCGTAAGGTCACCGGTTAAATCTCTGGCCGGAGATGACAGCCCCCCAGCCACACACAGCAGGCTTGATGTTCCAGTCAGGTCCTGTGCGGATCACAGAGTGAGTGGAGGGCGGGAGATCACTCTCTCCATGGTCTCCTCCCCATCCTCTGCGATTGGAAAATGAAATTGACTGACAGCACAGGACAGCGCTGCTGATTGGTCAGAACGTGTCCTGTGGGACCCAGGTTTTTTTTATTTTCAAGTCCCCGCTGTCAATTATCGGGTAAAATAAGCGCGTATTTGCGAACACTGCAATGTACCTGGGGGCTACCAGACGTGTCTAAAGCGACCGCTCAGCCGTCTAGCTGCTGTCCATGCGGTTACTCTGGCTATTAGCTGGTACTCATAATAATGTGACTTGGCCATGTATAAGCCTATTATGGGGGTGCGAGGAAAAACCAGCTATATTGCAGGCTGTGATGCACTGTTTTGGAGCAGCACATGGCGGGCGGACAAGCTCCTAATTGCCCCTGAAGACAAAAGAAAACCTCCAGGGGATATACAAGTCAGACAGCAAGTGATATATAGCTTTTAGCAGGTTTGCACAAGACTGCCTTCCCATTCCAAGATATTTATACGCTAACGCCACCCTCCTTAAAGACATTATCAGACAATACTTCTTTGTAATAGTGTACACCAGATGACACTGAATCAAGCATAAATACATTTGACATTATGACATAGGTCAAAAAGAATGTGACCTTTACATCCTGCTAAGCCTCCAGTAAAGTGCTGCTAAAGTTACCAGGATGCCCAGTGTCTGACTGGGGCATGTAGGGCCCACCGGGGAAATTCAGTGGTAGGGGCCTATGTTAGGGGTGTGGCCAGTCTGCAGAGGGGGTGTGGCCTGCCACCTCATTGGTTTGACTAACCACTAGAGAGTGCAACGTCTGG
This sequence comes from Pseudophryne corroboree, assembly GCF_028390025.1. Lineage (NCBI taxonomy): Eukaryota > Metazoa > Chordata > Amphibia > Anura > Myobatrachidae > Pseudophryne > Pseudophryne corroboree. The sequence continues at coordinate 792,943,199 of NC_086449.1, read as the reverse complement.
GCCCCTTCATAAATATATGCAGTAAATTCAGCTGCTTCATGCATGATAATGTACCAGAGTAATATCAGCAATGCAGTGTAGAAAATACACCATAGTCCAGTGTAAGGTAACATATGTATAATGTATAATTCAAGTGCACAGTCTGGAACCTGATCCTTAGAGCAGGAGGTGGGCCCCCAGGAAGTGGGGCCCACCGGTGGTTTCCCCTGCACCCCTGTGGGCCAGTCCAAGCCTGAGGATGCCAGTACAAAAGATCTATTCAATCAGCTAAAGACATCATCTTCTATTGACCCATTAAAAGTTCTACAACTTACCAAATACTGTACTTCATCCAACTGATTATAATTATTTTTTCACAAATATACTTCATCACAACAGAGAAATAAATCCGTTAAGTAAATCAGTAAGATTCTCACCAGAAAGTATATTTGCGTGATGACCTAATTGCGGCTGTTGCACATGAAACCTGCATGCCGCAGTGACCGGAGGAGAAGAGGGCCGGGAGAGGGGGGGTTGTAGGTATAACAGGGACAGGAGGAGGTGCTGAGAGCGTGGGATGGCACATGCCAGATCCATTTATTTACCAGTATACACATGTGTTATTGTTCCCAGCAGAATTGCAGTTATTGACGCTTATTTGATGGGGTTTCAGTTCTCTGTTGTTTCCTGCAGGAAGTCCACATGGATCGCTGTGTCCACCTGAAGGATGAGGCCGTGGAGGCCATACTCACCTGCTGCCCTAACATCTACATTCTGCTCTTCCATGGGTGCCCGCAGATTACAGGTTGGTTTGTGTTACAGATGCTTCCATGTGACGAATGCTTTATCTGGTTATTAAAGGAAAAGGTGTAGCTCGGTGGTTAGTAGTGTTACCTAATACTCAGACACACTGGAGCCCCTGGTTTTCAATCCCAGTGTCAACTCCTAATGACCTTGTGCAGGTTCCATTGTCTGGATTGTAAACTCAGATGAGCAGGGAGGCTCGCTCTGCGTGTGTAGTGCTATATAAGAGCCAAAGCAAAATGTAGTTAAAAGCAGGGAGTAAAATGAAATGGAATCTACTGGTTTATGTAAGTTAAAAAAACACATTGTTACTGAAGAGGAGAATAATCCTTAAATAACATAGATCACAAGCATGTAAAACACTGCACAGCTCAGATATATTGTACATAGAGGCACTAGGGGAGGGTTGGGATATGGGAGGAGAGGTTAGAGATAGGCACTAGGGGAGGGATATGGGAGGAGAGGTTAGAGATGGGCACTAGGGGAGGGTTGGGATATGGGAGGAGAGGTTAGAGATAGGCACTAGGGGAGGGTAAGGCTATGGGAGGAGAGGTTAGAGATGGGCACTAGGGGAGGGTTGGGATATGGGAGGAGAGGTTAGAGATAGGCACTAGGGGAGGGTTGGGATATGGGAGGAGAGGTTAGAGATGGGCACTAGGGGAGGGATATGGGAGGAGAGGTTAGAGACGGGCACTAGGGGAGGGATATGGGAGGAGAGGTTAGAGATGGGCACTAGGGGAGGGATATGGGAGGAGAGGTTAGAGATGGGCACTAGGGGAGGGATATGGGAGGAGAGGTTAGAGATGGGCACTAGGGGAGGGTTGGGATATGGGAGGAGAGGTTAGAGATGGGCACTAGGGGAGGGTTAGGATATGGGAGGAGAGGTTAGAGATAGGCACTAGGGGAGGGTTGGGATATGGGAGGAGAGGTTAGAGATAGTCACTAGGGGAGGGTTAGGCTATGGGAGGAGAGGTTAGAGAGGCTCTACGGGAGGGTTAGGCTATGAGAGGAGAGGTTAGAGATGGGCACTAGGGGAGGGGAGGGATATGGGAGGAGAGGTTAGAGATGGGCACTAGGGGAGGGTTAGGATATGGGAGGAGAGGTTAGAGATGGGCACTAGGGGAGGGTTAGGCTATGGGAGGAGAGGTTAGAGATGGGCACTAGGGGAGGGATATGGGAGGAGAGGTTAGAGATGGGCACTAGGGGAGGGATATGGGAGGAGAGGTTAGAGATGGGCACTAGGGGAGGGTTAGGATATGGGAGGAGAGGTTAGAGATAGGCACTAGGGGAGGGTTAGGCTATGGGAGGAGAGGTTAGAGATGGGCACTAGGGGAGGGTTAGGCTATGGGAGGAGAGGTTAGAGATAGGCACTAGGGGAGGGATATGGGAGGAGAGGTTAGAGATGGGCACTAGGGGAGGGTTGGGATATGGGAGGAGAGGTTAGAGATAGGCACTAGGGGAGGGTAAGGCTATGGGAGGAGAGGTTAGAGATAGGCACTAGGGGAGGGTTGGGATATGGGAGGAGAGGTTAGAGATAGGCACTAGGGGAGGGTTGGGATATGGGAGGAGAGGTTAGAGATGGGCACTAGGGGAGGGTTAGGATATGGGAGGAGAGGTTAGAGATGGGCACTAGGGGAGGGTTAGGATATGGGAGGAGAGGTTAGAGATGGGCACTAGGGGAGGGTTAGGCTATGGGAGGAGAGGTTAGAGATAGGCACTAGGGGAGGGATATGGGAGGAGAGGTTAGAGATGGGCACTAGGGGAGGGTTGGGATATGGGAGGAGAGGTTAGAGATGGGCACTAGGGGAGGGTTGGGATATGGGAGGAGAGGTTAGAGATAGGCACTAGGGGAGGGTTGGGATATGGGAGGAGAGGTTAGAGATGGGCACTAGGGGAGGGTTAGGATATGGGAGGAGAGGTTAGAGATGGGCACTAGGGGAGGGTTGGGATATGGGAGGAGAGGTTGGAGATGGGCACTAGGGGAGGGTTAGGATATGGGAGGAGAGGTTAGAGATGGGCACTAGGGGAGGGTTAGGATATGGGAGGAGAGGTTAGAGATGGGCACTAGGGGAGGGTTAGGATATGGGAGGAGAGGTTAGAGATAGGCACTAGGGAGGGATATGGGAGGAGAGGTTAGAGATGGGCACTAGGGGAGGGTTAGGATATGGGAGGAGAGGTTAGAGATGGGCACTAGGGGAGGGTTGGGATATGGGAGGAGAGGTTAGAGATGGGCACTAGGGGAGGGTTGGGATATGGGAGGAGAGGTTAGAGATGGGCACTAGGGGAGGGTTGGGATATGGGAGGAGAGGTTAGAGATGGGCACTAGGGGAGGGTTAGGATATGGGAGGAGAGGTTAGAGATGGGCACTAGGGGAGGGTTGGGATATGGGAGGAGAGGTTAGAGATAGGCACTAGGGGAGGGTTAGGCTATGGGAGGAGAGGTTAGAGATAGGTACTAGGGGAGGGTTGGGATATGGGAGGAGAGGTTAGAGATAGGCACTAGGGGAGGGTTGGGATATGGGAGGAGTGGTTAGAGATGGGCACTAGGGGAGGGTTAGGATATGGGAGGAGAGGTTAGAGATGGGCACTAGGGGAGGGTTGGGATATGGGAGGAGAGGTTAGAGATGGGCACTAGGGGAGGGTTGGGATATGGGAGGAGAGGTTAGAGATGGGCACTAGGGGAGGGTTGGGATATGGGAGGAGAGGTTAGAGATGGGCACTAGGGGAGGGTTGGGATATGGGAGGAGAGGTTAGAGATGGGCACTAGGGGAGGGTTGGGATATGGGAGGAGAGGTTAGAGATGGGCACTAGGGGAGGGTTGGGATTTGGGAGGAGAGGTTAGAGATGGGCACTAGGGGAGGGTTGGGATTTGGGAGGAGAGGTTAGAGATGGGCACTAGAGGAGGGTTGGGATATGGGAGGAGAGGTTAGAGATAGGCACTAGGGGAGGGTTGGGATATGGGAGGAGAGGTTAGAGATGGGCACTAGGGGAGGGTTGGGATATGGGAGGACAGGTTAGAGATGGGCACTAGGGGAGGGTTGGGATATGGGAGGAGAGGTTAGAGATGGGCACTAGGGGAGGGTTGGGATATGGGAGGAGAGGTTAGAGATAGGCACTAGGGGAGGGTTAAGCTATGGGAGGAGAGGTTAGAGAAACTGAGTACACCCCTGACATATATATACACACCAATGGCTGCTCGATATGTCTGTCCCTGTCATCCAGCTGGACGGGCATTTGCTTGCCCAGCTTTGATGTCAACTCCCCCGGAACAAGTGTATAGGCGGTCAGCAGACTGCCCATACATACAGCCAGATGGCCCGATATATCTTCAGATATTTCATACAGCCAGATGGCCCGATATATCTTCAGATATTTCTGCCATCGGATATGCTGCACACCAATGCAATATGTCTGTGAGTGACATCATTCACAAATATATCAGGGGTACACACCCGCCGATGGGCTCACAATATATCGGCCAGTGTGTACCCAGCATTAGGGTTAGTCTGCGGGAGGGTAGGTTAGGGTTAGGCACTAGGGGGAGGGTTGAGGTTAGGCTATAGGAAGGAAGGTTAGGGTTAGGCTATGGTGATGGTTGGGGTTAGGCTATGGGAGGGAAGGTTAGGCTATGGTGATGGTTGGGGTTAGGCTATGGGAGGGAACGTCAGGGTTAGGCTATGGTGATGGTTGGGGTTGGGCTATGGGAGGAAGGTTGGGGTTAGGCTATGGTGATGGTTGGGGTTAGGCTATGGGAAGTAGGTTAGGGTTAGGCTATGGGAGGGAAGGTTAGGGTTAGGCTATGGGAAGTAGGTTAGGGTTAGGCTGTGGGAGGGGAGGTTAGGCTGTGGGAGGGGATGTTAGGGTTAGGCTATGGTGAGGGTTGGGATTAGGCTATGGGAGGGGAGGGGTTAGGGTTACGCTGTGGGGAGGTTAGGGTTAAATGGGAGGAGGAAGTTATCAAACCCTTCTTTAGAATGTAAGCTCTCATGAGCCTCAACCCTCATGTGCTTAGCCTTCTCTCACATAAACCATCTTCGACGGCAGTTCATCATAGTGGTGCTGGGATTATACTGCTGATAGGTACATGGTCTGTAATGTGCTTGTTGACATTTCGTACCCAGGCCCAAATGTATTTTAGCCTAGACGAGATAAAGTGTAGATGGATAAAGAGTGATAAATGACCAGCCAATCAGCTTCCTAGCTGCCATGTCACAGGCTGTGTTTGAAAAATGACAGGAGCTGATTGGCTGGTACTTTAGCACTCTTTATCCATCTCCACTTTATCTCTTGTTAAGATTTAATACATTTGGGTCCCAATCCTGAATATACAACTTTCTGCAAAATGGAAAAGTAGAATAGACTATACGGATAGCATATTCAAAAAACACAATGGTGGTTCATTCTTTAAGAATTTAATCTACGTATAATCCTATCATCTGTAATTTCATATGCATCGATTTTACTATTTTTTAAATTTCACAGTCTCATTGTTACATTAGTGTTTGCTGCTGAGCATACATTATACGGGTCTGGGACTCCAGGTCGACAACAAAAAGGTCGACACACCTTAGGTCGACACCAATTGGTCGACACGCCTTAGGTCGACATGGACAAAAGGTCGACAGGAACAAGGTCGACATGGAAAAAGGTCGACATGAGTTTTTTATGTTTTTTTTGGTGTCGTTTTCTTCGTAGAGTGACCGGGAACCCCAATTAGTGCACCGTGTTCGCTCGCCATGCTTCGGGCATGGTGCCTTCGCTCGGCACAGATTACCGTTCTAATCGTAGTCCACGTGGATCGTTAAGTATGAAAAGGTTCCAAAAAAGAAAAAAAATTGTGAAAAACTCATGTCGACCTTTTTCCATGGCGACCTTTTGTCCATGTCGACCTAAGGTGTGTCGACCAATTGGTGTCCACCTTTTTGTTGTCGACCTGGAGTCCGGATACCGGGAAATGTCTTCTCCCGAGTAGAGTAGCCCAGATATCGTGTGACCATACATGGTGGGATATCTCAGTGTGTGGCCACCATATCTGCAGGATGTCAGATAAAATGTCAGTCGGTCTGACAAGCATTTTATTTGACTGTGTATGAGGGGTGTACAATAAGTTTCCAGATGCACAAAAAGTATTTACAATCAAAGTGAACATTACATCTTTTCAAAGTATTCGCTAGAGGAGTCTATGTAAAGTTGCATGTACCTTAAACCACTTGGTGAAGCAGCAGGTATGAAGGTCTCCACTGCAGCTTCCGAGGACTCAAAACAAATCCCATGCATCAAGCACTTGATTTGTAGGAATACAAAGAAGTTGCAGGGGGCCAGGTCTGGACTACACGGCGGATGAACAAGTTCCTGGATGTGTTCATGGGCCATAAAATCCAAAACGTTCTTGGACTTGTGGGCAGGTGCATTGTCGTGATAGGGTAGGGCACCACGAGTGTGAGTTTTTGGGCGGAAATGGCTTCTAGCACTTGTGGCAGGCATTCGTTGGCGTACCAGTCCCCAGTGATGCGCGAAAGGTACGGTAGCTATATGACCAGTCTTAGCGACACAAACAGCCACCATCTGCTTGGCCATGCTGCGCACATGTCAGAACTTTTGTGGCGGAGTACCTCTGACTGGGGTCCACTGGGCTGTTATCTGGTCTCGGGGTCAAAACTGTAGATCCAGGAATCATCACCACTGATGATATCCCAGACAGAGTTTAAGCGACTACCATCAAACCTGGCCAGTATGTTGCCGCACCAATTCACCCGAGTCTCCTCCTGCTCTCAAGTCAGCTGATGGGACACCCAGCGTTTAGAAGCCTGTGTGTAATTGCGGCTGTATCTGCATCCGAAATGCCACGTTACAGTGTTTTCCATGAAAGCACTGTAGCAAAGAAGTCTGTATGCAGATACAGCCGCAGTCACACACAGAATATAGGCATGCTGCTTATCATTTTAATCAACAGAAGCTGCTGGTGCGTCATATTACATTACTTTGCGTCTAAGATGCATTTTCGCGGAAAAAAAAATAAAGCAGAAATAACCCTGCTCGGCGCTGCAGAGTCACACGGCACTTACGTTATGTGTAACGCGACTTGTTGCGTGCGGAGCAAAGATGTAAGAGGATGCATCTGTATTTGTACCCATTCTTCATTACCCCTTTAAATATTTCCTCTTCCACTGGCTGCCACGGTATCCGTTCACATGGTCGACCATGTTATGGTCGACCACTATTGGTCGACATTGACATGGTCGACATGGACACATGGTCGACACATGAAAAGGTCGCCATGAGTTTTTTTAACTTTTTTTTCTTTTGGGGAACTTTTCCATACTTTACGATCCACGTGGACTACGATTGGAACGGTAATCTGTGCCGAGCGAAGCGGTAGCGGAGCGAAGGCACCATGCCCGAAGCATGGCGAGGGGACGCGGTGCACTAATTGGGGTTTCCAGTCACTTTACGCAAGAAACGACACCAAAAAAAGTTAAAAAACTCATGTCGACCTTTTCATGTGTCGACCTTTCATGTGTCGACCATTTTCATGTGTCGACCATGTGTCCATGTCGACCATGTCAATGTCGACCAATAGTGGTCGACCTAATGACTGTCGACCATAACATGGTCGACCATTCATACCGGCACTGGCTGCCACACAGCTCCAAAGCATGATACCCCATCCGGGTGTGGTATGGAAGGTAGATAGTAACTAGGTCGACAGTAACTAGGTCGACATGGTCTAGGTTGACAGGTCAAAAGGTCGACATGAATTTTTTATGTTTTTTTGGGTGTCTTTTTCTCCGTAGAGTAACCGGGAACCTTTGATATTGAAACATTGGCCACAATACAGTGTTTGGCAGCTGTTATTGTTATCTAAAGCGGACGTTACTAAGCACGGACTGGCAGGGTGCCCAAATCTCTGCCAGCGTGACACTCGCTGCCTCACTATTTACTGAATTTAGAAGATGAAAGAAAATGAAATTGGTACAATTATGGACATCTAAATGCAAAATTGAAGTTTGTATTCTTTATTTGCGCTTAGAGATTAGACTCGGTGAAACATGCAGTCTCCCCAGGGATTCCCACAGTTTTTATACACTATAAAACAAATGGAGGGTGATTCTGCACTAGTAATTATTGTTTTGAACAACATGTAATAATATTGGTTTATATTCATTTGTCCTTCATAAATGGGAGGGGGGTGTGCAGCCCGTCTAATAACCGAAGTTTTGAATAAAGACATGCCAAGAAAGAGAAAAATGTTTTTGTTTTTTTCAACCCCTTTTTCTCTTTCTTGGTGTCAAACATCTCAAATCTTCGCATGCAGCTACAGAAGTGTCCTCGTACATCACTGCTGCAGGGGCGCCAGACAGCCCCTCTCGGCGTGACAAGTTCCTCAAGACTTTGTGTTTGGTGAAAAGCATCTTAGTCCCAACACAGTGAGACCAGGACGCACCACGAGACTGTGCTGATTAATCTGACATTTGTATATCTGTGTGTGACTCAGGGGGTCATTCAGATCAGATTGCTGGGCTGCTAATTTTGCTGTCCTGCGATCAGATATTCGCCGCATCTAGGGGGAGTGTGAATTCGCCGTGCAAGAGTGCGATCCTATGTGTACGCCGAGCTGCGAAAATCCACTTTGTGCAGTCTGTGCGCAACCCAGGACTTACTCCTCCAGTGCGATGAGAACAGGCTGATCGGCGCCGGAACTGACGTCACACACCCTCCCTGAAAACGCTTGGGCACGCCTGCGTTTTTCCGGCCACTCCGTGTAAACGCTCAGTTGCCACCCACAAACGGTCTCTTCCTGTCCATCACCTTGTGTACGGCCGTGCGATCAGATTTTTTGCACCATCCCCTCACTGACCGTCGATGCCCGTTGTTGTCTGACGCGCGTGCACATTGCGGTGAATGCGCAGTTAGGACCTGATCGCCCGTTGTGCGAAAACGAACAGCAACGATCTGATCTGAATTACCCCAAGTATCTGAATCTGCACACAAAGTGGCTACAATGTAGCAGCCGTAGCTCTTTTCAACACAAGTTCTGTTTTGCTCTGTATACAGACTCAGTGACACACAATATACAAGTGTCGTATATCACATTAATTAGCACAGTCTTCTGGTGCGGGCTAGTGGCATTACGTTGCATCTAAGATGCATTTTCTGCACAAAAATACGCCTGAACGGGACCTGGCGGCTCAGTCTCGCTACAGGCATCTCACGCTGCATAGCACATTGAGGCTGGATGTATCTTACTAAAGGGGGGTACTCACGGAGCGATATTGAATTTAAGCAGGATCGCTCCGTATGTACCCCATACAGCGATAGCGATGCGCAGCCCCGTGCATCGCTATCGCTGCTGGTAGATTGGCCATGCAGGCCAATCTAGCGGCTCGCTCACTTCACCCGCTGGGTGAGGTGAGCGCCCCCCCCCCCCCCCCGTCTCCCCCCGCACGCTCAGCACAGATCGCGCTGTACTGAGTGGCGGGAGAGATGTGTGCTGAGCACATCTCTCCTGCATCGGCCCGTGGGTACTGGGCTTAAGCCTCGCTGTGTGTCAACAATCCACACAATATCAGTTAATTTTTTTTGTTGTCCAATGTCACCACCTAGTGGCAAATGTTAAAAGTGCAGTTATATGAATCTTTTAATAGAGAGAGTGTAGTTTATGTAATAAATGCAATATATTTATATTGTGCCAGCATAACCTGCAGGGTTGAAAAAAGTAATAAGTACTGACCATTCTAGCAATTACACACATATATATATATATATATATATATATATATATATGTATATATCCTATTTTACCATTTACATAAGATGCAGGCACGCTACGGAGTTATAGGCCTTATTCTCATGCATTTCTGATATCAGACACACTGGAGCCATTATATTCTACTGCACATTCATATAAGCTGCACTGCACATTCGTCTAGATAGCGTGCACATAGGCTCGGAGCTGTAATTGAGGTGGACAGGAGGCGCGCAGTCTCAGAAATGGTTTGGACTTTCCGTGGCAATGACAGAGCAGTGGCTTAGCAGATGCATGTAGATGGTCCGCTTTATCAATGTGTTACAAGGGCGACATAGGTGTGTCGGTGAAAGCTCAACCGCTCACACAGGAGGCCATACTGAGATGGAGAAACGGCACCTGCCATAGGGCTGGTATAAGTTTCAATGGCATGACCAATGATTCGTCTTAACAGTCATTGGTTCAGCATCTACGGACACCGACAGTGGGCCAGTCCTTGCACATTGGGACGTACAGATGTTCACTGAAGAACGGCTTTGTAGCGGCAGATGTGGAGTCGGCAGAAGACACGGGCGTCCCTCATCCGACTCAGAGACAGCCCGTAGAGTCTCACGTGTTCTAGAGCAGCTTTTTTTAAGATTAAGTGCTTCCATTATTGGATTTTAATGTATACATGCGTAAGTCTTGATACTATGAAACTGTTGGGATTGTCAGACAAATGCATGAAAAGTTTAGACGGCAACAGATACAGTCGTCCTACCCATAGGCTTCCGATATATACAGGGAGAGTTACCGTCCGGTAATGAACGCACATGTAATACAGATCATTCTATAGGGAAGCTGAGATAATGAAACTGTTGCACAGTAATCAGCACCTAGATTTTTCCCATGAGCTCTGATACGAGGAGCGCGGATAGTTCTGAACAGCAGAATATATGGATGACCTGGTTTCTTTTTCCATTGAGAACTATTCAGATGTACAGTAAAAGCTAAAGGTAAAAATAGCTCCTCTGGTTCCGGGGAATCTCTGGGCTGTATTCTCGCCAGCGCACAGAAACGGCTTCTCGCACCGCGGTGCAGGTGGCCGATCTCATTTTCCGTTCTGTTATACTCGCCGTGATTTCATCATGTAGTTTCTTTCTTTGGGGGATATTCAATTGTTTGAAAAGTCAGTAGGGAGTCTGTTTTTTTCCTATCTAATATTGACAGGAAAAACCAGACACACAACCGACTTTTCAAACATTTGAATTCCCCCCTTTGTTTCTGGAAGAAGTCCAAAAACTTGGGATGAATAAATAGGTACTCCGATCTTAATCACGTTATTCAGAATCATTTTGAATTAAAGTTAATTCAGTGCAACTGAGCAAATTCTAGCAGGTAGCCTCTAAATTCTCTAGGAAGCATTGTGACAGGCGGCATAATACGCGATCAAACTTTTGCACCTAACGCGTTTTACTGTTCGAGCCGTAAGTAAAAGGCAGCAGATACAATTACTCATCCTTGCTCTCTCTCTCTCTCTCTTTTGTGTTCTGTCCTATCCAGACCGCTCAAGAGAAGCGTTGCAGCAACTAGTGGGACCAAACAAGATCAAGCAAGTCACATGGACTGTCTATTAATGGTGTCACCATAAACGGACACTTCAAGCACCTCCCACCTGTTGTGTTCTTCCTGTGCGCACTTTATCTTCATATAGTAACAATTTACATAGTCATTAAGGTATAAAATAGCCTACACTGACTAGCAAATCACAGTGTGTTTATTGTTTGTTTACCATCTACTGTTAATACTTCACCAGTGTGCTAGTACTTGTAGTTCTACAATAGCTGGTAAGTTACAGTATGCCTACCTCTCCGCTAGATGTACTGTGTGGTGTTCATAGACAGGAGAACACAATAGTTTTGAAACCTTTTTACTACTATTTACTTTATATGTGTAATGTAACAAATACAGTATAAGAGGGCATGTATCAAGTCTTAGAGAGAGATAAAGTGGAAAAGTTATTCAAAGACTGCGCTAGAGAAATGACAGAAGCTGTTTGGTTGTTTTGGGCGACTTCTTCGCTTTCTCTCTAAGGCTTGATACATCTCCCCCCACATGAACCAGTAACAAGCACTCTGAGGGGCAAGCAATGGCCGTGAAGTGCCGCAGAAATAGCCAGAACGCTGACACCTCACAGCTGCCAACGTCGCGCAGTCTCTCCTGCGCAACATGGAGGTGCACTAGACAGTGGGCAATGTTGGGGATACGGTACTTCTTTGTGATATTCACAAATGCACATCAGGACTGCGCGTCGCTGATAACAGAGTTGCACCCTATGAGCAGGTAGATTACACTGTGTAAAAATATAGCTACACCAGCTGGACAAACATTCAATTATACTCAAAATAATATAACCCTGTAATCACATATTTGGGATAGTGCATTTGGCAAAGCAATGTACACATACTATATAATCAGGCATCCGTCAAACTCCATCTTGTTCCACAATCAACAACAACAGAGAGCGGAGGGTGTTTGATAACTCTCCTGGGATTGTAGGATTTCGATTAGTTCATTCTCGGATTATGAAATCTGGCTTCAGCCCATTTAATGATGGGGGGCACATATGATTAGAACCTCTGCGTGTGGGTTTATACATACATATGTACTGGGATAAATCGTGCTCTGCAGAGCCAGTGGGTGAATATGCCTGATATCACCAAACCTTGTGGTAAACGGTTCTGTTAAATGAGCTGACGTGTAAATGCAATTCTGCTTGAGACAAAAAGTGTTACGGCAACGGAATCAATACTCGAAATGCCAAAATCCAAACGAAGGCTTGTGTATTACATAAAGATCCTGCAGCTTGGGCGAAGTCCTCAGGGACATGAGACTGACGAGATATAAATGGTTGTACAGCTTTTATACACTTGGGGGGGCAAATGAGCTGAGCAGGTTACATGACACAGTGTATATATAGTTACATATACCGTTGTCATCAAGTTGAGAAATGTCCATTTTTGGCAATGGGCTCAGAACATCTGTGGTAAGACCTGTATCTAGTGTACCTCTAAAAAGCAATAGGTGTATAATATTGTGTCAATCAATACTTTATCCTTTTCTACATCAAAAGTAAAATAAAACTTGCAATGATGTTGACATTAAAAACGGTATGTGATTTTGTATTTCTGCTTGTTCTTTATAAATAAAAATCTTAATTCACGTCTCTATGAATGACAAGGTTGTTCAGGTAAAATTGCAATAGTGATTATTAAAGAAGAAAAATATTGCTGTGGCGAGACCAGGGGGAGGGGCAGATCTGTTAAAATAAAGATTAGCCTGGTGAAATCTATCACATGTAGCTCGAACAGAAACCAGATGCCCTCCTCCAGCACATAGCACCATCTTCGGGCTGACTAGCTGCCGGTTAGTGGGTAGAAGACAACAAACATGTGCCCGATTGATCCTCACAATTGTCGCAACTACAATAAAACACCAAACTTTTATGGTGGAATACAACCAGACCAATGTGCTGATGTCTCTCTCTGTGTGTCTCCTCTCCCCCCCCCCCTCCCCTCTTATGCAGGTCCACAGAAACGTGGTTCACCTGCTTTACTCACTGATTCAGATGAAGGATATACAGGAGGATGGGGAGGACTTGGATCCCTTTAGGGGGGATTGTGCTCAGGGTATTGAACCCCTAATTCTGGCTATACCGGACGTGTTAAAGCTCTCTCTCTAGAGGAAGCTGTGTCACAGCAGTCGTTTTTATTTACACAAAACCAGCCTAATGTCACTTTCCCTGAGTCTACAGAGTTAGATGACCTATTCAAGTTAGCCTGGAAAAATCCATACAAAAAATTCCCAAGTGTCAAAAAAGTTTTTGCGTACTTTCTGAAGGTAGAAAACTTTGGGAGGAACCCCCGGGGGTTGATATATCAGTCTCTCGACTGTCCAAAAAGGCGGTACAGCCTGCCTCTGGCTCCTTTACCATAAAGGATCCTGGGGACAGAAAAATAGAGGCTACACAAATCTATTTACATGGCAGCAGGTGTATCGCAAAGGCCGGTCATTGCGGGTTGCTGGATGACCCATGCCATTCATTCGTGGGCAACTCAAATTCAGGAAGGCCTCTCCGGGGCTATGCCTCGGGTCACTATGGTGACTCTCCTGACACACATTCAGGACACTACACGCATCCTATGTGACTCGCTCAAGGAGATAGGCAATATTAATGCTAGGACTTCTGCCATGGCAGTGTCGGAATGCAGGGCTTTGTGGTTGCGTCAGTGGATAGCGGACACAGAGTCAAAGCGCAGTGTGGAATCCCTCCCCTTTTCTGGGGAATGGCTCTTTGGGGTTGAGTTGGATACGTGGATTTCCAAAGTCACTGCTGGGATATCCACGTTTCTCCCTTCTGGGGCCCCACCGGCGAGATGCTCCTAACCGGGGCCGTCTGTTCAGTCCTTTCGGTCTAGTCGATTTCGATCTAGGGCCAGAGGTGCCTATAATGCGGGTAGAGGTAAGACAAGAAAACCTGAAAACACCGATTCTCAGGAACCGTCCACCAGTTCTGCTTTCACTAAGGCTTCAGCATGACGATGCCCACCCACCCCGAGGGGATCTCAAGGTGGGAGCTCGACTGCGTCACTTCAGCTGCGTCTGGGAGGTTTCCTGCCAGGATACCTGGATCAGGGATCTATTTTCTCAGGGCTTCAAGCTGGAGTTCGACGGTGCTCCTCCCCAACAATTTTTTAAATCCAGCTTTCCAGCTTTGGAGGTTACATTACGACAGGCTATTCAAAAGTTGGTCCAGTCCCATGTCATTGTCCCAGTATCAATACCACAATGAGGCAAGGGTTATTACTCCAACCTGTTTGTGGTACCGATGCCAGACAGTTTAGTAAGACCCATTTTGAATCTAAAGTCCTTGAATCCATACCTGAAGGTGTTCAAGTTCAAAATGAAATCCTTGCAAGCAGTGATTGCGGGCCTGGAAGAACAGAAATTAATGGTTTCCTTGGATATAAAGGATGCCTATCTCCATATTCCAATTTGGCCACTTCATCAGGCTTATCTGAGGTTTGCCCTACTGGACGATAACTACCAGTTCCAGGTATTGCCCTTCGGCCTGTCCACAGCTCTGAGGGTATTCACAAAGGTGATTGCGGAGATGATGTTTCAGCTCTGGGTCCACAAGGTCAATGTTGTCCCTTACCTGGACGATCTTCTGATAAAAGCAAGATCCAGGGAGATTTTATTGCTCTATATCGCCAGCACTATCCAACTTCTGTCGCACCATGGGTGGATTCTCAATTTACAGGAGTCCCACCTAGAGCCAACTCAGCGGCTCCTCTTTCTGGGGATGTTGCTGGATACTGTGGACCAGAAAGTGTTCCTACCGGAGGACAAAGCAAGAACGCTTCAGGAGATGGTCCGCATGGTGCTCCGACCTACTCATGTGTCCATACATCTTTGCATAAGATTGTGAGAAAAATTGTAGTCTCCTACGAGGCGACCCAATATGGGAGGTTCCATGCCAGAACATTTCAGTTGGATCTCCTGAGCAAGTGGCCTGGATCACATTTACAGATGCACCGGATGATTCGGCTGTCCCCTCAGGCCAGGATTTCCCTCCTGTGGTGGCTGCAGTCCTCCAACCTACTGGAAGGCTGGAGTTTTGGGATTCAGGATTGGACCCTCCTCACGATGGATGCGAGACTGCGAGGATGGAGTGCTCTCACCCAAGGGGCACAGTTTCAGGGCAGGTGGTCAGCCGTCCTTCCGATCAACATTCTGGAACTTCAGGCGATCTAAAATGCTCTGCTTCAGGTGTCTCCTCTGCTCATGGATCACGCGATCCAGGTTCAGTCGGACAACACGGCAGTGGCATACATCAATCGGCAAAGGAGGACAAAAAGCAGAGCCTGCATGCGAGAGGTGTCAAAGATACTACTTTGGGCGGAAAGAAATGCCAGAGCAACGTCAGCAATCTTCATTCCGGGTGTGGACAACTGGGAAACAAACTTCCAGAGTCGTCACGATCTCCACCAGGGAGAGTGGGGGACTCCATCAGGTGTTCCAGCAGATCAGCCACCGGTGGGGCAGCCTACAGATACAAGGAACCAAGGACCCTCAGGCCGTGGATGCACTGACATCGACTTGGCCTTACTGGCTGGTCTACCCGTTTCCTCCGATTCTGTTGCTCCCAAGGGTGCTCAAGCGAATCAGAAATCAAGGAGTTCAGGCAATTCTGATTGCCCCGGATTGGCCTCGGATGGCGTGGTACGCGGATCTTCTGGACATGTCCGTCGAAGATCCTTGGCCTCTACCACTATGAAGCAATATTCTTCAACAAGAACCGTTCGTCTACCCAGACTTACGGCGACTTCGTTTGATGGCATGGAGGGTGCGGTCACTGAATATCCCAAACAATATTAATATTTACATTGTTACATTGTAACATCATATTGTTGGGATATTCAGTTAACTCACTCTCTGCCTCAACCAAGAATAGCCTTTTTGATTTATGACATATCTTCCACAGAGAATTAGGCATCACCACATTGCCCAATATAAGTGGGCTTAGCCTTTAGCCACTGTGCTTTGAATTTTTTTTTTTTTTGAGAAAAAGTTTTATTGAGTTTTGTACTTTTAACAAGATATTCGTAAGAAATACATTACAGGTATCACACATCGGTACATATCGCAATTAGCTGTTAAATAACAGTGACAGCATATCTATCTATGTACAACATTGAGAGAGTGAGAATCAAACCGGCATGCATGCCAATGTATAAAGAGTTGCCGATAGATAGTGTAATACATGTGGTGTGTACTGTAACTAAGGGCGAGGGAATAACTCTTAATGAAGCATTATAGCTTATAAAAGAGTAACAAAGAGTAAGCGTAAGATTAGAAGTAGAAGAGAAAAGAGGAAAAGGGGGGGGAAGAAAAAAGAGGGGAGGGAGGATTGGAAAGGGAGGTAAGGGAGGAATGGTCGGGCGGTCCCAGTCGCCTGGGCAGTACATCAGATTATCCTCAGTTGGATAGGGTATTGTAATGGTTCCCTTTATCTTATATGGTAGTTAGTGGAGGTTCAGCACCGAAGTGTGATGTCCAGGGTGACCACGTATTGGTAAAATTATCTGGGGTGTCCCGGAGAACCGCTGTAATACGTTCCAGTCTATAGGTTTGCCATATAGCGTTAATGGTAGCAGGGGTCGTGGGGGGTGACAGAGATTTCCAGTTGGCCGCGATTTGGCATTTGGCCGTATTTAAAATATGCTTAATTAGCTTTTGTTGGTGGCGGGGGGTGTGAGGTATCGGGCGAGAGAGCAGGGAATAGAGAGGAGACCTCGGGATCGTCAATCCGAGGACCTTAAAAATAAGTCTATGGACCCTAGTCCAATATCCCTTAATTTGCGGGCAGTTCCACCAAATATGCAGCAGGGTTCCACGCTGGCCACATTGACGCCAACAGTTATCTGAGCAGGAGGGGTAGATTGAATGGAGACGCGATGGTACTAGGTACCATCGGTAATATAATTTGTAGGAATTTTCTTTAATTCGGACCGCAATGGAGCTCGTGGAAATTTCTTGCCTGATCTCTGACCATTCATCTGTCGTCAGGGTTTCACCTACCTCTCGTTCCCATGCTACTTCGTGGGGTTCCTTCAGGGGCGAGTTGTGAGCTAATAAGATTTGATATATAGTTGAAAGTAAGCCTTTAGTTGATCGACAGGCACAGCAGAGGGATTCAAAGCTAGTTTTACCTCCCACGGGTGGTGTTCCGGAGGTAGAGGCAAAAAAGTGGCGTATCTGCAAGAATTGATAAAAGGTTGAGCGTGGGAGCGAGAAACGGGATTGTAAGTCATCAAACGTGGGGAATGTATGTAGCGGGGCGATGTCTAGAAGGAAAAGTGAGTTATGGTTGGTCCATGAATCAAAAGCTAAGTGGTTCTCCCCTGGCGGGAATGCCGGGTTGTTCCACAGAGGGATGAGTAGAGGGTGAAAGGAGCGTAGTCGGTAAAGACGTGAGCAAAGGTCCCATATGGCGAGGGTGAATTTCACTGTGGGCATCAGCGAGGAAGCTGGGGGACGGCTATTCGGCCGGCACCAGAGCAAACTGTAGGGGGAATATCTGTGGAGTGTGGTAGCCTCTAGTTGCGTCCAGATTCTGTGTCCTGGATTATCGTGCCAGAGGACACATGTGGTTAGGTGAGCAGCTCTATAGTATATGAGGAGGTCAGGAACTCCTAGACCCCCTTCTAGACGATGCTTTTGGAGGATTCGCATCTTTACTCTGGGCTTTCGCCCTGCCCAGATGAATCTGGTGAGGTCTGCTTGAAGATTTTTAAGGATTGAGGTGGGGACGTGGATGGGGAGAGTTTGCCACAGATATAACAGACGGGGCAGTAGTGTCATCTTAACTGCTGTCATCCGTCCAAACCAAGATAAGATGTATTTATTCCACTTTGTCATATCTTGTTTGATAGATGTTAAGAGTCTGGGAAAGTTGGCAGCATAGAGACCAGAGTAGGACTTAGTAAGATAGATGCCCAGGTATTTGAGCTTTTCAGTTCGCCAAGCACATGGGAAGGCGGCCTGTAGGAGTCGAAGATCTGGGTCCGCGACATGTAGGGCCAATATTTCGGTTTTGTCTGAGTTAATGTTGTAATTTGAGAACCTGCTGTACGTAGCTATCTCCTCCATCAGATGTGGGAGGGAGGCAGGTGGGTCAGTCAGGGTGAGGATGACGTCATCGGCATATAGAGCAATTTTGTGGTTGTGAGCTCCTGACGTGATACCTGTTATGTTATGGTTTAGTCTAATTCTAGCTGCCAACGGTTCCATAATGAGAGCGAAGAGTAGGGGGGAAAGAGGACAGCCCTGTCGGGTGCCGTTGCGTATGGGAAGAGGATCGGAGGAAAGGCCATTAATTAAGATAGAGGCTGAGGGGTTCTGATATAGTGAAGTAACTCCTTTATAGAAGGCGCCATGTAGGCCCAAATTTAGGAGTGTCTGTTGTAGGAATGGCCAAGCCACCCTATCGAAGGCCTTTTCTGCGTCGAGGGCCACGGCCAGCATCGGAAGAGACTTGTCATGTGCCAATTGGATGAGGTCAATGAGACGCCTAGTATTATCTGCGGCTTGTCTGGAGGGAATGAAACCGACCTGGTCGGGGTGGATGAGGGCGGGTAAGAATGGAGCAAGTCTATTAGCCAAGATTTTGGCGAAAAGCTTTAGGTCCACATTCAAGAGCGAGATGGGTCGATAGTTCCTCATCTCCATCGGGTCCCTGTCAGGTTTCGGGATGAGGATAAGGTTGGCCCTAGTGGTGGCTGGGTCGAATGAGTCCCCATCTAGGATTGCGTTAAACAGAGATTGGAGCATGGGGAGCAAAGAGGTAGTAAATTTTTTATAATATAGAGCGGTGAAGCCATCCGGGCCAGGGGCCGCTGTGCGGCGTAACTGCTGAATGGCTACTGAGATTTCCTCAGTGGAGATGGGGGCATTGAGTGTCGATATATCCGAGTCGGAAAGTTTAGGGAGTTTGCAAGTGGAAAGATAGTCTCGGAGTTTGGAGACATGATCAGGATCAGCATCAAGAGTGGAGGGGAGATTGTACAAGGATGTATAATAATCCCGGAATTGGGCGGCCATTCGCGATGGATCGAATGTGGCAGACCCGTCCGCACAGCGCAGGGAAACAATGCGATTTTGAGTGCGTTTCGCTCTTAGTTTTTGGGCTAGGAGAGTGTCAGCCTTATCAGATTTCTCATAGAACCTTTGGCGTGCCCATAAGAGTGCCTTAACTGCCTTTTTGGTGAGGATTTGGGATAGCTGACCTTTGACTGCTAGGAGTTTGGAATAAGTTTTCTTTCTGGGGCGGCGCTGGTGCAGAAGGGTCAGGGCGGCAAGTTCTGTTTCTAAGACTCGGATCCGTTGGGCTTCGGTTTTCTTCTGGGCGGCCGTGAGGCTTATAAGGTAGCCCCGGATGGTCGCCTTATGTGCTTCCCATATTAGGGAGGGAGAGACGTCAGGGGTCGCGTTTTCCGCGTAATAGTTGGCTAAGGCGGTGGCAATATCAGCTACGGTGCTTTTTTTAAGCAGAAGAGATTCGTTCAACCGCCAGAATCTGGTGGGGAGGGGTGAAGAGGATGAAATCTCGAGCAAAACAGCAGAGTGGTCCGACCAGGAGGTAGGGAGCGTCTGGGCACTGAGGAGTTTACGAGTAGTGTCTCGGTCGACGAATATATAGTCTATGCGGGTATAGAGATCGTGGGGCGGGGAGTAGTGAGTGAAACCCTGCGCTGAAGGGTACAAAGTCCTCCAGCTGTCATACAGGTTATATAGTGTTAAATGTGTCTGCAGACGCTTGCCGAGTTTGGCGGGAGTAGAGGTGGTAGGGGCAGGGCGAGATCTGTCATGGAGTGGATCCAGCGTGACATTGCAGTCTCCTCCAATTATAGTCGTGCCCGTAGGGAGGCGGGATAGGCTGTCAAAAAAGGCTGTAAACAGAGAACCCTGCTGCGCATTAGGGGCATACATGGAGGCCAGAATCAGGGGGGCTTGGTTATAGGAACATGAAAGGATAACGTAACGGCCCTGGGGGTCCGAGATAGTATCATGAACAGTTATAGGGAGGCCTCGGCGTAACATAATAGCGGTTCCCCTTCGTTTGTTAGGCATGCTTGAATAATAGACATGTGGGTATTGTTTGCAGGACATAGAAGGGTGTGGGGGTTTAAAATGGGTCTCCTGAATTAGTACCACATCAGACTTTTGTCTGTTAAAGAATTGGATGGCCATGGCTCGTTTAGTGGGAGAGTTAAGGCCATTAGCATTAACCGATATAATTTTCAGGGTCATGGTGGGAAGAACTGTGGGTGACGCAAATAGAGGGGCGGGATGGGAACCGTCCGACCATGGAGATGGAGGGGGGGAAAGAAGAGAGAGAGGAGGAAAGAAAAGGGGAAGGGGACTGTATTAGAATACAGCGGGGAAGAACCTTTTCCTGTAGAAGGGCCAGGTTTAACACTAAAAGGAAAAACGCAATCCTGGCGTATCCTTCGGGGGGGGACGTGGCATTGTGACAGAACGATAATTAGGGTGAGGAGGAGCATATAGGGGGGAGAGGTTGTAATAGGAACGACCAAGTGACAGGGGGGAATAAAGGGAGCGAGGGGAATTGCATTGTTGAAATAAAAGAGTAGTGTGAGCGGTATAGACATGATGAGGGAGAAGGATAAAGCATGCATTGGTGGCGGATACTAAATCAACATCAGTCTTATCGGGAAATTCTAAACCGTAACATGTGAGCGCCACGCTAATCATGGGCCAACATGAACTAACATAAAACAGACCAACAAAAAGAAAACAAAAAAAACATTTAGATAAGAAAACAGTTTGACGCTCACGCGTAGCCAAGTGGGTCGCGTCGCCCGAGGCGCCGCAGCCAGCCGGCCACGCGGAGGGCCTGAGCAAACATATGTGATTACGTAGCATGTCAAGGCAGTGAAGTATGAAGATTAAAGCATTCAATATCTATACATATCGGGTTTAACAAGGATTGTATCATGTGGTGCCTGAGAGCAGTCAAATAGAATACTACTTCGGGGCCGGGGCCCTTGGGCTTGAGATTAAGGGTGACATCCGGTCTTGGGTCAAGATCGACATCCGTCTAATCATGAGATTGTGAATAATAACAATAACGGATGTGTGCCCTGTTAATCACAGACCAATATAAACCGACATGAAGACATGCTTTATACGTAAAAATGAAGAGGTAGCAGAATTGAAAAACTATTTGACTCTCACGCGTAACCAAGCGGATAGCCCCGCTCATGGCGCCGCAGCCACTCGGCCACGCGGAGAGCCCGGAAAACTTATACGTAAACATGTCAAACCGAGGTATGGAAGCCTTCATACTATAGAAATAAAAATAAATAGATAAGACAAAAACTTATATCTGGAGAGCTATGTGGTTCTCACGTGTAGCCAAGTGGAGAGCATCGTCCACAGCGCCGTAGCCAGCCGGCCACGCGGAGAGCTCGAAAAACGTATGTGAATACGTGGCGAACCGCGGTCTGTAAGCCTTCAGAAATTATTAAATATACATATAACACGGATAGTAACGTGAAGAATCTGAAATCTTTCAAGTGGAAGTCCATTCCGGAGCTGGGGCTCGTGGATTTGAGATTGAGGGTGACAACTGGTCTTGAGTTGATTCAGGGAGGTCTTCAAAAATGCCGAAAGTTTGAAGTAGATCAGCCCCTTGTGATGGTGTCTTGACTGTGAAAGTCTTCCCATTTTGCGTTACCTGTAGTGAGAAGGGGAAGCCCCATTTATATTTTATTGAATGGGCTCGGAGGACCTTGGTGATATGTGCTAGGTCCCTGCGCTTTTTAAGGGTAGAGGGGGCAAGGTCCTGAAACGGTTGTAACTGGGATCCCGCATAAGACACCGTCGGTAGACCTCTAGCCGCCAGCATGACTCGCTCTTTGGTGGCGTAGTAATGAAAACGTATAATGACGTCTCGTGGCGGCTGTGTCGGCGGCGGTCTAGGGCGGAGGGCCCTGTGGGCTCGGTCTAGCTGGAGCAGGGCTTCAGGGACATCCGGCGTCAGCTGTAGAAACAGGCTCTCCAGATATTCAGGAAGAGAGCTAGGGGATATATTTTCAGGGATGTTGCGGACTCGGATGTTATTCCGACGATTGCGGTTGTCCATATCCTCCAGTTGTTCCTTGTACGCTTCCATATCCGCCCGAATATCCAGAAGTTCCTGCTCCACTACCGTTTGAAATTGGCAGACGTCGTCCACTTTACGCTCTAGCGTGTCTATGCGGGAGCCCAGGTCGGCTATTTCGGATCTGAACTCAGTTAAAACCGACCTCATTTCTGACTGGATCGTTTTTGTAACGATAGCCACCACATCCTGAGTGGTCAGTGGACTGCTAGAGGTGGCGATGTCAGCAGGGTCAAAGGATTGTTCAGTTGATGGGGAGCTCCGGGTGGAGGAGCCGGATTTCTCCCAAGCCCGCAGGACACTAGCTTTAGGTATCTGAGAGTTCTTGCGTTTTTTTTGCGACATTGTAAATAGAGCGCTTTATAGCAACGTAGTAGATTAATGCAATATGAATAGTAGAGCCCCCTGTCACTTCGTGGTCGTTATGCTTAAGGAGCCATGAGCTCTATGAGGCTCATCAAGCGGGGAGAGAGACTTGGTTTGGTAATGGAGTGCAGGTCACTCTTGCAGGGCGCTCTTGCGGTGGGTAGGTGGGGTGAGAGCTTTCCCAGCGTCTGCACTGTAGGGTCGCAGCTTTCCCCGTAGTTAGCGAGGAGAGGGTGGGAAGTCGGCGGGTCCGTGCCTCCAGAACGCGGGCACTCCCCAGGGATCCAGATTAGGATGCCGTGTCGTGGGGGGACCAAGGGTCTCGTGTCGTTGGCTTCAGACAGGCTGTTGCTTGTGGGGGTGAGACGGAGAGGTCGTGGGTCCCGCAATATGCGGCTTATAGGCTCACCCGTCAGGTCCGATGGCGTCTGGTTGCCGCTTTGTCTGTCGACAGGCAGTGATGATGGGCGGAGACCTCAGCGGGGTCCGGTAAGATGGTCGCCTATCTGTCGCAGTCGGGTCACCGCTCCGTGCAGCCGGTGCGAGTTCCGCTGTTTATATGGCTGATTAATTAGCCCTACAGCCTGTGGCTGCTTATAATTCCTGGCAGTGTGGCCTGTAGTGATGTGGCCACCCTGGGAGCTCTTGTGACCACTTTGGGGCGGGAGGTGGCTAGCGGCTGGCGGGAGATGCAGCGGCTAGAGCTCAGAGTGATTGAGCCCAGCGGTAATGGGAGCCGGCTGTCTCCGCGGCAGGGGGACCAGCGATCGAGGGGAGGGGTGCTGCAGCTTACCCGGCCGGGATCCCGTCCTCTGCCCGAGGTGTGCTTTGAATTTATATACTGCCTCAGACACCGATTTTGATGGTGTGAGACCTAATTGCGTAGTAACTTCAAAGGAATTTTTTATGTTTGATGATGTACAATTGTGTTTAGCCTCATCAGAAGCAACATATGATCAGGACACCTGTCTCCACATTTGTGAATAGGACTCCATCAATATCCACATTTGCATACTTATGTGGCACTCTCATATAGAGTAATTCATTTACAGGGTATTTTGTACTATTGCTATTATCATGGGGTTCTGATATTTTGAATATTCCAACCTTCAATCACATGTGCCAAAAAATCACGTTGTTATTGCATTCCCATTTTTCATTTGCATATTTTAAGTGTGAACTCCATTCTATTCCTATTTACCTAAAGTAGCTCTTTTCCTATTTGTGGACTCTCACCAA
This sequence comes from Pseudophryne corroboree, assembly GCF_028390025.1. NCBI lineage: Eukaryota > Metazoa > Chordata > Amphibia > Anura > Myobatrachidae > Pseudophryne > Pseudophryne corroboree. Next base: position 792,919,336 of record NC_086449.1, on the reverse strand, counting down.
TGATCCGGAGTAGCATTACAGGCGAACATTAACTTAACTCCATCTTCGCCTAACTTTGGCAGCAGATCCACCTTTATGTTATTTCCTACTTTATCTAAGAAAAGGAGATTTATGGTAAGAACTTACCTTTGTTAAATATCTTTCTGCGAGGTACACTGGGTTCCACAGAGAATAACATTGGGGTGTAGAGTTGGATCTTGATCCAAGGCACCAACAGGCTAAAAGCTTTGACTGTTCCCAAGATGCTCAGCACCTCCTCCTCCATAAATCCGCCTCCATGCGCAGGAGCTCAGTTTTGTTAACCAATCCAATGCAGTAGCAGGTAAAAGAGACAACAACTGTTAGTAGCCACATATACCACATTCTCGCGAGATGAGAAGGTACCAGCGGCTAATGCCATACAAACCCAAAGAAGCTAAGTGCGTCAGGGTGGGCGCCCTGTGGAACCCAGTGTACCTCGCAGAAAGAGATTTAACAAAGGTAAGTTCTTACCATAAATATCCTTTTCTGCAGCTGGGTACACTGGGGTTCCACAGGGAATAACATCAGGGATGTCCTAAAGCAGTTCCTCATGGGAGGGGATGCACTGTAGCAGGCACAAGAACCCGGCGTCCAAAGGAGGCATCCCGGGTTGCAGAAGTATCAAAGGCATAGAACCTTATGAACCTGTTCACTGAGGACCACGTAGCCGCCTTACACAATTGTTCAAGGGTCGCACAACGGCGGGCCGCCCAAGAAGGTCCAACAGACCGAGTAGAATGGGCTTTGATGGTAAAAGCAGCTGGAAGACCAGCCTGTACATAAGCATGTGCAATCACCATTCTAATCCATCTGGCCAAGGTAAGCTTATTAGCAGGCCAGCCACGTTTGTGAAAACCAAAAAGGACAAAGAGAGAATCAGATCTCCTAAGAGAGGCGGTTTTCTTCACGGAGAGCCCATACCACATCCAAAGACCGTTCTTTGGAAGAGAAACCAGGAGAGGTAAAGGCCGGAACCACAATCTCCTGGTTAAGGTGGAAAGACGACATCACCTTAGGCAAATAACCAGGCCGAGTTCTAAGAACCGCCCGTTCATGGTGAAAAATCAGAAAGGACAAGGCACCCAAGTCTGAAACCCATCTAGCAGAGGCAATAGCCAGCAAGAACAAGACCTTAAGAGTAAGCCACTTAAGGTCCACAGACTCAAGAGGTTCAAATGGTGACTCTTGTAAGGCAACCAACAAATCCCAAGGAGCCACAAGTGAGACATAGGGAGATTGAATCCGTAAAACACCCTAAGTGAATATATGAACATCAGGCAGAGTTGCAATTTTTCTCTGAAACCATATCAACAAGGCAGAAATATGAACCTTGAGGGAGACTAAACACAGGCCTAAGTCCAGGCCCTGTTGCAGGAAAGTCAAAAGCTTGGCAGTACTGAACTTATATGTGTCATAATGGCTAGTCGCACACCAGGCGAAGTAAGAATTCCAGACCCTATAATAAATCTGAGCAGACTCCGGTTTACGGGCCTTCAACATAGTTTGAACGACCGCCTCAGAAGTTCCTATGGCCCTCAGTACGGAAGTTCCAAGAGCCACGCTGTCAAAGCCAGCCGGGCTAAATCCTGGTAGACACAAGGGCCCTGAATGAGGAGGTCTGGGCGCTGTGGAAGTAGAAGAGGACGTTCTATCGAGAGACCCTGCAGGTCTGAGAACCAATGCCATCTGGCCCATGCTGGAGCAATTAGAAGTAGTATTCCTCCTTCTTGCTTGAACTTCCTTATTAGCCTGGGCAGGAGTGACACCGGAGGGAACACGTACGGCAGCCAAAAGTTCCATGGAATTGCCAGTGCGTCCACGAAAGCTGCTTGAGGATCCCTTGTCCTTGCTCCGAAGACTGGAACCTTGTGATTGTGTGGAGACACCATCAGGTCTACATCTGGTAGGCCCCACTTGTCCACTAGGAGTTGAAAAACTTCTGGATGAAGGCTCCACTCTCCGGCGTGTACATCCAGACGACTGAGGAAGTCCACTTCCCAGTTGTGGACTCCCGGAATGAACACTGCCGATATGGCTGGCAGATGGCATTCCGCCCAACGAAGGATTTTTGACACTTTCATCATTGCCAGGTGGCTTCGAGTGCCGCCTTGATGATATATGTACGCCACCGTTGTGGCATTGTCCGACTGTACCTGAACAGGCCTGTTCTGTACTAGAGGCAGGGCTAGTGTCAACGTATTGAACACTGCCCGCAATTCCAGAATGTTTATCGGGAGGCGAGATTCATAGAAACATAGAGTTTGACGGCAGATAAGAACCACATGGCCCATCTAGTCTGCCCCTTTTTTTTATCCTTTAGGTAATCTCACCCCTATTTTAACCTTCATTCTTTGTAAGGATATTCATATGCCTATCCCAAGCATGTTTAAATTGCTCTACAGTCTTAGCCTCTACCACCTCTGATCGGAGGCTATTCCACTTATCCACTACCCTTTCTGTGAAGTAATTTTTCCTTAAATTTCTGCTGAACCCCCCCCCCCCCCCCTCCAGTCTCGGTGTATGTCGAGTTCTAATATTTCTCTTCCTTTGAAGAATGTTTCCCTCCTGAACTTTGTTAAGACTCGTGATATATTTGAAAGTTTCTATCATGTCCCTCCTTTCCCTTCTCTCCTCCAAACTATACATGTTAAGATCTTTTAGCCTTTCCGGGTAAGTTTTGTGATGTCGGCCATGCACCATTTTAGTTGCCCTTTGTACACTCTCTAATGTATTTATATCCTTCTGGAGATGGTATCCGTTCAGATGGTCGACTATGTTATGGTCGACAGTCATTAGGTCGACCACTATTGGTCGACATTGACATGGTCGACATGGACACATGGCCGACACGTGAAAATGGTCGACACATGAAAAGGTCGACATGAGTTTAACTTTTTTTATTTTGGGGAACTTTTACATACTTTACGATCCACGTGGACTACGATTGGAACGGTAATCTGTGCCGAGCGAAGCGGTAGCGGAGCGAAGGCACCATGCCCGAAGCATGGCGAGCGAAGCGGTGCACTACTTGGGGTTCCCAGTCACATTACGCAAAAAACTACACCAATAAAGTTAAAAAAATCATGTCGACCATTTCATGTGTCGACCATTTTCATGTGTCGACCATGTCAATGTCGACCAATAGTGGTCGACCTAATGACTGTCGACCATAACATGGTCAACCATTCATACCGGAACCTTTGGAGATATGGTCTCCAGAACTGGACACAGTATTCCAGATGGGGCTGCACCAATGACCTATACAGTGGCATTATCACTTCTTTTTTCCTGCTACGGATTCCTCTCCCTATGCAACCAAGCATCTGACTTGCCTTTCTCATTGCTTTGCTGCATTGCTTTCCTGCCTTCAAGTCACTTGAAATAGTGACTCCTAAATCCCTTTCCTCCTCAGTAGTTTCCATTCTAGTACCCTTGATACTATATTTAGCCTTTGGGTTTTTGAGACCCAAGTGCATGATTTTGCATTTTTTAGCATTAAACTGTAGTTGCCACGTTCTTGACCATTTTTCAAGCCTACCTAGGTCATCAATCATTTGTTTTACCCCTCCCGTTGTGTATATACTGTTGCATATCTTTGTTTCATCTGCAAAAAGGCATACATTCCCTTCAATACCATCTACAATGTCATCAACAAAGATATTAAAGAGAACTGGACCAAGTACAGATCCCTGGGGTACTCCACTGGTAACATAGATTGCACCCCATTAACTACAACTGTCTGTTTTATAATCCACCCCCACGCTTTCAAGTTTATTTAGCAGTCTGCGATGTGGGACAGTGTCAAATGCCTTGCTAAAGTCTAGATATGCTACATCTACAACTCCCCCATGATCTATTATTTTCGTCACAGAGTCAAAAAAGTCAATAAGATTTGTTTGCATGATCTCCCACCAGTAAATCCATGCCGTTTTGGATCCTGTAAGTTGTTTGATTTAAGATATTCCACAACTCTTTATTTTAATAGTTTTTCCATTACTTTCCCTACTACTGATGTAAGGCTTACTGGTCTGTAGTTACTTCCTTGCTTCCACTTTTGTGTAGTGGAACTACATTTGCTCTTTTCCAGTCCTCTGGAATAGCACCTGTATTTAGTGACTGGTTAAATATTTCTGTTAAGGGTGTAACCAGCACATCTTTTATCTCTTTGAGTATCCTTGGGTGTATCCCATCTGGTCCCATTGATTTATCCACTATTAGTTTTGAAAGTTCTGTTAGGACCGTCTCCCCTGTAAATGTACTTTCATCTGCCTTATTTTTATGAATGTCCTTGCAACTTAACTGTGGCCCCATCCCTTCTTCTGTAGTAAATACTGAGCAAAAATAATTTTCTCTTATGTCCTAGAGGATGCTGGGGACTCCGTAAGGACCATGGAGATAGGCTCCGCAGGAGACATGGGCACTAAAAAAGAACTTTAGGTATGGGTGTGCACTGGCTCCTCCCTCTATGCCCCTCCTCCAGACCTGTTTGATACTGTGCCCAGAGGAGACTGGGTGCATCACAGGGAGCTCTCCTGAGTTTCCTGAAAGAAAGTATTTTAGTTAGATTTTTTTATTTTCAGGGAGCCTGCTGGCAACAGGCACCCTGCATCGTGGGACTGAGGGGAGAGAAGCAGACCTACTTAAATGCTAGGCTCTGCTTCTTAGGCTACTGGACACCATTACCTCCAGAGGGAGTCGGAACGCAGGTCTCACCCTCGCCGTTCGTCCCGGAGCCGCGCCGCCGTCGTCCTCACAGAGCCGGAAGATAGATGCCGGGTGAGTATGTGAAGATAGAAGACTTCAGAGGCGGCAGAAGACTTCAGATCTTCACTGAGGTAACGCTGTGCGCCACTGCTCCCACACAACACACACGGCAGGCACTGTAAGGGTGCAGGGCGCAGGGGGGGTGCTCTGGGCAGCAATTAAACCTCCGATCTGGCTGAAATATATATATATATATATATATATATATATAGAGTAAAGATACACTCGGCACTCCGCCAAATAAATGTAGACATCTTGCCCGGTGCCTTCCTTCTGAGTTTGATATGAGTATGGTATGTAGGCGGCACTCGTGGACTTAATTCAAATAAGGAACCCGGACACTCCTGGGTTGAATACAACGTTTCGGATTTATTATCCTTCGTCAGGTATATAACAAATGCAAGAAATCAAGCTTACCTTTATGCAGTTAAGAAACACCAAGTGAAAGTGAAAGTAAGTGCAAAAACACTCCCCATGCTGCTGCTGCTGACGTCATCACCAATAGACGGCGCCTGAGCAGTGACTGGGACAAAGTGAAAATGAAAGTGAAAGTAAAAACCGTTACCATGGTTACAATGATACATTGTACAAACGGACATTACTACAAATGATCTTACAGCAATACTACAAAAAATTGCAACATAACCATTATAAGAAACAATTAAAGGAAATCATTTCATTCAGTCCATGCGGGGAAACAGTATTCAAAAGATGTATCCATTTAATTTCTAACTGCAGAAGGATCTTTCCTCTATCACCCCCCCTGATATCTTCCTTGACATGGTCCAACATCATGTAGCGTAATGAGGAGAGACTGTGCTTGCAAGTTTTAAAATGTTTGGCAACAGGCTGATCTATGTTTTTCCCTTCCAATATCTGCTTAATGGCACTGCGGTGTTGTGCCATTCTTTCTTTGAACTGGCACACCGTTTTGCCTATGTAATATAAGCTGCAAGGGCACCTAATGCAGTAGATCACATATTTGCTGGTGCAAGTAAAAACATGTTTTAATTTGATCTGTTTACCACTATGTGGATGCCTGATATAATTGCCGGTGTCCAGATAGGTGCAAGTAGTGCAACCTAAGCACCTGTAGTTTCCTGGCTTTTTAGTCATGAAGTGTTTAGGATGTGTGGGTGACATTCTTTACTTTAGGTGCTTTGAGTGCCTTAATTTTAGCTGATTGTAAATCCTTGTTGCTGTACCCCCTTTCTAGAAATTTTTTAGTCATAAGTTCCATTTTATTCACCTCATCAACAGGATCACTGCAAATGCGGTGAACCCGTAAGAATTGCGAATAGGGGAGACCTCTTTTAAGGGAGCTTGGATGGTGGCTGGAGGCATGCAGCATATAGTTGCAATCAGTGGGTTTCTGGTAAATAGATGTACTGAAGTCAACACCACGTATTTTTACCTCTACATCTAAGAAATGTATGTTTTCCTTTTGAATGTTCCACGTAAACTTGATGTGTCTGTCCCTAGTGTTGGCCAGTGACATCATATTAGTGAATTCCTCCTCTGTGCGCCCATCCAAGCTCCCTTAAAAGAGGTCTCCCCTATTCGCAATTCTTACGGACAAGGATTTACAATCAGCTAAAATTAAGGCACTCAAAGCACCTAAAGTAAAGAATATCACCTGTCCCAAACCTAATAAAATAGACACTACCATGATTTGGGTCAATAATTACACGGTATCTACTAAGACCATTGTCAGTATCGCTAAAAGGGTTTGGCCAGTAGTCCAAGCAGACCCAGACCTTGCAGAATTGTCTGAAAGTGCGTTACTACCTTGTTATACAAGGGGTAAAAACATCGGGGACCATGTGATACATGTTGACATTGCTAACATGTCACCCACACATCCTAAACACTTCATGACTAAAAAGCCAGGAAACTACAGGTGCTTAGGTTGCACTACTTGCACCTATCTGGACACCGGCAATTATATCAGGCATCCACATAGTGGTAAACAGATCAAATTAAAACATGTTTTTACTTGCACCAGCAAATATGTGATCTACTGCATTAGGTGCCCTTGCAGCTTATATTACATAGGCAAAACGGTGTGCCAGTTCAAAGAAAGAATGGCACAACACCGCAGTGCCATTAAGCAGATATTGGAAGGGAAAAACATAGATCAGCCTGTTGCCAAACATTTTAAAACTTGCAAGCACAGTCTCTCCTCATTACGCTACATGATGTTGGACCATGTCAAGGAAGATATCAGGGGGGGTGATAGAGGAAAGATCCTTCTGCAGTTAGAAATTAAATGGATACATCTTTTGAATACTGTTTCCCCGCATGGACTGAATGAAATGATTTCCTTTAATTGTTTCTTATAATGGTTATGTTGCAATTTTTTGTAGTATTGCTGTAAGATCATTTGTAGTAATGTCCGTTTGTACAATGTATCATTGTAACCATGGTAACGGTTTTTACTTTCACTTTCATTTTCACTTTGTCCCAGTCACTGCTCAGGCGCCGTCTATTGGTGATGACGTCAGCAGCAGCAGCATGGGGAGTGTTTTTGCACTTACTTTCACTTTCACTTGGTGTTTCTTAACTGCATAAAGGTAAGCTTGATTTCTTGCATTTGTTATATACCTGACGAAGGATAATAAATCCGAAACGTTGTATTCAACCCAGGAGTGTCCGGGTTCCTTATTTGAATTAAGTCCACGAGTGCCGCCTACATACCATACTTATATATATATATATATATATAGGCTCTATACTATATAGAAGAGATCCCCCGCCAGTTTTGAAAGATTTTAAGCGGGACCAAAGCCCGCCGCTGAGGGGGCGGAGCTTGATCCTCAGCACTCACCAGTGCCATTTTCTCCACAGCGCACCGCTGAGAGGAAGCTCCCCGGACTCTCCCCTGCTGAACACGGTGACAGAGGGTTTGAAAGAAGGGGGGGCACATAATTTGGAGCAGTGTAATAATAATAATAGCGCTATCTTTGTAAAGATATTTGTTTTTCCCTGGGTCATTGGCGCTGGGTGTGTGCTGGCATACTCTCTCTGTCTCTCCAAAGGGCCTTGTGGGGGAACTGTCTTCAGATAAGAGAATTCCCTGAGTGTGTGGTGTGTCGGTACGTGTGTGTCGGCATGTCTGAGGTAGAAGACTCTCCTAGGGAGGAGGTGGAGCAAATGAGTGTGGTATCTCCGTCGGCAACACCGACACCTGACTGGTTGGATATGTGGAATGTTTTAAGTGCTAATGTGAATTTCTCTATCGTCCTAAGTGGATGCTGGGGTTCCTGAAAGGACCATGGGGAATAGCGGCTCCGCAGGAGACAGGGCACAAAAGTAAAGCTTTTACAGGTCAGGTGGTGTGTACTGGCTCCTCCCCCTATGACCCTCCTCCAGACTCCAGTTAGATTTTTGTGCCCGGCCGAGAAGGGTGCAATTCTAGGTGGCTCTCATAAAGAGCTGCTTAGAGAGTTTAGCTTAGGTTTTTTATTTTACAGTGATTCCTGCTGGCAACAGGATCACTGCAACGAGGGACAGAGGGGAGAAGAAGTGAACTCACCTGCGTGCAGGATGGATTGGCTTCTTGGCTACTGGACATGAAGCTCCAGAGGGACGATCACAGGTACAGCCTGGATGGTCACCGGAGCCACGCCGCCGGCCCCCTCACAGATGCTGAAGCAAGAAGAGGTCCAGAATCGGCGGCTGAAGACTCCTGCAGTCTTCTTAAGGTAGCGCACAGCACTGCAGCTGTGCGCCATTTTCCTCTCAGCACACTTCACACGGCAGTCACTGAGGGTGCAGGGCGCTGGGAGGGGGGCGCCCTGGGAGGCAAATGAAAACCTTTAAAAAGGCTAAAAATACCTCACATATAGCCCCAGAGGCTATATGGAGATATTTACCCCTGCCTAAATGTACTAAATAGCGGGAGACGAGCCCGCCGAAAAAGGGGCGGGGCCTATCTCCTCAGCACACGGCGCCATTTTCTGTCACAGCTCCGCTGGTCAGGAAGGCTCCCAGGTCTCTCCCCTGCACTGCACTACAGAAACAGGGTATAACAGAGAGGGGGGGCAAAATAAATGGCAATATATTAATATAAAAGCAGCTATAAGGGAGCACTTAATCATAAGGCTATCCCTGTCATATATAGCGCTTTTTGGTGTGTGCTGGCAGACTCTCCCTCTGTCTCCCCAAAGGGCTAGTGGGTCCTGTCTTCGTATAGAGCATTCCCTGTGTGTCTGCTGTGTGTCGGTACGTGTGTGTCGACATGTATGAGGACGTTATTGGTGTGGAGGCGGAGCAATTGCCAAATATGAGGATGTCACCTCCTAGGGGGTCGACACCAGAATGGATGCCTTTATTTGTGGAATTACGGGATAGCGTCAACTCGCTTAAGCAGTCGTTTGCCGACATGAGGCGGCCGGACACTCAATTAGTGCCTGTCCAGGCGCCTCAAACACCGTCAGGGGCTGTAAAACGCCCCTTGCCTCAGTCGGTCGACACAGACCCAGACACAGGCACTGATTCCGGTGGTGAAGGTGACGAATCAACCGTATTTTCCAGTAGGGCCACACGTTATATGATTTTGGCAATAAAGGAGATGTTACATTTAGCTGATACTACAGGTACCACTAAACAGGGTATTATGTGGGGTGTGAAAAAACTACCAGTAGTTTTTACCGAATCAGAAGAATTAAATGACGTGTGTGATGAAGCGTGGGGTGCCCCGATAAAAAAACTGCTAATTTCAAAGAAGTTATTGGCTTTATACCCTTTCCCGCCAGAGGTTAGGGAGCGCTGGGAAACACCTCCTAGGGTGGACAAAGCGCTAACACGCTTATCAAAACAAGTGGCGTTACCCTCTCCTGAGACGGCCGCACTTAAAGATCCATCAGATAGGAGGATGGAAAATATCCAAAAAGGTATATACACACATGCAGGTGTTATACTACGACCAGCTATTGCGACTGCCTGGATGTGCAGTGCTGGGGTAGTTTGGTCAGAGTCCCTGATCGAAAATATTGATACCCTGGACGGGGACAATATTTTACTGTCGTTAGAACAAATAAAGGATGCATTTCTTTATATGCGTGATGCACAGAGAGATATCTGCACACTGGCATCACGGGTAAGTGCTATGTCCATTTCGGCCAGAAGAGCTTTATGGACACGACAGTGGACAGGCGATGCGTAGAGGAGTTATTTGGGGTCGGTCTATTGGATTTGGTGGCCACGGCTACGGCCGGGAAATCCACCTTTCTACCTCAAGTCACTCCCCAACAGAAAAAGGCACCGACCTTTCAACCGCAGCCCTTTCGTTCCTTTAAAAATAAGAGAGCAAAGGGCTATTCATATCTGCCACGAGGCAGAGGACGAGGGAAGAGACAGCAACAGGCAGCTCCTTCCCAGGAACATAAGCCCTCCCGGCTTCTACAAAAGCCTCAGCATGACGCTGGGGCTTCGCAAGCGGACTTGGGGGCGGTAGGCGGTCGTCTCAAGAATTACAGCGCGCAGTGGGCTCACTCGCAGGTAAATCCCTGGATCCTGCAGATAATATCTCAGGGGTACAGGTTGAAATTAGAGACAGAGCCACCTCGCCGTTTCCTGAAGTCTGCTTTACCAACGTCCCCCTCAGAAAGGGAGACGGTTTTGGAAGCCATTCACAAGCTGTATTCTCAGCAGGTGATAGTCAAGGTACCTCTTCTACAACAAGGGAAGGGGTATTATTCCACTCTTTTTGTGGTACCGAAGCCGGATGGCTCGGTAAGGCCTATTCTAAATCTGAAGTCCTTGAACCTGTACATAAAGAAGTTCAAGTTCAAGATGGAGTCACTCAGAGCAGTGATAGCGAACCTGGAAGAAGGGGACTTTATGGTATCCTTGGACATCAAGGATGCGTATCTCCACGTTCCAATTACCCCTCACACCAGGGGTACCTCAGGTTCGTTGTACAAAACTGTCACTATCAGTTTCGGACGCTGCCGTTTGGTTTGTCCACGGCACCTCGGGTCTTTACAAAGGTAATGGCCGAGATAATATTTCTTCTTCGAAGAAAAGGCGTATTAATTATCCCATACTTGGACGATCTCCTAATAAGGGCAAGGTCCAGAGAACAGCTAGAGATGGGTTTAGCACTATCTCAAGAGGTGCTAAAGCAGCACGGATGGATTCTGAATATTCCAAAATCCCAATTAATGCCGACAACTCGTCTGCTGTGCCTGGGGATGATTCTGGACACAGTTCAGAAAAAGGTTTTTCTTCCCGAAGAAAAAGCCAAGGAGTTATCTGACCTGGTCAGGAACCTCCTAAAACCAGGAAAGGTGTCTGTACATCAATGCACAAGAGTCCTGGGAAAAAATGGTAGCTTCTTACGAAGCAATCCCTTTCGGCAGATTCCATGCAAAGGGATCTGTTGGACAAATGGTCAGGGTCGCATCTTCAGATGCACCTGCGGATAACCCTGTCGCCGAGGACAAGGGTATCCCTTCTGTGGTGGTTGCAGGAGGCTCATCTATTGGAGGGCCGCAGATTCGGCATGCAGGATTGGATCCTGGTGACCACGGATGCCAGCCTGAGAGGCTGGGGAGCAGTCACACAGGGAAGAAATTTCCAGGGAGTGTGGTCGAGCCTGAAAAAGTCTCTTCACATAAGCATTCTGGAACTAAGAGCAATCTACAATGCTCTAAGCCAGGCGGAACCTCTGCTTCAAGGAAGACCGGTGTTGATCCAGTCGGACAACATCACGGCAGTCGCCCATGTAAACAGACAGGGCGGCACAAGAAGCAGGAGGGCAATGGCAGAAGCTGCCAGGATCCTTCGCTGGGCGGAGAATCACGTGATAGCACTGTCAGCAGTATTCATCCCGGGCGTGGACAACTGGGAAGCAGACTTCCTCAGCAGACACGACCTTCACCCGGGAGAGTGGGTACTTCATCCAGAAGTTTTCCACATGCTATTAAACCGTTGGGTAAAACCAATGGTGGACATGATGGCGTCTCGCCTCAACAAAACACTGGACAGGTATTGCGCCAGGTCAAGAGATCCGCAGGCAATAGCTGTGGACGCGCTGGTAACACCTTGGGTGTACCAGTCGGTATATGTGTTTCCTCCTCTGCCTCTCATACCAAAGGTATTGAGGATTATACGGCAAAGAGGAGTAAGACTAGTGGCTCCGGATTGGCCAAGAAGGACTTGGTACCCGGAACTTCAAGAGATGGTCACGGACGATCCGTGGCCTCTACTTCTGAGAAGGGACCTGCTTCAGCAGGGTCCTTGTCTTTTTCAAGACTTACCGCGGCTGCGTTTGACGGCATGGCGTTTGAATGCCAGATCCTAAAAGGAAAAGGCATTCCAGAAGAAGTCATTCCTACCTTGATAAAGGCAAGGAAGGAAGTCACCGCGAAGCATTATCGCCGTATTTGGCGAAAATATGTTGCGTGGTGCGAGCAGCGGAGTGCTCCGATGGAGGAATTTCAACTGGGTCGTTTTCCTACATTTCCTACAATCAGGATTGTCTATGGGTCTCAAATTGGGATCTATTAAGGTTCAAATTTCGGCCCTATCAATATTCTTCCAAAAAGAATTGGCCTCAGTCCCTGAGGTCCAGATTTTTATCAAAGGAGTACTGCATATACAGCCTCCTGTGGTGCCTAAGGTGGCACCGTGGGATCTAAATGTAGTTTTAGATTTCCTCAAATCCAATTGGTTTGAACCACTAAAGAATGTGGATTTGAAATATCTCACATGGAAAGTGACTATGTTACTGGCCCTGGCTTCGGCCGGGAGAGTATCTGAACTGGCGGCTTTGTTTTATAAAAGCCCTTATTTAATTTTCCATTCGACATAGGGCAGAGCTGCGGACGCGTCCGCATTTTCTCCCTAAGGTGGTATCAGCGTTTCACCTGAACCAGCCTATTGTAGTGCCTGCGGCTACAGACGACTTGAAGGACTCCAAGTTGTTGGACGTTGTCAGAGCCTTAAAAATATACATTTAAAGGACGGCTGGAGTCAGAAAATCTGACTCGCTGTTTATACTGTATGCACCCAACAAGTTGGGTGCACCTGCTTCTAAGCAGTCGATTGCTCGTTGGATTTGTAACAAAATTCAACTTGTACATTCTGTGGCAGGCCTGCCACAGCCTAAATCTGTTAAGGCCCATTCCGCAAGGAAGGTGGGCTCATCTTGGGCGGCTGCCCGAGGGGTCTCGGCATTACAACTCTGCCGAGCAGCTACGTGGTCAGGGGAGAACACGTTTGTAAATTTTTACAAATTTGATACCCTGGCAAAGGAGGACCTGGAGTTCTCTCATTCGGTGCTGCAGAGTCATCCGCACTCTCCCGCCCGTTTGGGAGCTTTGGTATAATCCCCATGGTCCTTTCAGGAACCCCAGCATCCACTTAGGACGATAGAGAAAATAAGAATTTACTTACCGATAATTCTATTTCTCGGAGTCCGTAGTGGATGCTGGGCGCCCATCCCAAGTGCGGATTATCTGCAATACTTGTACATAGTTATTGTTAACTAATTCGGGTTATTGTTTAGGAAGCCATCTTTCAGAGGCTCCTCTGTTATCATACTGTTAACTGGGTTTAGATCACAAGTTGTACGGTGTGATTGGTGTGGCTGGTATGAGTCTTACCCGGGATTCAAAATCCTCCCTTATTGTGTACGCTCGTCCGGGCACAGTACCTAACTGGAGTCTGGAGGAGGGTCATAGGGGGAGGAGCCAGTACACACCACCTGACCTGTAAAAGCTTTACTTTTGTGCCCTGTCTCCTGCGGAGCCGCTATTCCCCATGGTCCTTTCAGGAACCCCAGCATCCACTACGGACTCCGAGAAATAGAATTATCGGTAAGTAAATTCTTATTTTATAGCACAAAAGGTTGGACAAAGCTGAGTCCACGGAGTGTACAGGGAGTCAAGCCCTGCCTGCCACTATGTCGTAGGGACCTTCTGGGTCTCAAAAGCGCCCACTATCCCAAATGGTAGAGACACGGATTCTGACTCCAGTGTCAACTACGATGATGCAAAGTTACAGCCAAAATTGGCTAAAAGTATTCAATATATGATTATTGCAATAAAGGAAGTATTGCATATCACAGATGACCCCTCTGTCCCTGACATGAGGGTGCACATGTATAAGGAAAAGAAACCTGATATAACCTTTCCCCCATCTCATGAGCTGAACGAGTTATTTGAAAAGGCTTGGGAATCTCCAGACAAGAAACTGCAGATTCCTAAAAGGATTCTTATGGCGTATCCTTTCCCAACTAAGGACAGGATACGGTGGGAATCCTCCCCAAAGGGTGGACAAAGCATTGACATGTTTATCCAAAAAGGTAGCGCTGCCATCTCAGGATACGGCAACCCTCAGGGAACCTGCTGATCGCAAGCAGGAGACTACCTTTAAGTCCATTTATACACATTCTGGTACCTTACTCAGACCGGCGATAGCGTCGGCTTGGGTTTGTAGCGCTGTAGCAGCATGGACAGATACCTTATCGGCGGAACTTGATACCCTGGATAAGGATACCGTTTTATTGACCCTGGGTCATATTAAAGATGCTGTCTTATATATGAGAGATGCTCAAAGAGACATTGGCCTAATGGATTCTAGAGTCAACGATATGGCGATTTCTGCTAGACGAGTCCTATGGACTCGACAATGGACGGGTGATGCCGACTCGAAGAGTCATATGGAGGTTTTACCTTACAAGGGTGACGAATTGTTTGGGGAAGGTCTCTCGGACCTAGGCCCTCATACCGAGTCGTTCGCTCTGTAAATTTCTTCGCATCGCAGCGTTTTTCTGCTTAGTACGCATGCGCAATGTTCGCACTGCGACTGCGCCACGTAATTTTGCTATGAAGATAGGATTTTTACTCACGGCTTTTTCTTCGCTCCGGCGATCGTAGTGTGATTGACAGGAAATGGGTGTTTCTGGGCGGAAACACGGCGTTTTATGGGCGTGTGGATAAAAATGCTACCGTTTCCGGAAAAAACACAGGAGTGGCTGGAGAAACGGAGGAGTGTCTTGGCGAACGCTGGGTGTGTTTGTGACGTCAAACCAGGAACGACAAGCACTGAACTGATCGCAGATGCCGAGTAAGTCTGAAGCTACTCTGAAACTGCTAAGAAGTTTGTAATCGCAATATTGCGAATACATCGTTCGCAATTTTAAGAAGCTAAGATACACTCCCAGTAGGCGGCGGCTTAGCGTGTGCAACTCTGCTAAAATCGCCTTGCGAGCGATCAACTCGGAATGAGGGCCCTAGTTTCCACGGCCGGTAAATCAACTTTTTTGCCTTATGTTTCCTCACAGCCTAAGAAAGTGCCACATTATCAGATGCAGTCCTTTCGGTCGCATAAAAACAAGAGAGTACGGGGATCGTCCTTTCTTGCCAGAGGTAAGGGCAGGGGGAAAAAGCTGCCAACCACAGCTAGTTCCCAGGAGCATAAGTCCTCCCCGGCTTCTACAAAATCCACCGCATGACGCTGGGGCTCCGCTGAGGGAGTCCGCCCCAGTGGGGGCACGTCTTCGACTTTTCAGCCACATCTGGGTTCACTCACAGGTGGATCCCTGGGCAATTGAAATTGTTTCCCAGGGTTACAAGCTGGAATTCGAGGATTTTCACCAAGGTAATGGCGGAAATGATGGTGCTCCTGTGCAAGCAGGGTGTCACAATTATCCCGTACTTGGATGATCTCCTGATAAAAGCGAGATCACGAGAGCAGTTGCTGAACAGCGTATCACTCTCGCTGAAGGTGTTACAACAACACGGTTGGATTCTCAATATCCCGAAGTCACAGTTGGTTCCTACGACTCGTTTGCCCTTCTTAGGCATGATTCTGGATACGGACCAGAAAAGGGTTTATCTTCCGATAGAAAAGGCTCAGGTACTCATGACTCTGGTCAGGGACCTATTGAAGCCAAAAAGGCTGCCAGTGCATCACTGCACTCGAGTCCTGGGAAAGATGGTGGCGTCTTACGAGGCGAGGCTTGTCTTCACATCAACGTCCTGGAATTGAGGGCCATATACAACGCCCTTCGTCAAGCGGAGAATTTTCTTCGCGACTTACCAGTTCTGATTCAGTCAGACAACATCACCACAGTTGCTCATGTAAACCACCAAGGCGGAACAAAGAGCAGAGTGGCAATGGCGGAAGTCACCAGGATTCTTCGCTGGGTGGAAAATCATGTAAGCGCACTGACAGCAGTGTTCATTCCGGGAGTGGACAACTGGGAAGCAGACTTCCTCAGCAGTCACAATCTACATCCAGGAGAGTGGGGACTTCATCAGGAAGTCTTCGCACAGATTGCAAGTCAGTGGGGACTGCCCCAGATAGACATGATGGCGTCCCGCCTCAACAAGAAACTACAGATGTATTGCGCCAGGTCAAGAGACCTTCAGGCGGTGGCAGTGGACGCCCTGGTGACACCATGGGTGTTCCAGTCGGTCTATGTGTTTCCTCCTCTTCCTCTCATCCCCAAGGTATTGAGAATCATAAGAAGAAGAGGAATACAGACAATTCTCATTGTTCCAGATTGGCCGCAAAGGGCCTGGTATCTGGATCTGCAGGAAATGCTCACAGAAGATCCGTGGCCTTTTCCTCTAAGACAGGACCTGTTACAACAGGGGCCCTGTCTGTTCCAAGACTTACCGCGGCTGCGTTTGACGGCATGGCGGTTGAACACCGGATCCTAGCGGAAAAGGGCATTCCGGATGAGGTCATTCCTACTCTGATAAAGGCTAGGAAGGATGTGACAGCTAAACATTATCACCGTATATGGTGGAAGTATGTTTCTTGGTGTGAGTCTAGGAATGCTCCTCCGCAAGAATTCCATCTGGGCCGTTTCCTTCACTTCCTACAGACTGGAGTGAATTTGGGCCTAAAATTAGGCTCCATTAAGGTTCAGATTTCGGCCCTATCCATCTTCTTTCAGAAGGAATTGGCTTCTCTCCCAGAAGTACAGACTTTTGTGAAGGGGGTGCTGCATATTCAGCCTCCTTTTGTACCTCCAGTGGCACCCTGGGACCTTAACGTGGTGTTGCGGTTCCATAAGTCTCACTGGTTTGAACCACTTAAAACGGTGGAATTAAAATATCTCACTTGGAAAGTGGTCATGTTGTTAGCCTAGGCATCGGCTAGGCGTGGGTCGGACTTGGCGGCTTTGTCTCGCAAAAGCCCCTATATGGTTTTCCATGTGGATAGAGCAGAATTGCGGACTCGTCCTCAATTCTTGCCCAAGGTGGTTTCATCTTTTCATATAAACCAACCTATTGTGTTGCCTGTGGCTACGCGAGACTTGGAGGATTCCGAGTCCCTTGATGTGGTCAGGGCTTTGAAAATTTACGTGGCCAGAACAGCTCGGGTCAGAAAAACAGAGGCACTGTTTGTCCTGTATGCAGCCGACAAGGTTGGCGCTCCTGCTTCAAAGCAGACTATTGCTCGCTGGATCTGTAACACGATTCAGCAGGCTCATTCTACGGCAGGATTGCCGTTACCAAAATCGATAAAGGCCCATTCCACTAGGATGGTGGGCTCTTCTTGGGCAGCTGCCCGAGGGGTCTCGACATTACAGCTGTGCCAAGCTGCTACTTGGTCGGGTTCAAACACCTTTGCAAAGTTCTACAAGTTTGATACCCTGGCTGAGGAGGACCTCATGTTTGCTCAATCGGTGCTGCAGAGTCATCCGCACTCTCCCGCCCGTTTGGGAGCTTTGGTATAATCCCCATGGTCCTTAGGGAGTCCCCAGCATCCTCTAGGACGTAAGAGAAAATAAGATTTTAAACCTACCGGTAAATCTGTTTCTCCTAGTCCGTAGAGGATGCTGGGTCCCAGTGCGGACTAAATTCTGCAAGGCTTGTATATAGTTTTTGCTTACATAAGGGTTATTTTATAGTTTTGGTCAGTCTCGGACTGATGCTGTGTTGTTTCATACTGTTAACTGGTTCGTATATCCCAGGTTATACGTTGTGGATGGTGTGGGCTGGTATGAATCTTGCCCTTAGATCAGGGCTGGCCAAACCGGTCCTCGAGATCTACCAACAGTTCATGTTTTCCAGGCCTCCTGGAGATCTGTAGAATTGTCAGCTAGGAATGAATGTAGCACATCTTGATTAATAATGACTACACCTGTGCACCAGCTAGGTGGTCTGGAAAATGTGAACTGTTGGTAGATCTCGAGGACCGGTTTGGCCAGCCCTGCCTTAGATTAACAAAAATCCTTTCCTCGTACTGTCCACCTCCTCTGGGCACAGTTTCTCTAACTGAGGTCTGGAGGAGGGGCATAGAGGGAGGAGCCAGTGCACATCTATACCTTAAGTTATGTTTTAGTGCCCATGTCTCCTGAGGAGCCCGTCTATCCCCATGGTCCTTACGGAGTCCCCAGCATCCTCTACGGACTAGGAGAAAAAGATTTACCGGTAGGTTTAAAATGTTATCATTTAGGTGATCTGCTATTGCCTTGTCTCCCTCCACCAAATGCTCACTCTCTGTCTTAAGTCTACATTTGTTTTTCTCCTTTCACTTATATATTTAAAAAAAGTTTTGCCCCCTTTATCTACTGACTGGGCCATTTTCTCCTCAGCTTCTGCCTTTGCACGTCTGATCACTTTCTTAGCATCCTTCCATCTGTCAAGATACACCTCTTTGTCGTTATTATTTTGAGTCTGTTTGTATTTCCTAAAAGCCATCTTTTTTTGCTTTCACACTAATTGATACTTTTGTGAACCACACCGGCTTCCTTTTTCTGGCGCTTTTCCTAACCCTTTTGATACAAAGGTCGGTTGCACTTAGTATTGCACTTTTCAGTTTTTCCCACCTCTCCTGCACCCCTGCCAAATTCCTCCAGTCCGCCAATGAATCACTTAAACATCTCCCCATTTTTGCAAAGTCAGCATTTCTACAAATCCAAGACCTTTGTTTTTGTGTGACAGGAGTTGGATCCTGTCTTTATACTAAACCATACTGCTTGATGATCACTGGATCCCAGGTGCTCGCCCACATATATGTTGGATATCCTATCACCATTTGTAAGAATTAAATCTAATATTGAGTCTTTGCGAGTGGGCTCCCTCACCAATTGTTTGAGATGCTCCCTATAAGGAATGTAGAAACTTGCTACTTGCAGCTGAACTTGTCAAAGACCCCTCCCAATTTACATCAAGTAAATTAAAGTCTCCCATGATTATGACTCCTCCCTTTAAAGCCATTTTAGTGATGTCCAACAATAGGTTCCTGTCCAAACCCTGCTCCTGGCCTGGTGGTCTATAGATCACCCCAATGTGAATAATGTCCTCCCCGGTTTCTATGGTGACCCAAAGAGCCTCAGTTTTGTCTTCAATATTTTGTATTAAAAGTAGCATTTATGCTATTTTTTCACATACATTGCTACCTCTCCCCCTATTCTATCCTTCCTAAATAAATTGTATCCTGGTATAGCTATGTCCCAGTCATGATTTTCATTGCACCATGACTCTGTAATTGCCCTGGTCCACTGACCCTGAAGAGAGTGTTGCTCCAATACCGCTCCCCAGCCCCGCAGACTGGCCTCCGTCGTCAGAAGGACCCAGTTGGAGATCCAGAAGGGACAACCCCTGCTCAGTTGCTGGTCCTGTAGCCACCAGCTCAGTGAGAAGCGGACCTCCGAAGTCAAGGAGATCATGTGAGTCCTAATCCGGTGCGGCAGGCCGTCCCACTTGGAGAGTGTCAACCGCTGCAGAGAGCGAAAATTAAATTGAGCTTACTCTATCATGTCGAAAGCAGACACCATGAGGCCTAGTACTTGCATCGTCGAGTGTACCGACACACGAGGGCGAGAGAGTAAGCATCTTATCTTGTCCTGAAGTTTCAGGACTTTCTCCGGAGACAAAAACAACCTCTGGTTGTGGGTGTCCAGTAGCGCTCCCAGGTGCACCATGCTCTGAGCAGGGACCAGGGGAGATTTCTTCCAGTTGATGAGCCACCCGTGTGCTTGCAGGAATTGGACCGTCAGTTTCAGATGACAGAGGAGAACCCCGGGAGAGTTCACCAGGATCACCAAGTCGACTAGATACGTCAGGATCCTGATACACTGACGGCGGAGCAGAGCCATCATGACCTTGGTGAAAATTCTTGGAGCCGTGATCAGACCGAAAGGTAAGGCCTAGAATTGAAATTGTAGGTTGCCAATAGCAAACCGCAGGTATTGCTGATGCGACACTGCAATAGGTATATGCAGGTAAGCATCCTGTATGTCCAGGGATACCATATAGTCTTGGGCTCCAAAACAATAGAGCGAAACGTTTCCATACAGAATTTGGAAACTTTCACAAATTTGTTCAAAGACTTGAGGTTGAGAATGGGCCGAGAGGACCCATTCGGTTTCGGGACTAGGAACAGCGTGGAATAGTACCCACTGCCTCTCTAAGCCAGAGGCACCGGCACTATCACTCCTGTATCCAGGAGAGATTGTACCACCAAATGGAGAGTTTTTGCTTTTACCTGATCCGAAGGGATGTTTGTTGAGCAAAATTGGCGAGGGGGACTTTTCTTGAAAGAGATGACGACTTCCCTTACCCAGGCATCCGAAGTGGTCTGTAACCACGCCTGAGCAAACCGTAGAAGTCGGCCTCCCACCCTGGGATCCCCCAGGGGAGGCCTGCCTTGTAATGCAGTAGGTTTGTCTGTTTTGGAAGCAGGCTGACAGCCCAGGCACGTATAGGTTTGGACTTAGAGGTTTTGGAAGTGCGAGCCTGTTTCGGGTATGCCTGACCCTTTGCTTTACCTGGAGGTCGAAAGGAAGTACTCTTAGCCTTCGGAGCCAAAGGAGAAGTACTAGGCAGACCTGCAGTCTTAGCTGATGCCAAGTCAGCAACAATCTTGTTGAGATCTTCCCCGAAAAGAATGTTTCTCTTAAAAGGGATCACCTCCAAAGTCTTTTTAGAGTCCAGATCTACAGACCAGGACCGCAACCAGAGAATATGGTGAGCCAGAATGGACGTAGTAGATGCCTTGGCCACCAGGACACCTGCATCAGATGCCACCTCCTGAATATAATGAGAAGCTGTAATAATATATGAAAGACACTGTCTAGCATTATCAGGAAAATCCGACGGTAGTTCCGCTCCAACTTCCTGAATCTATGCTTTAATAGCTTTTGCTGCCCAAGAGGCCGCAATAGCGGGCCTATGCACAGCTCCAGCAAGAGTGTAAATGGACTTCAATCAACCCTCCACACGCTTATCTGTCGGTTCCTTTAGTGAAGTGACAGTAATGATAGGCAGAGCAGAGGACATCAACAGACGCACGACTTGTGAATCCACTGGCGGAGGTGTTCCCAATTTTTACTTAAATCTCCAGCGAGAGGATAACGTGTTAGCATCTTTTTAGACAGGGAAAATGTCATTCCTGGATTTTCCCAGGATTCTTGCCGAATATCAACTAAGTGGTCAGAATGAGGTAAAAATAAGAATTTACTCACCGGTAATTCTATTTCTCGTAGTCCGTAGTGGATGCTGGGGACTCCGTAAGGACCATGGGGAATAGACGGGCTCCGCAGGAGACTGGGCACTCTAAAGAAAGATCCAGTACTCTCTGGTGTGCCCTGGCTCCTCCCTCTATGCCCCTCCTCCAGATCTCAGTTAAGGAAACTGCCCGGAAGAGCTGACATTGCAAGGAAAGGATTTTGAAATCCAGGGTAAGACTCATACCAGCCACACCAATCACACTATACAACTTGTGATAACCTTACCCAGTTAACAATATGAACAACAACTGAGCATCACTCAACCGATGCCACATAAACATAACCCTTTGTTAAGCAATAACTATATACAAGTATTGCAGAAAGTCCGCACTTGGGACGGGCGCCCAGCATCCACTACGGACTACGAGAAATAGAATTACCGGTGAGTAAATTCTTATTTTCTCTAACGTCCTAGTGGATGCTGGGGACTCCGTAAGGACCATGGGGATTATACCAAAGCTCCCAATCGGGCGGGGGAGTGCGGATGACTCTGCAGCACCGAATGGGCCAACACAAGGTCCTCCTCAGCCAGGGTATCAAACTTATAGAATTTTGCAAATGTGTTTGAACCCGACCAAGTAGCAGCTCGGCAAAGCTGTAATGCCGGGACCCCTCGGGCAGCCGCCCAAGAAGAGCCCACTTTCCTTGTGGAATGGGCTTTCACTGATTTCGGCTGCGGCAATGCCGCCGCAGAATGAGCCTGCTGAATCGTGTTACAGATCCAGCGAGCAATAGTTTGCTTTGAAGCAGGAGCACCCAGCTTGTTGGATGCATACAGGATAAACAGCGAGTCAGTCTTCCTGACTCCAGCCGTTCTGGTTACATAAATCTTCAAAGCCCGGACTACGTCCAGCAACTTGGAGTCCTCCAAGTCATGAGTAGCCGCAGGCACCACAATAGGTTGGTTCAAATGAAAAGATGACACCACCTTTGGCAGAAACTGCGGGCGAGTCCGCAATTCTGCCCTGTCCATATGGAAAACCAGATAGGGGCTTTTACATGACAAACCCGCCAATTCTGATACACGCCTAGCTGAAGCTAAAGCCAACAGCATGACCACTTTCCACGTGAGATACTTTAGTTCCACGGTTTTAAGTGGCTCAAACCAGTGGGATTTCAGGAAATCCAACACCACGTTAAGATCCCAAGGTGCCACTGGTGGCACAAAAGGGGGTTGAATATGCAGCACTCCCTTAACAAACGTCTGAACCTCAGGCAGTGAAGCCAGTTCCTTTTGAAAGAAAATGGATAGGGCCGAAATCTGGACCTTTATGGATCCTAATTTTAGGCCCATAGTCACTCCTGATTGTAGGAAGTGCAGGAATCGACCCAGTTGGAATTCCTCTGTAGGGGCCTTCCTGGCCTCACACCAAGCAACATATTTTCGCCATATACGGTGATAATGTTTTGCTGTCACATCTTTCCTAGCCTTTATCAGCGTAGGAATAACTTCATCCAGAATGCCCTTTTCCGCTAGGATCCGGCGTTCAACCGCCATGCCGTCAAACGCAGCCGCGGTAAGTCTTGGAACAGACAGGGCCCTTGATGTAACAGGTCCTGTCTGAGAGGCAGAGGCCACGGGTCCTCTGTGAGCATTTCTTGCAGTTCCGGGTACCAAGTCCTTCTTGGCCAATCCGGAGCAATTAATATTGTTCTCACTCCTCTTTTTCTTACAATTCTCAGTACCTTGGGTATGAGAGGAAGAGGAGGAAACACATAGACCGACTGGAACACCCATGGTGTTACCAGTGCGTCCAAAGCTATCGCCTGAGGGTCCCACTATCATGACTAAGGTTTTTGTGAACCCGGTGCTAGCGAAGTCTGCGCGGGCGACTGGAGGACTACACGAATACCACCACTGACCTGGTTTTGGAAGTGTTGTGGACTCGGGGTCTCTTCCGGTGACTGGGAAGAGGAACCGCGGCAGAGATGGCCGAATCCAGGTTCTCCTCATGCAGGATGAGGTCGGCAGACAGGAAGCACGTGTGGGCGCTGAAGGTCTCCTGAAAGACAGAACTGGAAAGGCGCTGATGAATCAGTGAAGAATAACAGGTACAACTGTGCTAAAGGGCACGGGGTGCTTGGGGACACTGAGGTGCTTGGAGACACTGAGGTGCTTGGAGACACTGAGGTGCTTGGAGACACTGAGGTGCTTGGAGACACTGAGGTGCTTGGAGACACTGAGGTGCTTGGAGACACTGAGGTACTTGGAGACACTGAGGTACTTGGAGACACTGAGGTACTTGGAGACACTGAGGTGCGTAGAGGCACTGAGGTGCGTAGAGGCACTGAGGTGCGTAGAGGCACTGAGGTGCGTAGAGACACTGAGGTGCGTAGAGACACTGGGGTGCGTAGAGACACGAGTGCGTAGAGACACTGGGGTGCTGAGGCACGGAGGCACGGAGGTGCTGGAAGCACGGAGGTACTGAGGCACGGAGGTGCTGAGGCACGGAGGCACGGAGGTGCTGAGGCACGGAGATGCTGAGTCACGGAGATGCTGGAAGCACGGAGGCACGGAGGTGCTGGAAGCACGGAGGTACTGAGGCACGGAGGTGCTGAGGCACGGAGATGCGGAGTCACGGAGGTGCTGGAAGCACGGAGGCACGGAGGTGCTGGAAGCACGGAGGTACTGAGGCACGGAGGTGCTGAGGCACGGAGATGCGGAGTCACGGAGGTGCTGGAAGCACGGAGGCACGGAGGTGCTGGAAGCACGGAGGTACTGAGGCACGGAGGCACGGAGGTCCTGAGGCACGGAGGTACTGAGGTGCTGAGGCACGGAGATGCTGAGTCACGGAGGTGCTGGAAGCACGGAGGCACGGAGGTGCTGGAAGCACGGAGGTACTGAGGCACGGAGGTCCTGAGGCACGGAGGTACTGAGGTGCTGAGGCACGGAGATGCTGAGTCACGGAGGTGCTGGAAGCACGGAAGTACTGAGCTCTGGAGATCCCAACTACAACAGTAGTAAAACTGAAACACGACAGCTGTGGTTTTCAGTGGAGAACATGGAATTCAGTACTGTGCCTTTAAGACGAAACATTGCAGCTGTGCCTTTACATTGAGACTCAGGGAAATGGTGAAATCAAATGGCAACACACAAGTAACCATACAGGAACAAGGGAACAGAGTTTCCACAGGAACTTAGGTACAATGGTTACCTTAAGGGAGCTCAGCATAAAGACTCTCACAAGGCTGTATGTGACACGAGGAAATGGCCCAGATTCCAACTCAGCCTCCTGATTTATACTTCCTGGTCCTTGATGATTGGTGGGCAGGATTAGGTGATGTCACTGTCATGTGACTACTCTAGCCAAGGCTGTGATGTAGAATGAGGCCTAGCAGGCCAAGAGAACACTGAAGCCTGGACTTCTGCAAAACACAGGATGCTTGCTTTTAGATTACTGAATTCAGCCTCACACAGGAGATCACCACAGGTGGAGCTGATTACCTCTCGGGCAGAGAACTCAGGAAACTCAGTGCTGACAAGCTGTTTAACTCCGTGAGTGAAAAGACACAGGATCCAGGACAGAAAGCAGGGGTAAGTCACCAAATATGAGAATTATAGTCAAGATTGTGACAGTATCCCCCTCTTCGAGGGTGGACTCCGGACACCCATCTAATCTTAGGGGAACTTGAGAAATTCATACAGAAGAATTTAGGACCTTCGTTGATGCCTCTTCTTCTTATGGGAACGTTTGGTTTTGACCAAGGACCGCGGGATCTCCTGTAAAGAAAAACCTTCCTTAGAAAACATGGGGGCTCCCAAGAAAGGAGTAGCATCATGGACTGGATCAAATTCAGAGTCTGAGTCCAAGTCTAATGGAAGATATGAATCTCCCATAGATACACAGTTTGCAGATGAAAATGAGGTGCACTGGAGATTTAAATTCTCTGGGCTAGGAGAGACTCCAACATGAGCAATTTTAATGGTCGGATTCTTACTGAAGGAGATTCTTAGATTATCCCTGGGAGGACAGCACAAACTTCCTTCTGCATTCCCTTTAGAGCCTGATTTCTTTACCGAGTCAGATTCCATAGGTTTAGGACCAAATTCTTTAACCACAGCATTACTAAAATTCTGTAAGTCATGGAACACAGGATCATTACTCTCAAAAAGCATGTTGGCCCACTCCAAAGCTCTTCCTCTGAATGCCAGGAACAGATATCGAGTAACGTTGGAAGGAGTTACTGCACCTGAAGGATCAGACTCCATCAGAGACAGAAATTGTTCAACCAAAGCGGCATATTGCAGTAAATCTCCATCGAAGTAAATAGGTGGTAAACCATCAGACGAAAGCTTAGAGGCTGAAACTGGAGAAATCTTTGACTGGACGAGTAGGACTGGATTGGATCCGGGGATGCTTGAATTGGCTTGAACCAAAGGAGACTGACCAGGCTGGTCCTGGAGTAACACTGGACCGGCTGGAACCGGAACGAACTGACCAGGCGGAGCCTGGAGTATTGCTGGACCGGCTGGAACCGGAACGGACTGGCCAAGCTGGGCCTGGAGTATTGCTGGACCGGCTGGAACCGGGACGGACTGACCAGGCTGGGCCTGGAGTATTGCTGGACCGGCTGGAACCGGGACGGACTGAGTCCTTTCTTCACGGGGCTGAACCAAGGCAGGAGCCCCCACTTCACGGGGCTGGGCTGAGGCAAGAGCCCCCACTTCACGGGGCTGGGCTGAGGCAAGAGCCCCCACTTCACGGGGCTGGGCTGAGGCAAGAGCCCCCACTTCACGGGGCTGGGCTGAGGCAAGAGCCCCCACTTCACGGGGCTGGGCTGCGCTCTGAAGGCTCTCTGGCTGGGCAGCGCTCTGAAGGCTCTCTGGCTGGGCAACGCTCTGAAGGCTCTCTGGCTGGGCAGCGCTCTGAAGGCTCTCTGGCTGGGCAGCGCTCTGAAGGCTCTCTGGCTGGGCAGCGCTCTGAAGGCTCTCTGGCTGGGCAGCGCTCTGAAGGCTCTCTGGCTGGGCAGCACTCTGTAGACCCTCTGGCTGGGCAGCACTCTGTAGACCCTCTGGCTGGGCAGCACTCTGTAGACCCTCGGATCCCCTTCCTGGGGCTGTACCCTCGGAACCCCCTCCTGGGGCTGGACCCTCTGAAGAACCCCCTCCTGGGGCTGTGCCCTCTGAAGAACCCCCTCCTGGGGCTGGACGCTCTGAACCCCTCACTGGGGCTGGACGCTCTGAACCCCTCACTGGGGCTGGACGCTCTGAACCCCTCACTGGGGCTGGACGCTCTGAAGAACCCCTTCTTGGGGCTGGACACTCTGAAGAACCCCTTCTTGGGGCTGGACACTCTGAAGACGCCCCCCCTGGGGCTGAAGACACGGACGCCCCCCCTGGGGCTGGACACTCTGAAGACGCCCCTCCTGGGGCTAGACACTTTGAAGACGCCCCTCCTGGGGCTGGACACTTTGAAGACGCCCCTCCTGGGGCTAGACACTCTGAAGACGCCCCTCCTGGGGCTGGACACTCTGAAGACGCCCCTCCTGGGGCTGGACACTCTGAAGACGCCCCTCCTGGGGCTGGACACTCTGAAGACGCCCCTCCTGGGGCTGGACACTCTGAAGACGCCCCTCCTGGGGCTGGACACTCTGAAGACGCCCCTCCTGGGGCTGGACACTCTGAAGACGCCCCTCCTGGGGCTGGACACTCTGAAGACGCCCCTCCTGGGGCTGGACACTCTGAAGACGCCCCTCCTGGGGCTGGACACTCTGAAGACGCCCCTCCTGGGGCTGGACACTCTGAAGACGCCCCTCCTGGGGCTGGACACTCTGAAGACGCCCCTCCTGGGGCTGGACACTCTGAAGACGCCCCTCCTGGGGCTGGACACTCTGAAGACGCCCCTCCTGGGGCTGGACACTCTGAAGACGCCCCTCCTGGGGCTGGACACTCTGAAGACGCCCCTCCTGGGGCTGGACACTCTGAAGACGCCCCTCCTGGGGCTGAAGACACGGACGCCCCCCCTGGGGCTGGACACTCTGACTCCTCTGTGACTCTAAATGGCTTGAATATTCTTCTCTGGACACCCAACTTGGGATAAGGTCTTTTAATCACCGGACCCCAGTCATAAATTTGAGTCTCTTTCCGAGTAGCCATCTTGATACCCCCGTCAGCAGTAGCAGGATCGGCTACTGTGGATGACTTGTAGACATGAGCACTGTGATACTGCGATTTGTCACCATTCCCTGGCTTGCGAAGAATGCAGTCTTTAACAAAATGACCGGAATTTCCACAGTAAAGACAGAGGTGTAGCTCCCTACGCCGCTGACGTTCAGCTTCAGAGAGCTTGGGCCGTGGATAGCTCTGATGAACAACTTTTCCTTGCACAGAGGAAGAGACTCTATTAACTGGTTGGGACAAAACAGGATCAACAACGTTGGTAGTATTCCTGAGGAGATCAGGCATTACAGAGAGAATACTAGGCAAAAGTTCTTGTAACTGTAATAACATCTGGTAGAATATCTGCAGTTGGTCAGGAGTCTTAGAGCAGAAGGTCAGAGAATCTCTGGAGAAAGAATTCCGCTGCAGACACTGTGCCAATTGATGCTGAGTCGACTCCAGACCTTCCAAGCGTCCTGCAATATTGCTTAGGAGGTCCTGCGTCAGACAAACACTTTCGGCCGGGTCCATGGGGCCATTTCCTACTATCATGACTAAGGTTTTTGTGAACCCGGTGCTAGCGAAGTCTGCGCGGGCGACTGGAGGACTACACGAATACCACCACTGACCTGGTTTTGGAAGTGTTGTGGACTCGGGGTCTCTTCCGGTGACTGGGAAGAGGAACCGCGGCAGAGATGGCCGAATCCAGGTTCTCCTCATGCAGGATGAGGTCGGCAGACAGGAAGCACGTGTGGGCGCTGAAGGTCTCCTGAAAGACAGAACTGGAAAGGCGCTGATGAATCAGTGAAGAATAACAGGTACAACTGTGCTAAAGGGCACGGGGTGCTTGGGGACACTGAGGTGCTTGGAGACACTGAGGTGCTTGGAGACACTGAGGTGCTTGGAGACACTGAGGTGCTTGGAGACACTGAGGTGCTTGGAGACACTGAGGTGCTTGGAGACACTGAGGTACTTGGAGACACTGAGGTACTTGGAGACACTGAGGTACTTGGAGACACTGAGGTGCGTAGAGGCACTGAGGTGCGTAGAGGCACTGAGGTGCGTAGAGGCACTGAGGTGCGTAGAGACACTGAGGTGCGTAGAGACACTGGGGTGCGTAGAGACACGAGTGCGTAGAGACACTGGGGTGCTGAGGCACGGAGGCACGGAGGTGCTGGAAGCACGGAGGTACTGAGGCACGGAGGTGCTGAGGCACGGAGGCACGGAGGTGCTGAGGCACGGAGATGCTGAGTCACGGAGATGCTGGAAGCACGGAGGCACGGAGGTGCTGGAAGCACGGAGGTACTGAGGCACGGAGGTGCTGAGGCACGGAGATGCGGAGTCACGGAGGTGCTGGAAGCACGGAGGCACGGAGGTGCTGGAAGCACGGAGGTACTGAGGCACGGAGGTGCTGAGGCACGGAGATGCGGAGTCACGGAGGTGCTGGAAGCACGGAGGCACGGAGGTGCTGGAAGCACGGAGGTACTGAGGCACGGAGGCACGGAGGTCCTGAGGCACGGAGGTACTGAGGTGCTGAGGCACGGAGATGCTGAGTCACGGAGGTGCTGGAAGCACGGAGGCACGGAGGTGCTGGAAGCACGGAGGTACTGAGGCACGGAGGTCCTGAGGCACGGAGGTACTGAGGTGCTGAGGCACGGAGATGCTGAGTCACGGAGGTGCTGGAAGCACGGAAGTACTGAGCTCTGGAGATCCCAACTACAACAGTAGTAAAACTGAAACACGACAGCTGTGGTTTTCAGTGGAGAACATGGAATTCAGTACTGTGCCTTTAAGACGAAACATTGCAGCTGTGCCTTTACATTGAGACTCAGGGAAATGGTGAAATCAAATGGCAACACACAAGTAACCATACAGGAACAAGGGAACAGAGTTTCCACAGGAACTTAGGTACAATGGTTACCTTAAGGGAGCTCAGCATAAAGACTCTCACAAGGCTGTATGTGACACGAGGAAATGGCCCAGATTCCAACTCAGCCTCCTGATTTATACTTCCTGGTCCTTGATGATTGGTGGGCAGGATTAGGTGATGTCACTGTCATGTGACTACTCTAGCCAAGGCTGTGATGTAGAATGAGGCCTAGCAGGCCAAGAGAACACTGAAGCCTGGACTTCTGCAAAACACAGGATGCTTGCTTTTAGATTACTGAATTCAGCCTCACACAGGAGATCACCACAGGTGGAGCTGATTACCTCTCGGGCAGAGAACTCAGGAAACTCAGTGCTGACAAGCTGTTTAACTCCGTGAGTGAAAAGACACAGGATCCAGGACAGAAAGCAGGGGTAAGTCACCAAATATGAGAATTATAGTCAAGATTGTGACACCCTTGACCTGGCGCAATATCTTTTTAGCTTTTTGTTGAGGCGGGACGCCATCATGTCCACCTGTGGCAGTTCCCACTGCTGTGCAATCTGCAGAAGACCTCTTGATGAAGTCCCCACTCTCCCGAGTGGAGATCGTGTCTGCTGAGGAAGTCTGCTTCCCAGTTGTCCACTCCCGGAATGCACACCGCTGACAGTGCTTGCACGTGATTCTCTGCCCAACGAAGAATCCTGGTGGCTTCCGCCATCGCCATTCTGCTTCTTGTGCCGCCCTGACGGTTTACATGAGCCACTGCGGTGATGTTGTCTGACTGAATCAGCACCGGTTGGTTGCGAAGCAGAGGCTCCGCTTGACTCAGGGCGTTGTATATGGCCCTTAGTTCCAGGATATTTATGTACAGACAAGCCTCCCGACTTGACCACAACCCTTGGAAGTTTCTTCCCTAAGTGACTGCCCCCCATCCTCGGAGGCTCGCATCCGTGGTCCCCAGGACCCAGTCCTGTATGCCGAACATGCGGCCCTCGAGAAGGTGAGCACTCTGCAGCCACCACAGAAGAGACACCCTGGCCCTCGGGGACAGGGTGATCAGCCGATGCATCTGAAGATGCGATCCGGACCACTTGTCCAACAGATCACACTGAAAGATCCTTGCATGGAACCTGCCGAAGGGGATTGCTTCGTATGAGGCCACCATCTTTCCCAGGACTCGCGTGCAGTGATGCACCGACACCTGTTTCGGTTTTAAGAGGCCTCTGACTACAGTCATGAGCTCTTGAGCCTTCTCTGCTGGGAGAAACACCTTCTTCTGGTCCGTGTCCAGAATCATGCCCAGAAAGGGCAGACGCGTCGTAGAAATCAGCTGTGATTTTGGGATATTCAGAATCCAGCCATGCTGTTGCAACACTTCCTGAGAGTGTGCGCTACGCTGATCAACAACTGCTCTCTGGACCTCGCCTTTATGAGATCGTCCGAATATGGGATAATTGTGACTCAGGAGCACCATCATTTCCGCCATTACCTTGGTAAATATTCTCGGTGCCATGGAGAGCCCAAACGGCAACGTCTGGAATTGGTAATGACAGTCCTGTACCACAAATCTGAGGTACTCCTGATGAGGTGGATAAATAGGGACATGCAAGTAAGCATCCTTGATGTCCAGAGACACCATAAAATCCCCCTCTTCCAGGCTTGCAATGACCGCTCTGAGCGATTCCATTTTGAACTTGAATGTCCTCAGATAAATGTTCAGGGATTTTAAATTCAAGATAGGTCTGACCGAACCGTCCGGTCCCGGAATTACAAACATAGTTGAATAGTAACCCCTTACCTGTTGAAGGGGAGGAACCTTTACAACCACCGGCTGGAGGTATAGCTTGTGAATTGCTGCCAGCACTACCTCTCTTTCCATGGGGGAAGCTGGCAAGGCCGATTTTAGGTAACGGTGAGGGGGCGTCACCTCGAATTCCAGCTTGTATCCCTGAGACACAACTTGTATAGCCTAAGGATCCGCCCGTGAGTGAACCCACTGGTGGCTGAAATGTCGGAGACGCGCCCCCACAGCTCCTGGCTCCGCCTGTGGAGCCCCAGCGTCATGGGGTGGATTTAGTGCCTCTGGCAAGAAAAGATGCACCTCTGACTTTCTTGCTCTTTTGCGAACGAAAGGACTGCATTTGGTAATACGGTGCTTTCTTAGGCTGTGGAGGGACATAAGGCAAGAAATTTGACTTCCCAGCCGTAGCTGTGGAAACTAGGTCTGCGAGACCGTCCCCAAACAATTCCTCACCCTTATAAGGTAAAACCTCCATGTGTTTTTTAGAGTCGGTATCCCCTGTCCATTGGCGAGTCCATAAGACCCTTCTGGCAGAAATGGACATTGCGTTTACTCTAGAGCCCAGCAGGCAAATGTCCCTCTGGGCATCCCGCATATATAGGACCGCGTCCTTGATATGTGCCAGGGTCATTAGAACAGAGTCTCTGTCGAGGGTATCTAACTCCTCAGACAGAGTATACGTCCATGCTGCTACCGCACTACACATCCAGGCCGAAGCAATTGCTGGCCTCAGCAGTGTACCAGAATGTGTGTAAACAGACTTCAGGATAGCTTCCTGCTTCCTATCCGCAGGATCCTTTAGGGCGGCCGTATCCTGAGACGGTAGGGCCACCTTTTTAGACAAGCGCGTCAACGCCTTGTCTACCCTGGGTGAGGATTCCCAGCGTAACCTGTCCATTGGCGGGAAAGGATACGCCATCAGTAATCTTTTGGAAATTACTTGCTTCCTATTAGGGGAATCTCATGCTTTTTCACATAATTCATTCAATTCATGTGGCGGGGGAAAAGTCACTTCTTGCTTTTTCTCCCCATACATATAAATCCTCTTGTCAGGGACAGGAATTTCCTCAGAAATGTGTAATACATCCTTCATTGCTACAATCATGTAGCGGATAGCTTTAGTCATTTTAGGCTGCAACTTTGCATCATCATCGTCGTCGACACTGGAATCTGATTCCGTGTCGACATCTGTGTCAACTAACTGGGATATTGGGCGCTTTTGAGACCCTGACGGCCTCAGCGCTGTGGGAGCAGGCATAGGTTGAGACTCCGACTATCCCAAGGCTACAGCTTTATCCAATCTGTTATGTAAGGAGCTTACATTATCATTTAACACCTTCCACATATCCATCCAATCTGGTGTCGGCCCCGTCGGGGGCGACACCACATCTGTTTGCACTTGTTCTGCCTCCACGTATGCTTCCTCATCAAACATGTCGACACAGGCATACCGACACACCGCACACATACAGGGAATGCTCTGACTGAGGACAGGACCCCACAAAGGCTTTTGGGGAGACAGAGAGAGAGTATGCCAGCACACACCACAGCGCTATATAACCCAGGGATTACACTGTACCTTAGTGTTTACCCAGTAGCTGCCGTATATATATATATATATATATATATATATATCTGCGCCTAACTTTATGTGCCCCCCCTCTCTTTTTTACCCTCTATTGCACCTGTATACTGCAGGGGAGAGCCTGGGGAGCGAGTGAAGCTGTGAAGAGAAAATGGCGCTGGTGTGCTGAGGAAGAAGGCCCCGCCCCCTCAGCGGCGGGCTTCTGTCCCGCTTCTTATGTGTAAAAATGGCGGGGGCTCGTACATATATACAGTGCCTGACTGTATATATGTATACTTTTGCCATCAGGTATCTTAATTGCTGCCCAGGGTGCCCCCCCCCCCTGCGCCCTGCACCCTACAGTTACCAGAGTGTGCGGGTGTGCTGCGGGAGCAATGGCGCACAGCTGCAGTGCTGTGCGCTACCTTTAGTGAAGACAGGAGTCTTCTGCCGCCGATTTCGATGTCTTCTTGCTTCTGAACTTCTGGCTCTGCGAGGGGGACGGCGGCGCGGCTTCGGGAACGGACGATCAAGGTTAGGTACCGGTGTTCGATCCCTCTGGAGCTAATGGTGTCCAGTAGCCTAAGAAGCGCAACCTAGCTGCAGTTAGTAGGTTTGCTTCTCTCCCCTCAGTCCCACGTAGCAGAGAGTCTGTTGCCAGCAGAAGCTCTCTGAAAATAAAAAACCTGACAAAATACTTTCTTTTCTAGCAAGCTCAGGAGAGCCCACTAGGAGCACCCAGCTCTGGCCGGGCACAGATTCTAACTGAGGTCTGGAGGAGGGGCATAGAGGGAGGAGCCAGTGCACACCAGATCGTACTGAATCTTTCGTTAGAGTACCCAGTCTCCTGCGGAGCCCGTCTATTCCCCATGGTCCTTACGGAGTCTCCAGCATCCACTAGGACGTTAGAGAAATTAATTTAGTAACCTTCTGACGTTTAAACTTATCTGGTTTCTTAAGAGGTAGCTGGAGGCTCTTCGTGATCATCGATTTGAAGAATCAGGCTGATAGCCTCCAAGAGGTCAGGAACATCCACATGTGTCAGAGACTCCCCATCAGAAGCATCTGCATCAGTGTTTGAAGGGTCAGTGTAAGCGCCATCTTCATCGGACGAGGTACCCGAAA
This sequence comes from Pseudophryne corroboree, assembly GCF_028390025.1. NCBI lineage: Eukaryota > Metazoa > Chordata > Amphibia > Anura > Myobatrachidae > Pseudophryne > Pseudophryne corroboree. Next base: position 792,885,608 of record NC_086449.1, on the reverse strand, counting down.
CATGTGTGGATTGTGAAGAAGTAATGGCCCGTTTAGATGACCCCTTGGTCTTAGTCGCGCTAGAGTCAGGATTCTGCTTAGCCAGAGACTGATTTACTTGCTGTAATTGAGAAGACAGAGTATCTGCCCATGGCGGATTAACTGCAGGGGCAATATGTGGCTGTAATGGCACAGGAGGTCCCATAGGGGGCGTAAGTCTATTTACTAGCGTAGTCAGTAAATTAGAGAAAGCAGCCCAAGGTGGATCTTGATTTGCACCCGTTGCTGCAGACTGACCATGGGGTATAGAGCCCCCAGTACCTGAACCCTCAGCTGCTATGTTTTCCTCCGAGCAATCCATGGCGTCAGCACTGCATGGTGCAGGATCAGCCATTGATTTACCACCCTGTTTAGCAGACATTATATGTAAGCGTAACTCAATGGTGAAATAGTACAAAATAAGCAAAAAACCTGACAAAAAAAACCCTGTATAATGTGACTGCAAAGCAGAGCACAAATAATAAGAATTTACTTACCGATAATTCTATTTCTCGGAGTCCGTAGTGGATGCTGGGGTTCCTGAAAGGACCATGGGGGATAGCGGCTCCGCAGGAGACAGGGCACAAAAGTTAAGCTTTAGGATCAGGTGGTGTGCACTGGCTCCTCCCCCTATGACCCTCCTCCAAGCCTCAGTTAGGATACTGTGCCCGGACGAGCGTACACAATAAGGAAGGATTTTGAATCCCGGGTAAGACTCATACCAGCCACACCAATCACACTGTACAACCTGTGATCTGAACCCAGTTAACAGTATGAGAACAGAGGAGCCTCTGAAAGATGGCTCACTACAACAATAACCCGATTTAGTTAACAATAACTATGTACAAGTATTGCAGATAATCCGCACTTGGGATGGGCGCCCAGCATCCACTACGGACTCCGAGAAATAGAATTATCGGTAAGTAAATTCTTATTTTCTCTATTGTCCTAGTGGATGCTGGGGTTCCTGAAAGGACCATGGGGATTATACCAAAGCTCCCAAACGGGCGGGAGAGTGCGGATGACTCTGCAGCACCGAATGAGAGAACTCCAGGTCCTCCTTAGCCAGGGTATCAAATTTGTAGGATTTTACAAACGTGTTCTCCCCCGACCACGTAGCCGCTCGGCAAAGTTGTAAAGCCGAGACCCCTCGGGCAGCCGCCCAAGATGAGCCCACCTTCCTTGTGGAATGGGCATTTACATATTTTTGGCTGTGGCAAGCCTGCCACAGAATGTGCAAGCTGAATTGTACTACAAATCCAACGAGCAATAGTCTGCTTAGAAGCAGGGGCACCCAGCTTGTTGGGTGCATACAGGATTAAACAGCAAGTCAGATTTCCTGACTCCAGCCGACCTGGAAAACTATATTTTCAGGGCCCTGACAACATCCAGCAACTTGGAGTCCTCCAAGTCCCTAGTAGCCGCAGGTACCACAATAAGCTGGTTCAGGTGAAACGCTGACACCACCTTAGGGATAAACTGGGGACGAGTCCGCAGCTTTGCTCTGTCCGAATGGACAATCAGATATGGCTTTGTGAGACAAAACTGCCAATTTTGACACTCGCCTGGCCGAGGCCAGGACCAACCGCATGTTCACTTTCCATGTGAGATATATCAAATCCACAGATTTGAGTGGTTTAAACCAATGTGATTTTTGGAATCCCCAAAACTACGTTGAGATCCCCCAGTGCCACTGGAGACATCAAAAGGGGTTGTATATGCAGTACTCCCTTGACAAACTTCTGGACTTCAGGAACTGAAGCCAATTCTTTCTGGAAGAAAATCGACAGGCCGAAATTTGAACCTTAATGGACCCCAATTTGAGGCCCATAGACACTCCTGTTTGCAGGAAATATAGGAATTAACCTAGTTGAAATTCTTCCGTGAAGCCTTCCTGGCCTCACACCATGGAACATATTTTCACCTAAACTGTGATAATGTTGTGCGGTCACCTCCTTCCTGGCTCTGACCAGGGTAGGGATGACCTCTTCCGGAATGCCTTTTTCCCTTAGGAGACGGTGTTCACCCGCCCCTGCGTCAACGCAGCTGCGGTAAGTCTTGGAACAGACATGATTCTTGCTGAATCAAGACCCTTCTTATCTCTTGAAGTTCCGGTTACCAAGTCCTTCTTGGCCAAACCGGAGCCACGAGTATAATTCTTACTCCTCTCCTTCCTATAATTCTCAATACCCTGGGTATGAGAGGCAGAGGAGGGAACACATACCCGACTGGTACACCCACGGTGTTACCAGAGCGACCCAGCTATTGCCTGAGGGTCTCTTGACCTGGTGCTTCAGGTGGGACGCCATCTTATGACCACCTTTGGTCTTTCCCAACGGTTTACAATCATGTGGAAACTTCCAGATGAAGTTCCCACTTTTCCGAGTGGAATTCATTCCTGCTGAGGAAATTCAGTTTTCCACTCCCGGAATGAACACTGCTGACAGTGTTATCACATGATTTTTCGCTCAGCGAAAAGTTCTTGCTGTCATTGCCCTCCTGCTTCTTGTGCCGCCCCGTCTGTTTACGTGGGCGACTGCCATGATGATGTCCGACCAGATCAGCACCGACTGACTTTGAAGCAGAGGTCTTCCTAGGCTCAGAGTATTGTAAATTGCTCTTAGCTCCAGTATATTCATGTGGAGAAAAGTCTCCAGACTTGACCACACTCCTTGGAAATTTCTTCCCTGTGTGACTGCTTCCCAGCCTCTCAGGCTGGCATCCGTGGTCACCAGAACACAGTCCTGAATGCTGAATGTGCTGTCCTCTAGAAGATGAGCACTCTGCAGCCCCCACAGAAGAGATACCCTTGTCCTTGGAGACAGGATTATCTGCTGATGCATCTGAAGATGCGATCCGGACCATTCGTCCAGCAAATCCCCCTGAAAATTTTTTGCGTGAGATCTGCCGAATGGAATTGCTTCGTAAGAAGCCACCATTTTTCCCAGGACTCCTGTGCATTGATGCACTGATACTTGGCCTGGTTTTAGGAGGTTTCAAACTAGTTCGAATAGCTCCCTGGCTTTCTCCTCCAGGAGAGACACCTTTTTCTGGACTATGCCCAGAATCATTCCTAGGAACAGCAGACGTATCGTCTGAAAAACGCTGCGACTTTTGGAATATTTAGAATCCACTCGTGCTGTCGTAGAACTACTTTAGATAGTGCTATTCCGACCTCCAACTGTTCTCTGGACCTTTCCCTTTTCAGGATATCGTCCAAGTAAGGGATAATTAAGATGCCCTTTTCTTTGAAGATAATCATCTTTTCGGCCATTACCTTGGTAAAGGCCCGGGGTGCCGTGGATAATTCAACGGCAGCGTCAGAAACTGATATTGACAGTTCTGTACCACGAACCATAGGTACCCTTGTTGAGAAGGGCAAATTTGGACATGGAGGTAATCCTTGATGTCCAGGGACACCATATAGTCCCCTTTTTTCCGGTTCGCTATCACTGTTCTGAGTGACTCCATCTTGATTTGAACCTTTGTATGTAAGTGTTCAAAGATTTCAGATTTAGAATATGTCTCACCAAGCCGTCTGGCTTCAGTAACACAATATAGTGTGGAAGACTAATACCCTTTTCCTTGATTGTAGGAGGGGTACTTTGATTATCACCTGCTGGAAATACAGCTTGTGAATTTTTTCCAATACTGCCTCCCTGTCGGAGGGAGCCTTTGGTAAAGCAGACTTCAGGAACCTGCGAGGAAAAGATGTCTCGAATCTCCAAACTGTACCCCTGGGATAATACTTTGTACGATCTAGGGGTCAACTTGCGAGTGATCCCACTGCACGCTGAGACTCTTGAGACGACCCCCCACCTCACCTGAGTCAGCTTGCACGGCCCCAGCGTCCTGCTGAGGACTTGGCAGACTCGGTGGAGGGCTTCTGTTCCTGGAAAGGGGCTGCCTTCTGCAGTCTACTTCCCTTTCCTCTATGTCTGGGCAGATATGACTGGCCTTTTGCCCGCATGCCCTTATGGGAACGGAAGGATTGAGGCTGAAAAGACAGTGTCCTTTTCTGCTGAGATGTGACTTGGGGTAAAAAGGTTGGATTTCCCAGCTGTTGCCGTGGCCCCCAGGTCCGATGGACCGACCCCAAGTACCTCCTCTCCTTTATACGACCATACTTTCATGTGCCGTATGGGATCTGCATCACCTGACCACTGTCGTGTCCATAACATCTTCTGGCAGATAATGGACAACGCACTTATCTTGATGCCAGAGTGCAAATATCCCTCTGTGCATCTCGCATATATATATATATATATATATAGACTGCATCCTATTAAATGCTCTATATCACTAAAATATTTTCAGTCAGGGAATCCGACCAAGCCAACCCAGCACTGCATTTCCAGGCTGAGGCGATCGCTGGTCGCAGTATAACCACCGTATGTGTGTATATACTTTTTAGGATATTACTCCAGCTTCATATCAGCTGGCTCCTTGAGGGCGGCCGTATCTGGAGACGGTAACGCCACATGATAAGCGTGTGAGCGCCTTATCCACCCTAAGGGGTGTTTCCCAACACGCCCTAACTTCTGGCGGGAAAAGGTATAACGCCAATATTTGCTATCGGGGTAAACCCACGCCTCATCACACACTTCATTTTATTTTATCTGATTCAGGAAAAACTACGGTAGTTTTTTCACTCCCACATAATACCCATCTTTGTGGTACTTGTAGTATCAGAAATATGTAACACCTCCTTCATTGCCCTTAACGTGTGGCCCTAATGAGGAATACGTTTGTTTATTCACCGTCGACACTGGATTCAGTGTCCGTGTCAGTGTCTGTGTCGACCGACTAAGGCCTTAAACGGTCGTTTTAAACCCCTGACGGTGTTTTTGAGACGTCTGGACCGGTACTAATTGTTTGTCGGCCGTCTCATGTCGTCAACCGACCTTGCAGCGTGTTGACATTATCACGTAATTCCCTAAATAAGCCATCCATTCCGGTGTCGACTCCCTAGAGAGTGACATCACCATTACAGGCAATTGCTCCGCCTCCTCACCAACATCGTCCTCATACATGTCGACACACACGTACCGACACACCAGCACACACACAGGGAATGCTCTGATAGAGGACAGGACCCACTAGCCCTTTGGAGAGACAGAGGGAGAGTTTGCCAGCACACACCAAAAACGCTATAATTATATAGGGACAACCTTATATAAGTGTTTTCCCTTATAGCATCTTTATATATATATTTCTAACGCCAAATTAGTGCCCCCCCTCTCTGTTTTAACCCTGTTTCTGTAGTGCAGTGCAGGGGAGAGCCTGGGAGCCTTCCCTCCAGCCTTTCTGTGAGGGAAAATGGCGCTGTGTGCTGAGGAGATAGGCCCCGCCCCTTTTTCGGCGGGCTCGTCTCCCGCTCTTCAACGGATTCTGGCAGGGGTTAAATATCTCCATATAGCCCCCGGAGGCTATATGTGAGGTATTTTTTGCCAAATAACAGGTTTCCATTGCTGCCCAGGGCGCCCCCCCCCCAGCGCCCTGCACCCTCAGTGACTGCCGTGTGAAGTGTGCTGAGAGCAATGGCGCACAGCTGCAGTGCTGTGCGCTACCTTAAGAAGACTGAAGAGTCTTCTGCCGCCGATTTCTGGACCTCTTCTCTTTTCGGCATCTGCAAGGGGGCCGGCGGCGCGGCTCCGGTGACCCATCCAGGCTGTACCTGTGATCGTCCCTCTGGAGCTAATGTCCAGTAGCCTAAGAAGCCAATCCATCCTGCACGCAGGTGAGTTCACTTCTTCTCCCCTAAGTCCCTCGATGCAGTGATCCTGTTGCCAGCAGGACTCACTGTAAAATAAAAAACCTAAAACTAAACTTTTCTAAGCAGCTCTTTAGGAGAGCCACCTAGATTGCACCCTTCTCGGCCGGGCACAAAAACCTAACTGAGGCTTGGAGGAGGGTCATAGGGGGAGGAGCCAGTGCACACCACCTGATCCTAAAGCTTAACTTTTGTGCCCTGTCTCCTGCGGAGCCGCTATCCCCCATGGTCCTTTCAGGAACCCCAGCATCCACTAGGACGATAGAGAAAATAAGAATTTACTCACTGATAATTCTATTTCTCGTAGTCCGTAGTGGATGCTGGGGACTCCGTTAGGACCATGGGGATTAGCGGCTCCGCAGGAGACAGGGCACAAAAATAAAAGCTTTAGGACTAGGTGGTGTGCACTGGCTCCTCCCCCTATGACCCTCCTCCAAGCCTCAGTTAGGATACTGTGCCCGGACGAGCGTACACAATAAGGAAGGATTTTGAATCCCTGGTAAGACTCATACCAGCCACACCAATCACACTGTACAACTTGTGATCTGAACCCAGTTAACAGCATGATAACAGAGGAGCCTCTGAAAAGATGGCTCACAACAATAACAACCCGATTTTTGTAACAATAACTATGTACAAGTATTGCAGACAATCCGCACTTGGGATGGGCGCCCAGCATCCACTACGGACTACGAGAAATATAATTATCGGTAAGTAAATTCTTATTTTCTCTGACGTCCTAAGTGGATGCTGGGGACTCTGTCAGGACCATGGGGATTATACCAAAGCTCCCAAACGGGCGGGAGAGTGCGGATGACTCTGCAGCACCGAATGAGAGAACTCCAGGTCCTCCTCAGCCAGGGTATCAAATTTGTAGAATTTTGCAAACGTGTTTGCCCCTGACCAAGTAGCAGCTCGGCAAAGTTGTAAAGCCGAGACCCCTCGGGCAGCCGCCCAAGATGAGCCCACCTTCCTTGTGGAATGGGCCTTTACAGATTTTGGCTGTGGCAGGCCTGCCACAGAATGTGCAAGCTGAATTGTACTACAAATCCAACGCGCAGAAGCAGGAGCACCCAGCTTGTTGGGTGCATACAGGATAAACAGCGAGTCAGTTTTCCTGACTCCAGCCGTCCTGGAAATATATATTTTCAGGGCCCTGACAACGTCTAGCAACTTGGAGTCCTCCAAGTCCCTAGTAGCCGCAGGCACCACAATAGGTTGGTTCAGGTGAAACGCTGAAACCACCTTAGGGAGAAACTGAGGACGAGTCCGCAGTTCTGCCCTGTCCAAATGGAAAATCAGATATGGGCTTTTGTGAGACAAAGCCGCCAATTCTGACACTCGCCTGGCCGAGGCCAGGGCCAACAGCATGGTCACTTTCCATGTGAGATATTTCAAATCCACAGATTTGAGCGGTTCAAACCAATGTGATTTGAGGAATCCCAGAACTACGTTGAGATCCCACGGTGCCACTGGAGGCACAAAAGGGGGTTGTATATGCAGTACTCCCTTGACGAATGTCTGGACTTCAGGAACTGAAGCCAATTCTTTCTGGAAGAAAATCGACAGGGCCGAAATTTGAACCTTAATGGACCCCAATTTGAGGCCCATAGACACTCCTGTTTGCAGGAAATGCAGGAATCGACCCAGTTGAAATTCCTCCGTGGGGGCCTTCCTGGCCTCACACCACGCCACATATTTTCGCCAAATGCGGTGATAATGTTGTGCGGTCACCTCCTTCCTGGCATTGACCAGGGTAGGTATGACCTCTTCCGGAATGCCTTTTTCCCTTAGGATCCGGCGTTCAACCGCCATGCCGTCAAACGCAGCCGCGGTAAGTCTTGGAACAGACAGGGTCCTTGCTGAAGCAAGTCCCTTCTTAGCGGCAGAGGCCATGGGTCCTCCGTGAGCATCTCTTGAAGTTCCGGGTACCAAGTCCTTCTTGGCCAATCCGGAGCCACGAGTATAGTTCTTACTCCTCTCCGTCTTATAATTCTCAGTACCTTGGGTATGAGAGGAAGAGGAGGGAACACATACACTGACTAGTACACCCACGGTGTTACCAGAGCATCCACAGCTATTGCCTGAGGGTCCCTTGACCTGGCGCAATACCTGTCCAGTTTTTTGTTGAGGCGGGACGCCATCATGTCCACCTTTGGTCTTTCCCAACGGTTCACAATCATGTGGAAGACTTCTGGGTGAAGTCCCCACTCTCCCGGGTGAAGATCGTGCCTGCTGAGGAAGTCTGCTTCCCAGTTGTCCACTCCCGGAATGAACACTGCTGACAGTGCTATCACATGATTCTCCGCCCAGCGGAGAATCTTTGCAGCTTCTGCCATTGCCCTCCTGCTTCTTGTGCCGCCCTGTCTGTTTACGTGGGCGACTGCCGTGATGTTGTCCGACTGGATCAGCACCGGCTGACCTTGAAGCAGAGGTCTTCCTAGGCATAGAGCATTGTAAATTGCCCTTAGCTCCAGTATATTTATGTGGAGAGAAGTCTCAAGACTTGACCACGTTCCCTGGAAATTTCTTCCCTGTGACTGCTCCCCAGCCTCTCAGGCTGGCATCCGTGGTCACCAGGATCCAATCCTGAATGCCGAGTCTGCGGCCCTCTAGTAGATGAGCACTCTGCAGCCACCACAGAAGAGACACCCTTGTCCTCGGAGACAGGGTTATCCGCTGATGCATCTGAAGATGCGATCCGGACCATTTGTCCAGCAGATCCCACTGAAAAGTTCTTGCATGAAATCTGCCAAATGGAATCGCTTCGTAAGAAGCCACCATTTTTCCCAGGACCCTTGTGCAATGATGCACTGACACTTTTCCTGGTTTTAGGAGGTTCCTGACTAGCTCGGATAACTCCCTGGCTTTCTCCTCCGGGAGAAACACCTTTTTCTGGACTGTGTCCAGAATCATCCCTAGGAACAGCAGACGTGTCGTTGGGATCAGCTGCGATTTTGGAATATTTAGAATCCAGCCGTGCTGTTGTAGCAGTACCCGAGATAGTGCTACTCCGACCTCCAACTGTTCCCTGGACTTTGCCCTTATCAGGAGATCGTCCAAGTAAGGGATAATTAAGACGCCTTTTCTTCGAAGAAGAATCATCATTTCGCCCATTACCTTGGTAAAGACCCGGGGTGCCGTGGACAATCCAAACGGCAGTGTCTGAAACTGATAATGACAGTCCTGTACTACGAACCTGAGATACCCTTGGTGAGAAGGGCAAATTGGGACATGAAGGTAAGCATCCTTGATGTCCAGGGACACCATATAGTCCCCTTCTTCCAGGTTCGCTATCACTGCTCTGAGTGACTCCATCTTGAATTTGAACCTTTGTATGTAAGTGTTCAAAGATTTCAGATTTAGAATAGGTCTCACCGAGCCGTCTGGCTTCGGTACCACAAATAGTGTGGAATAATACCCCTTTCCCTGTTGTAGGAGGGGTACTTTGATTATCACCTGCTGGGAATACAGCTTGTGAATTGCTTCCAATACTGCCTCCCTGTCGGAGGGAGACGTTGGTAAAGCAGACTTCAGGAACCTGCGAGGGGGAGACGTCTCGAATTCCTTGAGACGACCCCCCACCGCACCTGAGTCCGCTTGTAAGGCCCCAGCGTCATGCTGAGGACTTGGCAGAAGCGGTGGAGGGCTTCTGTTCCTGGGAAGAGGCTGTCTGCTGCAGTCTTTTTCCCTTTCCTCTACCCCGGGGCAGATATGACTGGCCTTTTGCCCGCTTGCCCTTATGGGGACAAAAGGACTGAGGCTGAAAAGACGGTGTCTTTTTCTGCTGAGAGGTGAGTTGGGGTAAAAAGGTGGATTTTCCAGCTGTTGCTGTGGCCACCAGGTCCGAAAGACCGACCCCAAATAACTCCTCCCCTTTATACGGCAATACTTCCATGTGCCGTTTGGAATCCGCATCACCTGACCACTGTCGTGTCCATAAACATCTTCTGGCAGAAATGGACATCGCACTTACTCTTGATGCCAGGGTGCAAATATCCCTCTGTGCATCACGCATATATAGAAACGCATCTTTTAAACGCTCTATAGTCAATAAAATACTGTCCCTGTCAAGGGTATCAATATTTTCAGTTAGGGAATCCGACCAAGCCACCCCAGCGCTGCACATCCAGGCTGAGGCAATCGCTGGTCGCAGTATAACACCAGTATGAGTGTATATACTTTTTAGGACATTTTCCAGCTTCCTATCAGCTGGTTCCTTGAGGGCGGCCGTATCAGGAGACGGTAACGCCACTTGTTTTGATAAGCGTGTGAGTGCCTTATCCACCTTAGGGGGTGTTTCCCAACGCGCCCTAACTTCTGGCGGGAAAGGGTATAATGCCAATAATTTCTTAGATATTATCAGTTTTTTATCGGGGGAAACCCACGCATCATCACACACTTCATTTAATTCTTCTGATTCAGGAAAAACTACGGGTAGTTTTTTCACACCCCACATAATACCCTTTTTTGTGGTACTTGTAGTATCAGAAATATGCAAAGCCTCCTTCATTGCCGTGATCATGTAACGTGTGGCCCTACTGGAAAATACGTTTGTTTCTTCACCGTCGACACTGGAGTCAGTGTCCCTGTCGACCGACTGAGGTAATGGGCGCTTTAGAGCCCCCGACGGTGTCTGAGACGCCTGGACAGGCACTAACTGATTTGCCGGCTGTCTCATGTCGTCAACAGTTTTCTGTAAAGTGCTGACACTATCACGTAATTCCTTAAATAAGACCATCCAGTCAGGTGTCGACTCCCTAGGGGGTGACATCACTAATACAGGCAATTGCTCCGCCTCCACACCATTTTCCTCCTCATACATGTCGACACACGCGTACCGACACACAGCACACACACACAGGGAATGCTCTGATAGAGGACAGGACCCCACTAGCCCTTTGGGGAGACAGAGGGAGAGTTTGCCAGCACACACCAAAGCGCTATATATTTATAGGGACAACCTTATAAATAAGTGTGTATCCCTTATAGCTGCAATATATCTATATCTAGCCAAATAAGTGCCCCCCCTCTCTTTTCTACCCTGTTTCTGTAGTGCAGGGGAGAGTCTGGGAGCCTTCCTACCAGCGGAGCTGTGTGGAAAAATGGCGCTTGTGTGCTGAGGAGATAGGCTCCGCCCCCTTCTCGGCGGCCTCTCTCCCGCTTTTTCTGAGGTAAAATGACAGGAGTTAAATACATCCATATAGCCCAGGAGCTATATGTGATGTATTTTTAGTCATATATAGTATTTTCATTGCATCTCAGGGCGCCCCCCCCCAGCGCCCTGCACCCTCAGTGACCGCGGTGTGAAGTGTGCTGAGAGCAGTGGCGCACAGCTGCAGTGCTGTACGCTACCTTTATGAAGACATGGACGTCTTCTGCCGCCGATTTCTGGACCTTTTCTGTCTTCAGCATCTGTAAGGGGGCCGGCGGCGCGGCTCCGGGACCCATCCATGGCTGGGCCTGTGATCGTCCCTCTGGAGCTAATGTCCAGTAGCCAAGAAGCCCAATCCACTCTGCACGCAGGTGAGTTCGCTTCTTCTCCCCTTAGTCCCTCGATGCAGTGAGCCTGTTGCCAGCAGGACTCACTGAAAATAAAAAAACCTAAGTCTATACTTTTATTCCAAGCAGCTCAGGAGAGCTACCTAGATTGCACCCTTCTCGGCCGGGCACAAAAACCTAACTGAGGCTTGGAGGAGGGTCATAGGGGGAGGAGCCAGTGCACACCACCTAGTCCTAAAGCTTTTATTTTTGTGCCCTGTCTCCTGCGGAGCCGCTAATCCCCATGGTCCTGACGGAGTCCCCAGCATCCACTTAGGACGTCCGAGAAAGAGGATTTAAGAGGTATGTGGTGGCCGTAAAACACAGATAAAAATACCAAGGTAGTATATGCTGTGAAACACTATATTATATGATAACCCTCACGCACTTAGCCCCCCTCAGGGTACAGAATATAGGGATAGCAATATGTGTGAGATACACAAAATAGCAATCACACAGCAGCTATTGGCACACACTCAGTCACATATACAATGCAGAAATGATTACAAACAATAAAACTGCACTGGACTAGCAATACTAAGTACAAACTGTACCATTAAGTAAAGCTATATAAGTATATAGATATAACAATGCACAGTAAAGACTGGATGTATATCACAGGGTACTTGTACTAACTATTCCTGTAGTAATGCACTGTTTCTTAACTAACACTGTCTAAATGACATGTAGAATACTTAAATGTCCTGTAAATGCACAGTGCTAATGATGCAGGTGGCTTTACAGAGGAGACATTGCCCAGCAGTCCCAGAATCAGCTCAGCATATGTGTAATGGTGCCCAAACACTGACAGGGAGTGAGGGAGAGAGATGCAACTGCAGGGCGGGAACATTTGCAGTAAATGGTGCCTGGGGCTGGGGGAGGGGCTACAGGTCAGAGCCTTATCCCCTTGCTGGACTTCACTACCGGGTACTGCAGGGCCTATTAAAGTGGATTATGAGGTAATCCGACCTGTGCCACTTGCCCTGGTGGTCTAGTTGGATCCCTGTACGGCCAGTGTCCACGCCAGCGTGCGCAGCCCGTCTCCTAGAGACCGCGGCAGATAGCGGTTTTCAGCGGGTCCCGCCTGAGGGACCCTCTTACCTCCTTGTAACGCGGTCACGCGATCCTGGAGAGCAGCGGCAAGTGTGTGTGCCTGAAGAGAAACCGGAGTCCTCCGCTGTAAGTACCCGGCAACCAGGGTGCGGGAGTATACAGCGCCGCTGGGGGTGGTAAGGGAGCCGCATCACGTTATGTCAGAATGACATATAGCACTTTTAAGTGCCTGTGCTGCGACCCTTGAAGTCTTCTGTCTTCTTAAAAAGCTCTTTTCAGGGCTGCCTAACGCAGCCCTCCGTTAGCTGCCTGCACTGCAGGAACTAACTTACAAACCGAATTCCTGTGCACGGAGGTGGGTTTATAGAGGAAGCAGCGCTGTGCATCTTGGGAACAGTCAAAGCTTTTAGCCTGTTGGGGCCTTGGATCAAGATCCAACTCTACACCCCGATGTTATTCCCTGTGTAATTCCCAAATTACCCCGCTGCAGAAATTAATTTCCCTAAAGTGATCTCTCATCGGTGATCCAGGGAGTAGATGCGTCCGAACAATCTACTATCATACCACACTGAAGACAAACAATACTGTCCGATCTTGGAAGCTAAACAGTGGTGGGCTTGGTCAGTACTTGGTTGGGGGACCACCAGGGAATACCGAGTTTAGTAGAATCATTTATTTAGCCCCTGACTCCTTGCCTAAAGTGCCCTACACACTTAAAGATTATCTGTCCAATCTTTCTGGTTGGAACAAAAATCTGGTAATGTATGGGAGCAAATGGCAAATTACTATTTGCTCTCAAACACTGGACAACAGACAAAAATGGACTTTCAAACAAATTGGTTAAGTTTGTTTCGTTAAAACAATTGATCTTAACAACCATTTCTGTCCATTTTCTGGATTTTGGGAGCAAATGGTTGATTGTCATTTGCTCCCAGACATTGCCAGATTTTCTTTCCAATCAGACAGATTGGACAGATAATCTTTAAGTGTGTAGGGCCCTTAACACTGACAGCAGAATCACTGCCTTCAATTCTATTAATCCTTTTGACTTGCATCAACCTTCTGTCTGGCACAACAAGATAACACCTGTGACTTTTTGGTATGAGCCCTTTTGGCATAAATTTTAAGTCTCTACTTTGATTACCAGTTTGCAAGATTGGCAGTTTAGGTCCCTATAACTCAATTTAGAAGCTTATCCTGGTTATTACACTTATGATGACAATCCGAGACCAAAGCATTTTATACTAAATTATAATTTTGGATACTATATTTAACTATTTTCATTAAAAGTCATGTTTTAATATGTTCCTCATATCCAGGGTATTGCTAATCAGCTTGAAGAGTGCGCCCACAAGAGTCTTACTTCTTCTCTACTTACTTCCAATAGTACTGCTGTTGACTCGTTGCACCACCATAGAGACTCCATCTGGTGATATCCCACGATTGTCTAAATTTGGTACTTATCGTCCTTCACAAATATTGTGACTAGTGCGGAATCATCTCTCTTACATGTTCTAACATTATAGTTGCCCCCCAAACCCCATAGGCATATAGTCACCACAATTGACCCCCTACACACACATGAAGAGCGCAGTGCAGTGTGTCATGAGGGACAGGTAATTAGTCCCCCGTGCTGCAATTGCAGAAATCAGAAAAAATGTGCTGGGAGAGGAACTAAGGGGCAGATGTATTAAACTGGAGAAGGCATAAGGAAGTGATAAACCAGTCATATGTGCATGGTGATAAACGCACCAGCCAATCAGATCCTAACTGTTAATTTACATATTGGAGCTGATTGGCTGGTGCCTTTATCACCTTGCACATATCACTGGTTTATCACTTCCTTATGCCTTCTCCAGGTTAATACATCTGCCCCTAAATTCCTCTCCCCGCACTGTTATCCCCAGCGCATGCGCCCAAGAATGCCGGCCGCACGGCATTCTGGGGAGCGATTCTCCCAATGATCCGGAGAGCCCGAGGACATCCTAAACTAAACTCTCCTAATCTGAAAGACGGGGACACGGTGGGGCAGCGCGTTGCACGTGATGCGATCTGGCCAGGAAATGTACTCCTGTCTCCGGTCACATCACGTTTACAAATGATTTTGGTAGTAGTTTGATGAAGAAAAAATAATTACACATCCAAAATGATTTCATTTGTCAAGTGCGTCTTTCAATCATACACGGATGCACTGAGGGCTACTCTTAGTAACAAAGGTATAAGTCAGTTATCCCGCAGCAGTCCTCCATTCAGCATACTGTATGACATATTCAGGACTCGGAGAAGAACAGGGCTACAGGAAATGTCCTTGTATTTCATGACGTACTGTAGCTGTCGTAACAGGCGGCCCCCCAAGCTTTCACCTGCACCGTAATGCTTTATTTTCAGACCTGTTTGCTACAGCTTGTAACATTTATTTAAGAGGATTGCTGATATGTCTTCACAGCGGGAGGGTCTCTTCTTGGCCAAATTTATTGATGCTATTGATCTAAGGGCCTAATTCAGACCTGAGCGCTAGGCTGCTAAAATTGTTGTCCCACGTTCAGATAGTCTCCGCCCAATTGGAGTGTATAATCGCATGTGTACGCAGAGCTGCAAAAATCCACTTCATGCAGTCTTACTCCTCCAGTGCGATGAGAACAGGCTGATCGGGGCCGGAGCGGACGTCACACACCCTGAAAACGCTTGGACACGCCTGCTTCTTTCCAGACACTCCTAACAAACGGTCAGTTACCACCCACAAACGGCCTCCTCATGTCAATCACCTTGTGAACGCCCGTGCGTTTGAAATTTTGGCACCATCCTGTCGCTCTACGGCCATGCCTGCTGTTGTTTGCCGACACTCGTGTGCATTGCGGTGCATATACAAAAATGCACAGCAGCGATCAGATTCGAATTGTGCCCTAAATTAGGAAGTATGTAGAATAAAAAAATGCTGACAGCAGTGCTGAATGGGTAATAGGTGGATCGGGAGCAGGGGCTTGGGGAACTGAGATAAGAGGGTTCAAACTTTCTCCAATTCAAACGCTGTCAAGAGTTGAAATAAGTTGGGAGGATTTTGGGAACTGCAATAATAAGGTCTAGAAAAGCACTGGCGCTCCTATTGCCTAAGTCAGACCTGATCGGTGTTGTGCAAAATCACACAGAGGCCGATTATCGAACCACTGCGCATGCGTACAGATTGTAATGCGCAGGCCAAGCTGGGAAAGAAATCAGCGTCTTTTTTTATCGCTAGGCGTACACAGGTTGATTGACAGGAAGCTGGCGTTTGTGGGTGGTAACTGGTCATTTTCTGGGAGCGTCCGGAAAAACGCAGGCGTTCCCAAGCGTTTTCAGGGAGGGTGTGTGACTTCAGCTCTACCCTGATCAGCCGGTTTGTATCGCACTGTAGGAACAGGTCCCGGGATACGCACAGACTGGAAAAATCATTCCATGGTGAGTTGCGAACGGATTTGCAGCTGACCGGCGTTTGCAAAGCTTTTCGCACGGCGTACGCAGACTTACACAGGGCGGGCATTCACTCTGTCTGGGCGGTGACTCTACAAATTCACAGAGGAGCGATCTCAGGCCTGAATAGGGCTCCCAGTTATCCAGCATTAGGGTTCCCAAATTGGTGCCTGACCACAAACACAAAGCAAAGAAAGAGAACATTCAAGGTGCTACTGATTCGCCACAAGTTACAGCAGAGTAAAAGTTCAAAAAAAAACTTCCCTCAGTGGCTATTCCTTATGCTGGTCCAAGTTCATCAGTTCTCCTTGCTCCACCATCTCAACACCAAAGCTTTTCCTTGCTGTAAACTTTTATAGAAGTCTCCAATCAGTTTATCCCGAAAAAAAGAAAAACATATAGTGCAGGAGATCCAATTAAATGTTGCAAATCCTATATAATGTGAAAAAGGAAAAAGGGATGGGGAAACTACTGCACTAGTAACAAGGTTTGTATACAATACCCCTTCATATGTTATACTGCCTGGTATCTGGTCAGATTTAGGGGGTGCTGCCACTTGACATATTGTTGCCAATATAAAGACTAAATTCAAGGGGAAAGGGAAGGATTGGACTGGTAGTGGCGCACTCAAATTAAGCAGATGTACTTAAAATATAACTTTTATTAACGTCTTCATAAAAGAGCCAAGAACTGTGAAATTGATAAAAACAATGCAGACAAATGTGAGACAAAGTGCAACATATAATGTTAAAAACACACACTCTCTATATCCAGTGTGCTGTGCAATGTCTAATCTATACAATAAACGTATTCCAGGTTCTATGACATAATTATGCTATGGATTAACTGTACAGAGGGGGTAATTCCAAGTTGATTGCAGCAGGATTTTTGTTAGCAGTTGGGCAAAACCATGTGCACTGCAGGGGAGGCAGATATAACATGTGCAGAGAGATTTAGATTTGGGTGTGGTGTGTTCAATCTGCAATCTGCAGTGTAATAATAAAGCAGCCAGTATTTACCCTGCACAGAAATAAAATAACCCACCCAAATCTAACTCTCTCTGTAAATTTTATATCTGCCCCCCCTGCAGTGCACATGGTTTTGCTCAACTGCTAACAAAAATACTGCTGCGATCAACTTGGAATTACCCCCATTGTGCATTGACTGTTACAAAAATGGAAAAGAACATATGTTACATTGAACAACTGTTGTGTGTGCCCCCACCTTTGGGGATAGAAATATGAGCTGGCCAACGATGGCTAGATGTGTACTGAATGCCTATATATATACGCTTGTTGTAACACCGTAAACTACAATGCTTATGAGACATATCCCGTGTGTTTGTCTTATTGTGTTCTCCCAATGCACTGGTACCTGATATCCAGAAGTGACCTGATAATTGAAGGACGTTCTTAAGTGTCCAGACTGCGCTACCGAGCCTAGCGCTATCATAAGTGCACACACTTCCTCAGGGCTTCCGCAGAGCTGGCAGTAAGGAGGGAAGTTTCTGGAGCCACCCACATTTGAGCTGATTTCTTTATTACTTCCATAGGAGCTGTCATAGTATGGTTCCAATATGCACTGTTACCATCGACCATCGGTTCCAATATGCATTGCACATCGAATCGCTCTCATATAGTGCAGAGGACATTTAAACCTATTACAGACCGCTGGAGCCACCCTCTATTACCTCTTCAGAGATCTGAGAAAAATCAGAGACTGCAGTCTGCTAAGCTGCTGTGACATCGTTGATTCTGCCACAGTATGAATCCATGAATCCACACAGAGCTCCTCTGCAAGCCTGTCAGTCCCCTTATGTCTATTACATACTCTGCTGTAGAAGAGTGACCACGTTACTTTATCTATATTATTCAGCTTGTTAACGCGTAACGTTAGTTACACGTATCATCATACTCTGCATAGTGCCCATAAATCAGGGGACATATTCCCATACGGCAGTGGTCGTCAGCCCATAGTTTTCTTGCCGGCTAGCTTCCGGTAAAGGATATTCTGCTACTTTCAACAGCTGTTTCCCTATTGGGTGCCCCAAAAAATGTCCTCTTCCTGGGTCCCCAATGAGGACGGAGGTCCCATGCTGGTGCATACAACGCCTGAGCCATCGGTGGAGGTGATCAGCCAGCTGCTCGTCATAAAACATGTCACCTAGCACAATCAGGCTCCAGCTCTCCGTGTCGCGACCTATCATATTCTCCGCCTGGAAGGGCAGCGGCTTCACTCTGTTCAGCTGGCAGTTCAGACCGAAGGCGGCACCTGCAACTAGAAGAGGCACGGCCAGGGGGTGTAATATTTATAGGTTTACTCTTGCATTTGTTACTGCGCTATTAAAAGAAATGATCTACAAAATGTTGGTATGAGTTTTAAAGAGAGTAAATGTCTCCTTACTGTAATATTAACTTTGATTCTCAGACATAACCAGACAGCCGATGTCCTTTGCAAATTTAGTAGACAATGGGGGTCATTCCGAGTTGTTCGCTCGCTAGCAGTTTTTAGCAGCCGTGCAAACGCTATGCCGCCGCCCTCTGGGAGTGTATTTTAGCTTAGCAGAAGTGTGAACGAAAGGATCGCAGAGCGACTACAAAAGAAAAATTGTGCAGTTTCAGAGAAGCTTCAAACCTACTCAGCACTTGCGATGACTTCAGACAGTTCAGTTCCTGTTTTGACGTCACAAACACGCCCTGTGTTCGCCCAGCCACGCCTTGCATTTTTCCTGGCACGCCTGCGTTTTTCCCGAACACTCCCTGAAAACGGTCAGTTGACACCCAGAAATGCCCTCTGCCTGTCAATCACTCTGTGGCCAGCAGTGCGACTGAAAAGCTTCGCTAGACCTTGTGCGAAACTACAACAGCCGCTGTGAAAGTACGTTGCGCGTGCGCATTGCGTCGCATGCGCAGAAGTGCCGTTTTTTTGCATCATCGCTGCGCAGCGCACATTTTCAGCTAGCGATCAACTCGGAATGACCCCCAATGTTCGGTTATAAAATGTTACTGGTTACATTATAAAAAATACTTCTGTATGTAAGCGTGGGTAATGTTATTGACAAATCGTCCAGGGAAAACAAAACTAAATTATATGTATGGAGCCATCTAGAGACGTAGGGCTGATGTATAAATAGTTCCCCATTTGCGACACTAAAGCTTTTTTTCATTCGCAGCGGATCCCCTGGGTAACTTCATATTGTTCATACGGTTTAAATGCACGTTACTGGGCTAATGGTGAAACTGGCTGTAGTGTGTCCGAGTGTGCTTTACAGTACAACTGACAGTGGGGGTCATTCTGAGTTGATCACTCGCTAGCAAGTTTTTGCAGCGCTGCGACCAGATACTCGCCGCACACAGAGGAGTGTATTTTTGCTTTGCAAGTGTGCGAACGCTTTTGCAGCCGAGCGGCACAAAAAAGTTTTTTGCAGTCTCTGAGTAGCTGTGGACTTACTCAGCCGCTGCGATCACTTCAGTCTTTTTGGTCCCGAAATTGACGTCAGACACCCACCCTGCAAACGCTTGGATACACCTGCGTTTTTCCAAACACTCCCAGAAAACGATCAGGTGACACCCACAACCGCCCTCTTCCTGTCAATCACCTTGCGATAGGCTGTACGAATGGATTCTTCGTTAAATCCATCACCCAGCACCGATCCTCTTTGTACCCGTACGACGCGCCTGCGCATTGCGTTGCATGCGCAGTTTTGACCTGATCGCAGGGCTGCAAAAAGCTGCTAGCAAGCGATCAACTCAGAATGACCCCCAGTGTGCACCATGGCGGCACAGTGGCCAACATTGCTGCCTCACTGTGTTGCGGTCATGGGTTGCCTCCCAGAGGGGACAGTCGGAATGACGGAAGTATGGTTTGTATGTTCTCCCTGTGTTTGCGTGTTTTCCTCCCGCTACTGCAGCTCATTCCACAGTCCAAAAACGTACCGGAAGGTTAATTAGCTTCTGACACAAAAAAATTAACCCCATACAGTATGTGTGTTTTTGTGATAATAAATATGACTGTTGTGAATATTCTCTGTGAAGCGCTGTGTAATATATGTCAGCATTATATAAGTAATACCTAAAAAATAAAAAAATAGAGGAAATTAGCTAATTGGGTTCCAGCAGATCATTTAAGCAAATACACAACTTTATGTATAATATTAAAGCTGCGTCTGGTCTCTGAGGTTCAGCTCACCCGGATCAATGTCATTGGCTAGAACATAAGAGGCTCCTCCCATTTCAGCAGCAATAGCTGCAGCCCCACAGCCGCTTCCGAAATCTAGAACCCGGCCGTGCCTCACAATTTCTGGGTTATCCAGGAGGTAGCTAAAAGTAAACAAATATACAATAGTTAAAGGGAACCAATACATTTAAGAGCAAAACAAATTATACCTCGTTAACCAATTCATAACAGGCACTCGGGGGCAGATTTAACAATGAGTATCATGGGCTCTACACTTAAAGATATGAACGATCTTGTACATTAATGGACGAGATACTGTTCATATCTTCCAGTGTGTAGGCACCAACAATGGCCCTCATTCCGAGTCGTTCGCTCGTTCTTTTTCATCGCATCGCAATGAAAATCCGCTTAGTACGCATGCGCAATGTTCGCACTGCGACTGCGCCAAGTTATTTTGCTAAGAAGAAAGTATTTTTACTCACGGCTTTTTCTTCGCACCGGCGATCGTAGTGTGATTGACAGGAAATGGGTGTTACTGGGCGGAAACACAGCGTTTTATGGGCGTGTGGTTGAAAACGCTACCGTTTCCGGAAAAAACGCAGGAGTGGCAGGAGAAACGGGGGAGTGTCTGGGCGAACGCTGGGTGTGTTTATGACGCCAAACCAGGAACGCCAAGCACTGAACTGATCGCACAGGCAGAGTAAGGTTGAAGTTACTCAGAAACTGCAAAGTAGTTTGTAATCGCAATATTGCGAATACATCGGTCGCAATTTTAAGAAGCTTAAGATACACTCCCAGTAGGCGTAGGCTTAGCGTGTGTAACTCTGCTAAATTCGCCTTGCGACCGATCAACTCGGAATGAGGGCCAATGAACGGTGCACGACCCCGCGCTCGTTCATCGTTGGTGGCGGCTCGTTCATATCAGCAGGCCAATATGGACAACCTCGTCCATATTAGCATGCAGGGCTATGGAGCCGGGTGAAGGGGGGAGTGAAGAAGCTTCACTCCCCCCGTCACAGTAGTGCCCCTTATTCATGTTACATCACATTGAATTGCTCCTTATTCACATTACACCATGCCATATTGCTCTTTATTCACATTAGACCATACAGTAGTGTGCAGCACCATTTATCATCTGTAACGAGTGATAACAGGAATGTAATTTGTTAAATCCGCCCCTTAGTTTTATACCTACATTTATGGCCTATACCCTCTGCTTTTCAAACAATGCCACTGTTTTTATTGCAAGTGTAAAGTAGGTGGCCATGTGTGAAAATGAGACTTATTCTATGTATACATACCCATTAATGTTCATACTTGTTCTGTACATTGCAGCGCAGTTTTAGGGGGCCGCCCAGCACGTGTTAGGCCGCCTCCCGATGCGTCCGCAATCTAATTGCGGACGCATCGGAACTAAGGTTGACCCCTGGCTGTACTGTCAGGCAGTCAGCTGCAATTTTTTTTTTTTTAAGCGGAGCAGCTGCGTGTGACGTCATGCAGCCAGTTCCGGCCCGCCCTGACAATGTCGCCCTGCAAACGCTCACAGCTGTCAATGCATTGGGGATGTGACCGCAATGTGTATGCCCGCACAGCCGCTGCGCAGTTTGCCAGCCGATATTGCGGCCCGTCCTGAATGACCCCCTTAGTGAACACTGCTTGGTCTATTTCATGAGTTCAAAACATGCGGTCATACTGCTGCTTGCATTACACGTTAGGTGGAAATCCCTACTTTGGGGGCAAGCAGTGTGGCAATTACAGGCATTGTGAAGTAGGGGGCAGGGCCACAATGATGCTGTTCAGTGCAAAACGCTTCATCGGCTGCGGATGCTTGGTGGGCAGCTTCTGGGAGACTTGCCGATTCTTTGGGGTGTCTGAGAGCAGCACCCAATTTCTGTGAGCCACCTGAACGGCCTGGGAGAGTAAAGGCCCCCATATATCTGCGGCCCTGTTTCCCCAATTCCCCGGATCCATCAATCGGAGGTCAGCAATGAATGGCGATCCGTCAAATCAGGGAATTTATACGTTATAAATCCTCGATCTGCCAATCCCTACCGGTTTTTGTATGTCATATATGGGGCCCATTAGCCAAATATACTTTAACCCTCACCTGCAGGGGGTGTACGCATACACAGTGCCCAAGGTGCCTGCACTAGCCACGATTATATACCTCCAGTGTGCCGCTTACAGAATATATATTTGGTACTGTGTTAATATTAATAATACATTTATATTTTTACATTTGTGTTAAATAACAGCGTATAGCGTAGGAGTGGGTAATAAGCGGCCCTCTAGCTGTTGTAGAACTACACATCCCAGCATGCCCTGCAATAATTACATCATGGCCAAATAGCAAAACTATGGCAGGGCATGCTGGGATGTGTAGTTCTGCAAACAGCTGGAGCGCTGCCTAGTGCTCACCCCTGGTATAGATACATTACCGGGCCAGCGCCTGCCCCCCGGGCCAGTAAATAGCCCAGTAGGGGTCGCCATAGGGCCAGTGCTCGGGGCGGAGGTGCCAGTATCTGCAGTTCGGGGTGAGCAGCAGTAGTTGTATCTCTGGAGTGAGGTGCCCGGCGCTGACCACCTCTGTGTGCTGCAGGATGAAGCTCTGCAGGTAGGGGGTGCTGGTGTGCTGTCCTGCGCTGGCCGCAGACCGCTGGCTAACCGCCCTCAGGAAAACCCTGCAGACGGACAGCATGACCGTGACGTCACCTACACCAGGTACGGGCTGGAGCGGGGGTCAAATCCCTGCCCACCGGCCCGGTACAGCTTTCATCATGTAAATGTAGTCTGAACGGGAGGGGTCAGAGCGCAGGAAATCGCTGCCGCTGTGTATGTGGGAGCTTCCACTCAGACTACAAGAAAATGGCCGCCGCTCTGAAACTCCCAGCGAGACCACAAGAAAATGGCCTCCGCTCTGAAACTCCCAGCGAGACCACAAGAAAATGGCCGTCGATCTATGTGGCTCCTCTCAGCTATTGGTTAAACCCCTCCTGCCAATGTGGGTCAGTAATTGAGGACTGGAGTGTGAGAAAGGTCTGGTCAGTGCTTATTAAGCAGGGTTGTTAAGTAAATGTATGTAAGTAACAACAGCAACCTAGATCTAGATCTAGGTCCTAGATGTGTGGAGTACAGTTCTGTTAAATTGGTACTCTGTATTGCTTTGTTTTTCTTAATTTAGGAATAAAAATGTTTTAAAGATAATATAGATATACAGTTTACATATTTAAATTTAAATATATTACATTTCTCATACGCCCTAGAGCAGGGGTTCTCAAACTCGGTCCTCAGGACCCCAAACAGTGCATGTTTTGCAGGTAACCCAGCAGGTGCACAGGTGTACTAATTACTCACAGACACATTTTAAAAGATCCACAGGTGGAGCTAATTATTTCACTTGCGATTCTTTGAGGAGACCTGCAAAACATGCACTGTGTGGGGTCCCGAGAACCGAGTTTGAGAACCTGTGTCCTAGAGGATGCTGGGGACTCCGTAAGGACCATGGGGTATAGACGGGATCCGCAGAAGACATGGGCACACTATAAGACTTTGAATGGGTGTGAACTGGCTCCTCCCTCTAAGCCCCTCCTCCAGACTCCAGTTATATTCTGTGCCCAGAGAGACTGGACACACACTGAGGAGTTTCCTGAGTTTCTCTGAAAAGACTTTATGTTAGGTTTTTTATTTTCAGGCTCCCTGCTTTGTGGGAGTGAGGGGAGAGATGTCAGACCTACTTCTTCTGAGTTAAGGGCTCTGCTTGTTAGGCTACTGGACACCATTAGCTCCAGAGGGTTCGATCACTTGGTGCGCCTAGCTGCTTGTTCCCGGAGCCGCGCCGTCAACCCTCTCACAGTAGCCAGAAGAAAGAAGCCGGGTGAGTATTAGAAGAATATAAGACTTCAGTGACGGCAGAAGACTTCAGAGTCTCGGAGGTACCGCGTAGCGGTCGCGCTGCACACCATTGCTCCCACACACAAGCGGCACTACAAGGGTGCAGGGCGCATTCTTTTGTGGGATGCAGTCATTTTAACCGGTTGGATACCGTTCTTTCTTCCCTTCTTTGCAGAGAGTGGAAGGTGAAAAGGTAAGAGGTCTGCAGCCTTTTCAGGTTTGCAGAAGCAGATATCGTCTTCTGTTTCTACCACATCCACCGCGTGTCGCTGGGTCTGTCTTGCTGGAGCCCACACCGGTGGGAACTCGTCTAATACGCTTCAGTCAGTACTGGAATGGACTTGGACTAGTGAGTTGAAAATAGAATCCAAAGGGGGACACACTGGAGTTTCCAGATGATTCCCCTCACTGATTTTTCAAATAGATCTTACCGATTCTCCTCTGGAAGGGGAGGTAGTATGCAACGCCATACCAGAGTTGCGTCAGGATCAGGACATTGTACTGCTGTCCCTGTCATAAAAAAAAGAAAGATTTATACTTAAGATATTGAATTACAGGATGGAATCTCTCAGGCCAGGGATCTCCAACCCGTAAAAGAAGAAAGAGGGTTTAAATGCGGTTTCATCCGCATTAAGCTTACCTGGGTTTGCTATCCAGGATTGTCATTGCCATTTCACCAGAGTGATGGCAGTATGATGGTTTTGCTTCAATAGTAAGAGCCATTATTATTCTGTACTGGGACGCTCTCCTGACTACGGCGAGGTCAAGAAACAAGTGGTACGAATCGTTGTTTCTCTCTGACAGTTCTTCAACAAAAGAGATCTGAGGATCCAGAGTCGGGTCAGATTTGCAGTGACAACCCATCAATATGTTCCATTGATGAAGAAGATGGTTGCGGCCTAAGAGGCCTTTTCGGTGAGCAGGTCAAATGCCAGAGTGGTTTTCACGGGACCAGTTGGACATGTGGTCCGGGTCTCACCTGCCCATGCACCGGAAAATAATCCTAAGGACCAGGATATCTCTCCTGTGGTGACTGCACAGTTCTCACCTCCTAGAGGGACGAAGGTTCGGGATCCAGGATTAGGTCCTGGTGTCCATGGATGCAGGTCTTCCAGGCTGGAGAGCAGTCTTTCCAGGCTGGAGAGCAGTCTTTCCAGGGAAAGAATTTCCAGGGGAAAAGGTCAAGCTGGGAAGCTTGTCTGCAATCAGCATTCTTGAATTAAGAACTGTTTTCAACGAACATCTTCTTCGTGATCTGCCCGTCGGACGACTTAACAGCAGTGGCGTAAGTAAGTCGCTAGGGCGGAACAAGGAGCAAAGCGGCAATGGCAGAAGCCGCAAAAAGTTTTCCACTGGGCGGAAAGGCAGGTAAACGCTATATTTACAGTCTTCATTCCGGATGTAGACAACGGAGAAATAGATTTCCTCTGCAGACGCGATCTCCATCCAGGAGAAATGCAGTCGTCATCGAGAAGTTTTCACAGTAGCAACAAGTCTCTGAGGAATGCCTCACTTGGACATAATGACGACTCACCTCAACAAGAAACCTCAGGGATATTGTTCCAGGTCAAGGGACACTTAAGCTATAGCAGTGGACGCCCTTGTGACACCTTGGGTGTTTCAGTCGGTCTATGTGTCCCCTCCACTTTCACTCTTTCTGAAGGTGATAAACATATGAAGAACAAAGGCACAGGCGATCCAAATTGTTCCAGTCTAATCAAGGAGGGCTTGGTATCCAGATCTTCAAGACTTACTCATAGAAGATCCATAGCCTTTTCTTCTACGAGAGGACCTGTTGCAGCAGGGACCGGGCGTGTATCAAGAATTACCGAGGCTGCGTTTGACGGCATGGTGTTTAAACGCCATATCCTAGCCCGAAAGGGTTTTTCCGGTGAAGTCATTCCCACATTGCTTCAAGCTAGGAAAGGAGTAACGGCGTAGCTTTACCACCATAATTGAAGGTAGTATGGGTCTTGGTGTGAATCCAAGAAGGCTCCTACGGAAGAATTTCAGCTGGGTAATTTTTTCTCCATTCTTTGCAAGCAGGTGTGGATGCAGGCCTAAAGTTAGGCTCCATTAAAGTGCAGTTTTCGGCCTTATAAATTTTCTTTCAAAAAGAATTGGCCACCTTTCCAGAAGTTCAGACTTTCGTGAAGGGAGTGCTGCACATCCAACCTCCATTTGTGCCCCCAGTGGCACCGTGGGACCTTAACGTGGTGTTGCAGTTTCTTATGTTGCACTGGTTGGAACCTTTACGAAAGGTTGTGTTAAAAATCTCTCTCTTGGAAAGTGGTCATGCTATTGACCTTGACGTCCGCAAGGCGGGTGTCGCAATTAGCGGCTTTGTCTCACAAGAGCCCCTATTTGATTTTCCTTGTGGATAGAGCGGATTTGAGAACTCGGAAAATAGTTCTGCCAAAAATGGTTTCTGCGTTTCACAGAAACCAGCCTATTATGATGCCTGTGGTTACTTAAGCATTGGCTGATTCAAAGTCTCTCGATGTAGTCAGGGCTTTGAATGTTTATGTCACCAGATGGGCTCAGATTGGGGAAACAGAGGCTCTGTTTATCCTGTATATATGCAGACTGTTACACGCTGGATCTGTGATACTATTTGGCATGCTTATTCTACGGCTGGATTGCCGTTACCGAAGTTGGTGGAGCCCATTCTACTAGGAAGATGGGCTCTTCTTGGGCGGATGCCCGAGGTGTCTCGGCGGTTCAACTTTGCCGAGCGGCTACTTGGTCGGGTTCAAACACTTTTGCTAAGTTCTACAAGTTTGATACCCTGGCTGAGGAGGACCTGATGTTTGCTCAGTCGGTGCTGCAGAGTCGTCCGCACTCCCGCCCGGTCTGGAGCTTTGGTATAACCCCATGGTCCTTACAGAGTCCCCACCATCCTTTACGGACTAAGAGAAAAGGATTTACCGGTAGGTATTAAAATCCTATTTTGGCACTCACCCACCATTATATTATATACCACATTAACTATTGTAAACTCCTCTGGTATAGTTGCGCCAGTCCTTATCACCAGTGTTACTGCAGTATATGGGTGTTGCTGCATTATACTAGCGCCAGTAGATCTACATTATACTAGTGTCTTTGCACTGGGGGTCCCGTGAGATGACTGGGGGCCGGGAGGTGGGCAGTCCGTTCTAGGTGGCGGTCAAGGGGATGCTCTCTGTATTGTAGCTGTCACACGGATAGACTCTGCACTGTGTGGCAGTAACAGGGGTGCTTTCTGTCAGTGGTTAAAGTGGGCCGGAACGGGGCGGAACTGCGTTCCGTCACCTCTAATTGCAGGCGGAACCAGTTCCGCCTCCGCCCGGCCACAGCATCAGGTCCCGACTCCCAGCTGCATTTTAAAGGTGGCAGCGGCCGCCAGCCAATCTAGGCTCGCGGACCGCTGTAGCACCAATCAGAGGTAGGGGCGGCTATGTCAAAATCTGGCATGAGCCAATCACGGCTCGCGGTCCGCCAAGTGGCAGCTTCTCATAAGCTGGCGGTCCGTGAGCTGGGAATGGCACATAATCAACGCCAGATTCAAAGTGAGCCTCGCAAAGTACATCCCCTGTGTGTGGAGGCTGGTGTCCCAGACGCCCCTGTGCAGCACGTAAACCTGCTCCTTCACACAGCACTACATAGAGAGAGCCGAGCAGCGCTACAGCTACATGCTCCGCCGCTTCCCAGCTCCCGACCTCTGCTGCCAGGCCCAGCGACAGGGAGCATCTAAGGGGACATCCGATTCGGGCGCCATGCTTCAGAGGGGGATCAGGTGCATAAAAAATTAGGCCGCATCACCTAATCGCTATAAAGGAAATTTGAATAACCTCAGCTCCCGCCCACTCGCATCCTCCTGTTCGTCTGCATCCATCCGTCCAGCCTGCTGGCTGCCTCAAATGAACTGGCTTTCCGGCAGTCAGCGGCGCTTTCTAACGACTGACTGTGTGCTCATGAAGAGTGGAGGAGCTGAAGCAATGTGCACTGATCACCGTCCAGGTGTAGGAACTGGAGCGCCTGAGCAAGTAAAGACTCAAAAAAGGTAGCCTCTACTAGCTAGCAGAGGGACAGGACCATTGTAATAACAAGCTTGAAAAAAATGCATTTGAGTTTGCCTAGAATGACACACTAAAGCACCAGCACCTTTGTCATGTGGGGCAATTATTTACTATAAAATAACAACAAAAAAAGTTCTAATTTGTGATGTTTTGAATAATGCTTAACTGTGTGTTTATGTCTGTGTATATTTGTGTGTGTGTGTGTGTATACACATATATATATATATATATATATATATATATCCCATACTAGTATGTGGGGCGGGCAATGTGAAAAAGATTGTGCTACTGTGAGGCATTATTTTGAACTGGTGGTATTTTTGTGTGGCCATGCCCCTTCCTTGTGAGGCCACACCCATTTTTGCGGCACGCGTGTCTTAGGCGTGCGCTAAGCGGGAGGAGTTGTGGAGGTGGTGAGTTCTCCCACCTCTCCAGGACCACTTTAAGCCCTGCTTTCTGTATTGTGTTGCTGTCACAGGGGTGCTCTCTGTATTGTGTGGTAGCCACTGTGATTTTTTTTGTATTGTGCAGCAGCCACAGGGATGTTCTGTGCTATATGGCAATCACAGGGGTGCTATTTGTCACATGGTAGGTGTTGTATCATCATCACAACGTGTCAGTGGGAGGTGCTGCACATCAATACTGGAACCAGTAATGCTTGTGATTAAGCTATCTTTACTTGCTGGGAATCCTCAACAATCCCATCTCTGGCAATCAGTCAGCCAGCATCAGGTTCATTCACCGCTGCAGCCAGTCACCAGAAAACAAAGGTAACTTTGCAATGACCAGTCACTTGTCGTGTAGTAGGAAATAGCAGTACGTTTAATTTAGAAGACAGTTCAATATAAAGGCTCTCAAAGCTGCATACATTCACGTAGTTTCCTGACATAAAGCTTTATCTTATTGGCTAGCATAAACTATACCTTATACGTCATATGTCTAGTAACTTCTATGATTGATCTATCTCCTTTATAATTGGCCAGATCTGTCACTGTGTGACTGTGTGGATAACGCTGGGAGTGGCTAGGAGCTCTCATTGGGTTAGCAGCAGGTCTATCACACTCAGTCCACAGCTGATTGGGCGAGAAACGCCCTCCCACACAGGTTACATCCAATTGGAGGCTCTGCCCTTTTGCTGCTGTGTGTTCCCAGAGCAGGATTAGCAATGGGGCTGATGGAGCTGCAGTTCCAGGTCCACACCCCAAAATAGTCCCCGTGCATCTGCAGCAACATACCCTCCAACAATGTACACATAAAAATCGGGACAATTTTCCTATACTTTCAATGGAAGTTTGGAGAGCCAAAAATCAAGGGGGGGGGGGGGGGGTTCCGGCCTGACATGTCAGGCGGAGCGGACTAGCCCTGTGTGTGTGTCAGTGTGAGTGATCGTAGCTATGCTAAATTTAGCACAGCTACGATCAGGTCGGAATGACCCCCTATGTCCTGCTGCCTGTCCGCCTGCCTCCTGCGGCATCAACAATCCCCACTCCCTAGCCACGCCGCAGGTGGAATAAAAGCTGCTCTGGCCACCAGCATAGATGTGTATGAAAGCGGCGCAGGGGAAGACTTTCATAGCCCTCCCTGTGCCGCATACTCTCTGAGCCCCGGAGCCTCTCTGCGCATGATGTCACAGAAGTGACTCCTCGCCACAGCCGCGCCCAGATCCCCAGAGGCCCTGACTCCGCAACACAGCTCCTGGCCTGCGGGCTTGGAAGCCCCGAGATGGCTAATGTAACGGATAGAGTGGGTGATATCGCGGAGGGTAATGTCTGGACGCTGAATCAATGTAAAAGGTGACAGTGCTGTGCAGTGCAGTGCAGTGGGTGTGCATTGGGCGTGCAGTGTCACTGATGCTGCACAGCACTATCACCTTTTACATTGATTCAGCCAGTCACTCAGTTCTGCCAGCCAGTCACTATTGTTAGCGCCGGTGTCCCAACGCGCCGCATTACAGGGAAGAAGATGCACTAAATAAACTACAGCGCCCAGCAGCCCCTAGCGCCAAAGCATTCCAGCACTATGGCCTGCTGGGAACTGTAGTTTATTGAGTGCATCTTCTTCCCTGTAATGCGGCGCGTTGGGACACCGGCGCTAACAATAGTGACTTGCTGCTGGGTGAGTCTCCTGGAGAGCCACTGCCAAAGGGAGGACAGCAGCTTAGCTGCTTCCAGAAGGAGAAGCAGGAGAAGCATTACCCGCCCCTCCCCCACTCACAGTACCTCCGGGCCCCATCCGTGGCACCTGCACACACCCCCTCCACCACCCACGGTGGCTCCGAACCCCCACCCGCAGCACTTGCCCCTCCCCCACCCGCTGCACCTGCCCCACCCGCGGCACCCCCGCACCCGCAGTGGCTCCAGACCCCCACCGCGCCACAACCACCACTCCTCCACCCGCGGCACCCCTGGACCCCCTCCCCCATCCCCCCCATACCCGCCACTCTCCCAACCAAAGCACCTACTAGGTGATTCATCAGGCCCTGTGTGCACTGTTCACGCGGTTGCAAGGGGCTACGACCCCTTAACCATCCACGCCCTTTGTCTGTGCAATATTTAACCACTCACGCAGTTATCTAATACTCCATATAATACAAATATTGCACGCCACAAGGGTATGCTAGGGTTAAGGGAGCATAGCCCCTTACGACGGTGTGAAGAGCGCCCTTAGGGCGCGATGAATCACCTAGTGAGTTTATAGTTAGCTAAGGAAAAATCTGCTGAAAGTGAGGCATACACTTGTCCAGCCACTTTTCACACCTGCCTTTTGAAGCCTCCCTGTCTAGCTGCTGACAGTTCCATTTCAATCAAGAAAGTACCTAAAAACAGAACCTTTTGTTATTTAACTTTATTGTCACTATACTGTATGTGGGTCGTGGAAAGTACAGTGCCTAGCACTGTGCCAGTTACATCACTGTTACACCTGGTTTAAAGAAAAACATTTGAGATGTTTGAGACATATTAAAACATGGAGTCCATTGACAAAATGGCTTCTGCCTTTATCACTTGGATACCAGTTTGTACAGCTGAGTGGGAGAGATTGGCAGGGAGTGTAGGAGCATGGCAGTGCAGGACCAGGGCCGGTTCTACACGTTGTTGCGCCCAGTGCGAAAGTTTCCACTGGCGCCCCACCTCCCTCGCGGCAAAACAGTTCGCGGAAAATAGGGGTGTAGCTTCATAGGGGAGGGTCGTGGCCACAGTTATGCCCCCAGTAGCTGTTCCCCCAGATTTGTCCCAAGTAGTTGTGCCCCCCAGTTGATTTGCCCCCAGTAGATTTGCCCCCTGTAGCTGTGCCCCCACTAGTTGTGCCCCCCTGTACTTGTGCCCTCCTGTAGATTTGTCCCCAGTAGCTGTGCCCCCAGCAGCTGTGCCCCCAGTAGCAGTGCCCCCTGTAGCAGTGCCCCCTGTAGTAGTGCCCCCCAGTAGCTGTGCTCCTTGTAGCTATGCCCCCAGTTGATTTGCACCCAGTAGCTGTTCCCCCTGTAGCTGTGCCCCCAGTAGCTGTGCCCCCAGTATGTGCCCCCTGCAGTAGTGCCGCTTTGAAACCCTAAAAAAAAAATACTTACCAGCCTCGTTCCTGCTTCCGGACCGCTGCTGCCGTTGCTGTTTCTGTCTCCGGGTGCCGGCTCCTCTCTATGACGTCTCTCCCATAGCAGCGACACTAGGGGTCGCTGTAGGCGGGGAGGGAGGGAGGATTAGTAGCGGCTCTTGCCACGGCGGCGCCCTCAGGGTAGCTGTGCCCCGGGCAAAAAGCCTGCTTGCCCGTGTCAAGAGCCGCTACTGTGCAGGACAAGGAGTGTGGGAGTGATGGGCAGAGACCATCAGTCTATGGCCACTTGGAATCCAGATGAAGGGCCTAATGTATCATGGAACACTGCTAGGAACGCGTTCGCAGGCTGATTAATTAATTAAACATTTGCGGGGACGACACACGTAGCTGCTGCGACCCGAAACATGGCTGGTAGCCGCCTGCCTTCGCAGGGAGAGGGCTACCCTAAACACGCGAAAGCATCGCCGCCATGTGATGCTTTCGCATGTTTGCGGTGGGGGGAGGGGGGTCCGGATCCGGCATGCGGGGCGGACTTGCCCTGTGCTGGGTGTCCCCCCCCGAATGTCAGGGTAATGGATTGCGGATGTGCGTTTTTTCGCACATCTACGATTCATGCTGAATTAGGCCCTAAGTACCTGGCTTGTCTCTTTCCTTTTGGAGGCCGTGCAGCGCGGCAGTGGGCTCCCTCTCTCCAAATACGCCTGCAGCAGGACTCGGCACTCTCCAGACCTGGTAGTTCCATTTACAGGCGTTGAGTACCATATTGATCAGTCAGCAAGAAGGGGCTGTTTTGAGGTTTCTGGTTATTCTTTCCGCGCTGCCATTCAGTTAATACATTTTTTTGCAGTTACACAGAAAATGGCTAGTGTGGTTCTATATTGCTGGTGGGGTATACAGGTGCAGGGGCTGGTATGTGCACAGACTTTACCTGTGTTCTGTTCCTGGTGATACTGACTAGGGATGGATATTGGAAGCTGATGATTTGTAACCATCAATGTTCCTGATTAGAAGTACTTTTTCCATCGAAATTCGGGGTATTCGATGTTTGGCAGCCATTAGATGCAGCTTTTATGATAGAAATAAAAGATGGGATCATTAATTTCATAAAGCGCATAAATGGAAAGGTAATTAATCACTTTCCCATTAGAGGATGTGCCTTCTTGTTTTGCGTACCCCCACTCACGCTGTAAAGGGGTGTTTGAAGCACATCAAGGTATCTTTGTTCTTCTATATGCACAATCTAAATATCCACAGTCTCCGTACAGAAAGAGGAGGAAAAGCCTGGGTATCGTACCCCAACTCACACGGCTGTGTAGGTGTAAACTCCTACCAAGGTTTCTTTATTCTGCTGTTCTGAGATGTGGTCTCTAGGATATAATTCTAGTCCAGGATAGCCTCATATGGATCGGTGCATAGGGGGAAAAAACAACCAATGTGTAGTATCTCCTTTACAAAGTCAATTTCAGTGTATGTTGGGTGGTTAATAATGCATCACCATATAAAGACCCTCCACCGATCAATGGCATATATACACGTACCCCAACTCACACAATAATAGATTGGGTGACTCCCGTAAAGTTATCTCTAAAATGGTTTATAGGCGTACCCCAACTCACACATGAATCCCATCAAGGTATCTTTACTGTTCCCCTCCGAAAAACAGTTTCTTTTTATGCACCAGCCAAAATTATAAAGAAGCTTGTAGTCTCCAGAAAAATTATAACAATTTATTGGTTCCTCAAGAAGACGTGTGAAACAATTTCAATCATATATAGAAACATGATCAGAAAAATTCATAAAAAATCAAAAAAATTCTAAAAGTTATAAAATACACGAACAAGTCCATAAATTTCACTGGTATAGAGATGGCTACTCACACAGCAGTCTGCTGACGCGTTTCGGTCCTTGGAGCTTTGTGAAGACATGACCTGCTGTGTGGGAAGCCAGATATTTATAGTACAAGTAGCCAATCCTATCCCAACAGGAAATCAGTGCATAGGAAGTGATGTCATCTCCTTATTTCCATATTCATACAGAAATATGAAATAACCTTAGTTGCATATAAGATGAATATATATACCTTAATCTATTCCTATTTACAGGTTTATTTCTATATCCTATTCATTCTAAAAGAAAACGTTTTGATGACATTCTATATGGATCTCCTCTTGCAAGGGATTCTGGATGTTGTAGTCTCTGTCGCGCCAGTCTAACAGTGTAAATACCAGAATGCAGATATATATTGATCTTAACCTATTTGGGAAATAATGTCCACATAGAGAAATAGAATCAAATTGAACAAAATAAGATGATATCCGCGGTTTTCAATATTATGTAGTAACCGGAAGTGTTATCCCATTCAGATCAGCGCAAAGGACATTGGGACATGTAGTCCGCCCAAAACGCCGTTACCGGTCCGATGTTTACCATCCAAACATAAGTCCATCCACAATCGGCTACCCCCTCCCATGTCCCACCCGCCAGTCCACGGCTGACATAATGTCAAGCCTACAGTTGGTACATTTAATCTTTCAAAATCCGACCGCAATCCGTGACCGGAAGTGCTCCCATCTCGTTGCAGGTGTAGTGCATCATGGGATATGTAGTCTCATAGGGATGGTTTGCGCATGCGTCCTGTGTAACACTTCCTTCTGTGAATCTTCTTGGTGAATCATGGGAAATGTAGTCAGTGATAGACACTTGCGCTTTGGCCACCGTCAGTTCAGATCGAAACTTTGTGGTTTTTAACACAATATGGTGAATCTTCAGTTCTCTAATCCTGCCAGTTCTGACATAAGTTCCTCGGGGGTAAAAGGTCATATATTTATGTGCGCTCTGGATCTCCCAAGAGAACTTTACAGTGTTTTGTATGCAGATCCCATGCAAAAAATAAAGATAAAAAAAGTTATCAATAATGTATATTTAAGTTGATATATCATATTCACAAAAACCACTTCAACTCAAAATCTGAGTTGAGACCATTTGGGGACAAAGTCTTACATTGATATATTAATTTCATCTCTGCCTTTGCTAATGCTGTGGCTAGGTCCCTATTTCTGAGATTCTGTTTCACCTGCTTAAGGCCATAAAAACCAGTAATTCCTGATGGGGAACAATTGTGATGTTCTTTGAAATGTGCTGATATGTTCCCCTATACGGATCTTTAAGGGGCGTGAGGTGCGACCGATGTAAAACAGACCGCAACTACAGCCAATTGCATACACCACATTCTTGGTGTCACACGTGATGAAATCTACAATTTTTATTGCCTGGCTGTTAATGCATATCTCGTCTGTTTTATTATTCCCCTTTGTATTCCTGCATCCCACACAATTTGCACACCTAAAAAATCCTTTAGACCGGACT
This sequence comes from Pseudophryne corroboree, assembly GCF_028390025.1. Classification (NCBI taxonomy): domain Eukaryota; kingdom Metazoa; phylum Chordata; class Amphibia; order Anura; family Myobatrachidae; genus Pseudophryne; species Pseudophryne corroboree. The sequence goes on along the minus strand of NC_086449.1, from coordinate 792,850,739 downwards.
TGAGGATGTTTTGGGGCTGTCATAAGGGCACTTGATACCAATTTAGATTTTATATTGGGTGCTTTCCGGTATATACACACTGGTTTGTCTGGAATTAAAGAGCCTATCAGAGGTTCTCTTTTCAAAAGGTTCCAGTGTTTCTTAAATATACTCTCTATCTGTTTGTGATGTGCCCCATATTCTGTGATAAAGGCCCATTCAAATTTACTATCTTCTGTGGGTTCTTTATTCTTTTTCTTCAGCAGGTCTTGACGTGATACCTGATCAGTACTGGTTTTAGCTCTTTCTATATTTTGTTTGGAATATCCACTCGCTGTGAATCTTTCAACTAACCCTTCCGCTTGAATCTGGAAAGTGGCATCATCTGTGCAGTTTCTTTTCAATCGTTTTAGCTGCCCTCCTGGAATTGATTGTAACCAATTTTGATGGTGGCAGCTGTCAGCTGGGATATAACATTGGGAATCTGTGGGTTTCGTATATGTTCTAGTGTTTATTTTACCAGCTTCTATATATACCTCAATATCGAGGAAATGTATTTGTTCCCTACTGTTCTCAAAACTTAATTTGATGTTTTTACTGTTATTATTGAGTTTTAAACAGAAATCTTTTAGGGTCTCGCCGTTTCCTCTCCAGATGAAGAATATATCATCTATGTAACGTACATAGGTCACCAGGTTCGCGCCATAGGGGTTATTGGACCATATGTTGTCCAATTCCCATGCTCCCATGAAAAGGTTAGCATAACTTGGCGCGAACCTGGTGCCCATTGCTGTACCAATTTTCTGCACGTAAAACTTGTCCCCAAACAGAAAAAAATTATTATTCAATATGAACCTAATTGCTTCCAAAATTAGTTGCTGTAAATTTTTATCCAAGTCTAAAAGTTCCAAAAAATGCTGTACCGCTTCTACACCATCCATATGGTCAATGATGGTGTAGAGCGAACAGACATCTGCAGTCACTAGAGTGTAGCTGGCATCCCAATCCAATTGATCTAACGAGATAAAACAATCTCTAGTGCCTTTAGATGGGACTTGTTGAGTAATACCAACGGTTGTAGGTAATAATCTATAAACCTGGACAGATTGGCCGTTATGGAATTAATTCCAGAGATTTTTATGATGCCCATCTGATGGCTAGCTGCTTCTGTGTGGCAGTGGACCCCCAGAAGTGGTGTCCGCAACTCAGTTAATGTGCACATATGTGATGCTCTAAATGCTTCTACATATGCGCACAGTAAAAATCAGTGGTTATATCAGTGAATGGATGCATTGTTGGATTTGATATCCGAAGCCTGGCAACGATTTGATGCCGGGCTTCCTACGTCCCTAATACTGACAGCTGTGCTACTATACACTCACCGTGAAGCCTGAGATCTCCGAAGTAGTTTGTGTGTTGGTGCGATTTGTTTGTAGATCCCCAGCATTAGGAACCACCAATCTAACTCTCTCTGCAAATGTTATGTCTGCCACACCTGCAGTGCAAATGGTTTTGCCCAACTGCTAACAAATTTGCTGCTGCGATCAACTTGGTTATCCTCTCCCTGTTGAGTTGTGTAAAAAGTGGGAAAATTCACCTCCGGTGGATGCCCTTGTCACTCGGCTTGGGGTGTCATCTACTCTGCCGGTCACCACTGCCACTTCATTGACGGAACCAACAGATTGGCGTGTGGAGGGATGCCTGAAGTCTATTTACTCCCTTACGGGTGCGGTACATAGACCCACTATAGCAGCCTCGTGGGCTGCAAAAGGTATAGAAGCATGGGTTCAGGCTATTGAGGAAGAGCTATCTCCGGATATATCTGATACTGCCAATCAATATCTGTCTCATATTGCCACAGCCTCCCATTATATTCAGGAGGCGTCCTCCGAGGCAGGTGTAACGGCGGCTAAGGCGTCGACTACGTCCATCTTGGCTTGCCGTATTCTGTAGTTGAGGTCGTGGAAGGTTGATCTGGACTCCAAGAAGACTTTGGAGGTACTCCCTTTTAAGGGAGACATACTGTTTGGAGAAGATCTTAATAAGATTGTGACTGATTTAGCGGCTGCTAAGACTGCATTTCTACAAATACTAATTACTAATCCTTCTGCTCCGAAGACAAAGAGCACCACTTTTCGTTCCTTTCAGCCTCCAGGGAAGGCAAAGGGTCAGGCGTACCCGAGACGGGCTGTTGCTTCCAAAACCACCAAGCCCAAACCTAAACAATCCTGGGCCCCGCCCGTCAGCCTGCATCCAAACAAGACAAGCCAGCTGCATGACGGGGCGGGCCTCCTCCTGGGGAATCCCAGGGTGGGAGGCCGACTTTTACAATTCGCCCAGTTCTGGTTAAGGACCACTTCAGACGCCTGGGTGCGGGAAGTTGTCTCTCATGGGTACAAAGTCTCCCCTACCCCCCCCCCCCCCCCCCCCCCCACGGCTTACCTCTCTGTCGGCCCGGCAGCGTAGCGATCGGGATCCCAGGTTGCTGCATGCCGGTGCCGGGATTGTGTTCACTGTCAGGATTTCGGTTGCGGCATTCGATTACATGTCAGGATTCTGGCGTCGGTATGTTGACAGCCAGGATCCCGAACATTGGGATCCTAACTGGACCCCAGCTCACTTACCACCTTTTCATTTGATGCAGTTAATGGCAAAATGTCCTTAAATGTGACTATTTCTCCTGGCAACTGCCAACTCTCAGAGGTGTCTCAGATGCCGGCTTTTAGTAGTGTCTAAGACGCCGGCCATAAGGTGCTGATGTGTCTATATTTTGGTTACTTTTATTATCGCTGTTGACATTTTACCTGTGTCTGTTTTTTTCTACGTATTGGTCATCGACATTCTGTCGACGTGTTAACTGTCAACATTTTCACCCTGTCAACATTTATTTTTTCAATGTCTACATTCTAACTGTCGACCTTATGACCCTGTTGACCTTTTGGTTGTTGACATTCAGTCAGTCAGCATTTTGGTGTTGACCTTTTGTTCGTTCCTGTTTTGACTGTCTAAATTTTGACTACATCCCTCTGTTTTGACCTAATAAACATGTGAAGATTTTTCTACAAATCTGGTGAGTGCCTCCCTAGTTTTATCCATCCGAGTACAATTTATACCATGGATCTGGGATCGATATGATAATCACCTCTTTTCAGTGTATAATAATGTCTGTGTTATTGTTGATGTTGACATCAAAGACCACATTTGAAGGACCAAATGTTAGGTAGAAGAAGGAACAGCGACCTTACTATTAAAGTCATTGTGCCAACAAATTCTACGCAGGGTTTTTCTTTTAGAATACGGTCATTAGGTCGACACCACTTAGGGTCACTAGGTTGACATGGTCATTAGATCGACATGTACTAGGTCGACAGTTCAAAAGGCTGACTTGAGTTTTTCAATATTTGGACTTTTTCATACTTTACAATCCACGTGGACTACAATTGGGAATAGTAACCTTGCCCAAAGCAAGGGGACACGGTGTTCTAATTGGGGTTCCCTGTCACTTTACGAAGAAAATGACACCAAAAAAAGTTTTAAAAAAAACCTCATGTTGACCTTTTGACCCGTCGACCTATTACATGTCGACTTAATGACTATGTCGACCTAGTGACCCTGTCGACCTAATGTATGTCAACCAATAGTGGTCGACCTAATGACTGTCAACCTAAATTGTGTCGACCCAACGACCCATACCCTTTCTTTTTTATCCTACAGTACCTTATGCAAACATACCATAGGGTTCCTGTGATGTGGGTCACCTGGAAGAGAGCTTTTGATATCCCACAGAGCTTGCAGTCTATATTTTCTACCACACGGATGCACTACTCTTTATTTCTCTATCGTCCTAGTGGATGCTGGGGTTCCTGAAAGGACCATGGGGAATAGCGGCTCCGCAGGAGACAGGGCACAAAAAGTAAAGCTTTACGATCAGGTGGTGTGTACTGGCTCCTCCCCCTATGACCCTCCTCCAAGCCTCAGTTAGATTTTTGTGCCCGGCCGAGAAGGGTGCAATCTAGGTGGCTCTCCTAAAGAGCTGCTTAGAAAAGTTTAGCTTAGGTTTTTTATTTTACAGTGAGTCCTGCTGGCAACAGGATCACTGCAACGAGGGACTTAGGGGAGAAGAAGTGAACTCACCTGCGTGCAGGATGGATTGGCTTCTTGGCTACTGGACATTAGCTCCAGAGGGACGATCACAGGTACAGCCTGGATGGTCACCGGAGCCTCGCCGCCGGCCCCCTTGCAGATGCTGAAACGAGAAGAGGTCCAGAATCGGCGGCAGAAGACTCCTCAGTCTTCTTAAGGTAGCGCACAGCACTGCAGCTGTGCGCCATTTTCCTCTCAGCACACTTCACACGGCAGTCACTGAGGGTGCAGGGCGCTGGGAGGGGGGCGCCCTGGGAGGCAAATGAAAACCTTTTTTGGCTAAAAATACCTCACATATAGCCTCCGGGGGCTATATGGAGATATTTAACCCCTGCCAGAATCCACTAAAGAGCGGGAGACGAGCCCGCCGAAAAAGGGGCGGGGCCTATCTCCTCAGCACACAGCGCCATTTTCCTCACACAGCTCCGCTGGTCAGGAAGGCTCCCAGGCTCTCCCCTGCACTGCACTACAGAAACAGGGTAAAACAAGAGAGGGGGCGCAAAATTGTGGCAAAACTATATTATTAAAGCAGCTATACAGGGAGCACTTATTATAAGGCTATCCCTGTCATATATAGCGCTTTTGGTGTGTGCTGGCAAACTCTCCCTCTGTCTCCCCAAAGGGCTAGTGGGGTCCTGTCTTCGTTAAGAGCATTCCCTGTGTGTCTGCTGTGTGTCGGTACGTGTGTGTCGACATGTATGAGGACGATATTGGTGTGGAGGCGGAGCAATTGCCAAATATGGGGATGTCACCTCCTAGGGGGTCGACACCAGAATGGATGCCTTTATTTATGGAATTACGGGATAGTGTCAACACGCTAAAGCAGTCGTTTGACGACATGAGACGGCCGGACAATCAATTAGTGCCTGTCCAGGCGCCTCAAACACCGTCAGGGGCTGTAAAACGCCCTTTGCCTCAGTCGGTCGACACAGACCCAGACACAGGCACTGATTCCAGTGGCGACGGTGACGAATCAACCGTATTTTCTAGTAGGGCCACACGTTATATGATTTTGGCAATGAAGGAGGCGTTACATATTGCTGATACTACAGGTACCACAAAACAGGGTATCATGTGGGGTGTGAAAAAACTACCTATAGTTTTTCCTGAATCAGATGAATTAAATGAGGTGTGTGATGAAGCGTGGGTTGCCCCCGATAAAAAAATGCTAATTTCAAAGAAGTTATTGGCTTTATACCCTTTCCCGCCAGAGGTTAGGGCGCGCTGGGAAACACCTCCTAGGGTGGACAAGGCGCTCACACGCTTATCAAAACAAGTGGCGTTACCCTCTCCTGAGACGGCCGCACTTAAAGATCCAGCAGATAGGAGGATGGAAAATATCCAAAAAAGTATATACACACATACAGGTGTTATACTACGACCAGCTATAGCGACAGCCTGGATGTGCAGTGCTGGGGTAGCTTGGTCAGAGTCCCTGATTGAAAATATTGATACCCTGGATAGGGAAAATGTTTTACTGTCTTTAGAGCAAATAAAGGATGCATTTCTTTATATGCGTGATGCACAGAGGGATATCTGCACACTGGCATCACGGGTAAGTGCTATGTCCATTTCGGCCAGAAGAAGTTTATGGACGCGACAGTGGTCAGGCGATGCGGACTCAAAACGGCATATGGAAGTTTTGCCGTATAAAGGGGAGGAGTTATTTGGTGTCGGTCTATCGGATTTGGTGGCCACGGCTACAGCCGGGAAATCCACCTTTTTACCTCAAGTCACTCCCCAACAGAAAAAGACACCGACTTTTCAACCGCAGCCCTTTCGTTCCTTTAAAAACAAGAGAGCAAAGGGATATTCATATCTGCCACGAGGCAGAGGAAGGGGGAAGAGACAGCAACAGGCAGCTCCTTCCCAGGAACAGAAGCCCTCCCCCGCTTCTACAAAAGCCTCAGCATGACGCTGGGGCTTCTCAAGCGGACTCGGGGGCGGTGGGGGGTCGTCTCAAGAATTTCAGCGCGCAGTGGGCTCACTCGCAGGTAGATCCCTGGATCCTGCAGATAATATCTCAGGGGTACAGGTTGGAACTAGAGACGGATCCACCTCGCCGTTTCCTGAAGTCTGCTTTACCAACGTCCCCCTCCGACAGGGTGACGGTCTTGGAAGCCATTCACAAGCTGTACTCTCAGCAGGTGATAGTCAAGGTACCCCTTTTACAACAAGGAAAGGGGTATTATTCCACTCTATTTGTGGTACCGAAGCCGGATGGCTCGGTAAGACCTATTCTAAATCTGAAATCCTTGAACCTGTACATAAAGAAGTTCAAGTTCAAGATGGAGTCACTCAGAGCAGTGATAGCGAACCTGGAAGAAGGGGATTTTATGGTATCCTTGGACATCAAGGATGCGTATCTCCACGTTCCAATTTACCCCTCACACCAGGGGTACCTCAGGTTCGTCGTACAGAACTGTCACTATCAGTTTCAGACGCTGCCGTTCGGATTGTCCACGGCACCTCGGGTCTTTACCAAGGTAATGGCCGAGATGATGATTCTTCTTCGAAGAAAAGGCGTATTAATTATCCCATACTTGGACGATCTCCTAATAAGGGCAAGGTCCAGAGAACAGCTAGAGATGGGATTAGCACTGTCTCAAGAAGTGCTAAAACAGCACGGGTGGATTCTGAATATTCCAAAATCCCAGTTAATTCCGACAACACGTCTGCTGTTCCTAGGGATGATTCTGGACACGGTTCAGAAAAAGGTTTTTCTCCCGGAGGAAAAAGCCAAGGAGTTATCCGAGCTTGTCAGGAACCTCCTAAAACCAGGAAAGGTGTCTGTACATCAATGCACAAGAGTCCTGGGAAAAATGGTGGCTTCTTACGAAGCAATTCCATTCGGCAGATTCCACGCAAGAATTTTCCAGAGGGATCTGTTGGACAAATGGTCAGGGTCGCATCTTCAGATGCACCAGCGGATAACCCTGTCTCCAAGGACAAGGGTATCTCTTCTGTGGTGGTTGCAGAGTGCTCATCTATTGGAGGGCCGCAGATTCGGCATACAGGATTGGATCCTGGTGACCACGGACGCCAGCCTGAGAGGCTGGGGAGCAGTCACACAAGGAAGAAACTTCCAGGGCGTGTGGTCGAGCCTGGAAACGTCTCTTCACATAAACATTCTGGAACTAAGAGCAATCTACAATGCTCTAAGCCAGGCAGAACCTCTGCTTCAAGGAAAACCGGTGTTGATCCAGTCGGACAACATCACGGCAGTCGCCCATGTGAACAGACAGGGCGGCACAAGAAGCAGGAGTGCAATGGCAGAAGCTGCAAGGATTCTTCGCTGGGCAGAGAATCATGTGATAGCACTGTCAGCAGTGTTCATCCCGGGAGTGGACAACTGGGAAGCAGACTTCCTCAGCAGACACGACCTTCACCCGGGAGAGTGGGGACTTCATCCAGAAGTTTTCCACATGCTGGTAACCCGTTGGGAAAGACCAATGGTGGACATGATGGCGTCTCGCCTCAACAAAAAACTGGACAGGTATTGCGCCAGGTCAAGAGATCCGCAGGCAATAGCTGTGGACGCGCTGGTAACGCCTTGGGTGTACCAGTCGGTGTATGTGTTTCCTCCTCTGCCTCTCATACCAAAAGTATTGAGAATTATACGGCAAAGAGGCGTAAGAACGATACTAGTGGTTCCGGATTGGCCAAGAAGGACTTGGTACCCGGAACTTCAAGAGATGATCACGGAAGATCCGTGGCCTCTACCTCTGAGAAGGGACTTGCTTCAGCAGGGTCCTTGTCTGTTTCAAGACTTACCGCGGCTACGTTTGACGGCATGGCGGTTGAACGCCGGATCCTAAAGGAAAAAGGCATGCCGGAAGAAGTCATTCCTACTTTGATTAAAGCAAGGAAGGAAGTAACCGCGCAACATTATCACCACATTTGGCAAAAATATGTTGCGTGGTGCGAGGATCGGAGTGCTCCGACGGAGGAATTTCAACTGGGTCGATTCCTACATTTCCTGCAATCAGGATTGTCTATGGGTCTCAAATTGGGATCTATTAAGGTTCAAATTTCGGCCCTGTCGATTTTCTTCCAAAAAGAATTGGCTTCAGTTCCTGAAGTCCAGACTTTTGTTAAGGGAGTGCTGCATATACAGCCCCCTGTGGTGCCTCCAGTGGCACCGTGGGATCTCAATGTTGTTTTGGACTTTCTCAAATCTCATTGGTTTGAACCACTAAAAACTGTGGATTTGAAATATCTCACATGGAAAGTGACCATGCTACTAGCCCTGGCTTCGGCCAGGAGAGTGTCAGAACTGGCAGCTTTATCTTACAAAAGCCCATATCTGATTTTCCATTCGGACAGGGCAGAACTGCGGACTCGTCCGCATTTTCTCCCTAAGGTGGTGTCAGCATTTCATCTGAACCAACCTATTGTAGTGCCTGCGGCTACAAGCGACTTGGAGGACTCCAAGTTGTTGGACGTTGTCAGAGCTTTAAAAATATACATTTCAAGGACAGCTGGAGTCAGGAAATCTGACTCGCTGTTTATACTATATGCTCCCAACAAGTTGGGCGCTCCTGCGTCTAAGCAGACTATTGCTCGCTGGATTTGTAGTACGATTCAGCTTGCACATTCTGTGGCAGGCCTGCCACAGCCAAAATCGGTAAAAGCCCACTCCACAAGGAAGGTGGGTTCTTCTTGGGCGGCTGCCCGAGGGGTCTCGGCATTACAACTCTGCCGAGCGGCTACGTGGTCGGGGGAGAACACGTTTGTAAAATTCTACAAATTTGATACCCTGGCTAAGGAGGACCTGGAGTTCTCTCATTCGGTGCTGCAGAGTCATCCGCACTCTCCCGCCCGTTTGGGAGCTTTGGTATAATCCCCATGGTCCTTTCAGGAACCCCAGCATCCACTAGGACGATAGAGAAAATAAGAATTTACTTACCGATAATTCTATTTCTCGGAGTCCGTAGTGGATGCTGGGCGCCCATCCCAAGTGCGGATTATCTGCATTACTTGTACATAGTTACAAAAATCGGGTTATTATTGTTGTGAGCCATCTTTTCAGAGGCTCCGCTGTTATCATACTGTTAACTGGGTTTAGATCACAGGTTGTACGGTGTGATTGGTGTGGCTGGTATGAGTCTTACCCGGGATTCATAAATCCTTCCTTATTGTGTACGCTCGTCCGGGCACAGTACCTAACTGAGGCTTGGAGGAGGGTCATAGGGGGAGGAGCCAGTACACACCACCTGATCGTAAAGCTTTACTTTTTGTGCCCTGTCTCCTGCGGAGCCGCTATTCCCCATGGTCCTTTCAGGAACCCCAGCATCCACTACGGACTCCGAGAAATAGAATTATCGGTAAGTAAATTCTTATTTTTATCACAAGTCATTGAACCTATCAGTATGTCTTGGAGATAACCCTTACAAACACAGGAGAACATATAAACTCTACACATACTTAGCTCTGATCGGAATCATACCCATGGCCCCAGAGTACAATACCAAACACCACGCCGTCATGCTACCCAAACCAAGCTCTTAACTGAGTAAGCTATACTTACTCTTTCCGATGCAAATGGCGGTAACTCCTTGACCACTGTGTATGGATGGAGGGAGACTGAATAATGACAGCGGTTCTAAAGTGGGCGAGGACATATGTTACACGCACATAGCAGTTCTTATCTTAATGGGCCAATGCATAGACATGGGTGGCTTTACTGCAACAGAGAGGACTATAGGTTTTATCCCATATCCAAAATGCTTGAGACCAGAAGTATTTTGGATATCGGATTTTTCCGTATTTTGGAATAATTGCATACTATAATGAGATATTATGGTGATAGGACCCAAGTCTAAGCACAGGATGCACTTATGTTTCATATATATCTTATACACACAGCCTGAAGGTCATTAAATACAATAGTTTAAGGGGTATATTGGCGTCGGATCCATTCCGACATGCATTTGTCGGAATGGATCCGACAACCCCTATTCTATCCCATCTCAATTCGACTTTTTCAAGTCGAATTGAGATGAGGAACCCAGAGGAGGAAAGCTGCTGCAGCGCTACTGTAGCGCTGATCTCCTCCGTCTGCCAGCGACTGTCCCCCGCTGGTCTCCCCGCGGCTCCCCCCCGGAGCCGCGGGGAGACCAGCGGGGGACAGCCGCCAGCAGACGGAGGAGATCAGCGCTACAGTAGCGCTGCAGCAGGATGTCACACAGCCGCCCGACCTCACGGCAGTGTCTACCCGGCTCCGGCAAGCTTGCTGGAGCCGGGTGGAAGCTGCCGTGAGCGGCGCGGCTGTGTGACATCATGCTGCAGCCCTGTGCTGTAGCGCTGATCTCCTCTGGCTGCCCGCGGCTGTCCCCCGTCTCTCTGCGGCTCTCCCCCCTCTCCTCCTCTGGGTCCACATCTCAGTCCGTCATTTTTTTATGTCGGACTGAGATGGTCGAAAAGGGGGCCAAAACCTGTCGGTTTTGGCCCCGTTTTCGACACAAGTACGTGGATCGACAGCTATTCCGCCGATCCACGTGCTTTTCGACATGTCGAATTTCTCAACTTGTCGAAAACTGCCATCTTTTCGATAGACGGCAGCTTTCGACGTCAATTGAATATACCCCTTAATAACTTTGTGTATTAAACAAGGTTTTGTACATTGAGCCATCAGAAAATAAAGGTTTCACTATCTCAGTCTCGCTCAAAAAATTCTGTATTCCGGAATATTCTGTATTTCGGAATATTTGGATATGGGATACGCAACCTGTATCAGTGTTTTTTTTAATATATTTATTACCATTGAGTCCGCCAAGCCATGCTGGAAAAGGTGGTGTGAGACGTGGAATTCACAATTACTTGTTCACTCACAATATCGACAAACAGTATAGAGTCTGAGATGATTTGAACTGTTTTGTGAAGCTCACAAGACATACTGTATATAGGAGGTCTTGATTTTCAGTGTCTAATAGGAGAAGTATAAATATGATTGTTGTGGCCTTAGTAACATGGGAGCACTGCGTGCCGCGCTAGGGGCGTGGCCAAATGATATGATGTCTGGTTAATTTATTTATAGTGGTACGGTGAATGCTTTTTTTCATTTATTTCTTACTACTGGATCACAATGGTGAGATGAGTTTGATCACACACAGGGCCGGTTCAGGGGCTTTTTGCGCCCCGGGTGGCAATAGGGAGCATTGCTTCATACAGGGGGCGTGGTCAGTTATGCCCCCTGTACAGTAGTAGCGCCGCTGAAATGATGTGCGGTGCGCGATGACGTCATCGCACACCGCACAGCAAAGGTCCTCTCCACGAAGGGAAACTAGGCGCGTAGCGTCTAGTTTCCCTTCACAGCGGGCAGCGGGACACAGCAAGCAGCAAGAGGCACAGCAGCAGAGGATCTTGCCCTGGTACGGCGCCCTCCGGATGGCACCAGCGCCCTCCGGAAGGCGGCGCCCCGGGCAAAAGTCCTGCTTGCCCGTGGCAAGATCCGCTACCGATCACACACAACCAGAACACAGCAGTTCCTACAGCAGTCCTGTCACTTGTCTGTGGGTCTTCATGATAATTCCAGACATTATGATTCCCAGAGATGCTAAGATGTTGCGCAGCTATTCACCATTGTCAGCCAACTTGGCCCAACATGCGTGGCCGCATCTTGTGCAATCAAATATTGGTAAGATCTCATTGGCCAGTATGTTATAGCTAGTATGCCTGTAATTAGAAACTCTTCAAACTGCAATTGGTCCCCCAGCAATTCAGTGCCCTGACCACTGACATAGCCGTAAATGAACAGTAATTTGAAAAGTATCCACAACTGTGGCCACTGGTCCATTGGTTTAGTGGCCAGGCCCACAATACTTGGGAGGTACTGGGCTGTGTTATGTGTTAGGTTTTCACAAAAGTAATCTTTACCCATTTGCATTTCTTTTTTATTTTAATTTCAGAGGGACATCAACACATCCTTACAAAAGATATAAAAGATCATAAAAAAAGAAAAAGAAACAAAATGGCTGAGGTACAGTAACAGTTGCTGTAAATGAAAGACACCATAAAAAAACAATTTCCTGATAAAGTCTGATGCAATGTGATATAATAATAATGTTGCTATTATACTGTGAGGAAGAAAACGTGGATTTGTAGTAAAATGAATCTGTAGTGTGAGTATTGGTGATATGGTCTATCCATGTTCCTCAGGATAATCTCAGTTGAAAGTTTTGTTCCTTAGGTCATCCGAAGTATCATCCGAGCCTGCAGAGAGATTCAATGAAAAGGATTGTGTTATCCATCAAGGTAACATTGGGGAAATGTATCCTCTTAAAGAGTGGACACGTGTAGAAGTTGCCCATAGCAACCACTCGGCTTTTAGCTAATATTTATAAAGTACATTCTTTAAATTGGCAAGTTTGGTTGCTATGGGCAACATCTCCATTTACTTCTCCACTTTTCAGATGGTTTGATACATTTCCCCTAATGAATGAACTAGCAGTATTTATTATATTTATTTATTAAGGAGCCCAGACCATGCACTCTCTAATGGGTAGATAAGCCTTCATGGTGGCTGGCCACACCCCTAAGCATGGGCCGCTACCACTGCTTTCACCGGAGGGCCCTTCATGCTCCAGTCTGACACTGGGGGCCAAATGTAATAGAGTGAGAGCTTCAGAAAGTGAGAGATTTGGTAAGGTTTTGCAGTTTTTTTAAAGTGGCAATCATTTACACTGCAAAAGGTTGATCTTGCTGTGTACATGATTGCCACTTAAAAAAAAATTCTAAGGAATTAAACGCATTGTTTGAAAAATCCTGGGAAAATCCTGAGAAAAAATTCCAGATTCCAAAGAGGGTTCTTGTGGCTTTTCCTTTCCCTGAGGATGATAGGAAAAAGTGGGAAAACCTGCCTATAGTAGACGCTTCTATATCTAGACTGTCTAAAAAGGTGATTTTACCTGTCCCGGTGTCTACCGCTTTGAAGTAACCGGCAGACCGCAAGATTGAAACTACGCTCCAATCCATATACACTGCTTCAGGAGTGGCGTTAAGACCCACTATTGCCTGTGCATGGATTTCTAAAGCCATAGTAAAGTGGTCAGGCACATTACTAGAGGACTTAGATTCTATGGACAGAAGTGACATAAAAAAAATTTTCACGGAACATACAGGATTCTGCAGATTTCATGGTGGAGGCCATGAAGGACCTGGGTAATCTGACTGCAAGGACATCATCCATGACTGCCTAAGCATGCAGGGGACTCTGGCTACGCCAATGGTCTGCAGAGGTGGAATCCAGGAGAAGTGTGGAGAACCTACCCTTCACGGGTCAGGCTCTATTTGGGGAAGCATAGGATGCTTGGATCTCCACAGCAACCGCTGGTAAGTAAACCTTTCTTCCCTCAGCCTCCCAGACAGCGAATAAACCTTTTTCTACGTCCTCCGTGCAGTCCTTTCGGTCTGCAAAAGCTAAAAAGTCCAAGACTCCTACCACTTTATTCAGAGGTGGACGAGCAAAATCCAAAAAACCGGCACCGGCAGGTTCCCAAGACCAGAAACCTGCCTCTTTGTCCTCAAAATCCTCAGCATGATGGTGGACCTCCCTGCCTGGAGAACGGGCAGGTGGGAGTGAAGCTCAGACGTTTCAGTCACGTCTCGGTGTCGTTTGGTCTGGATTCCTGGGTACAGGATATTGTGTCCCAGGGGTACAAACTGGAGTTTCAAGAGCTCCCACCCCACAGGTTCTTCAAATCAGGCCTGCCAGCTTTGCTGACAGAAAGGGCAATCCTTCAGGAAGCCATTCACAAATTGGAAAGGTCAGATGTAATTGTTCCAGTTCCACCTCATCTGTTAAACCAGTGTTACTATTCAAATCTGTTTGTGGTACAGAAACCGGATGGTTTGGTCAGGCCAGTTTGAACCTGAAGTCGCTAAACCCTTATCTGAGGGAATTCAAGTTCAAAATGGAGTCTCTGAGAGCGGTGATCTCAAGGCTGGAGGAGGGAGAGTTTCTGGTGTCCTTGGACATCAAGGATGTGTACCTCCACATTCTGATTTGGCCGCCACACCAGGCTTATCTCAGATTTGCGCTGTTGGACTGTCACTATCTGTTCCAGGCACTGCCATTCGGCCTCTCAACAGCACCGAGGGTATTCACCAAGGTAATGGCAGAGATGATGATTCTTCTCCGCAGGCAGGGGGTGAATGTAATTCCTTATCTGGATGATCTACTGATAAAGGCATCTTCCAGGGAAAGGTTATTGCAGTCCATTGCTCTCATGACTCGACTGCTCAGGGAACATGGATGGATCCTGAATCTTCCAAAATCTCATTTGGAGCAGACAAGGAGATTGTCTTTCCTGGGGATGATCCGCGACACGGAATGGCAGAGGGTATTTCTACCCGTGGAAAAGGCGTTGGTGATCCAAGCTATGGTCCGATATGTCTTGAAACCTACCCGGGTATCGGTTAATCAGTGCATTCGCCTGCTGGAGAAGATGGTTGCCTCCTACGAGGCTCTTTAGTACGGAAGATTTCATGCAGAGTCCTTCCAACTGGATCTTCTGAACAAGTGGTCGGGATCTCTTCTGCACATGCACCAGAGGATACGTCTGTCACCAAAAGCCAGGATTTTACTCCTGTGGTGGCTACAATTGCCTCACCTTCTGGCAGGTTCGGGATTCAGAACTGGATCCTTCTAACCACGGATGCAAGTCTCAGAGATTTGGGCGCAGTCACCCAAGGGGAGACCTTCTAAGGAAGGTGGTCAAGTCTGGAATCTATTCTTCCAATCAACAACAGTCTTCTACAAGCGGCACATCTTCTACAAGACAATGTAACAACGGTGGCCTACATAAACCGACAGGGTGGAGTGAAGCGCAGAGCTGCAATGTCAGAGGTAAAAAGAATCATCTTCTGGGCAGAAAGGCACGCGTTGGCGCTGTCAGCAATCTTCATTCCGTGAGTGGACAACTGGAAAGCGGATTTCCTCAGCAGACACCATCTCCATCCAGGAAAGTGGGGCCTCCATCCGGAGGTGTTCACGGAGGTGACAAATCTTTGGGGTGTACCTCAAATAGACATGATGGCCTCCCGTCTCAACAAGGAGCTTCGGAGGTACTGTTCCAGGTCAAGAGACCCGTAAGCAGTGGCGGTGGACGCCTGGTGACTCCGTGGGTGTTCCAGTCAGTGTACGTGTTTTCTCCACTTCCACTCATTCCAAGGATTCTAAAACTGATAAAGAGAACAAGAGTTCAGGCAATCCTCATTGCCCCGGACTGGACAAGAAGGGCTTGGTACGCGGATATTCTGGATCTACTGCTAGAAGATCCGAAGGCCTCTTCCTCTTCGGGAGGACCTGCTGCAACAGGGGCCGTCCGCTTATCAAGACTTACCACGGCTTAATTTAAGGGCATGGAGGTTGAACGCTAGATATTAGTTCGGAAGGGCATTCTAAACAAGGTTATTCCTACCCTGATTCAGGCTAGGAAAGGAGTAACGTCTAAACATTACCATCGCATTTAGAAAAAGTATGTATCTTGGTGTGAATCCAAGAAGTTTCCTATGGTGGAGTTTCAACTGGGACGGTTTCTCCTCTTCCTGCAAGCAGGTGTGGCTATGGGCCTGAGTTTGGGATCCATAAAGGTCCAGTTTTCAGCCTTATCCATTTTCTTCCAGAAACAACTGGCTTCCCTCCCTGAGGTTCAGACTTTCTTAAAGGGGGGTCTGCACATCCATCCTCCCTTTGTGCCGCCTATGGCACTCTGGGATCTTAATGTGGTCTTACAGTTCCTCCAATCGGATTGGTTCGAGCCTCTACAGGCGGTTGAGGTCAAGTATCTCACGTGGAAGGCTGTCACTTTGTTGGCCTAAGCTTCTGCTAGACGTGTGTCGGAGCTGGGGGCTTTGTCTTGTAAAAGCCCCTTCTTGATCTTCCATGAGGATGGAGCTGAGCTCCGGACACGTCACCAGTTCCTTCCAAAGGTTGTATCGGCTTTTCATATGGACCAACCTATTGTGGTGCCAGTTGCTACTGACTCCTCAATTCCGTCAAAGTCCTTGGATGTTGTACGGGCTCTGAAAAATCTATGTGAAGAAGACTCCTCGTCACAAAAAAATCAGACTCTCTGTTTGTCCTGTATGATCCCAAGAAAATTGGGTGTCCTGCTTCTAAGCAGACGATCTCTCGCTGGATCAGGGGCACTATCCAGCATACATATTCTACGGCAGGATTGCCGTGTCCTAAATCTGTTAAGGCCCACTCTACTCGTAAAGGTGGGTTCTTCCTGGGTGACTGCCCAGGGTGTCTCGGCTTTACAGCTTTGCCGAGCGGCTACTTGGTCACGGTCGAACACGTTTGCAAAGTTCTACAGGTTCGATACTTTGGTATCTGAGGACCTAAAGTTTGGTCAATCTGTACTGCAGGAGCCTCCGCGCTCTCCCTCCCATTCTGGGAGCTTTGGTACATCCCCCTGGTACTAATATGGACCCCAGCATCCTCTAGGACGTAAGAGAAAATAGGATTTTAATTACCTACCGGTAAATCCTTTTCTCTTAGTCCGTAGCGCTTCGTAATCCTGCAGTGGTTACTTGGTTCAGTACTGCTTTGTTCTTGGTTAAGTACTGTTTGTTACTTGGTTAAGTATTCTTGTTCAGCTGTTGCTGAGTTTTCAAGCTGGTTAGCTTGGTTTGCCTTGTATGTGTGAGCTGGTGTGAATCTCGCCACTATCTGTGTTAAGTCCTTTTCTTGAAGTTGTCCGTCTCCTCGGGCACAGTTTCTAGACTGAGTCTGGTAGGAGGGGCATAGAGGGAGAAGCCAGCCCACACTATTAAAGTCTTAAAGTGCCCATGGCTCCTGGTGGACCCGTCTATACCCCATGGTACTAATATGGACCCCGGCATCCTCTACGGACTACGTGAAAAGGATTTACTGGTAGGTAATTTAAATCCTATTTACTGTACAATTGTAGTCCCAGTCCCAATAAAGAAGCAGCGGCACTCTGAGATTATATTAAAAACTTATATTAATACAGTGTCACAGCATATTAGTGTTTTGGGGCCTGTAGCCCCTTTGTCAAGGTTACGAAATGTTGGTATGCTGTGACAGTGTATTAATATTTGTTACTACAATCTCTGGGGCAGATGTATTAAGCCTGGAGAAGGGATAAAGAAGTGATAACGCACTAGCCAGTCAGCTCCTAACTAATTTTTCAAATCCATAATGATTGGCTGGTGCGTTATCACCTTGCGCTTATCACCGCTTTATCACTTCCTTATCCCTTCTCCAGGTTAATACATCTGGCCCCCTGAGTGCTTCTTTACTGGGACAACAATATATATATATATATATATATATATATATAGAAAAAGTTACTGGGGCAGCTTAGCAATGACACTGGCTGGCAGCAGTAAGGCTAGCTACACACTATGTGATGTTTTTTAAACAAACCGTCAATTTATTTGGCATGTGGGAGGGCCTGATATCGCCACTTTATGCTATTATGGGCTGGGGGAGTTGTAAGTTATAACATTTTTGACACACCACACTGAATTTGCATATGTCCGCCTACATGGAGTTTGTGGTAATCAGAATAGACCATAGGCAATACAGAAGATTATCGAGAATGCACCAGAGGGGTCATTCCGAGTTGTTTGCTCGCTAGCAGTTTTTAGCAGTCGTGCAAACGCTATGCCGCCTCCCACTGGGAGTGTATTTTAGCTTAGCAGAAGTGCGAACGAAAGGATCGCAGAGCGCCTGCAACTTTTTTTGTGCAGTTTTAGAGTAGCTCAAAACCCACTCAGCGCTTGCAATGACTTCAGACTGTTCAATTCCTGTTTTGACGTCACAAACTCGCCCTGCGTTCTCCCAGCCACGCCTGCGTTCACCCAGCCACGCCTGCGTTTTTTCGAACACTCCCTGAAAGCGGTCAGTTGACACCCAGAATCGCCCACTTCATGTCAATCACTCTGCGGCCAGCAGTGCAACTGAAAAGGTTTGCTAGCCCTTGTGTGAAACTACATCTGTCGTTGTAATAGTACATTGCGCGTCCACATTGCACCGCATATGCATGCGCAGAAGTGCCATTTTTTTGTCTCATCGCTGCACAGCGAACGAAAGCAGCTAGCGATCAACTCGGAATGACCACCAATATTGGGCTGACATACTATCGCAAGTCTGAATGATCAGATAATCAATGCCGAGCATTTCTGGCTGTTTTTTTGCCAAAATGTTCATACCTTTACACTGCACAATAAGTGTGTAGCTAGCATAGGGGGTCATTCCGACCTGATCGCACACTAGGTTTTTCACTACGGTGCGATCAGGTAAAAATCGGCAAAACTGCGCATGCGTGTGCACCGCAATGGTACAGGTACAAAGCGGTGCGTTGCTGAGCGATGGATTTAACTAAGAATCCATTCGCACAGCCGATCGCAAGGAGATTGTCAAGAAGAGGGCGTTTGTGGGTGTCAACTGACCGTTTTCTAGGAGTGTCTGGTAAAATGCAGGCATGTCCAAGCGTTTGCAGGGCGGGTGTCTGACGTCAATACCGGGACCAAAAAGACTGAAGTGATCGCAGCGGCTGAGTAAGTCCAGACCTACTCAGAAACTGCACAAACTGTTTTTGCAGAGCTCGGCTACAAAGCCGTTCGCACACTTGCAAAGCAAAAATACACTCCCCCGTGGGCGGCGACTATGCGTTTGCACGGCTGCTAAAAGTAGCTAGCGAGCGATCAACTCGGAATGACCACCGTAGTCTTAAGTGAGATGGCTTTCAGTTTCTTGCATGCGCTCTGGTACTGGAAGCTGAAGTTTGGGCTTCCAGTTCAACATTAAACAAAAAGAAACTTGTTTACACAACAATTTAAAAAAAAAAGTAAAAACAATTATATAAAAATTTAAAAATGCTTGTGCCGGTGATATTCATTGCCTAGAGGATGCATTGAAAAATTGGCGGAAGCCCCCTAAATCCAGGTAGCGGAGGGCCCATCACCCTGATTTGGGGAAGAGATAGAGAGGGCAAACAGACGCATTCCACTAGCCGACTGTGTTGTGGGCGGGACATGTGTTTCGCTATGAATTGCGTCATCGTGCCAAAGCTGGAACTGCGATGACGCAATTCATGGTATTCCGCCCACCTGCCTCCTCCTGTCCTGGGGCCTCCCTAAGTCAGCAAGTATGAAATAGTATTAGGAGGCCACACTAGGTTTACATTATTACCTTTTACTCAGATGTTATGGTGCCTGGTTTCCACCTGCAATAAATGTAAATTCAGAATAAAGTATTCAGTATTAAATACTATTACAGCTGCAAGGTTCATGAAGGGCCAGCCACAGACCAGACAGTTACAGTAGCTCCAGGGTGATGTGACCAGAGTCAGGATTGGGTATAGACATTGTACTACCTGGGCCTGGGCACCATGAAACAACACTACGGCAGAGACCTATTAATCCCTTCTTAAGAGGACAGGTATAGAAGTTGCCCATAGCAACCATAAAAGGAAGAAAGAAATATATCTGCATACTACTAATATTAGTGCGTTTTAATCGTAAGATGAACCCCATATAAATTGTTAGTTTATTAAATTCAGTATATGGGGGTGCAACCCTAATTCAACCAAGCTGAACTGTAACATGAAGGAGAGAGCGAGGGGTTGTTTAAGGGGTATCCGGACTACAGGTCGACAGCACAAAGGTCGACACACCTTAGGTCGACGCCAATTGGTCGACACACCTTAGGTCGACATGGACAAAAGGTTGATGGGAACAAGGTCGACATGGAAAAAGGTCGACATGAGTTTTTCACGATTTTTTTCTTTTTTTGAACCTTTTCATACTTAACGATCCACGTGGACTACGATTGGAACGGTAAAGTGTGCCGAGCGAAGCGAGCCATGCGAGGCCACACACACTACTGAGCCTCATTTTGACTTGTTTTAAGGACATTACATCAAAGTTGGATCAGCCTGTAGTGTGTGTTTCCACTTTAATTTTGAGGGTGACTCCAAATCCAGACCACCATGGATTAATAAATTTTGATTTCCATTGATAATTTTTGTGTGATTTTGTTGTCAGCACATGCAACTATGTAAAGAACAAAGTATTTAATAAGAATATTTCATTCATTCAGATCTAGGATGTGTTATTTTAGTGTTCCCTTTATTTTTTTGAGCAGTGTATATATATATATATATATATATATATATATCCATTAGGAATTTATATATATATGTATAAAATATATTACCGACCGCGCTGCACTGTTTATTAAACAATTGGGTAATATTATACCCCAGAATGGTAACATTGCTTTAGAGATTATGCAGTTATATACTGCTGTAGAAGAGGAAATGCTATTAAGGATCTTATATACCCCTCGGAGTCTGTATTTAAAGGCTATATTGTTTCTATAAGTAAAATAAAGATCCTACCTTTAGTGGTCACATAGCATCAGGCACTAGTTACTTGTACTGTCTGAGAATGGAAGTGCCTTTCAGTATTGGTGACACTCAGTTTACTGTGTTATATATAGCTCAAACCACCTCATTGGTTGCCACCTAAATGTGATGGAGTCATTTGATGTAAATATCATTCAGTTTGCTAAATTACTAGCAGCTCCAACTACTTCATTACACACTATCAATAGTTTCAATACTAGACTGGTGTAGGTAACTATATTAGATAGAACACATAGTGAACCCACTGAAATGCCACATAGCACCAGACACTAGTTATTTATACTGCCTAAGAATGGTAGTGTCATTCAGTATTCATGACACTCTATTTACTGTAGTACATATAACGCAGACCACCTTATTAGTTGCTACCCAGAGATCATGGAGCCATTTAGTGTGTTATTCAAGTTGCTAAATTGCTAGCAGCTCCAGCCACTCCATTTCATTTTTATCAATAGTCTCAATACTAAACTGGTACAGAACACATAGAACACATAGTGGACTCGCTGAAACGCCAATGTGCACATTTCACTGTATGGACAGCTTTATCAAGGCTGAACCAGATTGTCTAAAACAAGTGAATATTTAACAAGTAAGGACAGCCAATCCAAATGCTGTTTCATCTCATGTGGACATGTCAGACAGTGGGAGCTGTCACTACTACAATGGGAGCTCCATCACTATTGCATCAGAGGTCACGGGGTCTCCCGTCTAATACATCCCATTTAATCCATATGTAAACAAAACTCCTGATCACATGAGCCAATCATGGCTCGCGGATTGGCAGCCAATTGGAAGTGTAGAAGTGGCTGCGGCTTGCCAATCAGGCCTAACCACTTCATGGCTTGACCCGCCCCAGCGCGTGACAGCAGACGTCGCTGGGAAGCCGAGAAAAGAGCCGGGCATTGGAAGAAAAAAGAAGATGCAGTGAAAAGAACTGCAATGGCCTGGGAAGATGCTCAAGGAAAAGGACAGGAAGTGCCGGCTGGATGTGGAGAGGAAGAGGCGGCACCACGGGCCAGGATGGGCCAGTGGCAGAAGAGCACGGCTGAGGACCGGGGAGTGCTGCAGTGAGTGGGAAGTGAAAGAGCTAACAAAGAGCCCCACTGCAGCCTCCCCCAATGGTACAGATAGGCCCCCGTTAAAGCCTTCCAGTCCTACCCCTTCTAGACCATCAGGGTTTGGGCACAAGGCCCGTGGGGACAGACAAGCTAATAGCCTGAGGTGCAGTAGGCGGGCCCCTCATCCGGATTGCAGTAGCGGGCACTAGACTGGTGGCAATTTACAGTCTCTTATCTCCAGTTCAAAATGATTTAGGTTATTGGGCGGTCCTTTGATTCTTACTAGACAGCAGTACTTCCCTTCTTCATCCTTAGACACCCCACTTATGGTCAGGGATACGTTCCCCTGCATAATGTTCCCCAGTAACTAGTATTTACTAGATTCTCTCCAGGTCACTGTGTTGCCGTCTGTTTTAAGGACCGGGTGCGTACAGCCGGTGAGCCCACAGTCGCCTTTTCCCCAACACTGTCAGCATCCAGGGACTTACCTCCGGTTCTGGTCCCTGCGGCCTTCCTGTTAGCTGGCTGGTGTGGCTGTGGCGGATAGGAGCTGTGGCAGCGAGGTCCTCCGGTGCGGCTGCCGGGCGTCTGAAGGCTGGGTCCTGGGGAGCGGAGCATGGCAGCCAGAGGTGTCTGTTTCCAAGTGTCCTGTTGCTGGAGTGCGGCATCTGGGAGGCTGAGGCCAGAGGTAATGGCTGTGTGCTGGTTCCACATCTGTCCTCTGTGCAGGTAACCGCCATGTTGGAGACCAAACCAAGCCAATAGGTATCCCAGTTCACATCCAGCCAATCCGGTGCAGTCTTCCCTTATAAAAAGGGGTTGGTGCTTAGCTATGATGCCAGTGCTTCAAGTTACTTGCTGCTGTAAGGTGCTCAAGCTCTGTGCTCCCAGGTTCAGAGCCGGTTTTAGGCATAGGCAAAATAGGCAAGTGCCTAGGGCATTTGGTATGCTTAGGGGCAACAGCAGCTTCTGTTGATTAAAATGATATGCAGCATGCCTATATTCTGTGTGTGACTGCGGTTGTATCTGTATATGAAATGCTACATTGCAGTGTAGTCCTGAAAATCACTGTAATGTAGCATTTCGTATGCAGATACAACCGCAGTCGCACACAGAATATAGGCATGCAACATATAATTTTAATCCGCATCCTAGCCACATAGTAAAGCAAATAAGATGCATTTTCATAAACAGAAGGCGCCCGACTGCAGAGCTGCCTGCTGACTCATGCCAGGCATCTCCTGCAGAACTAATGGCGGTGCTAGAGGGCACCAGACAAAATCTTGCCAAGGGTATCATATTGGTTAGGGCCGGCTCTGCCCAGGTTAACCCCTGGTATCCTGATTCTGTGGAGGCCGCCCGGTGGTTAGTTCTGTTATCGCAGTCCTTTGCTCCCAGTCCACCTGCTCTTGTGGTTTAACTGCTGGGTCCTCTCTCTGGTAGAGGGTCTCTGTTTGCTGTCGGTGCTCACAGCGATCCTCTCTTCAACATCGTTCTTTAAGTCATCCCTTCATCCAGTGCTCTTCAGCATCGTTTACAAATCACAAGTTATCTCTTCATTCAGTGTTCTTCAGCATCGTTTACAAATCACAGGTCATCTCTTCATTTAGTGTTCTTCAGCATCATTCACAAATCACAAGTCATCTCTTCATTCAGTGTTCTTCAGCATTGTTTACAAATCACAAGTCACTTCTCTATTCAGTATTCTCCATCACCGTCTACAAGTCACAAACATTTCGTTCTTCAGAACTCGCTCGGGCTTATCTCCTAGTCGTTGTGTATGATTGAGGTCTCACTAAAACTGAATTAATCTTTCTTCAGTGTACCGTTCTCGTTCATTGTCCTTATTGCCTACCCCTCTTCATCTTCGGACCAATTCTTCAATCCATGAGTAAGAACTACATTCAGCCGCCTCGTTTCCTTCCTTTGCCGAAAGCTGCTCCCTCAGTCAATTGTCAGTCGTCAGATCCTCAACTCAAGCCGAGCGTGACAAACACATCTCAGCAATGTATTTGCAGGGTAGGGTCACTGTGTCGCCCATAGAGCCACTCAAAAAGTTGTTTTATGTTGTGGAGAAAACAGAATTATTAGCTGAAACATGTTATGAGGCGATCAGTTGTTTCAGTGTAACTAAATATCAATGGAACGGCAACAATTACCACTTTGGACCACCATGGGACTGATTCTGAGTCCGGCGCAAGTTGAAATGCAGACGTGACCTACAGATATCTGCAAATTGCGCGTACACCATTGAATGCAATTGCAGACAGCCCATATACACATGAACAGCTGCACACGCACCCCTGTCGGCTTTTCAAACAGTCGGGATGCCGGGGTCAGTTTTAGAACCGCCGGCATTCCGACTGCCAGGATCCCATACCCAACGCATTGTACTTACCCAATTTGTCTGATTATCTCTGTTTTCAATAAACAAGATCCATCTTTTGTGAGATCGGGGTGGCCATCAAATGGTGATGGTGATGCTGTCATTAAACATCACAAGGTTACATTAATGGTTTAACCGTCTGTGATTATGTAGTGCATGTGCGCAGTTAACAATGCACAACAAGTGTTATGCTGCTGACACTATCCCTGATGCACTGAAGCTAAGCACTATCGGATGGGCATCAGAAGGAGCTGGACGATTGTTGCCAAACATTGCAATTCCAGCATCGAATGGAAAAACTATTCCCATCAAGCCAGGAATTATGGCTTCCATCCGTACCTACAGCTTGTTTGAAAAAGTGTTTTGTAAATACGTAGCTACATATGTAGGGTACTTGTATGGGGATCAATGAGAAGGGAAGAAGGGACTTACCTGGCTGTATGTCTACAGATACCTCTGTCTTCGGTTCAGCGTCATATTTTATAATCTTCGCAAAGCAGCAGTAAGTCCCAGCATCAGCCAGTGTTACGTCAGCAATGGTGAGGGACACTACTCCTATTTCTGTGGATCCTAGGAAAGTGTATCTGTCAGATTCTAGCCAAGACACTTTTCCTTCATTAACCCTGGCGATTGGATTGTCACAGCCGACAGAACAGTCTCCTCTGCCCCAGCACACGGAGATGTTGAATATCCAAGGATATGTGCATGGTAAAACCACTTTCTCGCCCTCTAACGCCGTTACACGATAAGCCGATATCAGGGCTGATGGGGAAAAAGACAGTTATTACAATTAAGATAAGATGAAACTATGATGTGTCAATGAAACTGCAAGTGACGTAACCTCAGCAGCATTTTAGCAATGCGTTTCCCACAGAACCCTACGCATTTCTCATACATTTTTCAGTTTAATTGTATTGGGTAGAAGTCACTGCTACATTATGCCGTGTGTGTGCAGGTCTGTCTTCTAGGTAAGTCATGTCTTGGCTACTGTTAGTCACTGGGCCGGTATGCGTTGTGGGTAGGAGAGAAACTTTTCTATAAGATATAGGTGGTCATTCCGAGTTGTTCGCTTGCTAGCCGTTTTTAACAGCCGCGCAAACGCTTTGCCGCCTCCCACTGGGAGTGTATTTTAGCTTAGCAGAAGTGCGAACGAAAGGATCGCAGAGCGGCTACAAAGTTTTTTGTGCAGTTTCTGCGTAGCTCAAAATCTACTCAGCGCTTGCGATCACTTCAGACTGTTCAGTTCCTGTTTTGACGTCACAAACACGCCCTGCGTTCTCCCAGCCACGCCTGCATTTTTCCTGGCACGCCTGCGTTTTTTCGAACACTCCCTGAAAACGGTCAGTTGACACCCAGAAACGCCCCATTCATGCCAATCACTCTGCGGCCAGCAGTGCGACTGAAAAGCTTCGCTAGATCTTGTGTGAAACTACATAGTTCATTGTAATAGTACGTGGCACGTGCGCATTGCACCACATACGCATGCACAGAAATGCCATTTTTTTGCTTCATCGCTGCACAGCGACTGAAAACAACTAGCAATCAACACGGAATGACCACCATCATTCCTTCATTTAAAGAGATTAGGTTAGATGACCCTTCACCTTTTAAAGACGACTAAGAATAAAATGTTTTTCACATAAGAGCTCATAAAATGGTTCAGGCTGCCTTAAGGCAAATAATATGAATTATTACTAATATAATATTTTTCTAAAGACCCCTACACCTAAGTCTATATGAGCGGTTTGGGACCGTCCTGTTCTGATTTGCCTGGTGTTGCCCTCACTTCATTGTTCATGCAAGTTAAGCGAACCTGAGAATATTATCTACTATATAAAAGCGAAAATTTGTCCTTCTGCCTTTCTCTACAAATCCACAGTTTACAAGCGAAGATCGTGAAATTTTACATACGAGCGTATTAAAACACTGCGGAGGAAACTAAAACAATTTGAAATCCTTAGCACCCCTAGGAGGGGAGACAGCAGCACAGAGTATATCAGGAGACAGCATAACGCCGGAATTGCTGGAGCAATGTACTCAAAAATTGGTACACATATGCCTTACACTCTGGAAACAAACATTGTGGGGGTCAGAAACCCCTACCACCCCTAGGGGTGGGACAGCAGCACAGAGTATGTCAGTAGACAGCATAACTGTGGAAGGCCTGAAGCAATTTGCACCAAACTTGGTACACATATGACTTACACTCTGGGAACAAACACTGTGGGGGTAACACACCACTAGCACCCCTAGGGGTGGGCCAGCAGCACAGAGTATATCAGGACATGCATGATATGTCAGTGATGACAGGGCTGCATGTGCAGTAGCGGATCTTGCCACGGGCAAGCAGGACTTTTGCCCGGGGCGCCGCCTTCCGGAGGGCGCCAGCGCCATCCGGAAGGCGCCGCACCATGGCAAGATCCGCTACTGTGCCCCCCGCTGCCGCAGTGTCCCCCGCTCTGGTCCTCCGCTGTGAAGGGAACTAGACGCTACCCGTCTAGTTTCCCTTCCTGGAGAGGACCTTTGATGTGCGGTGCGCGATGACGTCATCGCGCACCGCACAGCATTGTGGGACTGGCACAGACGCTAGGGGTCATAATTGACCTCTAGTGTCTATGCTGTGCTATGGTATCCTGGTTCTGTGGAGGCCGCCCGGTGGTTAGTTCTGTTATCGCAGTCCTTTGCTCCCAGTCCATCTGCTCTTGTGGTTTAACTGCTGGGTCCTCTCTCTGGTAGAGGGTCTCTGTTTGCTGTCGGTGCTCACAGCGATCCTCTCTTCAACATCGTTCTTTAAGTCATCCCTTCATCCAGTGCTCTTCAGCATTGTTTACAAATCACAAGTCATTTCTTCATTCAGTGTTCTTCAGCATCGTTTACAAATCACAGGTCATCTCTTCATTTAGTGTTCTTCAGCATCATTCACAAATAACAAGTCATCCCTTCATCCAGTGCTCTTCAGCATTGTTTACAAATCACAAGTCATTTCTTCATTCAGTGTTCTTCAGCATCGTTTACAAATCACAGGTCATCTCTTCATTTAGTGTTCTTCAGCATCATTCACAAATCACAAGTCACTTCTCCATTCAGTATTCTCCAGCACCGTCTACAAGTCACAAACATTTCGTTCTTCAGAACTCGCTCGGGCTTATCTCCTAGTCGTTGTGTATGATTGAGGTCTCACTAAAACTGAATTAATCTTTCTTCAGTGTATCGTTCTCGTTCATTGTCCTTATTGCCTAACCCTCTTCATCTTTGGGCCAACTCTTCAATCCATGAGTAAGAACTACATTCAGCCACCTCGTTTCCTTCCTTTGCCGAAAGCTGCTCCCTCAGTCAATTGTCAGTCGTCAGATCCTCAACTCAAGCCGAGCGTGACAAACACATCTCAGCATTGTATTTGCAGGGTAGGGTCACTGTGTCGCCCATAGAGCCACTCAAAAAGTTGTTTTATGTTGTGGAGAAAACAGAATTATTAGCTGAAACATGTTATGAGGCGATCAGTTGTTTCAGTGTAACTAAATATCAATGGAACGGCAACAATTACCACTTTGGGCCACCATGGGACTGATTCTGAGTCCGGCGCAAGTTGAAATGCAGACGTGACCTATAGATATCTGCAAATTGCGCGTACACCATTGAATGCAATTGCAGACTGCCCATATACACATGAACAGCTGCACACGCACCCCTGTCGGCTTTTCAAACAGTCGGGATGCCGGGGTCAGTTTTAGAACCGCCGGCATTCCGACTGCTAGGATTCTATACCCAACGCATTGTACTTACCCAATTTGTCTGATTATCTCTGTTTTCAATAAACAAGATCCATCTTTTGTGAGATCAGGGTGGCCATCAAATGGTGATGGTGATGCTGTCATTAAACATCACAAGGTTACATTAATGATTTAACCGTCTGTGATTATGTGGTGCATGTGCGCAGTTAACAATGCGCAACACGTGTTATGCTGCTGACACTATCCCTGATGCACTGAAGCTAAGCACTATCGGATGGGCATCAGAAGGAGCTGGACGATTGTTGCCAAACATTGCAATCCCAGCATCGAATGGAAAAACTATTCCCATCAAGCCAGGAATTATGGCTTCCATCCGTACCTACAGCTTGTTTGAAAAAGTGTTTTGTAAATACGTAGCTACATATGTAGGGTACTGTATGGGGATCAGTGAGAAGGAAAGAAGGGACTTACCTGGCTGTATGTCTACAGATACCTCTGTCTTCGGTTCAGCGTCATATTTTATAATCTTCGCAAAGCAGCAGTAAGTCCCAGCATCAGCCAGTGTTACGTCAGCAATGGTGAGGGACACTACGCCTATTCCTGTGGGTCCTAGGAAAGTGTATCTGTCAGATTCTAGCCAAGACACTTTTCCTTCATTAACCCTGGCGATTGGATTGTCACAGCCGACAGAACAGTCTCCTCTGCCCCAGCACACGGAGATGTTGAATATCCAAGGATATGTGCATGGTAAAACCACTTTGTCACCCTCTAACGCCGTTACACGATAAGCCGATATCAGGGCTGATGGGGAAAAAGACAGTTATTACAATTAAGATAAGATGAAACTATGATGTGTCAATGAAACTGCAAGTGACGTAACCTCAGCAGCATTTTAGCAATGCGTTTCCCACAGAACCCTACGCATTTCTCATACATTTTTCAGTTTAATTGTATTGGGTAGAAGTCACTGCTACATCATGCCGTGTGTGTGCAGGTCTGTCTTCTAGGTAAGTCATGTCTTGGCTACTGTTAGTCACTGGGCCGGTATGCGTTGTGGGTAGGAGAGAAACTTTTCTATAAGATATAGGTGGTTTTTAACAGCCTCGCACACGCTATGCCGCCTCCCACTAGGAGTGTATTTTAGCTTAGCAGAAGTGCGAACGAAAGGATCGCAGAGCGGCTACAGAGATTGTTTGTGCAGTTCTAGAGTAGCTCACAACCTACTCAGCGCTTGCGATCACTTCAGACTGTTCAGTTCCTGTTTTGACGTTACAAACGCGCCCTGCGTTCTCCCATCCACGCCTGCTTTTTTCCTGGCACGACTGCGTTTTTTCGAACACTCCCTGAAAACGGTCAGTTGACACCCAGAAATGCCCACTTCATGTCAATTACTCTGCGGCCAGCAGTACGACTGAAAAGCTTCGCTAGACCTTGTGTGAAACGACATAGTTCATTGTAATAGTACGTCGCGCATGCGCATTGCGCCACATACGCATGCGCAGAAGTGCCGTTTTTTTGCTTCATCGCTGCACAGCGACCGAAAACAGCTAGCAATTAACTCGGAATTACCACCATAATTCCTTCATTTAAAGAGATTAGGTTAGATGACCCTTCACCTTTTAAAGACGACTAAGAATAAAATGTTTTTCACATAAGAGCTAATAAAATGGTTCAGGCTGCCTTAAGGCAAATAATATGAATTATTACTAATATAATATTTTTCTAAAGACCCCTACACCTAAGTCTATATGAGCGGTTTGGGACCGTCCTGTTCTGATTTGCCTGGTGTTGCCCTTACTTCATTGTTCATGCAAGTTAAGCGAACCTGAAAATATTATCTACTATATAAAAGCGAAAATTTGTCCTTCTGCCTTTCTCTACAAATCCACAGTTTACAAGCGAAGATCGTGAAATTTTACATACGAGCGTATTAAAACACTGCGGAGGAAACTAAAACAATTTGAAATCCTTAGCACCCCTAGGAGGGGAGACAGCAGCACAGAGTATATCAGGAGACAGCATAACGCCGGAATTGCTGGAGCTATGTACTCAAAAATTGGTACACATATGCCTTACACTCTGGAAACAAACATTGTGGGGGTCAGAAACCCCTACCACCCCTAGGGGTGGGACAGCAGCACAGAGTATGTCAGTAGACAGCATAACTGTGGAAGGCCTGAAGCAATTTGCACCAAACTTGGTACACATCTGACTTACACTCTGGGAACAAACACTGTTGGGGTAACACACCACTAGCACCCCTAGGGGTGGGCCAGCAGCACAGAGTATATCAGGACATGCATGATATGTCAGTGATGACAGGGCTGCATGTGCAGTAGCGGATCTTGCCACGGGCAAGCAGGACTTTTGCCCGGGGCGCCGCCTTCCGGAGGGCGCCAGCGCCATCCAGAGGGCGCCGCACCATGGCAAGATCAGCTACTGTGCCCCCCGCTGCCGCAGTGTCCCCCGCTCTGGTCCCCCTCTGTGAAGGGAACTAGACGCTACCCGTCTAGTTTCCCTTCCTGGAGAGGACCTTTGCTGTGCGGTGCGCGATGACGTCATCGCGCACCGCACAGCATTGTGGGACTGGCACAGACGCTAGGGGTCATAATTGACCTCTAGTGTCTATGCTGTGCTATGGGAGAGACGTCCTGATGTCTCTCCCATAGATCCGAGGAGAGGAGCGGCACCGGCGGAGGTCTGCAGCGTTCGGTATCAGGAGCAGTATACATTTATTCATTTTTTTTTCTTTCAGCGGTATATCAGGAGATGAATGATGTGTCAGTAAGGACAGGGCTGCATGTGACGGGGGCAATGACATGATGTGAGGAAGGACATGGAGGCAGCAGGAAGCCACAGACTGAGAGTTGTATAGTGGAAGGAGCAGGGTCCCCAGCAGCACAGAGTATATCAGGAGATGAGTGATGTGTCAGTAAGGACAGGGCTGCATGTGACGGGGGCAATGACATGATGTGAGGAGGGACATGGAGGCAGCAGGAAGCCACAGACTGAGAGTTATATAGTGGAAGGAGCAGGGTCCCCAGCAGCACTGAGTGTATCAGGAGATGCGTGATGTGTCAGTGAGGACAGGGCTGCATGTGACGGGGGCAATGACATGATGTGAGGAGGGGAATGGAGGCAGCAGGAAGCCACAGACTGAGAGTTATATAGTGGGAGGAGCAGGGTCCCCAGCAGCACAGAGTATATCAGGAGATGAGTGATGTGTCAGTAAGGACAGGGCTGCATGTGACGGGGGCAATGACATGATGTGAGGAGGGGAATGGAGGCAGCAGGAAGCCACAGATTGAGAGTTATATAGTGGGAGGAGCAGGGTCCCCAGCAGCACAGAGTATATCAGGAGATGAGTGATGCGTCAGTGAGGACAGGGCTGCATGTGACAGGGGCAGTGACATGATGTGAGGAGGGGAATGGAGGCAGCAGGAAGCCACAGACTGAGAGTTATATAGTGGAAGGAGCAGGGACCCCAGCAGTACAGAGTGTATCAGGAGATGAGTGATGTGTCAGTAAGGAGAGGGCTGCATGTGACGGGGGCAATGACATGATGTGAGGAGGGGAATGGAGGCAGCAGGGAGCCACAGACAGAGTTGTATAGTGGGAAGAGCAGGGTCCCTTAGGGAACCAAAAATGGGTCAGGCCACTACACAAAGTGCATCAGGGAAGCAAGATATGCCTATATACTAGATCTCCACCCAATGTAAATTAACGAACAACTATCATTCTAATTTACCATCCTCATCCCGTAGCGAAGCACGGGTATTCACTATCTACAGTGTTATTTATACTGTGTGTTTAATATTGACATTTATTTTTGTAAACAGACATTCTTAAAATCCCGGGCAACGCCGGGTACTCCAGCTACTCTATATATATATATATAAGATATGTCGACAGTCATAAAGTTGAGATTCATCATGTCAACATGGGAATGTTGATATGGTCATAATGTGTTCACATTCATCATGTAGACCAGGGGTGGGGAACCTCCGGCCAGCAGGCCGTATAAGGCCCGCAAAGCTGCTTGTCCAGCCCACCCGCTTGTGTCAGTGAGACACGCCACCGCTCAGTCCAGCGGCAGCATGTCTCAGGTGTCAGGGCAGGGAGGAGAGAGCAGCTACATGTCCGGTGGCAGGTAAGATCTCAAACTAACCGCCAGTACGTGAGCCAGTCAGAGCTCGCGGACCGGCAGCCAATCAGGAGCTGCCACTGCTGGTCCGCGAGCTCTGATTGGATCACGAACCAGCGGCTGGTTTGAAGTCCTACACGCCGCCCGACATAGCCGCGCTCTCCTCCCTGTTCTGACACCCGAGACACGAAGCAGCACAGTGGGGTGGGGGGGCACTGTGGGGGCATTTGTATACCTGGCACTGTGGGGCATTTGTATACCTGGCACTGTGGGGGCATTTGTGGATTTGGCACTGAGGGGGCATTTGTATACCTGGCACTGTGGGGGCATTAGTGGATTTGGCACTGTGGGGGCATTTGTGGATCTGGCTCTGTGGGGGCATTTGTGGATCTGGCACTGTGGGGGCATTTGTATACCTGGCACTGTGGGGGCATTTGTGGATTTGGCACTGTGGGGGCATTTGTATACCTGGCACTGTGGGGGCATTTGTATACCTGACACTGTGGGGGTATTTGCATACCTGGCAATTGTGGATCTGGCACTGCCACCTGTGATACTATATATTTGGATTTATATGACCTAGAAGGGCGCCTGTTGTGTCATAGAGGGAACCTTTTCACATTCTGAGGTCCAGGACAGGACTCACTTCCTAGGGCAAGGGGCAGACAGGGTTAAGTATACAGGAAGGTTTTACACACAGCTGCACTGCCTGGGTGTGAAAGGATAATAAGATTTTACTCACCGGTAAATCTATTTCTCGTAGTCCGTAGTGGATGCTGCGACTCTGTAAGGACCATGGGGAATAGCGGCTTCGCAGGAGACTGGGCACAACTAAAGAAAGCTTTAGGACTACCTGGTGTGCACTGGCTCCTCCCACTATGACCCTCCTCCAGACCTCAGTTAGGATACTGTGCCCGGAAGAGCTGACACAACAAGGAAGGATTTTGAATCCCGGGTAAGACTCATACCAGCCACGCCAATCACCAGGGCCGGACTGGCCATCTGGCACTTCTGGCAAATGCAGGAAGGGCCGATGGCCACGTGGGCCGGTCCAGCGGTCACTGAGACGCGCTGCCGCTCAGTCCGGCGGCAGCGCGTCTCAGCTGTCAGGATTGGAGAGCTGTGAGGGACGGGGGTGAGAGCGCCGGGCGCCCGCCAGCACGGCTGTGTCTGGCGCGGCGCGTATAGCGGACTTCAAAGCAGCCGCCGGTTCGTGAGCCAATCAGAGCTCGCGGACCGGCAGCCAATCAGAAGCCGCCGGTCCACGAGCTCTGATTGGCTCACGAACCGGCGGCTGCTTTGAACGCTATACGCTGCCGTGCCAGACACAGCAGCCGCGCTGGCGGGCGCCCGGCACTCTCACCCCCGTCCCTCACAGCCCGGAGGAAGAGGAGGAGCAGCAGCAGCAGCAGTGGTAAGCAGCTGCAGCACTGGCTGCTGTGGGGGCAATTGTATACCTGGCACTGTGGGGGCAATTGGCTGGCACTGTGGGGCATTTGTATACCTGGCACTGTGGGGGCAATTGTTTACCTGGCACTGTGGGGGCATCTGTATACATGGCACTGTGGGGGCATCTGTATACCTTGCACTGTGGGGGCATCTGTATACCTGGCACTGTGGGGGCATTTGTATACCTTGCACTGTGGGGGCAATTGGCTGGCACTGTGGGGCATTTGTATACCTGGCACTGTGGGGGCAATTGGCTGGCACTGTGGGGCATTTGTATACCTTGCACTGTGGGGGCAATTGTTTACCTGGCACTGTGGGGGCATCTGTACTCATGGCACTGTGGGGGCATCTGTATACATGGCACTGTGGGGGCATCTGTATACCTTGCACTGTGGGGGCATCTGTATACCTGGCACTGTGGGGGCATTTGTATACCTGGCACTGTGGGGGCATTTGTGGATCTGGCACTGTGGGGGCATTTGTATACCTGGCACTGTGGGGGCAATTGTTTACCAGTCACTGTGGGGGCAATTGTTTACCTGGCACTGTGGGGGCATTTGTATACCTGGCACTGTGGGGGCATCTGTATACCTGGCACTGTGGGGGCAATTGGCTGGCACTGTGGGGCGTTTGTATACCTTGCACTGTGGGGGCAATTGTTTACCTGGCACTGTGGGGAATCTGTATACATGGCACTGTGGGGGCATCTGTATACCTTGCACTGTGGGGGCATCTGTATACCTGGCACTGTGGGGGCATTTGTATACCTGGCACTGTGGGGGCATTTGTGGATCTGGCACTGTGGGGGCATTTGTATACCTGGCACTGGGGGGGGGGCATTTGTATACCTGGCACTGGGGGGGGCATTTGTATACCTGGCACTGGGGGGGCATTTGTATACCTGGCACTGTGGGGGCAATTGTTTACCTGTCACTGTGGGGGCAATTGTTTACCTGGCACTGTGGGGGCATCTGTATACCTGGCACTGTGGGGGCATCTGTATACCTGGCACTGTGGGGGCATCTGTATACCTGGCACTATGGGGGCATCTGTATACCTGGCACTGTGGGGGCATTTGTATACCTGGCACTGTGGGGGCATTTGTATACCTGGCACTGTGGGGGCATTTGTATACCTGGCACTGCACTATCGGGGGCATATAATGTAAATTTCGGCTCATACCGGGTGCTGTAATGTGAATTTTGGCTCATACTGTGTGGTATAATGTGAAAGGGGCAGCAGTACTAGATAGTATAAGGGGTCCTACTATTGTGGTGCATAATGCGTATATGGGGTGTATGGTGTGGTAAACTACACTGAAGGCCACGCCCCCTTTGAGTGGCCACGCCCCCCACTTAAAAATTTCCACTTCAACCACTGGTTGTGTATATTTTTATAGAGAATGATGTACGCCTGTATGTTGTTAGAATATTAATTATATTTGTAAGAACATAGACTAATAAGTGGGAGGAGTCAGGAATAGTAAGGGGAGGAGTCACAGAGTTGGGCCTGTGTGCTTCAAAAATGCCAGGGCCTATTTTTAGTCCCAGTCCGGCCCTGCCAATCACACCGTATAACTCGTGATACTATACCCAGTTAACAGTATGAAATATAACTGAGCCTCTCAACAGATGGCTCAACAATAACCCTTTAGTTAGGCAATAACTATAAACAAGTATTGCAGACAATCCGCACTTGGGATGGGCGCCCAGCATCCACTACGGACTACGAGAAATAGATTTACCGGTGAGTAAAATCTTATTTTCTCTGACGTCCTAAGTGGATGCTGGGACTCCGTAAGGACCACGGGGATTATACCAAAGCTCCCAAACGGGCGGGAGAGTGAGGATGACTCTGCAGCACCGAATGAGCAAACTCTAGGTTCTCCTCAGCCAGGGTATCAAACTTGTAGACTCTTGCAAAAATGTTTGAACCCGACCAAGTAACAGCTCGGCAAATTTGTAAAGCCGAGACCCCTCGGGCAGCCGCCTAAGAAGAGCCCACTTTCCTCGTGAAATGGGCTTTTACAGATTTAGGGTGCGGCAGTCCAGCCGCAGAATGTGCAAGTTGAATCGTGCTACAGATCCAGCGAGTAATAGTCTGCTTAGAAGCAGGAGCACCCAGCTTGTTGGGTGCATACAGGATAAATAGCGAGTCAGTTTTCCTGACTCCAGCCGTCCTGGAAACATATACTTTTCAGGGCCCCGACTACGTCCAGTAACTTGGAATCCTCCAAGTCCCAAGTAGCCGCAGGCACCACAATAGGTTGGTTCACATGAAAAACTGATACCACCTTAGGAAGGAATTGGGAACGAGTCCTCAATTCCGCCTTATCCATATAAAAAATCAGATAAGGGCTTTTGTATGACAAAGCCGCCAATTCTGATACACGCCCGGCCGACGCCAAGGCCAACAGCATGACCACTTTCCACGTGAGGTATTGTAGCTCCACGGATTTAAGTGGCTCAACCCAATGCGACTTCAGGAAATCCAACACCATGTTGAGATCCCACGGTGCCACTGGAGGCACAAACGGGGGCTGACTATGCAGCACTCCCTTAATAAAAGTCTGAACTTCAGACAGTGAAGCCAGTTCTATTTTGGAAGAAAATCGATAGAACCGAAATCTGGACCGTAATGGAACCCAATTTTAGGCCCATAGTCACCCCCGACTGTAGGAAGTGCAGAAATCGACCTAGCTGAAATTCCACCTTTGGGGCCTTCCTGGCCTCACAGCACGCAACATATTTCCGCCATATGCGGTGATAATGGTTTGCATTCACTTCTTTCCTAGCTTTAATTAGCGTAGGGATAACTTCCTCCGGAATGCCCTTTTCCTTCAGGATCCGGCGTTCAACCGCCATGCCGTCAAACGCAGCCGCGGTACGTCTTGGAACAGACAGGCCCCCTGCTGCAGCAGGTCCTGTCTTAGCAGCAGAGGCCATGGGTCCCCTGAGATCATTTCTTGGAGTTCTGGGTACCAAGCTCTTCTTGGCCAATCCGGAACAATGAGTATAGTTCTTACTCCTCTCCTTCTTATTATTCTCATTACCCTGGGTAAGAGAGGCAGAGAAGAGAACACATACACCGACTGGTACACCCACGGTGTTACCAGAGCGTCCACAGCTATCGCCTGAGGGTCCCTTGACCTGGCGCAATATCTTTGTAGCTTTTTGTTAAGGCGGGACGCCATCATGTCCACCTGTGGCCTTTCCCAACGGTGTACAATCATTTGGAAGACTTCTGGATGAAGTCCCCACTCTCCCGGGTGGAGGTCGTGTCTGCTGAGAAAGTCTGCTTCCCAGTTGTCCACTCCGGGAATGAACACTGCTGACAGTGCTAACACATGATTTTCCACCCATCGGAGAATCCTTGTGGCTTCTGCCATCGCCATCCTGCTTCTTGTTCCGCCCTGTCGGTTTACATGAGCGACCGCCGTGATGTTGTCTGACTGGATCAGCACCGCCCGGTGTTGAAGCAGGGGTCTAGCCTGACTTAGGGCCTTGTAAATGACCCTTAGTTCCAGAATATGTTTGTGTAGGGAAGTCTCCTGACTTTTCCATAGTCCTTGGAAGTTTCTTCCCTGTGTGACTGCCCCCCAGCCTCGAAGGCTGGCATCCGTGGTCACCAGGACCCAGTCCTGTATGCCGAATCTGCCGCCCCCAGAAGATGAGCACTCTGCAGCCACCACAACAGCGACACCCTGGCCCTTGGAGACAGGGTTATCCGCCGATGCATCTGAAGATGCGACCCGGACCACTTGTCCAACAGATCCCACTGGAAGATCCTTGCATGGGACCTGACGAATGGAATTTCTTCGTAAGAGGCTACTATCTTTCCCAGGGCTCGCGTGCATTGATGCACCGACACCTGTATTTGTATTAGGAGGTCTCTGTCTAGAGACGACAACTCCTTGGACTTCTCCTCCAGGAGAAACCCTTTTTATCCCGTTCTGTGTCCAGAACCATACCCAGGAACAGTAGACGCGTCGTAGGAACCAGCTGCGACTTTGGAATATTCAGAATCCAGCCGTGCTGTTGTAGCACTTCCCGAGATAGTGCTACTCCGACGAACAACTGCTCCCTGGACCTCGCCTTTATAAGGAGATAATTATTTCGGCCATTACCTTGGTAAATACCCTCAGTGCCGGGGACAGACCAACGGCAACGTCTGGAATTGGTAATGACAATCCTGTACCACAATTTTGAGGTACTCCTGGTGAAGAGGGTAAATAGGGACATGCAGGTAAGCATCCTTGATGTCCAGTGATACCATGAAATTCTCCAGGCTTGCAATAATCGCCCTGAGCGATTCCATTTTGAACTTGAACCTTCGTATATAAGTGTTCAAGGATTTCAATTTTAGAATGGGTCTCACCGAACCGTCTGGTTTCGGTACCACAACATTTTGGAATAGTAACCCCGGCCTTGTTGAAGGAGGGGTACCTTGATTTCACCTGCTGGAAGTACAGCTTGTGAATTGCCGCCAGTACTACCTCCCTTTCTCCGAGGGCAGCAGGCAAGGCTGATGTGAGGTAACGGCGAGGGGGAGTCGCCTCGAACTCCAGCCTGTATCCCTATGATACTACTTGCAGAACCTAGGGATCCACCTGTGGGCAAGCCCACTGGTCCCTGAAGTTCCGGAGACGCGCCCCCACCGCACCTGTCTCCACCTGTGGAGCCCCAGCGTCATGCGGTGGACTCAGAGGAAGCGGGGGAAGATTTTTGATCCTGGGAACTGACTGTCTGGTGCAGCTTTTTCCTTCTTCCCTTGTCTCTGTGCAGAAAGGAAGCGCCTTTGACCCGCTTACTTTTCTGAAGCCGAAAGGACTGTACCTGAAAATACGGTGCTTTCTTAGGCTGTGAGGAAACCTGAGGTAAAAAAATTTCTTCCCAGCTGTTGCTGTGGATACGAGGTCCCAGAGACCATCCCCAAACAATTCCTCACCCTTATAAGGCAGAATCTCCATGTGCCTTTTAAAGGCAGCATCACCTGTCCACTGCCGGGTCTCTAATACCCTCCTGGCAGAATGGACATTGCATTAATTTTTGGATGCCAGCCGGCAAATATCCCTCTGTGCATCCTTCATATATAAGACAACGTCTTTAATATGCTCAATGTTAGCAAAATATTATCCCTGTCTAGGGTATTAATATTATCTGACAGGGTATCAGACCACGCTGCAGCAGCACTATTTATGCTGAGGCAAATGCAGGTCTCAGTATAGTACCTGAGTGTGTATATACAGACTCAGGATAGTCTCCTGCTTTTTATCTCCAGGCTCCTTCAAAGTGGCCGTATCCCAAGACGGCAGTGCCACCTTTTTTTGACAAACGTGTGAGCGCCTTATCCTAGGGGATATCTCCCAACGTGACCTATCCTCTGGCGGGAAAGGGTACGCCAGCAGTAACTTTTTAGAAATTACCATTTTCTTATCGGAGGAACCCACGCTCTTTACACACTTCATTCACTCATCTGATGGGGGAACAAAACAC
The DNA here is from genome assembly GCF_028390025.1 of Pseudophryne corroboree. Taxonomy (NCBI): domain Eukaryota; kingdom Metazoa; phylum Chordata; class Amphibia; order Anura; family Myobatrachidae; genus Pseudophryne; species Pseudophryne corroboree. The sequence continues at coordinate 792,811,948 of NC_086449.1, read as the reverse complement.
TGGCTGATTTTTCTCCCCAAACATAAAACCCCTTTTATGTGGTACTTGGGTTCATGTCAGAAACGTGTAACACATTTTTTATTGCCGAGATCATGCAACGGATGTTCCTAGTGGATTGTGTATATGTCTCAACCTCGTCGACACTGGAGTCAGACTCCGTGCCGACATCTGTGTCTGCCATCTGAGGTAACGGGCGTTTTTTGAGCCCCTGATGGCCTTTGAGACGCCTGGGCAGGCGCAGGCAGAGAAGCCGGCTGTCCCACAGCTGTTACGTCATCCAGCCTTTTATGTAAGGAGTTGACATTGTCGGTTTATACCTTCCACCTATCCATCCACTCTGGTGTCGGCCCCACAGGGGGCGACATCCCATTTATCGGCCTCTGCTCCGCCTCCACGTAACCTTCCTCATCCAACATGTCGACACAGCCGTACCGACACACCGCACACACACAGGGAATGCTCTGACTGAGGACAGGACCCCACAAAGTCCTTTGGGGAGACAGAGAGAGAGTATGCCAGCACACACCAGAGCGCTATATAATGCAGGGATTAACACTATAACTGAGTGATTTTTCCCCCAATAGCTGCTTGTATACACATATTGCGCCTAAATTTAGTGCCCCCCCTCTCTTTTTAACCCTTTGAGCCTGAAAACTACAGGGGAGAGCCTGGGGAGCTGTCTTCCAGCTGCACTGTGAAGAAAAAATGGCGCCAGTGTGCTGAGGGAGATAGCCCCGCCCCTTTTTCGGCGGACTTTTCTCCCGCTTTTTTCATGGATTCTGGCAGGGGTAATTTATCACATATATAGCCCTGGAACTATATATTGTGATGATTTGCCAGCCAAGGTGTATTATATTGCCCTCAGGGCGCCCCCCCCCCCAGCGCCCTGCACCCATCAGTGACCGGAGTGTGAGGTGTGCATGAGGAGCAATGGCGCACAGCTGCAGTGCTGTGCGCTACCTTGTTGAAGACAGAAGTCTTCTGCCGCCGATTTTCCGGAACACTTCTTGCTTCTGGCTCTGTAAGGGGGCCGGCGGCGCGGCTCCGGGACCGAACATCGAGGTCGGGTCCTGTGGTCGATCCCTCTGGAGCTAATGGTGTCCAGTAGCCTAAGAAGCCCAAGCTACCACCAGTTAGGTAGGTTCGCTTCTTCTCCCCTTAGTCCCTCGCTGCAGTGAGTCTGTTGCCAGCAGATCTCACTGTAAAATAAAAAACCTAAAATATACTTTCTTTCTAGGAGCTCAGGAGAGCCCCTAGTGTGCATCCAGCTCAGCCGGGCACAAGATTCTAACTGGGGTCTGGAGGAGGGTCATAGTGGGAGGAGCCAGTGCACACCAGGTAGTCCTAAAGCTTTCTTTAGTTGTGCCCAGTCTCCTGCGGAGCCACTATTCCCCATGGTCCTTACGTTGTCCCAGCATCCACTTAGGACGTCAGAGAAAATAGGATTGTGGAATCCTGTGGGTGGGGCTTCTGATGCTGACTAGCAGCCAGATGATAGCTAGAGCTGGTGGAGCATAGCTAGTGCCAAGAAGCCACCTCATATAAACAAATGTGCTGTTATAACATTTGGGATGAGTTAAGAAGCCATCTGACTGAACTAATCGGTGTGAAGAGTCATTCTTTGTAAGCAGGTTCTTACAATATACATATACGTGTGTGTGTGTGTGTGTGTGTGTGTGTTTATTTAGATCTACACTACGTACCTGGAGATAAGCACATGAGAACAGACAACCATAGGATTAACACCCGCATCTTGTGTAAGTCTCTGGAGGATGCTGATGGTAAAACAGCCAATTCCAGTGATGAGAGGTGGTGATATTTATCTGGAAGAATAAGCAGAAGGACATGTGAGGAAAAAAACAATACCATCTTGTGATGAATACTGCTAGTGCATGCATGATAATGTAACATATCAATTAACTCCAATGCACTGAAGAAAATACACCATAGCCCTGTGCAGTATAATCTCCTATATATTAGCTCAGATCTGTGACTTTGTGCCTCATTTGCTAATGCTGGGCGGAGTCACAACACTGGGCGGAGTTAGACAAATGAGTCACAGATCTGGGCAAATCTATAGGACACTAGGAGCAGAAGCAGATGGTATGGGCATGGCACAGGCAGGGGTGCATACCTCCCAGCTTTCTTCAGGCAGACGGGTGCATACCTCCCAGCTTACTTCAGGCAGAAGGAGGGACACACGCGCGGCAAAAAGGGGCATGGCTTCGCAGGAGGACCCACGATCGCGAGCCATGCTCCCGTTTTCGTCAGTGAGGAGGCATGCCCAGCGCTCTGTGAGCTGCTGGCATGCCCCCAGGGGCGGATTATGAGTCCGGGGGGCCCAGGGCACTTGAGACAGGGGGGCCCTATCTCATTGCTGTGCCTGCTGCGGGTTCGGGGGCATGGCCTAATCACGGGGCCATGCCCCCTTATGCAAATTCCAGGAGTTGGGGGTTTTTTTTATGGGATTTTGGCCCCTCAGCTAGGGGTAAATCCAGAGGGGGTGGTCGCTCCCCCCTGCACACCCGCACAGGCAGAAGAAAGCAGGGAGGCTGCTGCCTCCCTGCAACACCACAGACCTGCCAACACGCAGCAGTGTGTGCTGACTGTAGCACAATGCTGCTGCTGTTGCTGGTAGGACGGGGGAGCTTCAGAGCTGGGACAGAGCTACTCCAGCCGGGGGGCCCCCTAAAACCCCGCGGGCCACTCTCCCCTTAATCCGGCTCTGCTGCCAGACCCCCCCTTTAATCCGTACCCCCTGATGCCTCCCTCCCTCTGTCTCCATAAATAGACGCTGTGCGTCTATTCACCGCTGCTCTGCTAAGCAGAACAGCGAGTACAGGAGCTTCCCAACTGCCCCCCCCCCCCCCCCCCCCACGGCGGGACACTGCGGCCCGCGGGTGGGACAGCGAGACAGACCCAAAAAATGGGACTGTCCCGCGAAAATCGGGACAGTTGGGAGGTATGGGGGTGTGTGAGGGGGTATGCCATACAGACAGACGGGCACCGGCTCACTGTGTGCTTGACCATCCACATCAGCATACTCAGCAGGGGCTCTCTGGCGCGGAGGAGCGTCACTTTCTGGCACACTCCACACTTCTTAGCTGCAGTTTTGTGGGGCACCTGCCGCTGTGCAGGTTCCGTACTGCCTCTGTTATCTCCAGCCCCGGCAACCCCACCGTTAGCTGCAGTGCTGCCGCCCGCAGTGAGGTGCGCTCAGCTCCTTCACACACTTTAGCCGGCGGGCAGCGCTGCAGAAGTCCGCGCTGCTTGCAGGCTCCGACCCCCTCCTCCCTCCAGCCGCAGCGTCTCCTGGGGCTAACCAGTTACTCCCAGTCTCCCCTTACCACAGTGCCCGGCAGCCGCGCGAGGTCCGCAGTGTGTGACTGAGGAGTGGGGGGGAGGGATGCGGACGGGCAGAGGAAGCAGGACTCCAGCCTGAGAGAGTCAGCCATGCCAAGTCTCCACCAACAGCAGATTCCAACAGGTTGGAGTGGAACAGCAGCAGCCAGCAGTAGGGAAGCCAATCCTGCGCTGGGGAGCCGAAACAAGGAAGCCGGGCAGCGTCTGAGCGTCCTATGGACGCTCAATGCTGATCCCTCAATCCCCGGGATTGGAGCTTCCAATCCCGGGATTGAATCCCTGCCATTTTTGGCCCTAAATCCCGGGATCCCGCCGATCCCGGGATTGGCCACCATAGCCAGCAGCAGTGACTCCGGTAAGACACATCTGTCTGTCACCACTGTTGTGTCCCTAATACCAATCTCTCCCATGCCCTGTGTTCTGTCATGTCCCTGTCACCCCTGGCCTTGCCCTGTCACCCTTATCCTTTCACCCTTATCCTGGCCCTGTCACCCCTATCCTGGCCCTGTCACCCCTGTGCTTGCCCTGTCAACCCTATCCTGGCCCTGTCACCCCTGTCCTGGTCCTGCCGCCCCTACCCTGGCCCTGTCACCCCTATCCTGTCCCTGCCATTTCTGTCCTGGCCCCATCACCCCTGTCCTTGCCACGTCACCCCTGTCCTTGCCACGTCACCCCTGTCCTTGCCCCGTCACCCCTGTCCTGGCCCCGTCACCCCAGTCCTGGCCCCGTCACCCCTGTCCTGGCCCCGTCACCCCTGTTCTGACCCTGTCACCCCTGTCCTGGTCCCGTCACCCCTGTTCTGACCCTGTCATCCCTGTCCTGGCCCTGTTACTGCATACTCTCCAAATACCTTTTTGGCAGGTACAGTACCCGCAGCGCCTCCAGACCCCTCCCCAATGCACCACACCTCCGCACCTTCCCCTCCACCACATGCGGCACTCAACCCCTCCCCCACACACTGTGCCTCCAGACCCCTCCACCACCCGCGGCTCCCACTCTCCCGCCCCTCCACCACCCACAGCACCTCCAGACCCCCTCCACCATCCACCCCCATATATGTCTCCCCCCACACCTGCCACCCCTCCACCTGCAGCATCTGCAGACACCCTCCTCCGTCCGTGGTCCCCCCCCCTCACCCACCCATGGCACCCCCGCACCCGCCCCTCCACCACCTGCAGCGCCTCCTGACCCCCTTCCCCATCCGCCGCACCACCTGCACCTGCCCCTCCCCCACCCGCAGCGCCTCCGGACCCCTACCCCACCCCCGGCACCACCGCCCCTTCCCATCCCACAGCACCTCCGGAACCCTTCACCCATCCGCAACATCCCCGCACCTGCCCCTCCCCCACCCGTGGCACCCCTGCCCCTCCCCCACCTGCAGTGCTTCCGGACCCCTCCCCCATCTGCAGCCCCCACTCCTCTGCCCCTCCCCGACCCGCAGCACCTCCCGACCCTTCCCCATCCGGGCCCCCCCGCATCCGCCCCTTCTCCACCCGCAGCATCTACAGACACCCTCCCCCATCCGCAGTCCCCCCGCACCTGCTACATTCTGTACATCGTGCCCTGCAAATGCTGTTCACGCCGTCGCAAGGGGCTGCGCCTCCTTCACCATCGCACGCCATTTCATTGTGCAATATTTAACCACTAACAAAGGAATGCAGGTAATACTCCATATAATACAAATATTGAACCCCAGAAAGGCATGCAAGGGTTAAGGGGGCGTAGCCTCTTGCGACGGTGTGAAGAGCGCCCGTAGGGCTCGATGAAGCACCTAGTGTAACATATGTATAATATATAATTCAAGTTCACAATCTGGAACCTGATCACTAGAGGAAGGGGTAAATCCTCTAGGCAGTAGGGCCCACCGGGGGTTTCCTTTGTACACCTGTGCGCCAGTCCGACCTCCTATCTGGGGATTACATATTAAGGGTACCCTGAATTTTCAGGTGATTTCCCACAAAATGTGTATAATAAATATGCCACAAAAACATAACTAACATATGAGTGACTTTATGTAGACGGTGAAGGCCCATGGTCCACTCATATTTGACACCCTGGCTGAGGCTGTGCGTGGACGGTAATGACAGGGTACACTTTCAGCTGGACCCATTTGGTAATGGCGGGAGGTCAGGGGGTGCCATGAGGGCAGGGGGTGGGAGGACAAAGGGAACCTGAGGAGGAAGAGGTGAGGAACATATGAAGTTGGAGGTGAGAAGGGCACAGGGCTGGTCCCAGAGAAGGGGCCAGCAAACAGTAACCAGCCACACACTGTAGTGGATGGAGCAGGGGGCAGGCAAGAAGGACTGTGAGGAGGGAGGAGGTGGTGCAACTGGAAAGGGTACTATCTCTGTCATGACACTGTTTGTATTTACTGTAGATGGTGGCCACACTGCACCCCGTGACCCAGTACTTTGGCACCTCTCACCATATCTCCCCCAAAACAAAAACAGGGTTTTCTCCTACGTCCTAGAGGATGCTTGGGACACTTCATGGGGTATAGACTGGATCCGCAGGAGACATGGGCACTTTAAGACTTTAAAAGGGGTGTGAACTGGCTCCTCCCTCTATGCCCGTCCTCCAGACTCCAGTTTAGAATCTGTGCCCAGTGAGACTGGATGCACACTGAGGAGCTCTCCTGAGTTTCTCTGAAAAAAGACTTTGTTAGGTTTATTATTTTCAGGGAGACCTGCTGGCAACAGGCTCCCTGCAGCGTGGGACTTAGGGGAGAGAAGCAGACCTACTTCTGTGAGTTTCAAGGCTCTGCTTCTTAGGCTACAGGACACCATTAGCTCCAGAGGGTCTGAACGCTAGGTACGCCTAGATGCTCATTCCCAGAGCCCGCCGTCACCCCCCTTACAGAGCCAGAAGTCAGAAGAAGGGTGAGTAGAAGAAGATCAGAAGACTTCAGTGACGGCTTTGAGGTAACGCACATTTTCCCCCACACACAGCGGCACTACCGGGTGCAGGGCGCGTGGGGGAGGGGGGAGGGGGGGGGGGGGAGGGGGGGGGGAGGGGGGGGGGCCCTGGGCAGCATAAAATCCTCATTTTGAGACTGGCTATGAAGTATAAATAATTTAAAAAAAATAGGGTTGAAGCGCGCCATTAAGGGGGCGTGGCTTAGCCCTCACAGCTCTCATCAGTGCCATTTTCTCTTCACAGAGCTGCAGAGACGCTGGTCCTGACCTCCTACACTGCTGTACAAGTAACAGGGTGCAAAACAGGGGGGGGGGGGGGGGGCACAGTTAATTTGGTGCTGGACTGATGATATAAAAGCGCTAACAGGTCTGAGGCAATATATAAAAAGTTTCAGAACTGGGATAGGCGCTGGGTTGTGAGCTGGCACACTCCCTCTGTGTTTCTCTGACAGGCTTTACTGTGGGTCTGTCCCCTCTATGCCCAGTGTGTTTGTGGTGTCGGTACACGTGTGTCGGCATGTCTGAGGCTGAGTGCTCTTCCCAGGAGGAGACTGGATTAGGGAAAGAAACGACTGTGGGAGTGACCCTGTCGGCACTGCCGAAGCCTGACTGGGTAACTGTTTTGAGTGCTTTGAATGCGAATGTGGCTCTATTAAATAAGAGATTGGATAAGTCTGAGTCTCAGACCCAGGCATGGAAGAAATCCGTGGAGGATGTGTTGTCACAAGTTCAGACCCCCTCGGGGTCACAAAAGCGTTCTTTTACCCAGATAGCAGATACAGATACTGACACGGACTCTGACTCCAGTGTCGACTATGGTGATGCCAGATTAAATCCAAAACTGGCTAAAAGCATTCAGTACATGATTGTGGCGATAAAAGACGTGTTACATATCACGTAAGACGCTGCTGTTCCTGATATACGGGTCTGTATATTTAAAGGAAAGAAACCTGAGGTAACGTTCCCTCCCTCTCATGAACTGAACGCTCTTTTTGAAAAGGTTTGGGAAAATACAAGAAGTTCCACATTCCCAAGAGAATTCCGGTGGCATATCCGTTCCCCTCTGGGGATAGGGAAAATTGGTAGTCAACCCCCACTGTGGACAAAGCTCTATCACGACTGTCCAGAAAGGTGGCGCTTCCGTCTCCTGACATGGCAGCCCTAAAGGAACCTGCGGATCGTAAGCAGGAAAATACATTGAAATCCATTTATGTCACTACGGGTACGCTACTCAGACCTGCAGTTGCTTCGGCGTGGGTGAGTAGCGCTATTGAAAAGTGGGCAGATAACTTGTCATCTGAGTTAGATACCCTGGATAGGGATAGCATTCTTTTGACACTGGGTTATATCAGGGATGCTGCAGCCTACCTTAAGGAAGCTGCGAGAGACATTGGCCTTTTGGGATCAAGGGCCAATGCTATGGCAGTCTCAGCTAGGAGAGCATTGTGGATTCATCAATGCTGATGCTGACTCTAAGAAGGCTATGGAGTCTCTGCCGTATAAAGGTGGTGTCTTGTTTGGTGACGGCCTCGCTGACCTGGTATCTACGGCTACCGCGGGTAGGTCATCCTTTTTACCTTATGTTCCTGCACAACAAAGGAAAACACACCACTACCAGATGCAGTCCTTTCGGCCCAATAAATACAAAAGAGGATGAGGGTCTTCCTTCCTGGCTTCTAGAGGAAGAGGAAAGGGAAAAAGGTCACCGGCTGTGGCAGGTTCCCAAGAGCAGAAGTCCTCTCCGGCTTCTACCATATCCACCGCATGACGCTGGGACTCCTCTGCGGGAGTCCGCACTAGTGAGGGCACGTCTCCGACTCTTCAGTCATTTCTGGGTTCGTTCAGCCCTAGACCCATGGGTGTTAGAAATAGTGTCCCAAGGGTACAAGCTGGAATTTCAAGACGTGCCCCCTCGACGATTTTTCAAATCAGCCTTACCAGTTTCTCTTCAGGGCAGGGAGGTGTTATGCGGTGCTATACAAAAGCTATGTCAAAATCAAGTCATTGTCACGGTACCCCCGTCACAACAGGGAAAAGGCTTTTACTCGAGCCTGTTCGTGGTCCCGAAGCCGGACGGCTCGGTCAGACCAATTCTGAACTTAAAATCCCTCAATTTCTATCTAAGAAAATTAAAATTTAAGATGGAGTCTCTCCGAGCAGTGATCTCCAGTCTGGAGGAAGGGGATTTTATGGTGTCGGTCGACATAAAGGATGCCTACTTACACGTCCCCATATATCCTCCACATCAGGCTTACCTGAGGTTTGCCGTTCAGGATTGTCATTACCAATTTCAGACGTTGCCGTTTGGTCTGTCCACGGCTCCGAGGGTTTTCACCAAAGTTATGGCGGAAATGATAGTTCTCTTGCGCAAGCAAGGAGTCAGAATTATCCCGTACTTGGACGATCTCCTCATAAAAGCGAGGTCCAAGGAACAATTACTGCAGAGCATGACGCTATCCCTGACAATTCTGCAACAACATGGTTGGCTCCTAAACTTGCCAAAATCACAGTTGGTTCTGACGACAAGGCTGTCGTTCTTGGGTATGAGTCTGGACACGGAATTACAGAGAGTTTTTCTTCCAGTGGAAAAGGCTCTGGAAATTCAGAACCTGGTCAAACAGATTCTGAAGCCAGCAAGAGTGTCGACTCATCAATGCACTCGGTTGCTTGGGAAGATGGTGGCGGCCTATGAGGCCATTCAGTTCGGCAGATTCCATGCCAGAGTGTTTCAGTGGGACCTGTTGGACAAATGGTCCGGATCCCATCTGCACATGCACCGACAGATAATCCTGTCTTCCAAGACCAGAATCTCACTCCTGTGGTGGCTGCACAGCTCTCACCTCCTAGAGGGACGCAGATTCGGGATCCAGGACTGGATCCTGGTGACCACGGATGCAAGTCTCCGAGGCTGGGGTGTAGTCACACAGGGGGAAAATTTCCAGGGAAAATGGTCAAGCCAGGAAGCTTGTCTACACATAAACATTCTGAAACTAAGGGCCATTTACAACGGCCTTCTACAAGCGGAACACCTTCTTCGCGATCTGCCCGTCTTGATTCAGTCGGACAACATAACAGCAGTGGCGTACGTAAACCGCCAGGGCAGAACGAAGACCAGAGCGGCAATGGCAGAAGCCACAAAAGTTCTCCGCTGGGCGGATAGGCATGTACGCGCTCTGTCAGCGGTCTTCATTCCAGGTGTGGACAACTGGGAAGCAGACTTCCTCAGCAGACACGATCTCCATCCAGGAGAGTGGGGTCTTCATCAAGAGGTCTTTGCAGAAGTGACAAGTCGTTGGGGATTTCCTTAAATAGATATGATGGCGTCTCGCCTCAACAAGAAACTTCCGAGATATTGTTCCAGGTCAAGGGACCCTCAAGCAATAGCGGTGGACGCCCTAGTGACGCCATGGGTGTTTCAGTCGGTATATGTGTTCCCTCCGATTCCACTCATTCCAAAAGTGATAAAGATCATAAGAAGAACAAGGGTTCATGCAATCCTCATTGTTCCAGACTGGCCAAGGAGGGCCTGGTATCCAGATCTTCAGGAATTGCTCATAGAAGATCCCTGGCCTCTTCCTCTACGAGAGGATCTGTTACAGCAGGGGCCGTGCGTGTACTAAGACTTACCGCGGCTTTGTTGCTGGCTTGGAGGTTGAACGCAAGATCCTAGCCCGAAAGGGTATTCCCAGTGAAGTAATTCCCACACTGCTTCAGGCTAGAAAAGAGGTAACGGCAAAACATTATCACCGTATTTGGAGAAAATGTGTGTCTTGGTGTGAATCCAAGGAGGCTCCTACGGAAGAATTTCAGCTAGGCCGTTTTCTCCATTTTCTGCAAGCAGGGGTGGATGCGGGCCTAACATTAGACTCAATTAAAGTACAAATTTCGGCCTCGTCAATTTTCTTTCAAAAAGAATTGGCCTCCCTTCCGGAAGTTCAGACTTTCGTGAAAGGCGTGCTGCAAATCCAACCTCCCTTTGTGCCCCCGGTGGCACCATGGGATCTTAACGTGGTGTTGCAGTACCTGCAATCTCATTGGTTTGAATCTTTACATAAGGTAGAGTTGAAATTCGTCACTTGGAAAGTGATCATGCTGTTGGCCTTGGCCTCTGCAAGGCGGGTGTCTGAATTGGCGGCTTTGTCTCACAAGAGCCCCTATTTTATCTTCCATGAAGATAGAGCGGAGTTGAGAACTCGTCAGCAATTTCTGCCAAAAGTGGTGTCTTCGTTTCACATGATCCAACCTATTGTGGTGCCAGTGGCTACTGACGCCTTATAAGAATCGAAGTCTCTAGATGTGGTCAGAGCTTTGAAAATGTATGTAGCCAGAACGGCTCAGATTAGGAAAACGGAGGCTTTGTTTGTCCTATATGATCCCAACAAGATTGGGGCTCCTGCTTCCAAGCAGACTAGTGCACGCTGGATCTGTAATACGATTCGGCAGGCTCATTCTATGGCTGCATTGCCGTTACCAAAATCGGTGAAGGCCCATTCTACCAGAAAGGTGGGCTCATCCTGGGCGGCTGCCCGGGGGGGTATCGGCATTACAGCTTTGCCGAGCAGCTACGTGGTCGGGTTCAAACACTTTTGCAAAGTTTTACAAGTTTGATACCCTGGCTAAGGAAGACCTCTTGTTTGGTCAATCGGTGCTGCAGAGTCATCCGCACTCTCCCGCCCGTTCTTGAGCTCTGGTATAAACCCCATGGTTCTTGAAGTGTCCCCAGCATCCTCTAGGACGTAGGAGAAAATAGGATTTTAATACCTACCGGTAAATCCTTTTCTCTTAGTCCGTAGAGGATGCTGGGCGCCCGTCCCAGTGCGTACTGTATCTGCAGTTATTAATTATGGTTACACACGTGTTGTGTTGCGTTTATAGGCAGCCTGTTGCTGTCATTATTCATGCCGTTGCATGCGTTGGGTTGAATGCCATCTTGTACGACATGCTTGAGGTGTGAGCTGGTATCTATCTCACCTTAGTTTAAATTAAAATAAATCCTTTTTCCTCGAAATGTCAGTCTCCTTGGGCACAGTTCCTATAACTGGAGTCTGGAGGAGGGGCATAGAAAGAGGAGCCAGTTCACACCCCTTTTAAAGTCTTAAAGTGCCCATGTCTCCTGCGGATCCCGTCTATACCCCATGGTTCTTAAAGTGTCCCCAGCATCCTCTACGGACTAAGAGAAAAGGATTTACCGGTAGGTATTAAAATCCTATTTTTACTGAAATTTTGTTTTAGTGCATCCTACCCTAAATTTGAACACTTATCCACAGCTACTATGTCAATTGTGGTCTAGTGCAATTATATGCTGTAGTTCCTAATTAGCATATTTGTGTACGCACCTCTATAGGGCGATTAAGAAAAATATGTGATTTGGGGGAAAAACAGGGGCGGCATGGTGATGCTGGGCTTCAAAAATGAGGTAAGCTGCAAGTGAAAGTAATTAAAACAGATAATTGACAAGTGTTGCCAACAGCGCCCCCTACCCTGCAGCGCTATGTGCGGTGCACACACCTCGTTACGGCCCTGATTAGCGCTATACAATAAAAAATCTATTAGTATTTATAATAAAACATACCTGAGATGTCGTTATGAATGAATGAATGCGATCTGATCCTCACAATGGTGTGTTATTGCTGAAGTGCACATTTTGCAATCTGTGTAACAGCTTTTATACACCACATACACCAGCGGAATTCAGTGGTATTGACACAGCTTGTTTACTCAGTGAGATTATATTAAATATGTAAAGGTTAAATAAACTAATAAAATGGGTCCTGTCATAACACAAGATATACAGATGCAGCATGCCTCCTAACTGTCCCGATTTTTGCGGGACAGTCCAGTTTTTTGGGGACTGTATAGCTGTCCACCCGCAGACCCCAGTATCCCGCAGTGGGGGTGGGGACAGTTGGGAGGCTCCTGTCACTCGCTTCTCTACTTAGTCTATTCACGGGAGACAGAGGGACTGGGGGCATGCCAGAAGCTCACAGAGCAATCAGGGACAAATATGGGGTCATGGCTAGCGATTGAGGCACTCCTGTGAAGCCACACCCCCTTATCGGTCGAGGGAGTCCCCCTTTGCCTTCTTGTGATGTTGGTAAGTATGATGTAGCCATGGTCATCAGTGCCAGGGTCTACTTTACAACTGCACTGGCAATAGGAGGGACACGCAAGGACACTGCACACAGGCCCCCTTTTCTCTTAAATTCCCCCTGAGCAGAAATGAGCCTCAAATGCTGGGCTACTTGACGGTTGATTGTAGTTAAAAATAAAAAATAGAAAAATTTATAAAATGCTATACTTGCTCTTCCTATGTACCTCCTCCCCCTCTCTCACCGGCTTCTTACAAGCTTGCTCTGCCTCTTAATCCAAAATGACGGAAACCGGGACAGAGCAGCTGAAGAGACCAGCTTCCACCATTTTTGTGTCACCCTACTCGCATGGTCTCACCGGGTGCGAGCTGTACCCCCTGCACCACCCTATTGACGCCACTATTTGGTGTCTCCGACCCGAAGTCTTACTTACAGGTGTAACTAAGTGGGTGCAGGGAGGAGCCAAGCCCTAGAAGTGCCGGCACCATAGCAGTTGCATCCCCTGCACCCGCTGTAGTTAGGCCAGTGCTTGTGTTGTACACTCAATGCCAGAGTCTGCTCTGTACATGCGCCGATGAGAGATAGGCTCTGCATGGAGGCTACACATGGGCCCACTATTCTCTTAAACTTCCCTTGGCTCAGCCTGAGAGTCAAGGCATAAAACTGACTTACATCCAACTGTTAAGGGTCTACTCATTATTATATGTGATGGCCCAATTCAAATGAAGTTTTGGCAGGTGATACAAATCTACCAGAGTAATTTGTTGTCCCCCTTAGCAGCTTACTTGGGCCCCTTTAGCAAGCCCAAGTAATTAGTACCCGTGCCCACCTGATCCGCATGAGGGCAGTCGAGGGATAAAAGGAGTAGAACAGCCGGGAATTACGGTCTCTTGTTGTTCTGAAGATGTAGGGATGGCCATTGGCATGGCTATCATCAAAGCCATCCATGCATGCCATAGATGGTAGCATCAATGGTCCGAGCTTACTCAGAAGATATGCACTTCCATCCCGGTAACTTGGAAATTGTATGAGCCAGGGGCGGGGCTGGGCTAACTGACAGCTGAGCTTAGCCTGTCAAATCAGCAAAGCGGGCCGTTCATCCTGCCCATCATATTCACTGCTTTATGTGATCCGGGGGCAGGGCTAGTCTGCTGACAGCTGAGCTTGGCCTGTCAAGTCAGGAAAGTGGGCCAGCCCATCCGGCACATACACTGTGTTGTATGTGTGTGTAAGCCAGGGGGTATCCGGACTACAGATCTACACTAAAAAGGTCTACAGTCGAAAAATTTTGTGTCTACCTTTTTTGTGTCGACCATACATGTTGTCCTTTTGACTCTGTCGACCTTTTGACCTCCACCTAATGCATGTCTATCATTAGTGGTAGACCTATTGACTGTAGACCTTTTTAGTGTAGGTCTAATAATCCACACACACACACAAAAATCTGACCTACGACTACCATCGATGGTGGTAAACAATCCTGTATCTCCACCATCAATTGTAAATCCATTTAATATTGGCTGGTGACCATCAATGGTTTCTAATCATCGATGGTCAATGGCTACTCAGGAGGTAGCATTTTATTCTGACTGGTGGCAGCAGATAAACCAGAAGGAATTTTAACTGAATCTGGAAGTCTCTTCAACAATTCAGGTAGCAAAAAGCTTCCATTATCACAGAGTCAATGGAACACAACAGCTCAGGAGCTTGATGGTTAACCTATGGAAAGGTCATTTAACTGGCAGCTTGTAATTAGACTTTCAACCTCTGCAATTCTTTGGCACATCATACTGTCACTTCTCAGGAAACTATCCTCTGTGTGGACCTGCCAAGACTAACACCAGCACTACTGAGGTACAGGTGAACAATGAAGTTTATTTACACACGTTGGGCCTGATTGAGATGTGGTTGGAGTTGCAGCAACAATAGCTGTAATAGGGGGTAATCCAGTAGGGGGCATTGCACCTCCTGCTGCATTACTGATTCGTATTGCATCCTATGATGCAGTATCGGATCATCTCCAACACCATCGGGTAGTTGTGTGCCCCATGGGTTCACGCAATCAGCTACAGCAGGAGCTACCAAGAGGCCAGGAAATGTCCATCCTCAGACAGAGATCTCGGCCTCGTCCCTCCCCACAACAGCAGTAACACGCCTCTGTTTTGAGAAACGGAGGCCGTCGTCGCTCCCTCCCCACTGACAGTCTGCTGCAGCCCTGTGTCGCAGGATCCATACGCACACATGCAGAACGGGTCCTGAGCATGCTCAAAGTACCACACATCACGTCTACATCTGAATCAGGCTGAAACTTGTTGGAGATGAGTTCCTGCCTGCGTTCTCTATCTCCTCAGATCAGTGACCCCAGTGGGATGGCATCCAGTAGCGGCTCTTGCCACGGGCAAGCAGGCTTTTTGCCCGGGGTGCCGCTACGCTGAGGGCGCCGCCGCCGTGGCAAGAGCCGCTACTGACCCACCCTCCCCGGCCCCCGGCTGCAGTGAGTGCCGTGTACGCCCGCTGCAGCCGGCGTCGCTGACTGACGCTAGAGGTCAAAATTGACCCCTAGTGTCAGTGCGGCGCTGCTATGGGAGAGACGTCATGACGTCTCTCCCATAGAGAGGAGCCGGCGCCCGGAGACAGCAGCGGTCCGCAGGAGTGAGGCTGGTAAGTATTGTGTTGGTTTTTTTTAGGGTTTCAAAGCGGCGCTATTACAGGGGGCACAGCTACTGGGGGCACTACTACAGGGGCACAGCTACTGGGTGCAGATCTGCAGGGTGTACAACTACAGGGGGCGCAACTACAGGAGGCTCTGCTACAGGGGGGACAGCTACTGGGGGCACAGCTACAAGGGGCACAGCTACTGGGGGCAGATCTACAGGGGGCACAACTACAGGAGGCTCTGCTACAGGGGGAATAGCTACTGGGGGCAAATCAACTGGGGGCACAGCTACTGGGGGCACTACTACAGGGGGCAGATTAACTGGGGGCACAGCTACTAGGGGGCAAATCTACAGGGGGGGGTACAACTACAGGGGGCACTGCTACAGGGTGCAAATCAACTGGGGGCACAGATAATGGGGGCACTACTATAGGGTGCACAGCTACAAGGGGCACTACTACAGGGGGCAGTGCTACACGAGGAACAGCTACTGGGGGGAAATTAACTGGGGGCACAGCTGCTGGGGGTACATCTACTGGGGGCACAGCTACAGTGGGGCACAAGTACAGGGGGATAACTGTGGGAACGCCCCTTCCCTATGAAGAACTTGCCTTGCCCCTTCCCTGTTTTGGGGCGCGCGCCCTCGGTGTGCACCAACTGTATTTCTCTGACGTCCTAAGTGGATGCTGGGACTCCGTAAGGACCATGGGGAATAGCGGCTCCGCAGGAGACTGGGCACAACTAAAAGAAAGCTTTTGGTCTAACTGGTGTGCACTGGCTCCTCCCTCTATGACCCTCCTCCAGACCTCAGTTAGAATCTTGTGCCCAGCTGAGCTGGATGCACACTAGGGGCTCTCCTGAGCTCCTAGAAAAGAAAGTATATTTTAGGTTTTTTATTTTCAGTGAGATCTGCTGGCAACAGACTCACTGCTACGAGGGACTAAGGGGAGAAGAAGCGAACCTACCTGCTTGCAGCTAGCTTGGGCTTCTTAGGCTACTGGACACCATTAGCTCCAGAGGGATCGAACACAGGGCCCGACCTTGATCGTCCGGTTCCGGAGCCGCGCCGCCGTCCCCCTTACAGAGCCAGAAGCATGAAGATGGTCCTGAAAATCGGCGGCAGAAGACTTCGGTCTTCAACAAGCTAGCGCACAGCACTGCAGCTGTGCGCCATTGCTCCTCATGCACACCTCACACTCCGGTCACTGATGGGTGCAGGGCGCTGGGGGGGGGGGGGGGCGCCCTGAGCAGCAATATTAATACCTTGGCTGGCAAATAATCACTATATATAGTCCCAGAGGCTATATATGTGAAAAATACCCCTGCCAGGATCCATAAAAAAGCGGGAGAAAGTCCGACGAAAAAGGGGCGGGGCTATCTCCCTCAGCACACTGGCGCCATTTTTCCCTCACAGCTCCGCTGGAAGGATCGCTCCCAGGCTCTCCCCTGCAGTTTCAAGCTACAAAGGGTAAAAAAGCGAGGGGGGGCACTAAATTTAGGCGCAGCAGTATTTATATAAGCAGCTATAAGGGAAAATCACTCAGTTATAGTGTTCATCCCTGTGTTATATAGCGCTCTGGTGTGTGCTGGCATACTCTCTCTCTGTCTCCCCAAAGGGCTTTGTGGGGTCCTGTCCTCTGTCAGAGCATTCCCTGTGTGTGTGTGGTGTGTCGGTACGGCTGTGTCGACATGTTTGATGAGGAGGCTTATGTGGAGGCGGAGCAGATGCCGATAAATGTGATGTCACCCCCTGCGGGGTCGACACCTGAGTGGATGGTTATGTGGAAGGAATTACGCAACAGTGTCGACTCCTTACATAAAAGGTTTGACGACATACCAAATATGGGACAGCCGGCTTCTCAGCCTGTGCCTGCCCAGGCGTCTCAAAAGCCATCAGGGGCTCTAAAACGCCCGCTACCTCAGATGGCAGACACAGATGTCGACACGGATACTGACTCCAGTGTCGACGACGATGAGACTAATGTAACTTCCAATAGGGCCACACGTTACATGATTGAGGCTATGAAAAATGTGTTGCACATTTCTGATGTTACCCCAGGTACCACAAAAAAGGGTATTATGTTTGGAGAGAAAAAACTACCAGTAGTTTTTTCTCCATCTGAGGAATTAAATGAAGTGTGTGAAGAAGCGTGGGCTTTCCCCGATAAGAAACTGGTAATTTCTAAAAGGTTACTAATGACGTACCCTTTCCCGCCAGAGGATAGGTCACGTTGGGAAACATCACCTAGGGTGGATAAAGCGCTCACACGCTTGTCAAAGAAGGTGGCACTACCGTCTCCGGACACGGCCGCCCTAAAGGAGCCTGCTGATAGAAAGCAGGAGGCTATCCTGAAGTCTGTATATACACACACAGGTATTATACTGAGACCAGCTATTGCTTCCGCATGGATGTGCAGTGCTGCAGCTGCGTGGTCAGATTCCCTGTCGGAAAATATTGATACCCTAGACAGGGACACTATATTGCTAACCGTAGAGCATATTAAAGACGCAGTCTTATACATGAGAGATGCACAGAGGGATATTTGCCGGCTGGCATCTAAAATAAGTGCAATGTCCATTTCTGCCAGGAGAGGGTTATGGACTCGGCAGTGGACAGGTGATGCAGATTCTAAAAGGCACATGGAAGTTTTGCCTTATAAGGGTGAGGAGTTGTTCGGGGATGGTCTCTCGGACCTCGTTTCCACAGCAACAGCTGGGAAGTCAGCATTTTTACCCCATGTTCCCTCACAGCCAAAGAAAGCACCGTATTATCAGGTACAGTCCTTTCGGCCCCATAAGGGCAAGCGGGTTAAAGGCGCGTCCTTTCTGCCCAGAGGCAGAGGTAGAGGGAAAAAGCTGCAGCATACAGCCAGTTCCCAGGAGCAAAAGTCCTCCCCCGCTTCCTCCAAGTCCACCGCATGACGCTGGGGCTCCACAGGCGGAGCCAGGTACGGTGGGGTCCCGTCTCAAAAACTTCAGCAATCAGTGGGCTCGCTCACGGGTGGATCCCTGGATCCTCCAAGTAGTATCTCAGGGGTACAAGCTGGAATTCGAGACGTCTCCCCCCCGCCGTTTCCTCAAATCTGCCTTGCCAACAACTCCCACAGGCAGGGAGGCAGTGCTAGAGGCAATTCACAAGCTGTATTCCCAGCAGGTGATAGTCAAGGTCCCCCTACTTCAACAAGGACGGGGTTACTATTCCACAATGTTTGTGGTACTGAAACCGGACGGTTCGGTGAGACCCATTTTAAATTTGAAATCCTTGAACACATATATAAAAAAATTCAAGTTCAAGATGGAATCGCTCAGGGCGGTTATTGCAAGCCTGGACGAGGGGGATTACATGGTATCACTGGACATCAAGGATGCTTACCTGCATGTCCCCATTTACCATCCTCACCAGGAGTACCTCAGATTTGTGGTACAGGATTGTCATTACCAATTCCAGACGTTGCCGTTTGGTCTATCCACGGCTCCGAGGGTATTTACCAAGGTAATGGCCGAAATGATGATACTCCTTCGAAAAAAGGGAGTTTTAATTATCCCATACTTGGACGATCTCCTGATAAAGGCGAGGTCCAGGGAGCAGTTGTTGGTCGGGGTAGCACTCTCTCGGGAGGTGCTACAACAGCACGGCTGGATTCTAAATATTCCAAAGTCACAGCTGGTCCCTACGACACGTCTACTGTTCCTGGGGATGGTTCTGGACACAGAACAGAAAAAAGTGTTTCTCCCGGAGGAGAAGGCCAAGGAGCTGTCATCTCTAGTCAGAGGCCTCCTAAAACCAAAACGGGTGTCGGTGCATCACTGCACGCGAGTCCTGGGAAAAATGGTAGCTTCCTACGAAGCAATTCCATTCGGCCGGTTCCATGCAAGAACCTTTCAGTGGGACCTGTTGGACAAGTGGTCCGGATCGCATCTTCAGATGCATCGGCTGATAACCCTGTCTCCAAGGACCAGGGTGTCTCTGCTGTGGTGGCTGCAAAGTGCTCATCTTCAAGAGGGCCGCAGATTCGGCATACAGGACTGGGTCCTGGTGACCACGGATGCCAGCCTTCGGTGCTGGGGGGCAGTCACACAGGGAAGAAACTTCCAAGGACTATGGTCAAGTCAGGAGACTTCCCTACACATAAATATTCTGGAACTGAGGGCCATTTTCAATGCCCTAAGTCAGGCAAAACCCCTGCTTCAAAACCAGCCGGTACTGATCCAGTCAGACAACATCACGGCAGTCGCCCATGTAAACCGACAGGGCGGCACAAGAAGCAGGACGGCGATGGCAGAAGCCACAAGGATTCTCCGATGGGCGGGAAATCACGTGTTAGCACTGTCAGCAGTGTTCATTCCGGGAGTGGACAACTGGGAAGCAGACTTCCTCAGCAGGCACGACCTCCACCCGGGAGAGTGTGGACTTCATCCAGAAGTCTTCCAACTGATTGTAAACCGTTGGGAAAGGCCACAGGTGGACATGATGGCGTCCCGCCTAAACAAAAAGCTAGAAAGATATTGCCCCAGGTCAAGAGACCCTAGCTGTGGACGCTCTAGTGACACCGTGGGTGTACCGGTCGGTTTATGTGTTCCCTCCTCTTCCTCTCATACCAAAGGTACTGAGAATAATAAGGAGAAGAGGAGTAAGAACTATACTCATTGTTCCGGATTGGCCAAGAAGAGCTTGGTACCCGGAACTTCAAGAAATGATCTCAGAGGACCCATGGCCTCTGCCGCTCAGACAGGACCTGCTGCAGCAGGGGCCCTGTCTGTTCCAAGACTTACCGCGGCTGCGTTTGACGGCATGGCGGTTGAACACCGGATCCTGAAGGAAAAGGGCATTCCGGAGGAAGTCATTCCTACGCTGATTAAAGCTAGGAAAGAGGTGACCTCACACCATTATCACCGCATTTGGCGAAAATATGTTGCGTGGTGTGAGGCCAGGAAGGCCCCAACGGAGGAATTTCAGCTGGGCCGTTTTCTGCACTTCCTACAGTCAGGGGTGACTATGGGCCTAAAATTGGCTTCCATTAAGGTCCAGATTTCGGCTCTATCGATTTTCTTCCAGAGAGAACTGGCTTCACTACCTGAAGTTCAGACTTTTGTTAAGGGAGTGCTGCATATTCAGCCCCCTTTTGTGCCTCCAGTGGCACCTTGGGATCTCAACGTGGTGTTGGATTTCCTAAAGTCACATTGGTTTGAGCCACTTAAAACCGTGGAATTGAAATATCTCACGTGGAAAGTGGTCATGTTGTTGGCCTTGGCTTCGGCCAGGCGTGGATCAGAATTGGCGGCTTTGTCATGTAAAAGCCCTTATCTGATTTTCCATATGGATAGGGCAGAATTGAGGACTCGTCCCCAGTTTCTCCCTAAGGTGGTATCAGCCTTTCATTTGAACCAACCTATCGTGGTGCCTGCGGCTACTAAAGACTTGGAGGCTTCCAAGTTGTTGGACGTAGTCAGGGCCCTGAAAATTTATGTTTCCAGGACAGCTGGAGTCAGAAAGACTGACTCGCTATTTATCCTGCATGCGCCCAACAAGTTGGGTGCACCTGCTTCAAAGCAGACTATTGCTCGCTGGATCTGTAGTACGATTCAGCTTGCACATTCTGCGGCTGGACTGCTGCATCCTAAATCAGTGAAAGCCCATTCCACGAGGAAGGTGGGCTCTTCTTGGGCGGCTGCCCGAGGGGTCTCGGCTCTACAACTTTGCCGAGCAGCTACTTGGTCGGGGTCAAACACATTTGCTAAATTCTACAAGTTTGACACCCTGGCTGAGGAGGACCTAGAGTTTGCCCATTCTGTGCTGCAGAGTCATCCGCACTCTCCCGCCCGTTTGGGAGCTTTGGTATAATCCCCATGGTCCTTACGGAGTCCCAGCATCCACTTAGGACGTCAGAGAAAATAAGATTTTACTCACCGGTAAATCTATTTCTCGTAGTCCGTAGTGGATGCTGGGCGCCCACCCCAAGTGCGGATTGTCTGCAACACTTGTATATAGTTATTGTTTAACTAAAGGGTTATTGTTGAGCCATCTGTTGAGAGGCTCAGTTATATTTCATACTGTTAACTGGGTATAGTATCACGAGTTATACGGTGTGATTGGTGTGGCTGGTATGAGTCTTACCCGGGATTCAAAATCCTTCCTTATTGTGTCAGCTCTTCCGGGCACAGTATCCTAACTGAGGTCTGGAGGAGGGTCATAGAGGGAGGAGCCAGTGCACACCAGTAGTCTAAAGCTTTCTTTTAGTTGTGCCCATGGTCCTTACGGAGTCCCAGCATCCACTACGGACTACGAGAAATAGATATACCGGTGAGTAAGTAAAATCTTATTTTTACCCGGAGGAAGGGGGGGGGGGCGCCACTGGAAACTTTCGCCCTGGATGCCACAAGGTCTAGAACGGGCCCTGATGGCATCACTGTGCATGCGTGACCTGGTGCGCTCCACTGTGCTGAATGTCACAGCTGTGAAGTACTTGGATGCTCTGAAGTAACACCATATACTGCTTATGTTACCCTCTATACCACTAATTTTACCACTGCTATGTATGTACATTACCACTGTGTGTACCGCTGTTACTAATAAACCTGCAAGTCTGGTTAAGGCAGTGGCGTATCTAATGGATGCAGCATGTGCAGTGCACACGAGTCCCTCAGGTCCAGTGTTGCCCACACCGTACACGCTGCACCTATTTCTTTAGTACTTACCTCTTCAGAGTCCAGCGTCTGCCACGGCAGCCCTGCAAAACCACTGTGACAATGTTGCAGTGGCCATTTTCTCTGAGTTTTGTGCAGTAGAGGAATCACACAGTAAACTCTAGCGCCACTCTAGAGTCTACTAACACCAGACGCCTTCACTGAGAGAGTGACTCTGCCCGGCTGTCGGCGAGAGAGAGGAAAAGGCCCCAGTTGGAGACTGTATAAGGGCCCCCTCCTCTCTTAGGGCCTAACTTAGGGTTGATCGCAAAAGCAAAATCTTTCTCTAATGGGCAAAACCATGTGCACTGCAGGTGGGGCAGAAGTAACATGTGCAGAGAGAGTTAGATTTGGGTCGGGTATTTTGTTTCTGTGCAGGGTGAATACTGGCTGCTTTATTTTTACACTGCAGTTTAGATGTCCGTGTGAACTCACCCCACCCAAATCTAACTCTCTCTGCACTTGTTTTCTCTAACGTCCTAGAGGATGCTGGGACTCCGTAAGGACCATGGGGATAGACGGGCTCCGCAGGAGACATGGGCACTTTAAGAAAGACTTTGACTCTGGGGTGTGCACTGGCTCCTCCCTCTATGCCCCTCCTCCAGACCTCAGTTTGATACTGTGCCCAGTGGAGACTGGGTGCATTTCAGGAGCTCTCCTGAGTTTCCTGTAAGAAAGCATTTTTGTTAGGTTTTTTATTTTCAGGGAGCACTGCTGGCAACAGACTCCCTGCATCGAGGGACTGAGGAGAGAGAAACAGACCCACTTCTCTGAGTTTCAGGGCTCTGTTTCTTAGGCTACTGGACACCATTAGCTCCAGAGGGATCGGTACGCAGGTCTCACCCTCGCCGTCCGTCCCAGAGCCGAGCCGCCGTCCTCCTCGCAGAGCCGGAAGAAAGAAGCCGGATGAGTATGTGAGGAA
The DNA here is from genome assembly GCF_028390025.1 of Pseudophryne corroboree. Lineage (NCBI taxonomy): Eukaryota > Metazoa > Chordata > Amphibia > Anura > Myobatrachidae > Pseudophryne > Pseudophryne corroboree. The sequence goes on along the minus strand of NC_086449.1, from coordinate 792,789,319 downwards.
AAGATCATCACAGGCGGCAGAAGACTTCAGAATCTTCACTGAGGTAACGCACAGCACTGCAGCTGTGCGCCATTGCTCCCATTCACCTCACACACCTCGGTCACTGTAAGGGTGCAGGGCGCAGGGGGGGCGCCCTGGGCAGCAATATAAACCTCTTCTATGGCATATATGTGGATATACATGTACAGCTGGGCACTGTACATGTATATAAAGAGCCCCCGCCATATTATTAGTTATTTTGAGCGGGACAGAAGCCCGCCGCTGAGGGGGCGGGGCTTCTCCCTCAGCACCCACCAGCGCCATTTTTTCTCCACAGCACCGCTGAGAGAAAGCTCCCTGGACTCTCCCCTGATTGACAAACGGTGAAAGAGGGTTTTAAAGTAGAGGGGGGCACATAATTGGCGCATATACATATTACAAAAGCGCTACTGGGTAAACATACTGTGTTCTTCCTGGGTCATATAGCGCTGGGGTGTGTGCTGGCATACTCTCTCTCTGTCTCTCCAAAGGGACTGGTGGGGAACCTGTCTTCAGAAAAGAGCTTCCCTGTATGTGTGTGGTGTGTCTGTACGCGTGTGTCGACATGTCTGAGATTGAAGGCTCATCTAAGGAGGAGGGGGAGTGTATGAATGCTAGGTCTCCATCGGCAGTGCCGACACCTGACTGGATGGATATGTGGAATGTTTTAAGTGCTAATGTTAATTTATTGCACAAAAGATTAGACAAAGCTGAAGCTGGGTTACAGTCAGGTAGTCAACCCATGCCTGTCCCAATGTCGCCTGGACCTTCGGGGTCTCAGAAGCGCCCACTATCCCAAATAGCTGACACAGATACCGACACAGACTCAGACTCCAGTGTCGACTACGATGATGCAAAATTGCAGCCAAGGGTGGCTAAATGTATTTGATATATGATTATCGCTATAAAAGATGTTTTGCATATCACTGAGGAACCCCCTGTCTCTGACACGAGGGTACACAAGTTTAAGGGAAAGAAACCTGAGGTCACCTTTCCCTCCTCACATGAGCTGAACGAATTATGCAAAAAAGCGTGGGAAACTCCAGACAAAAAACTGCAGATTCCCAAAAGGATTCTTATAGCGTATCCTTTCCCGTCACAGGACAGAATACGGTGGGAATCCTCCCCTAGGGTGGACAAAGCTTTGACACGCTTATCAAAAAAGATAGCGCTTCCGTCCCAAGATACGGCTACCCTCAAGGATCCTGCTGACCGCAAGCAGGAGGTTACCTTGAAGTCCATTTACGCACATTCTGGTACGTTACTCAGACCGGCTATTGCGTCGGCCTGGGTTTGTAGTGCTGTAGCTGCATGGACAGATTCCTTATCAGCGGATATTGAGACTCTTGATAAGGATACCATTTTAATGACCCTAGGGCATATAAAAGATGCTGTCTTATATATGAGAGATGCTCAAAGAGACATTAGTTTACTGGGTTCCAGGATAAACTGTTGGTATAGTGCGATGGATCGATACCATAGGTGTGCAGTGGGGAGCCTTAGATAAAGTATTACCTCAGGAGTTACCTTGTATACAGACAGAACGAGACTTGAGATGTATATCTCCTTTATATAGTACTGAAATAGCAGGATCAATACAACAGGTTTCAGTATCATCAGCTTATCTCCTTCTCCCTCAGAGACTCTTCTAGAATAACACATGTGAGGTAAAACAAACAAGTACATAACATATGCAACAGACAAACACTACATCTCTGTAACTATACAGCGCCATCTGCTGCCCCTGTACGGTAACTACATGCATATAAACGAAACCATAGTCTGTTGTCCATATTTCAACACCCCTTCTCAACAGACTGGGTTTCTTCAGTTAGACCCATCTTTGACGTAAGTCTCCAATGTCTCTCTCTGGTAAGAGGCTTAGTCATGATATCAGCTGTCATATCTTCTGTTGGGCAATAGTTCAACTCTATAAGACCTTGTTCCTGTAGATCCCTCAGGAAGTGATGCTTGACATCAATGTGCTTGGTTCTTGGGTTCACTCTTTCTGTTTGCGCTAATGCAATGCATCCTTGATTATCCTCATATATCTTGATAGGTTCTTCTTGAGGCATTCCTAGGTCTGATAGTAGTTGCATTAACCATACCACTTCTTGACTGGCGTGAGCTGCTGCAATATATTCAGCTTCTGTAGAAGATAGTGCTACGGTAGACTGCTTCTTGCTTGTCCAGCTGATTAATCCTTCTCCAATAGAGAATAGATATCCACTTGTGGATTTTCTGTCACTTGTGTCTCCAGCCCAATCTGCGTCAACATATCCTGTTAACTTGTGACTTGTGTTTGCTGAGAGCTTAAGCTTCTTGTTAATCGTTCCTTTTAAGTAACGAATTACTCTCTTAACTGCGTTCCAATCCATCTTTGTTGGTTTAGAGACTTTTCTGCTTAAAATCCCGACTGCTGTGGAGATATCTGGTCTGGTGACGGTTGCAATGTATAGCAATTTTCCTATGGCTTTTCTGTATAGATGGTTGTCCTCTAACAGGTTGCTCTGATCATTTGGTTCCTTTTCATAGCTTGTCTCCATAGGAGTGCTTGCTGTCTTTGCATCTTGCATACCAAATTCCTCAATGGTTTCCTGAATTTTGTATTTCTGACTTAGTGTGAATGTTCCATCACCTTCTCTTGAGATTTGCATTCCCAAGTAATGCGTTATGTGGCCGAGGTCTTTTGTTTCAAACTGACGGTTTAGTTCTTGTAACAATTCGACTTCGTCCCCTTCTTGTTCGAAACAAACTAGCAAATCGTCCACGTAAATTAATACATAGAACCATCTTTCCTCTATCAACTTCGTATAGAGACATGGGTCTGCTTTGCTTCTGATGAATCCCTTTTCTGTCAGAACTCCATTTATCTTTGTATTCCATGCTCTTGCTGCTTGTTTAAGACCGTATATACTCTTGTTCAGTTTACATACGTGATCTGGGTTCTGAGAATTCACGAAGCCTGGTGGTTGTTCCATGTATATATCTTCCTTTAGTTCGCCATGTAGGAAAGCCGTCTTTACATCGAAATGTTTCACTTTCATACCCTTTATGGCTGCTGTTAGGAGTAAGGTTCTAATGGTAGTGTGCTTCACAACTGGAGCAAACGTTTCATCATAATCTTCTCCAAATTTCTGTGAATATCCTTTAGCAACAAGTCTTGCCTTGTATCTTTCTATTTTTCCTTCAGAATCATACTTGACCTTAAAAGTCCATTTACATCCTATGGCCTTTTTGTCTAATGGTAGTCTGGTCAATGTCCATGTCTGATTGTCTTCCATTGATTCCATTTCTTCTTTTGCGGCTCCTAGCCATTTCTGTGCTTCTCTTTCAGAAAAATTTGCAATTTCTTCCCATGATGCCGGTTCTTGTATGTTAATGGCTTTTGCTTTGTAAGATAAACGTGTAGGTGCTTTTCCCTTATTTTCTCTTGAAGAGCGTCTCACACCCTCGGATGCACTCTCATGAGTGTCGCTGGTATTTGTCTTGTGTTGTACTTCAACTTCTTGAATGATCTCTACTTCATCTGTTTCTTTGAATTCGGTGCTTTCTTCTTCTTCAGTAGAGTCTACTGGAGTTATGACATCATCTCGTGTTTCTTCTATGAATGTCACACTGTTGCTTATAACTACTTTTCCAGTTCTTGGATTTAAGATTCTGTAGCCTTTTGAATGTTCACTATAGCCGACTAGAACTCCCTCTTCTGCTCGGTTCTGCAACTTGCTTCGTTTTTCAGCAGGAATGTAAACGAAGGCTCTGCATCCAAAAACTCTAATGTGCTTTAAGCTGGGTTTCTTACCGTGCCACAGCTCATATGGTGTCTTCCTTACTGCTTTGGAAAGTAGTCTGTTTTGAAGATAGGTGGCTGTTGCTGCTGCTTCACCCCAATATTTATCAGGTAGTCCTGAATCTGTAAGCATGCACCTTATCATTTCTGTTAGTGATCTGTTTTTCCTCTCAGATACGCCATTTTGCTCTGGTGTATATGGTACTGTCTTCTGATGCTCAATACCGAGTTCTCTTAAGTACCGTTCTATTTTCTGTCCTGTGAACTCGCCTCCATTGTCGCTGCGAAGAGTTAGCATATTCCTCTTGAACCTGTTTCTGGTCATGGTCACATAGTCTTGCAGCTTTTCAAAGACTTCATCTTTACTTTTTATTAGATAAGTGACTGTGAACCTGGAGTAGTCATCAATGAGTGTCAGCATATATCTTTTGTCTCCTACGGTTCGCGTTTTCATAGGTCCGCATACATCACTATGTACCAGGTCTAGTGGTCTGGAAGCTCTGTTTTCACTTTTCTTAGGAATTGTTGTCCTTGTCGCTTTCGCTTTTATGCAGCATTGACACTTCATCATTTCTGAACAGTCTGACACTTTGAGATCCCTGGCTAGGTCTCTCTTCTGCATTTCCTTTATGCAATCTGGGTGTCTGTGTCCTAATCTTCTATGCCACTTGTGAATACAGTCAGCGTGTTTCTGTGTACTCAGCTTTGCCTGCTGTGCTGCAATATCCAGACAGTATAAATGTTCTTTTATTCTGGCTGTAGCTAGTGTTTCTCTTCCGTTTTGGATAAAACACTTATTATTCTGAAACTTTACAGTAAGTCCTTTTTCTACTAGATTCTTTACTGATAGCAGTGCTCCCTCAAGCTTGGGAACATATAGCACATCTGTTACGGGTATTTCTGTATAGCTGCCATTACCCTTGGAGCATAGGAATTGACCATTCCCTTTCCCTTCTGCAATGATATTTGTTCCATCTGCTAGGTAGATTGTTTCTTTATGGTTCAAATCAAGTTCAGTAAAGAAGTCCTTGTTATTTGTCATGTGACTAGTCGCTCCTGAGTCTACATACCACTTTTCTGATAATTGGTTTACTGTCGCTTTAAATGTTCCATTCCACTTGTGTGCTCCTGTATCTGTAAGTGTGGCTTTGGCTCTTTGTTTGTGTAATCTTTCTGGTGGTTTATGCTGCTCTGTCTTCCATATGGTGCAATTTCTTTTCAGGTGACCCACTTTCTTGCATCTGAAACATGCTCTTGTTTCCCTGGTGTGTGGCTTAGTGTCCGCCATTTTAAGTGCTTTCTCTGTGTCACTTTCAGTATTGCACTCTGTAAGCTCCTTTCTGCGTTGATACTCCTCTATGAGCCTGTTCTTCACAAAGTCTGGTGTGATTTCTGCTTCAGGTCTCATTTCTAGTGCGTTTATTAGTGCACTGTATGTATCTGGTAAACTGCAAAGGAGGATGGCTACTATGTGGTTGCTTTTGATTTCTTCTCCCATTGACCTGAGCTGTATGGTTATCTCTAGTAGTGCACTGATGTGTTCTTGCATTGTCTTGCCTTTATTAAATCTCATTTGATATAATTTTCTTAATAGGAATAGTTTGCTGTTCAAACTTGCTCCTTCATGCACTCTCTGCAAAGCACACCACATGCCTTTAGCTGTACTCTCTTGTCTTATGTGTATAAGCTGTTCATCTTCCACTAGTAAACTTATAGTGGCTCTTGCCTGTCTGTCCTTCTTAATCCACTGCTGATCCTCTCCTTCAGGTCTGTCTGCATTTATAACATCCCATAAATCATCTCTGGTTAATAGCATTTCTACTTTAAACTTCCATGTTTGATAGTTCTCATTAGAAAGCTTGCTTGCAGCTAGTCTGAGATCTGTGTAATTTGCCATAACCCTTCCTTGTATAGATCTCTCTATTCTTCTGTGGTATTAAACTTGTTTTACTCACAGTTTTCTTTCCAAGGTTCTCCTGGGTTGTTTCTTGTGCGTTACACAGTCTGCTGTCTGCGCCTGCTGGGACTTGCAGTGCGACTCGTGATCTGGATGCTGCTTGGGATGCACTCCTGAAAACTTTATCTTGTACAGACTCCAGTCTGGGCCCATAACCTGTTGGTATAGTGCGATGGATCGATACCATAGGTGTGCAGTGGGGAGCCTTAGATAAAGTATTACCTCAGGAGTTACCTTGTATACAGACAGAACGAGACTTGAGATGTATATCTCCTTTATATAGTACTGAAATAGCAGGATCAATACAACAGGTTTCAGTATCATCAGCTTATCTCCTTCTCCCTCAGAGACTCTTCTAGAATAACACATGTGAGGTAAAACAAACAAGTACATAACATATGCAACAGACAAACACTACATCTCTGTAACTATACAGCGCCATCTGCTGCCCCTGTACGGTAACTACATGCATATAAACGAAACCATAGTCTGTTGTCCATATTTCAACATAAACGCTATGTCTATTTCTGCTAGGCGTGGCTTATGGACCCGGCAGTGGACAGGTGATGCCGACTCCAAGAGGCATATGGAGTTGTTGCCTTACAAAGGTGAGGAATTGTTCGGAGAGGGCCTCTCGGATCTCGTCTCCACGGCTACAGCAGGTAAATCGAATTTCTCTGACGTCCTAGTGGATGCTGGGGACTCCGTAAGGACCATGGGGAATAGACGGCTCCGCAGGAGACTGGGCACATCTAAAGAAAGATTTAGGTCTATCTGGTGTGCACTGGCTCCTCCCCCTATGACCCTCCTCCAAGCCTCCGTTAGATTTCTGTGCCCGGCCGAGCTGGATGCACACTAGGGGCTCTCCTGAGCTCCTAGAAAGAAAGTATAGTTTAGGTTTTTTATTTTACAGTGAGACCTGCTGGCAACAGGCTCACTGCAGCGAGGGACTAAGGGGAGAAGAAACGAACCTACCTAAGTGGTGGTAGCTTGGGCTTCTTAGGCTACTGGACACCATTAGCTCCAGAGGGATCGCACACAGGACCCGACCTCGTCGTCCGTTCCCGGAGCCGCGCCGCCGTCCCCCTTACAGAGCCAGAAGCAAGAAGGTCCGGAAAATCGTCGGCTGAAGACTTCTGTCTTCTCCAAGGTAGCGCACAGCACTGCAGCTGTGCGCCATTGCTCCTCATGCACACCACACACTTCGGTCACTGATGGGTGCAGGGCGCTGGGGGGGGGGGGCGCCCTGAGCAGCAATATTAACACCTTGGCTGGCAAAACTGGCACCATATATAGCCCCAGAGGCTATATAGGTGTAAATTACCCCTGCCAGAATAACACAAAAAGCGGGAGAAAGCCCGCCGAAAAAGGGGCAGAGCCATCTCCCTCAGCACACTGGCGCCATTTTCCCTCACAGCTCCGCTGGAAGGATCGCTCCCTGGCTCTCCCCTGCAGTCCTGCACTACAGAAAGGGTAAAAAAGAGAGGGGGGCACAAATTTAGGCGCAGTATAATATATATATATGCAGCTATAAGGGAAAACACTCTTTATAGGTGATATCCCGGTGGTATATAGCGCTCTGGTGTGTGCTGGCATACTCTCCCTCTGTCAGAGCATTCCCTGTGTGTGTGCTGTGTGTCGGTACCGCTGTGTCGACATGTATGATGAGGAAAATGATGTGGAGGCAGAGCAAATGCCTGTAAATGTGTTGTCACCCCCTGAGGGGTCGACACCTGTGTGGATGGACTTATGGAAGGAATTACGTGACAGTGTCAGCTCCTTACATAAAAGGTTTGACGACATAGGACAGCCGGCTACTCAGCTTGTGACTGTTCCAGCGTCTCAAATGTCATCAGGGGCTTTAAAACGCCCGCTACCTCAGATGGCAGACACAGATGTCGACACGGATACCGACTCCAGTGTCGACGACGATGAGACTAGTGTACCCTCCAATAGGTCCACCCGTTACATGATTGAGGCAATGAAAAATGTATTACACATTTCTGATAGTAACCCAGGTACCACAAAAAAGGGTATTATGTTCGGTGAGAAAAAACTACCAGTAGTTTTTCCTGCATCTGAGGAATTAAATGAGGTGTGTGAGGAAGCCTGGACTTCCCCCGATAAGAAATTGATAATTTCTAAACGGTTATTGGCAGCGTACCCTTTCCCGCCAGAGGATAGGTCACGTTGGGAAACGTCCCCTAGGGTAGATAAAGCGCTTACACGTTTATCAAAACAGGTGGCACTACCGTCTCCGGATACGGCCGCACTAAAGGATCCTGCTGATAGAAAGCAGGAGGCTACCCTAAAAGCTATATATACACACACGGGCATTATATTGCGACCAGCGATTGCATCAGCATGGATGTGCAGTGCTGCTGCTGCCTGGTCAGATTCCGTGTCGGATAATATTGATACCCTGGATAGGGACACTATTTTGCTGACAGTAGAGCATATAAAGGACGCTGTCTTATACATGCGTGATGCACAGAGGGATATTTGCCGGCTGGCATCAAAAATAAGCGCAATGTCCATTGCCGCCAGAAGGGGGTTATGGACTCGGCAGTGGTCAGCTGATGCCGATTCAAAAAGGCACATGGAAGTTTTGCCTTATAAGGGGGTGGAACTGTTTGGGGATGGTCTTTCAGACCTCGTTTCCACAGCTACGGCTGGGAAATCGACATTTTTGCCACAGTCTACCCCACAGCAAAAGAAGGCACCGTATTATCAAGTACAGTCCTTTCTGCCCCATAAACACAAGAGGGCTCGAGGCGCATCCTTTCTGCCGAGAGGCAAAGGTAGAGGGAAAAAGCTGCAGCATACAGCCAGTTCCCAAGAGCAAAAGTCCTCCCCCGCGTCCGGTAAGTCCACAGCATGACGCTGGGGCTTCACAGGCGGATCCGGGTACGGTGGGGGCCCGTCTCAGAAATTTCAGCACACAGTGGGCTCTCTCACAGGTGGATCCCTGGGCCCTTCAAGTAGTATCTCAGGGGTACAGGCTGGAATTCGAGACCCCCCCCCCTGCCGTTTTCTAAAATCTGCCTTACCAGCAACTCCCTCTGCCAGGGAGGCAGTGTTGGTGGCTATCCAAAAACTGCATTCACAGAAAGTGATTGTCAAGGTACCCCTCCTTCAGCAAGGGAAGGGTTACTATTCCACAATGTTTGTGGTACCGAAACCGGACGGTTCGGTGAGACCCATCTTAAATTTAAAATCCTTGAACACTTATATCAAAAGGTTCAAGTTCAAGATGGAATCGCTCAGGGCGGTTATTGCGAGCCTGGACGAGGGGGATTACATGGTCTCCCTGGACATCAAGGATGCGTACCTGCATGTCCCCATTTACCCTCCTCACCAGGAGTACCTCAGATTTGTGGTACAGGACTGTCACTATCAGTTCCAGACGCTGCCGTTTGGGTTATCCACGGCACCGAGGGTCTTTACCAAGGTAATGGCCAAAATGATGATACTCCTTCGCAAGAAGGGAGTTTTAATTATCCCGTACTTGGACGATCTCCTGATAAAGGCAAGGTCCAAGGAACAGTTGGTAGTGGGGGTAGCACTTTCTCGGGAAGTGCTACAACAGCACGGCTGGATTCTCAATATTCCAAAGTCACAGCTGGTCCCGATGACACGTCTTCTGTTCCTGGGAATGATTCTGGACACAGACCAGAAAAAAGTGTTTCTTCCAGTGGAAAAAGCCGAGGAGTTGTCATCTCTAGTCAGAGACCTCCTAAAACCGGGACAGGTGTCGGTACATCAATGCACACGAGTCCTGGGAAAAATGGTAGCTTCGTACGAAGCAATTCCATTCGGAAGGTTCCACGCAAAGACTTTCCAGTGGGACCTGTTGGACAAATGGTCCGGGTCCCATCTCCAGATGCAACAGCGGATAAACTTGTCGGCAAGGACCAGGGTGTCGCTGCTGTGGTGGCTGCAGAGGGCTCATCTACTAGAGGGCCGCAGATTCGGAATACAGGACTGGGTCCTGGTGACCACGGATGCCAGCCTTCAGGGCTGGGGCGCAGTCACACAGGGAAGAAATTTCCAGGGACTGTGGTCAAATCAGGAGATTTCGCTTCACATAAATATTCTAGAGCTAAGGGCCATTTACAATGCCCTAAGCCAAGCAAGGCCCCTGCTTCAGAACCAGCCGGTACTGATCCAATCAGACAATCAGACAGGGCGGCACAAGAAGCAGGAGGGCAATGGCAGAAGCCACAAGGATTCTCCGATGGGCGGAAAATCATGTGTTAGCACTGACAGCAGTGTTCATTCCGGGAGTGGACAACTGGGAAGCAGACTTCCTCAGCAGGCACGACCTCCACCCGGGAGAATGGGGACTTCATCCAGAAGTCTTCCAAATGCTGGTAAACCGGTGGGAAAGACCACAGGTGGACATGATGGCGTCCCGCCTCAACAAAAAGCTAAAAAGATATTGCGCCAGGTCAAGGGACCCTCAGGCGATCGCGGTGGACGCTCTAGTAACACCGTGAGTGTACCAGTCGGTTTATGTGTTTCCTCCTCTGCCTCTCATTCCCAAGGTACTGAGAATAATACGAAGGCGAGGAGTGAAAACTATACTCGTGGTTCCGGATTGGCCAAGAAGAGCTTGGTACCCGGAACTTCAAGAGATGCTTTCAGATGACCCTTGGCCTCTGCCGCTCAGACAGGACCTGCTGCAGCAGGGGCCCTGTCTGTTCCAAGACTTACCGCGGCTACGTTTGACGGCATGGCGGTTGAACACCGGATCCTGAAGGAAAAGGGCATTCCGGAGGAAGTCATCCCTACCCTGATCAAAGCCAGGAAGGATGTCACCGCAAAACATTATCACCGCATTTGGCGGAAATATGTTGCTTGGTGTGAGGCCAGGAAGGCCCCAACGGAGGAATTTCAACTGGGTCGATTCCTGCATTTCCTGCAAGCAGGGGTGAGGTTGGGCCTCAAATTGGGGTCCATTAAGGTCCAGATTTCGGCCCTGTCGATTTTCTTCCAGAAAGAACTGGCTTCACTGCCTGAAGTTCAGACTTTTGTCAAAGGAGTTCTGCGTATTCAGCCTCCTTTTGTGCCCCCAGTGGCACCTTGGGATCTGAATGTGGTTTTGGAGTTCCTGAAATCACATTGGTTTGAACCACTTAAGACTGTGGATTTGAAATATCTCACGTGGAAAGTGGTCATGCTGTTGGCTCTGGCTTCGGCCAGGCGTGTGTCAGAATTGGCGGCTTTGTCCTATAAAAGCCCTTATCTGATTTTCCATATGGATAGGGCAGAGTTGAGGACTCGTCCTCAGTTTCTCCTGAAGGTGGTATCAGCGTTTCACTTGAACCAGCCTATTGTGGTGCCTGCGGCTACTAGGAACTTGGAGGATTCCAAGTTACTGGACGTAGTCAGGGCCCTGAAAATTTATGTTTCCAGGACGGCTGGAGTCAGGAAAACTGACTCGCTGTTTATCCTGTATGCACCCAACAAACTGGGTGCTCCTGCTTCTAAGCAGACTATCGCGCGCTGGATTTGTAGCACTATTCAGCTGGCGCATTCTGCGGTGGGACTACCGCAGCCTAAATCTGTAAAAGCCCATTCCACAAGGAAGGTGGGCTCATCTTGGGCGGCTGCCCGAGGGGTCTCGGCTTTACAACTTTGCCGAGCTGCTACTTGGTCAGGGGCAAACACGTTTGCAAAATTCTACAAATTTGATACCCTGGCTGAGGAGGACCTGGAGTTCTCTCATTCGGTGTTGCAGAGTCATCCGCACTCTCCCGCCCGTTTGGGAGCTTTGGTATAATCCCCATGGTCCTTACGGAGTCCCCAGCATCCACTAGGACGTCAGAGAAAATAAGAATTTACTCACCGGTAATTCTATTTCTCGTAGTCCGTAGTGGATGCTGGGCGCCCATCCCAAGTGCGGATTGTCTGCAATACTTGTAAATAGTTATTGTTACACAAATCGGGTTGTTATTGTGAGCCATCTGTTCAGAGGCTCTGTTGTTATCATGCTGTTAACCGGGGTTCCTATCACGAGTTATACGGTGTGATTGGTGTGGCTGGTATGAGTCTTACCCGGGATTCAAAATCCTTCCTTATTGTGTCAGCTCTTCCGGGCACAGTTTCCTAACTGAGGCTTGGAGGAGGGTCATAGGGGGAGGAGCCAGTGCACACCAGATAGACCTAAATCTTTCTTTAGATGTGCCCAGTCTCCTGCGGAGCCGTCTATTCCCCATGGTCCTTACGGAGTCCCCAGCATCCACTACGGACTACGAGAAATAGAATTACCGGTGAGTAAATTCTTATTTTTTTACCATATATTCCCTCACAATCTAAGAAAGCGCCTCATTATCAAATGCAGTCCTTTCGTCCCAATAAAAGCAAGAGAGTACGGGGATCGTCCTTTCTTGCCAGAGGTAGGGGCAGAGGGAAAAAGCTGCACAAACACAGCTAGTTCCCAGGAACAGAAGTCCTCCCCGGCCTCTGCAAAATCCACCGCATGACGCTGGGGCTCCCCTGGGGAGTCCGCTTCAGTGGGGGCACGTCTTCGACTGTTCAGCCACATCTGGGTTCACTCGCAGGTGGATCCCTGGGCAATAGAAATTGTTTCCCAGGGTTACAAGCTGGAATTCGAAGAAGTGCCTCCTCGCCGGTTCTTCAAATCGGCCCTACCGACTTCTTCCCTGGAAAGGGAGATAGGGTTACATGCGATTCACAAATTATGTCTGCAACAAGTGGTGGTAGAGGTTCCCCTACTTCAAAGAGGGAAGGGGTACTACTCAACTCTGTTTGTGGTCCCGAAACCGGACGGTTCGGTCAGACCCATTTTGAATTTAAAATCCCTAAACCTTTACTTAAAACGGTTCAAGTTCAAGATGGAATCGCTCAGGGCGGTCATCGCCAGCCTGGAAGGGGGGGATTTTATGGTATCTCTGGACATAAAGGATGCATACCTGCATGTTCCCATATATCCTCCTCATCAGGCGTACCTGAGATTTGCGGTACAGGATTGTCATTACCAATTTCAGACGTTGCCATTTGGGCTTTCCACGGTCCCGAGAATTTTCACCAAGGTAATGGCGGAAATGATGGTGCTACTGCGCAAGCAGGGTGTCACAATTATCCCGTTCTTGGACGATCTCCTCATAAAAGCGAGAACACGGGAGAAGTTGCTGAGCAGCGTATCACTTTCACTGAATGTGTTACAGCGACACGGCTGGATTCTTAATATTCCAAAGTCGCAGCTGAATCCTACGACTCGTCTGCCCTTCTTGGGCATGATTCTGGACACAGACCAGAAGAAGGTTTTTCTTCCAACAGAAAAAGCGCAGGAACTCATGACTCTGGTCATGAACCTGTTGAAGCCAAAACAAGTGTCAGTACATCATTGCACTCAAGTCCTGGGAAAAATGGTGGCGACATACGAAGCCATTCCCTACGGCAGATTCCATGCAAGGACATTCCAATGGGACCTATTGGACAAATAGTCCGGGTCACATCTGCAAATGCATCAGCGGATCACCCTGTCCCCCAGGGCCAGAGTGTCTCTCCTGTGGTGGCTGAAAAGTGCTCACCTTCTAGAGGGCCGCAGGTTCGGCATTCAGGACTGGATCCTGGTGACCACGGACGCGAGCCTCCGAGGTTGGGGAGCAGTCACACAGGGAAGAAATTTCCAAGGCCTTTGGTCAAGTCAAGAGGCTTGTCTTCACATCAACATCCTGGAACTGAGGGCCATATACAACGCCCTCCGTCAAGCGGAGATCTTACTTCGCGATCGACCAGTTCTGATCCAGTCAGACAACGTCACCGCAGTAGCTCATGTAAACCGCCAAGGCGGCACAAGGAGCATAGTGGCGATGGCGGAAGCCACCAGAATTCTTCGCTGGGCGGAGAATTATGTCAGCGCTCTGGCAGCAGTGTTCATTCCGGGAGTGGACAACTGGGAAGCAGACTTCCTCAGCAGACTTGACCTGCATCCGGGAGAGTGGGGACTGCCCCAAATCAGGAAGTCTTTGCGCAGATTGCAAGTCGGTGGGGACTGCCCCAAATAGACATGATGGCATCCCATCTAAACAAAAAGCTACAAAGGTATTGCGCCAGGTCAAGAGACCCTCAGGCGGTAGCTGTGGACGCCCTAGTGACACCGTGGGGATTCCAGTCGGTCTATGTGTTTCCTCCTCTTCCTCTCATACCCAAGGTGTTGAGGATAATAAGGAAAAGAGGAGTGAGAACAATACTCATTGTTCCGAATTGGCCACGAAGGACCTGGTATCCAGATCTGCAGGAAATGCTCACAGAAGAGCCGTGGCCTCTTCCTCTAAGGCTGGACCTGTTGCAGCAAGGTCCTTGTCTGTTCCAAGACTTACCGCGGCTGCGTTTGACGGCATGGCGGTTGAACGCCGGATCCTAGCGGAAAAAGGTATTCCGGATGAGGTCATTCCTACGCTAATAAAGGCTAGGAAGGACGTGACATCTAAACATTATCACCGAATATGGAGAAAATATGTTTCTTGGTGTGTGGCCAGGAATGCTCCTACGGAGGAATTCCACCTGGGACGTTTTCTTCACTTCCTACAAACTGGAGTGAATTTGGGCCTAAAATTAGGCTCCATTAAAGTTCAGATTTCGGCCTTATCCATTTTGTTTCAAGAGGAGTTGGCCTCTTTACCTGAAGTACAGACTTTTGTGAAGGGAGTACTGCATATTCAGCCTCCTTTTGTACCTCCGCTGGCGCCTTGGGACCTTAACGTGGTGTTAAGTTTCCTTAAGTCACATTGGTTACTTTGAACCACTTAAAACAATGGAGTTAAAATATCTCACTTGAAAGGTGGTCATGTTGTTAGCCTTGGCTTCGGCTAGGCGAGTTTCGGAATTGGCGGCTTTATCACATCAAAGCCCCTATCTGGTTTTCCATATGGATAGAGCGGAATTGCAGACCCGTCCTCAATTCCTGCCTAAGGTGGTCTCATCCTTTCATATGAACCAACCTATTGTCGTGCCTGTGGCTACACGTGACTTGGAGGATTCCGAGTCCCTTGATGTGGTCAGGGCTTTGAAAATTTACGTGGCCAGAACGGCTAGGATCAGAAAAACAGAAGCACTGTTTGTCCTGTATGCAGCCAACAAGGTTGGCGGCCCTGCTTCAAAGCAGCATATTGCTCGCTGGATCTGTAACACGATTCAGCAGGCGCATTCTACGGCAGGATTGCCGTTGCCGAAATTGGTTAAAGCCCATTCCACTAGGAAGGTGGGCTCGTCTTGGGCGGCTGCCCGAGGGGTCTCGGCACTACAGCTGTGCCGAGCTGCTACTTGGTCGGGGTCAAACACCTTTGCAAAGTTCTATAAGTTTGATACCCTGGCTGAGGAGGACCTCCTGTTTGCTCAATCGGTGCTGCAGAGTCATCCGCACTCTCCCGCCCGTTTGGGAGCTTTGGTATAATCCCCATGGTCCTTACGGAGTCCCAGCATCCTCTAGGACGTTAGAGAAAATAAGATTTTAAACCTACCGGTAAATCTTTTTCTCGTAGTCCGTAGAGGATGCTGGGCGCCCGTCCCAAGTGCGGACTACTTCTGCAAGACTTGTATATAGTTATTGCTTACATAAGGGTTATGTTGGAGTTTCATCGGGTTTGGACCGATGATAAGTTGTTTGTTCATACTGTTAACTAGATAGTATATCACAAGTTATACGGTGTGATTGGTGTGGCTGGTATGAATCTTGCCCTTGGATTAACAAAAATCCTTTCCTCGTACTGTCCGTCTCCTCTGGGCACAGTGTCTCTAACTGAGGTCTGGAGGAGGGGCATAGAGGGAGGAGCCAGTGCACACCCAGAGTCAAAGTCTTTCTTAAAGTGCCCATGTCTCCTG
The DNA here is from genome assembly GCF_028390025.1 of Pseudophryne corroboree. Taxonomy (NCBI): domain Eukaryota; kingdom Metazoa; phylum Chordata; class Amphibia; order Anura; family Myobatrachidae; genus Pseudophryne; species Pseudophryne corroboree. The sequence continues at coordinate 792,773,702 of NC_086449.1, read as the reverse complement.
CGGAGCCCGTCTATCCCCATGGTCCTTACGGAGTCCCAGCATCCTCTACGGACTACGAGAAAAAGATTTACCGGTAGGTTTAAAATCTTATTATATCTGCACCACCTGAACTGCACATGGGGCCTAATTCAGACCTGGTCGCTGCTGTTTGTTTTCACACAGCGGGCGATCAGGTCTGAACTGCGCCGGCGCCACAGTGCGCTGGCGCATGCCAGAGATGCTATCAGCATCTCAGCCCAGCGATTACCTCTGTCTGATTGACAGGCAGAGGCGTTCGCTGGGCGGGCCGGCGGCGTTGGGCCGCCATTTTGGGGGCACGGTCCGGGCAACACAGGCGTTCCCGGACCATGCAGGGGGGGGGACACGCGGCGGCTGGTGACGTCATATGCAGCCGCTGCAACCCGGAGAGCGATGACCGTGTGATGCTTTTGTATCTGTGCTGCGGGGGGAGGGCCAGACATGCGGGCGGAATAGCCCTGTGCTGGGCATCCCCCCACATGTCAGGGTGGATGATTGCAGCGCACAGCTACGGTCAGGTCTGAATTAGGCCCATGGTTTTGCCCATTAGAGAAAGATTTAGTTTTTGCAGTCAATCCTGAATCATGCCCTTAATATGCCCCTGGTTTAAGGATTCACTGTGTGGACTAATCTCCAATTCACATTCTGCTGGCACCTGTTGCAACCACCCAGGTTCTGCACCAATAGGTCATATAAAAAAAAACTAAATCAGGCAGAATAACATAATACAAGTGAACCAGCAATGAAAATAGTCCAGGAATGGGTTGCTCAAAAATGCAATACAGGAGCAGGTTTTCCAAATAGCACGGGAGCAGAATGCTATGAAGCAATACCGCAGCAGGTTTTCCATATAGCACTGATACAGAATGCTATGATACAATACCAGAGCAGGTTTTCCAGATAGCATTGGTTCAGATTGTTGTGAAGCATTACCAAAGCAGGTTTCCCAGGCATACTGGAATCTGACATGATGATCTGGCACAGATGGTACTGTGGAACAGGTAATTAACACAGGCTTGCAAGAATACCAACACAATATGGGACCAGACTGGATGGACACATGGCTGAGTAGCAGCACTATAGAGAGCACCACTGGTAAGACAGTGGTACTGCAGCAGAACATGACAGTACCCTTACCCTAAAGGGCGGGTTCTAGACGCTTTCAGATTTACTATCTCCTTTTCTTTTTCCCTTTGCCTATCTTTTTAGAGACCAGAAGGGATATGGATTTCAATTGTTGAAACACGTCGCTGGATTTCAAAGGAGTTTGCACATTCTAAACATTCCCCTTTAAAGGCCATGAGAAAACAATCAACAAGCCAAGCATGAGTGGCAGGAGCAGATGATACAGCTTGGAAATAATGCATTGGTGCAACAAAACATGAAATTTTCAAGGAACTCCATCAAAATAAACTGAAGGCTGGACTTCAGATGGACACTCTGAAGGCTGGGCAGTAGATGGACACTCTGAAGGTTGGACAAACAAACGGACACTCTGAAGGTTGGGCAGCAAACGGAACAGCTTTATCTACATGCCCTGAAGTAAGGGCAGGATTATCCACATGCCCAGAAGTAAGGGCAGAATTATCCTCATGTCCAGGGGCAAGGGCAGAATTATCCTCATGCCTGGAGGCAAGGGCAAAATTATACTCAGTAAGAGCAGAAATTTCAGATGGCACCATCTCTGCAGGAGTCTGTGATGGCACAGCTGGACAAGTCTCAGATGGCACTCGCAAGGCAGGAGTCTTGAATGGATACTCAGACTGATCAGTATCTCTGGTATCTTGCGCTTAGTAGTAAACTGTGGGTATTTAGACTCAGTAGTCACTTTAATGACCTCTGACTAGATGGACATCTTGGAGATCTCAGGCAAAGATGTCATCTTAGACATAGCAGGCATGAAGATAGCAACTTGAACCTCAGGAAACAAGGGTGGGACAGTCACCTCTGACTAGATAGTCTTCTTAAAGATCTCATATTCATCTATCATCTTGAACTCCCCAGGCAGACAGTGACAGGAACCTCTGGACTGGTGGGCCCAGGGCTTAAAGTGGTCCTGAAAGGTGGGGGAACTGATCTCCCCCACGACCCCTCCCCCTTAGCGCACGCTGCAAAAAAGGGTGTGGTCTCATACGAAAGGGGCGTGGCCACACAAAAGCACCCCAAATTCAAAATAATGCCTCACTGTAGCACAATCTTATTCACATTGCCCGCCCCACATACTTACAGAATGCCCCCAGTAGTGCTCACCATTAAATAATAAGTAAACAAATATATATATATATATATATATATATATATATATATATAAAACATGTTTCTCCAGCAGCACTCAATAAGGACAAGAGTCGGCTTTAGTGACTAAAGCCGACTCTTGTCCCTTATTGTGTGCCGCTGGAGAAACATGTATGCCTAAATAATGATCATATTGATTTTATGAGGAGTACTGTCTTGGGGAACACACACTGGAAGGCCCCCTCTCTTTTCCCTGCAGAAACTGACCTCAACTGCAGGCCTGCGGTACGGGAGGCTGTAGCATTGGCATGGCACATGTCGGCACACGAGGAGAGAGTGCATGCAGGTGGAGAGGGAGGGCATGCGGTGTGACGTCATCATGTAACATCATGGGATGAGTCCAGGAGGGTGATTTAAGTGCACTGCCGCCGACAAGGAAAGAAAGCACACTCACTCACATGACCTGACAGCGAGCGCAGCAGGAGAGGGGCACAGGAATGTGCAGCAATCCATGTAGGGCACGCGTGGAGTGTGGGGGGTGCCTGTGCGCACCAGGCACCCCCCGTGCGCACACTTATGATCCTATGCATCTGTGCTGGGGGACAGTGGAATCACGGGCTCCGGCGGTCCCATTGCGCTGTGCTGCGGGGAGACAGACTCGCTGGTCCCAGTATCTGTATAGGGGAAGAAGGGGCTGCTCTTTTGAATCTAGCGCCGATTGCGCACCAATCAAGTATCGCAGACTGTTAGCCAATGAGAAGCTGCCACTAGGCAGCTTCTCATTGGCTGGCGGTCCGCGAGCCGTGATTGGCTCACGCCAGCTTTTGCAATAGCCGCCCCTTCTTTTTATTGGTTCTGCAGCTGGTCCACGAGCCGGGATTGGCTGGCGGACGCTGCAAACTTTACAATGCAGCCAGGACCTGATGCTGTGGTCGGACGGAGGCGGAACTGGTTCCACCTGCAATTAGAGGTGACGGAACGCAGTTCCGCCCCGTTCCGGCCCACTTTAACCACTGACTACTACCTAGTCATGGGCAAAGTGATTCACTGAACTGAGTTGAGACACATGACTCAGTTCAGTGAAGTGTCTGGAGTCAGTGTCTCGGCACATGAGTCATGACTCATTTGTACTGGAATGTATTGCAGAGACTGCACATGAATCAGTGAGTTGCCAGTGCTGGCAGATCAGTGCTGGACTCATGGAGGCAGTGGCGTAACTACTGCCCCCGCAGTCCTCGTGATGGCTTGGGGGCGAGGGGCTGCGGGGGCGCCACTGACTTTGCACAGATTGACATGCGGACGAGCGTCCGCATGTCAATCTGCGGTCTCCCTCCCTGCTGTAAGGACTTGGAGGGACACGGAGCGCATAGCGCGTCTCTCCTGTGTCCCTCCTGGCTCTCCCCCGGCCGGTCTAATAAAGGAAGTGCCGTTCGTGAGCTCTGATTGGCTCACGAACCGGCACTTCCATTATTAGACCGGCCGGGGGAGAGCCAGGAGGGACACAGGAAAGACGCGCTATGCGCTCCGTGTCCCTCCAACACAAAGGTGCGGGGGGGAGGGGAGCAGGCACCTGGCACTGGGGGCATATACCTGGCACTGTGGGGGAAGATCTGGCACTGGGGGCATATACCTGGCACTGGGGGCATATACCTGGCACTGTGGGGGAAGATCTGGCACTGGGGGCATATACCTGGCACTGGGGGCATATACCTGGCACTGTGGGGGTAGATCTGGCACTAGGGGCAAATACCTGGCACTGGGGGCATATACCTGGCACTGGGGGCATATACCTGGCACTGAGGGTGCAGATCTGGCACTGGGGGCATATACCTGGCACTGGGGGCATATACCTGGCACTGGGGGGGAAGATCTGGCACTGGGGGCATATACCTGGAACTGGGGGCATATACCTGGCACTGTGGGGGTAGATCTGGCACTGGGGGCATATACCTGGCACTGGGGGCATATACCTGGCACTGTGGGGGAAGATCTGGCACTGGGGGCATATACCTGGCACTGGGGGCATATACCTGGCACTGTGGGGGAAGATCTGGCACTGGGGGCATATACCTGGCACTGGGGGCATATACCTGGCACTGTGGGGGTAGATCTGGCACTGGGGGCATATACCTGGCACTGGGGGCATATACCTGGCACTGGGGGCATATACCTGGCACTGTGGGGGAAGATCTGGCACTGGGGGCATATACCTGGCACTGGGGGCATATACCTGGCACTGTGGGGGAAGATATGGCACTGGGGGCATATACCTGGCACTGTGGGGGAATATCTGACACTGGGGGCATATACCTGGCACTGTGGGGGAATATTTGGCACTGGGGGGGAGCAGGCACTGAGGGGGCATATGTGGCACTGTGGGGGAAGATCTGGCACTGGGGGCATATACCTGGCACTGGGGGCATATACCTGGCACTGGGGGAAGATCTGGCACTTGGGGCATATACCTGGCACTGTGGGGGAAGATCTGGCACTGGGGGCATATACCTGGCACTGGGGGCATATACCTGGCACTGTGGGGGAAGATCTGGCACTGGGGGCATATACCCGGCACTATGGGGGAATATCTGGCACTGGGGGCATATACTTGGCACTGTGGGGGAATATCTGGCACTGGGGGCATATGTGGCACTGGGAGCACGGCACTAGCAACAAGCACTACCCCCTAGCAACGAGCATGACACCCAGTGCATGAAACCCCTGGCAACGAGCATGACACCCAGTGCATGAAACCCCTGGCAACGAACATGACACCCTGAGCATGAAAACCCCTGGCACCATGCATGGAACCAAGAGCATGAAACCCCTGGCAACGAGCAGGTAATTTAAAAGTAATTAGAAGCCTTACTGTAGAACTTAATGTGTAATGGACATTACGGTGTGTGGCATAATGTATCACGGACATTGCGGTGTGTGTCATAATGTGTCGGGCATTACGGTGTGTTGTATACTATATCACGGGCATTGTGGTATGTGGTATAATGTCTCAGGATCATTGTGGTGTGTGTCATACTGTGTCAGAGACATTGTATGTGCTATAATGTATCAGGGGCATTGCAGTGTGTAGCATAATGTATAACGGGCATTGCGATTCCTGTCATAATGTGTCACAGGCATTACGGTGTGTGGCATAATGTGTCGGGGGCATTACAGTGTGTGCATATTGTGTCATGTGCATTGTTGTGTGTGGCATAATGGCTAAGGGCCATTGCAGTATGTGGAATAATGTATACTGGGCATTACTATAAGGAGGAAAAAATAAGAATTTACTTACCGATAATTCTATTTCTCATAGTCCGTAGTGGATGCTGGGGACTCCGTAAGGACCATGGGGAATAGCGGCTCCGCAGGAGACTGGGCACATCTAAAGAAAGCTTTAGGACTATCTGGTGTGCACTGGCTCCTCCCCCTATGACCCTCCTCCAAGCCTCAGTTAGGATACTGTGCCCGGACGAGCGTACACAATAAGGAAGGATTTTGAATCCCGGGTAAGACTCATACCAGCCACACCAATCACACCGTATAAACTGTGATCTGAACCCAGTTAACAGCATGATAACAGAGGAGCCTCTGAAAGATGGCTCACAACAACAATAATAACCCGATTTTTGTAACAATAACTATGTACAAGTATTGCAGACAATCCGCACTTGGGATGGGCGCCCAGCATCCACTACGGACTATGAGAAATAGAATTATCGGTAAGTAAATTCTTATTTTCTCTAACGTCCTAAGTGGATGCTGGGGACTCCGTAAGGACCATGGGGATTATACCAAAGCTCCCAAACGGGCGGGAGAGTGCGGATGACTCTGCAGCACCAAATGAGAGAACTCCAGGTCCTCCTCAGCCAGGATATCAATTTTGTAGAATTTTACAAACGTATTTGCTCCTGACCAAGTAGCTGCTCGGCAAAGTTGTAAAGCCGAGACCCCTCGGGCAGCCGCCCAAGATGAGCCCACCTTCCTTGTGGAGTGGGCATTTACAGATTTTTGGCTGTGGCAGGCCTGCCACAGAATGTGCAAGCTGAATTGTACTACAAATCCAACGAGCAATAGTCTGCTTAGAAGCAGGAGCACCCAGCTTGTTGGGTGCACACAGGATAAACAGCGAGTCAGATTTCCTGACTCCAGCCGTCCTGGAAACATATATTTTCAGGGCACTGACAACGTCTAGCAACTTGGAGGCCTCCAAGTCCCTAGTAGCCGCAGGCACCACCAATAGGTTGGTTCAGGTGAGACGCTGAAACCACCTTGGGGAGAAACTGAGGACGAGTCCTCAATTCCGCCCTGTCCGAATGGAAAATCAGATAAGGGCTTTTTCAGGATAAAGCCGCCAATTCTGACACGCGCCTGGCCCAGGCCAGGGCCAACAGCATGACCACTTTCCATGTGAGATATTTTAACTCCACAGATTTAAGTGGTTCAAACCAATGTGACTTTTGGAACCCAAAACTACATTGAGATCCCAAAGTGCCACTGGAGGCACAAAAGGAGGCTGTATATGCAGTACCCCTTTTACAAACGTCTGAACTTCAGGGACTGAAGCTAGTTCTTTTTGGAAGAAAATTGACAGGGCCGAAATTTGAACCTTAATGGACCCCAAATTTCAGGCCCATAGACACTCCTGTTTGCAGGAAATGTAGGAATCGACCCAGTTGAATTTCCTCCGTCGGGCCTTACTGGCCTCGCACCACGCAACATATTTTCGCCAATTGCGGTGATAATGTTTTTGCGTTCACATCCTTCCTGGCTTTGATCAGGATAGGGATGACTTCATCCGGAATGCCTTTTTTCCTTCAGGATCCGGCGTTCAACCGCCATGCCGTCAAACGCAGCCGCGGTAAGTCTTGGAACAGACAGGGTCCTTGCTGGAGCAGGTCCCTTCTTAGAGGTAGAGGCCACGGATCCTCCGTGAGCATCTCTTGAAGTTCCGGTAACCAAGTCCTTCTTGGCCAATCCGGAACCACGAATATAGTGCTTACTCCTCTCCATCTTATCAATCTCAGTACCTTGGGTATGAGAGGCAGAGGAGGGAACACATACCCTGACTGGTACACCCACGGTGTTACCAGAGCGTCTACAGCTTATTGCCTGAGGGTCCCTGGACCTGGCGCAATACCTGTCGAGTTTTTAATCATGTGGAAGACTTCTGGGTGAAGTCCCCACTCTCCCGGGTGGAGGTCGTGCTGAGGAAGTCTGCTTCCCAGTTGTCCACTCCCGGAATGAATACTGCTGACAGTGCTATCACATGATTTTCCGCCCAGCGAAGAATCCTTGCAGCTTCTGCCATTGCCCTCCTGCTTCTTGTGCCACCCTGTCTGTTTACGTGGGTGACTGCCGTGATGTTGTCCGACTGGATCAACACCGGCTGACCTTGAAGCAGAGGTCTTGCTAAGCTTAGAGCATTGTAAATGTCCCTTAGCTTCAGGATATTTATGTGAAGTGATGTCTCCAGGCTTGACCATAAGCCCTGGATATTCCTTCCCTGTGTGACTGCTCCCCAGCCTCGCAGGCTGGCATCAGTGGTCACCAGGACCCAGTCCTGAATGCCTAATCTGCGGCCCTCTAGAAGATGAGCACTCTGCAACCACCACAGGAGGGACACCCTTGTCCTTGGTGACAGGGTTATCCGCTGATGCATCTGAAGATGCGATCCGGACCATTTGTCCCGCAGGTCCCACTGGAAAGTTCTTGTGTGGAATCTGCCGAATGGGATTGCTTCGTAGGAAGCCACCATTTTACCCAGAACCCTTGTGCATTGATGCACTGAGACTTGGCTCGGTTTTAGGAGGTTCCTGACTAGCTCGGATAACTCCCTGGCTTTCTCCTCCGGGAGAAACACCTTTTTCTGGACTGTGTCCAGGATCATCCCTAGGAACAGAAGACACGTCGTCGGAACCAGGTGCGATTTTGGAATATTGAGAATCCAATCGTGCTGCCGCAACACTACCTGAGATAGTGCTACACCGACCTCCAACTGTTCCCTGGATTTTACCCTTATCAGGGAATTGTCCAAGGAAGGGATAACTAAAATTCACTTCCTTCGAAGGAATATCATCATTTCGGCCATTACCTTGGTAAAGACCCGGGGTGCCGTGTACCATCCATACGGCAGCGTCTGAACTGATAGTGACAGTTCTGTACCCTAAACCTGAGGTACCCTTGGTGAGAAGGGTAAATTTTGACATGAAGGTAAGCATCCTTGATGTCCCGAGACATCATGTAGTCCCCTTCTTCCAGGTTCGCAATCACTGCTCTGAGTGACTCAATCTTGAATTTGAACCTCTGTACGTAAGTGTTCAAAGATTTTAGATTTAGAATCGGTCTCACCGAGCCGTCCGGCTTCGGTACCACAACAGTGTGGAATAATACCCCGTTCCCTGTTGCAGGAGGGGTATCTTGATTATCACCTGCTGGGAATACAGCTTGTGAATGGCTTCCAAAACTGTCTCCCTGTCAGAAGGAGACATCGGTAAAGCCGACTTTAGGAAACGGCGAGGGGGAGACGTCTCGAATTCTAATTTGTACCCCTGAGATATCACCTGAAGGATCCAGGGGTCTACTTGCGAGTGAGCCCACTGCGCGCTGAAATTCATTGAGACGGGCCCCCCACCGTGCCTGATTCTGCTTGTAAAGCCCCAGCGTATACTGAGGGCTTGGCAGAGGCGGGAGAGGGTTTCTGTTCCTGGGAACTGGCTGATTTCTGCAGCCTTTTTCCTCTCCCTCTGTCACGGGGCAGAAATGAGGAACCTTTTGCCCGCTTGTCCACGAAAAGACTGCGCCTGATAATACGGCGTCATCTCATGTTGAGAGGCGACCTGGGGTACAAACGTGGAATTCCCAGCTGTTGCCGTGGCCACCAGGTCTGAAAGACCGACCCCAAATAACTCCTCCCTTAATAAAGCAATACTTCCAAATGCCGTTTGGAATACGCATCACCTGACCACTGACGTGTCCATAACCCTCTACTGGTAGAAAATGGACAACGCGCTTAGACTTGATGCCAGTCGGCAAATATTCCGCTGTGCATCACGCATATATAAAAATGCATCTTTTAAATGCTCTATAGGCAAAAATATACTGTCCCTATCTAGGGTATCAATATTTTCAGTCAGGGAATCCGACCACGCCAACCCAGCACTGCACATCCAGGCTGAGGCGATTGCTGGTCGCAGTATAACACCAGTATGTGTGTAAATACCTTTTAGGATACCCTCCTGCTTTCTATCAGCAGGATCCTTAAGGGCGGCCATCTCAGGCGAAGGTAGAGCCCTTACAAGCGTGTGAGCGCTTTATCCCCCCTAGGGGGTGTTTCCCAACGCACCCTAACCTCTGGCGGGAAAGGATATAATGCCAATAACATTTTAGAAATTATCCGTTGTTATCGGGGGAAACCCATACATCATCACACACCTCATTTAATTTCTCAGATTCAGGAAAACTACAGGTAGTTTTTCCTCACCGAACATAATACCCCTTTTTTGGTGGTACTCGTATTATCAGAAATGTGTAAAACATTTTTCATTGCCTCAATCATGTAACGTGTGGCCCTACTGGAAGTCACATTCGTCTCTTCACCGTCGACACTGGAGTCAGTATCCGTGTCGGCGTCTATATCTGCCATCTGAGGTAATGGGCGCTTTAGAGCCCCTGACGGCCTATGAGACGTCTGGACAGGCACAAGCTGAGTAGCCGGCTGTCTCATGTCAACCACTGTCTTTTATACAGAGCTGACACTGTCACGTAATTCCTTCCAACAGTTCATCCACTCAGGTGTCGACCCCCTAGGGGGTGACATCACTATTACAGGCAATCTGCTCCGTCTCCACATCATTTTTCTCCTCATACATGTCGACACAAAAGTACCGACATACAGCACATACACAGGGAATGCTCTGATAGAGGACAGGACCCCACTAGCCCTTTGGGGAGACAGAGGGAGAGTTTGCCAGCACACACCAGAGCGCTATATATATACAGGGATAACCTTATATAAGTGTTTTTCCCCTTATAGCTGCTGTATAGTTAATACTGCGCCTAATTAGTGCCCCCCTCTCTTTTTTTTAACCCTTTCTGTAGTGTAGTGACTGCAGGGGAGAGACAGGGAGCTTCCCTCCAACGGAGCTGTGAGGGAAAATGGCGCCAGTGTGCTGAGGAGATAGGCTCCGCCCCTTTTTCGCGGACTTTTCTCCTGCTTTTTTATGGATTCTGGCAGGGGTTAAATGCATCCATATAGCCCAGGAGCTATATGTGATGCATTTTTTTGCCATCCAAGGTGTTTTTATTGCGTCTCAGGGCGCCCCCCCCCCAGCGCCCTGCACCCTCAGTGACCGAAGTGTGAAGTGTGCTGAGAGCAATGGCGCACAGCTGCAGTGCTGTGCGCTACCTTGTTGAAGACAGGACGTCTTCTGCCGCCGATTTTCCGGACCTCTTCTGCCTTCTGGCTCTGTAAGGGGGCCGGCGGCGCGGCTCTGGGACCCATCCAAGCTGGGCCTGTGATCGTCCCTCTGGAGCTAATGTCCAGTAGCCTAAGAAGCCCAATCCACTCTGCATGCAGGTGAGTTCGCTTCTTCTCCCCTTAGTCCCTCGATGCAGTGAGCCTGTTGCCAGCAGGTCTCACTGAAAATAAAAAACCTAATCTAAAACTTTCACTAAGAAGCTCAGGAGAGCCCCTAGTGTGCACCCTTCTCGTTCGGGCACAGAGATCTAACTGAGGCTTGGAGGAGGGTCATAGGGGGAGGAGCCAGTGCACACCAGATAGTCCTAAAGCTTTCTTTAGATGTGCCCAGTCTCCTGCGGAGCCGCTATTCCCCATGGTCCTTACGGAGTCCCCAGCATCCACTTAGGACGTTAGAGAAATGACAAATAATGTAAGAGGCATGAATCAGGATTATTTTTCTTTCCTGTGGTGGCTAACGTCTGGGCGTGCAGGTTGCAAAACTGGGGTATAAGGTAGTCTTTTCCTGCAATACCACGCCCCTTTACGCAAAGCCACGCCCATTTTAACGAAGCCACACCCTTTTTGGCGGCGCGCACCTACGGCGCGCACATATTTGTCCCTTTGCTAATGCCAATTATGGGGGGTATGGGGGGGGAGGGCGCCGAAGGATTTTTTGGCTTGGGGGAGGAAAATTTCTAGTTACGCCACTGCATGGAGGGAGTGGCTCAGCTGCAGTGATTGTGCAGTGTATCTGGGGCTGACTTGCCTACCCTCCCGAAATAGCCGGGAGGCTCCCGAAAATTGGGTGACCCTCCCGGCCCCCCGGAAAGGTGGGCAAGCCTCCTGAATCGCGTCATCGTAGCTCCGCTCCCCGCTATGCAGCGCCTCGTTTCTCAGCACAGCACAGCGGGGGGGTGGAGTCACGATGGCGCGACACGTATGCAATGCCCCCGGACCGCCCATCCTGCTGCCGGCCACGCCCCGAACCGCCCGTCCTGCTGCCGGCCACGCCCCCATTCACCTACAACGCTGCCTCCTCCCGGAGGAGGAGGCAGGAAAGTAGGTAAGTATGATCTGGGGGATGCAGCTGCTTATGCACTGATTGTTAATAATATATTAACATAGATTCACTGTTATGTTGATATATTATTAATAACCACTTATTGCATACTAGTTACAGAATATGCACATTACTTCTGGCTGAGGAGAGAAAGCTTAACAGCCATGAAACACATCATTCAGTCTGTAACTTATCCAAATAAAAACATTTTTTTTTACTTTGCTAATTGAATGATTTTAGGTGGGCTTTTTTTTTAGGTGGGCTTGTATTTATTATATTATCCACTATCTAGCCTCCAGGGAGTTTGCCACCCACAATCACATTGAGCAGGAACAGTGAGTTGAGAACACTGTACCACAGGGGCTCCACCTCCTGCAGGCTTATGCTGCATGAATCAGATCCATCCACTGAGTCACTGAGTCTACACAGTGTACAACTGTCTCAACTCACTGGCAGACTCAGGATGAATCATGATTCATGAAATGGATCAGCACAGCAACACAGCACTCACTGACTGGTGATACGGGACTGCTCCCTCCCCCCTCCCACTGGGTGTCACCTGGTATAGCCTCTGGCCAATCACAGCTAAAGACACTCAGCAGAAGACACTGACTGAAGGACACACTGAGTCTCCTCCCTCTGGTTGAGAGAGGCTGCTGCTGCAGCTGTCTCCACTCATTACACAGTGAGTGACTCGAATCATTCACACTTCCTGATGATTCCAGTCACTGTGTTGAGACAGTGAGTCAGTAGCCATCTCTACTACTACCTATAGTGGGCTGTGCAGTATTGGTCCCATGCAACAGGAAGATGACACGGTATGCACGCGGCAGGATGTGGAGGGACCTGCTGCTTTCCTATTGCACTGCCCACCAGCTTAATTCCTAATCGTGTATGCTGTAATCCAGCAAAAATTCTGCATACTATTATCACTCAAACACATGGGGGAACCTAGGGTGTATATCTATCCAAGCCAGCAGTGGCTATGAGGTAAGGCCAGTGTATATTCTAAATGTGGTAGTAGTGACAGAGGTGGGGTGTCTGCAATTTTGAGCATTGTAATGACTACATGTGTCCCTTGCAGCATGCTGGCATCTGTGCAGAGCAGTTCCTATGCGGCAGGAGGTATGCGCCCGTAGGTCAGGAGGCTTGGCTGTGCTGCTGGAATGGTGGCACTGGTGCAGAGGGCCAAAGAGAGTGGAGAGCGCCGGCCGCGTGTACTCCCAGTTCTGGGAAAGCCGCGGAGAAGCTGCAACTACAGTACCTCTGCCCCTCCTTAGTACAAGATACGGGGCATCAGACGTCACCGGGCGCGGGTGGCAGCTGCTGTCAGGCGAGTCAGGGGAACGGAGAGCCAGCTTTTCCCTGACTGCGCATAGGCTGTTACATGGATCCCGACACCTGCTGCATCCAAGACCGAAGGTGCGACCTCTAGTGATCAGTGTAGAGATGTAGTGGGCGGGCGGAGGCGGGGCAGCCATTGACAAGCCTGAAAGGCTTGCTATGATCCTCTTATGATCGTCCTTAAGTGCTGCTGTGGCCGGGTAAGGTGGGCGGGAGTTCCGCCTTCAATTTGAAGTGACGGAACGCAGTTCCGCCCCGTTCGGGCCCACTTTAACCCCTGGGTGGGCCCAACTGTAACCTTGACACTGGGGGCAGACACAGTAACCACTGGACTGAAGTTAGATACCAGACTCAGACTCTATTGGTGGTATAGGAAGGTCACACTGGGTTCACGCCCCAAAAACCACTGTACTCAGAACTGGGGATTGTGCCCCGACACTCAGATCAGGGACCACTTCCTGATACTCAGGGATTGGGCTTGCCACCCATACTCAGAACTGGATACTGCACTAGGAGACTGGGCTCATGCCCCGGGTCTGGGCTCTAAAGAGACTTGGCTGAGCAGCATGATGAAGACTCTTTGGGGAAACAGAAACCAAACCTTCAGTGAGGTATAGAATACCTTTAGGTTTATGGATGGTCATATTGTCCAGGACCACCAAAATACAAACAAAGTTCATTAATCCTTTGGTGCTTGCGTTGCACTTCTGAGAGCCAAGGACGAGGAAAACTCATACACCTGTAATTACTTGGAGTAGGAGGATTAAATCTGTGATCAATAGAAAGCTGTTATGCATGGGGGCAAAACAGGAGTAGAACACCAGGGAATCAATGACTCTTGTTCTGCTGGAAAAGTATCCTCAGGAGGTAACGTTTTTTTCCCGACTAGTGGCTGCAGATAAACCAGAAGGAATTTTAACTGGATCTGGAAGTTGCTTCAACAATTTAGTTAGCGAAAAGCTTCCAGTAGCACAGAGTCCATGGAACACAATCACTCATGAGCCTGAGGGTTATCCTGTGGAAAGGTCATTTTTAAACTGGCAGCCTGTAATTATATTCACATCTTCTGCATGCCTTGGGCCTGATCATACTGTCACTTCTGTGGAAATTCCGCAATGTGTGTGCGCTTGCCAAGAATAATACTAAGACTCATACACTACAGGTGAACAATGGTGTTTATTTACACACAGGATTTATTACATAATATCAAAAACTAAAGCAGGCTGAGTAACATGATACAGATAAATGAGCAATGGAAATAGTCCAGGAATGGATTACTCGGAAGCAGAATGGTGTAAAGCAGTAGTTTCTGTATTTGATATTGGTCACTAGGGTACCTTTTCTATTGTATAATGGTCACTGGGATGCTCTGTGTATAGTATAGTAGTCACGTAAATACAGTGCCGTAACTAGGCATTTTAGCGCTGTGTGCAAGAAACGACAGTGGCGCCCCCCCCCCCATGTAAGACAGGGGCAGTGCGCGCCGTAGGTGCGCGAAAAATTTATAGGGGTGTGGCTTCACGGGGAAGGGGCGTGGCCACAAAATAATAGCAATTCATACTACGGTGCACAGTAGTCTACATTATTCAAATTACGCTGCACAGTAGCGCCACTACACCAGGTAGAGCCCCTTTTATACATTACAGCAGACAGCGTCCCCCTTTTTACACATTACAGCAGACAGTCCCCAGTGGCGTAACTAGAAATTTTTCTCCCCCAAGCCAAAAAATCCTTCGCCCCCCCCCCATACACCCCGTAATTGGCACTAGCAAAGGTAGAAAAATGCGCGCGCCGCAGGCGCGCTGGCAAAAAGGGGTGTGGCTTTGTCGAAATGGGCATGGCTTTGCGTGGAGGGCGTGGCATTGCAGGAAAAGACTACCTTATACCCCAGTTTTGCAACCTGCACGCCCAGACGTTGGCCACCACAGGAAAGAAAAATAATCCTGATTCATGCCCCTTACATTATTTGTCATTTTTCCTCCTTATAGTAATGCCCAGTATACATTATTCCACATACTGCAATGGCCCTTAGACATTATTCCACACACAATCAGTGATCGCGCTGAGCCAAAAAAAAAGTGGGTCCCAGGGACCCTTCACTTTTAAAAAGTGGGGTCCTACCGGTCTTTTTCTGGGTCCCATCGGAATGAAGGTTCTTATTAATTTTAATCTTGTTTGGACACTACAAAAGTGTTGCAAGATGGGGGGGATGGGGTGACAATGCTGCTGGGCTGTGTAGCATGCAGGACACCCTGCACCAGAGCTGTAACTAGACATTTTGGTGCCCTTAGGCAGAAAGTGAATTGGTGTTAGACCATAAAGAACAGGTAGTGCGCGCCGTAGGCGCGCCGCAAAATTTTAGGGGCGTGGCTTCATAGGGAAGGGGCGTGACCACATAATAGTGTCAATTCACATTACACCACACAGTAGTGGCGCTTATACACATTGCACCAGGTAGAACCTCCTATGCACACTGATCCAGGTATATCACGTCATACACTTTGCTCCAGGTACAGCACGTCATACACTTTGCACCAGGTACAGCACGTCATACACTTTGCACCAGGTACAGCACGTCATACACTTTGCACCAGGTAGAGCACGTTATCATACACATTGCATCAGGTAGAGCATGTTATCATACACATTGCCGCTAGGTAGAGCAAGTTATCATACACATTGCCGCTAGGTAGAGCAAGTTATCATACACATTGCGTCAGGTAGAACACGTTATTATACACAATGCGCCTGGTAGAGCACGTTATTATACACAATGCGCCTGGTAGAACACGTTATTATACACAATGCGCCTGGTAGAGCACGTTATAATACACATTGCACTAGGTAGAACACGTTATTATACACAATGCGCCTGGTAGAGCACGTTATTATACACATTGCACTAGGTAGAGCACGTTATCATACACATTGCGCCTGGTAGAGCACGTTATTATACACATTGCACCAGGTAGAGCACGTTATCATACACATTGCGCCAGGTAGAACACGTTATCATACACATTGCGCCAGGTAGAACACGTTATCATACACATTGCGCCAGGTAGAACACGTTATCATACACATTGCGCCAGGTAGAGCACGTTATCATACACATTGCGCCAGGTAGAACACGTTATTATACACATTGCGCCAGGTAGAACACGTTATTATACACAATGCGCCTGGTAGAGCATGTTATTATACACAATGCGCCTGGTAGAGCACTGAGGCACATTGCAGTAACCACTCACTTATCACCTCCAGTTGCACGAAGGGGCCGTTTGACACAAGTGGCTCCGCCCCCAGCAGCAACTCACTGACATTCACCATTTTTTCTGACAGCACAGTGCAGTGAGTGCACTGGCACAAGTAGCCAGCCTGCGCCTGTAGTAGCCGCAGCCTGGAGGAGCTCTATGTGAAATCGCAAGCAGAGGCTGTTCTCTGGCAAGAAGGAGCTCGTCCAATCGCTTCCCCTGACGGGCTGGCCACTAGAGATGAGCGCCTGAAATTTTTCGGGTTTTGTGTTTTGGTTTTGGGTTCGGTTCCGCGGCCGTGTTTTGGGTTCGACCGCGTTTTGGCAAAACCTCACCGAATTTTTTTTGTCGGATTCGGGTGTGTTTTGGATTCGGGTGTTTTTTTCAAAAAACACTAAAAAACAGCTTAAATCATTGAATTTGCGGTCATTTTGATCCCATAGTATTATTAACCTCAATAACCATAATTTATACTCATTTTCAGTCTATTCTGAACACCTCACACCTCACAATATTATTTTTAGTCCTAAAATTTGCACCGAGGTCGCTGTGTGACTAAGATAAGCGACCCAAGTGGCCGACACAAACACCTGGCCCATCTAGGAGTGGCACTGCAGTGTCACGCAGGATGGCCCTTCAAAAAAATACTCCCCAAACAGCACATGACGCAAAGAAAAAAAGAGGCGCAATGAGGTAGCTGACTGTGTGAGTAAGACTAGCGACCCTAGTGGCCGACACAAACACCGGGCCCATCTAGGAGTGGCACTGCAGTGTCACGCAGGATGTCCCTTCCAAAAAACCCTCCCCAAACAGCACATGACGCAAAGAAAAAAAGAGGCGCAATGAGGTAGCTGACTGTGTGAGTAAGACTAGCGACCCTAGTGGCCGACACAAACACCGGGCCCATCTAGGAGTGGCACTGCAGTGTCACGCAGGATGGCCCTTCCAAAAAACCCTCCCCAAACAGCACATGACGCAAAGAAAAAGAAAAGAAAAAAGAGGTGCAAGATGGAATTGTCCTTGGGCCCTCCCACCCTTATGTTGTATAAACAAAACAGGACATGCACACTTTAACCAACCCATCATTTCAGTGACAGGGTCTGCCACACGACTGTGACTGATATGACGGGTTGGTTTGGACCCCCCCCAAAAAAGAATCAATTAATCTCTCCTTGCACAAACTGGCTCTACAGAGGCAAGATGTCCACCTCATCATCACCCTCCGATATATCACCGTGTACATCCCCCTCCTCACAGATTATCAATTCGTCCCCACTGGAATCCACCATCTCAGCTCCCTGTGTACTTTGTGGAGGCAATTGCTGCTGGTCAATGTCTCTGCGGAGGAATTGATTATAATTCATTTTAATGAACATCATCTTCTCCACATTTTCTGGATGTAACCTCGTACGCCGATTGCTGACAAGGTGAGCGGCGGCACTAAACACTCTTTCGGAGTACACACTTGTGGGAGGGCAACTTAGGTAGAATAAAGCCAGTTTGTGCAAGGGCCTCCAAATTGCCTCTTTTTCCTGCCAGTATAAGTACGGACTGTGTGACGTGCCTACTTGGATGCGGTCACTCATATAATCCTCCACCATTCTATCAATGTTGAGAGAATCATATGCAGTGACAGTAGACGACATGTCCGTAATCGTTGTCAGGTCCTTCAGTCCGGACCAGATGTCAGCATCAGCAGTCGCTCCAGACTGCCCTGCATCACCGCCAGCGGGTGGGCTCGGAATTCTGAGCCTTTTCCTCGCACCCCCAGTTGCGGGAGAATGTGAAGGAGGAGATGTTGACAGGTCGCGTTCTGCTTGACTTGACAATTTTGTCACCAGCAGGTCTTTCAACCCCAGCAGACTTGTGTCTGCCGGAAAGAGAGATCCAAGGTAGGCTTTAAATCTAGGATCGAGCACGGTGGCCAAAATGTAGTGCTCTGATTTCAACAGATTGACCACCCGTGAATCCTTGTTAAGCGAATTAAGGGCTCCATCCACAAGTCCCACATGCCTAGCGGAATCGCTCCGTGTTAGCTCCTCCTTCAATGTCTCCAGCTTCTTCTGCAAAAGCCTGATGAGGGGAATGACCTGACTCAGGCTGGCAGTGTCTGAACTGACTTCACGTGTGGCAAGTTCAAAGGGCATCAGAACCTTGCACAACGTTGAAATCATTCTCCACTGCGCTTGAGACAGGTGCATTCCACCTACTATATCGTGCTCAATTGTATAGGCTTGAATGGCCTTTTGCTGCTCCTCCAACCTCTGAAGCATATAGAGGGTTGAATTCCACCTCGTTACCACTTCTTGCTTCAGATGATGGCAGGGCAGGTTCAGTAGTTTTTGGTGGTGCTCCAGTCTTCTGTACGTGGTGCCTGTATGCCGAAAGTGTCCCGCAATTCTTCTGGCCACCGACAGCATCTCTTGCACGCCGCTGTCGTTTTTTAAAAAATTCTGCACCACCAAATTCAAGGTATGTGCAAAACATGGGACGTGCTGGAATTTGCCCATATTTAATGCACACACAATATTGCTGGCGTTGTCCGATGCCACAAATCCACAGGAGAGTCCAATTGGGGTAAGCCATTCCGCGATGATCTTCCTCAGTTGCCGTAAGAGGTTTTCAGCTGTGTGCGTATTCTGGAAAGCGGTGATACAAAGCGTAGCCTGCCTAGGAAAGAGTTGGCGTTTGCGAGATGCTGCTACTGGTGCCGCCGCTGCTGTTCTTGCGGCGGGAGTCCATACATCTACCCAGTGGGCTGTCACAGTCATATAGTCCTGACCCTGCCCTGCTCCACTTGTCCACATGTCCGTGGTTAAGTGGACATTGGGTACAACTGCATTTTTTAGGACACTGGTGAGTCTTTTTCTGACGTCCGTGTACATTCTCGGTATCGCCTGCCTAGAGAAGTGGAACCTAGATGGTATTTGGTAACGGGGGCACACTGCCTCAATAAATTGTCTAGTTCCCTGTGAACTAACGGCGGATACCGGACGCACGTCTAACACCAACATAGTTGTCAAGGCCTCAGTTATCCGCTTTGCAGCAGGATGACTGCTGTGATATTTCATCTTCCTCGCAAAGGACTGTTGAACAGTCAATTGCTTACTGGAAGTAGTACAAGTGGGCTTACGACTTCCCCTCTGGGATGACCATCGACTCCCAGCAGCAACAACAGCAGCGCCAGCAGCAGTAGGCGTTACACGCAAGGATGCATCGGAGGAATCCCAGGCAGGAGAGGACTCGTCAGAATTGCCAGTGACATTGCCTGCAGGACTATTGGCATTCCTGGGGAAGGAGGAAATTGACACTGAGGGAGTTGGTGGGGTGGTTTGCGTGAGCTTGGTTACAAGAGGAAGGGATTTACTGGTCAGTGGACTGCTTCCGCTGTCACCCAAAGTTTTTGAACTTGTCACTGACTTATTATGAATGCGCTGCAGGTGACGTATAAGGGAGGATGTTCCGAGGTGGTTAACGTCCTTACCCCTACTTATTACAGCTTGACAAAGGGAACACACGGCTTGACACCTGTTGTCCGCATTTCTGGTGAAATACTTCCACACCGAAGAGCTGATTTTTTTGGTATTTTCACCAGGCATGTCAACGGCCATATTCCTACCACGGACAACAGGTGTCTCCCCGGGTGCCTGACTTAAACAAACCACCTCACCATCAGAATCCTCCTGGTCAATTTCCTCCCCAGCGCCAGCAACACCCATATCCTCCTCATCCTGGTGTACTTCAACACTGACATCTTCAATCTGACTATCAGGAACTGGACTGCGGGTGCTCCTTCCATCACTTGCAGGGGGCGTGCAAATGGTGGAAGGCGCATGCTCTTCACGTCCAGTGTTGGGAAGGTCAGGCATCGCAACCGACACAATTGGAGTCGGACTCTCCTTGTGGATTTGGGATTTCGAAGAACGCACAGTTCTTTGCGGTGCTACTGCTTTTGCCAGCTTTAGTCTTTTCATTTTTCTAGCGAGAGGCTGAGTGCTTCCATCCTCATGTGAAGCTGAACCACTAGCCATGAACATAGGCCAGGGCCTCAGCCGTTCCTTGCCACTCCGTGTGGTAAATGGCATATTGGCAAGTTTACGCTTCTCCTCCGACAATTTTATTTTAGGTTTTGGAGTCCTTTTTTTACTGATATTTGGTGTTTTGGATTTGACATGCTCTGTACTATGACATTGGGCATCGGCCTTGGCAGACGACGTTGCTGGCATTTCATCGTCTCGGCCATGACTAGTGGCAGCAGCTTCAGCACGAGGTGGAAGTGGATCTTGATCTTTCCCTAATTTTGGAACCTCAACATTTTTGTTCTCCATATTTTAATAGGCACAACTAAAAGGCACCTCAGGTAAACAATGGAGATGGATGGATTGGATACTAGTATACAATTATGGACGGGCTGCCGAGTGCCGACACAGAGGTAGCCACAGCCGTGAACTACCGCACTGTACTGTGTCTGCTGCTAATATATAGACTGGTTGATAAAGAGATAGTATACTCGTAACTAGTATGTATGTATAAAGAAAGAAAAAAAAACCACGGTTAGGTGGTATATACAATTATGGACGGGCTGCCGAGTGCCGACACAGAGGTAGCCACAGCCGTGAACTACCGCACTGTACTGTGTCTGCTGCTAATATAGACTGGTTGATAAAGAGATAGTATACTCGTAACTAGTATGTATGTATAAAGAAAGAAAAAAAAACCACGGTTAGGTGGTATATACAATTATGGACGGGCTGCCGAGTGCCGACACAGAGGTAGCCACAGCCGTGAACTACCGCACTGTACTGTGTCTGCTGCTAATATATAGACTGGTTGATAAAGAGATAGTATACTCGTAACTAGTATGTATGTATAAAGAAAGAAAAAAAAACCACGGTTAGGTGGTATATACAATTATGGACGGGCTGCCGAGTGCCGACACAGAGGTAGCCACAGCCGTGAACTACCGCACTGTACTGTGTCTGCTGCTAATATATAGACTGGTTGATAAAGAGATAGTATACTCGTAACTAGTATGTATGTATAAAGAAAGAAAAAAAAACCACGGTTAGGTGGTATATACAATTATGGACGGGCTGCCGAGTGCCGACACAGAGGTAGCCACAGCCGTGAACTACCGCACTGTACTGTGTCTGCTGCTAATATAGACTGGTTGATAAAGAGATAGTATACTCGTAACTAGTATGTATGTATAAAGAAAGAAAAAAAAACCACGGTTAGGTGGTATATACAATTATGGACGGGCTGCCGAGTGCCGACACAGAGGTAGCCACAGCCGTGAACTACCGCACTGTACTGTGTCTGCTGCTAATATAGACTGGTTGATAAAGAGATAGTATACTCGTAACTAGTATGACTATAAAGAAAGAAAAAAAAACCACGGTTAGGTGGTATATACAATTATGGACGGGCTGCCGAGTGCCGACACAGAGGTAGCCACAGCCGTGAACTACCGCACTGTACTGTGTCTGCTGCTAATATAGACTGGTTGATAAAGAGATAGTATACTACTAATATTATATATACTGGTGGTCAGGTCACTGGTCACTAGTCACACTGGCAGTGGCACTCCTGCAGCAAAAGTGTGCACTGTTTAATTTTAATATAATATTATGTACTCCTGGCTCCTGCTATAACCTATAACTGGCACTGCAGTGCTCCCCAGTCTCCCCCACAATTATAAGCTGTGTGAGCTGAGCACAGTCAGATATATATATACATTGATGCAGCACACTGGGCTGAGCAGTGCACACAGATATGGTATGTGACTGAGTCACTGTGTGTATCGTTTTTTTCAGGCAGAGAACGGATATATTAAATAAAACAAACAACTGCACTGTCTGGTGGTCACTGTGGTCGTCAGTCACTAAACTCTGCACTCTCTTCTACAGTATCACAGCCTCAGGTCAATCTCTCTCTCTCTCTCTCAACCCTAATCTAAATGGAGAGGACGCCAGCCACGTCCTCTCCCTATCAATCTCAATGCACGTGTGAAAATGGCGGCGACGCACGGCTCCTTATATAGAATCCGAGTCTCGCGAGAATCCGACAGCGTCATGATGACGTTCGGGCGCGCTCGGGTTAACCGAGCAAGGCGGGAGGATCCGAGTCTGCTCGGATCCGTGAAAAAAACCATGAAGTTCTGGCGGGTTCGGATTCAGAGAAACCGAACCCGCTCATCTCTACTGGCCACTGCTAAATATACCGATAATCAGTTCCAACTGTGTCAAAGTAGTGGAGCCCCAGGTGCAATGGGAAAGTCAGTGTCACTGCACAGTTGTACTGATTACTGGTATATTTAGCAGTGGCCAGCCCGTCAGGGGAAGCGATCGGAGGAGCTCCTTCTTGCCAGCCTCTGCTTGCGATTTCACAGATAGCTCCTTCATGCTGCGGCGCCGGCTGGCTACTTGTGCCAGTGCACTCACTGCACTGTGCTGTCAGAAAAATGGTGTCAGTGAGGCCCTGACACTCTGAGCGGCCTCACATTGCACACACGGAGCTTGCAGCCCCCGGACATCCCGCATCTGCACCAGCTACTCCAGGTGAAGCGGGGCGATGCAGCACTGTCTACTGCTTACCTACAGCGGGAGCTGTGCAGCCCGGCCGGCTCCTGCTGGGAGGTAGTTGTCGGGTCTCGGTGGGGCGTTGAGCGGGTCCCGGGTAGGGGGGTGGCGGCGGGCAGATCCGGAGCTGTACTCCCAGTCGCAGAGGAGGGTGCTGGCGGCAGAGCGGCAGTGGAGCCGGATGAGCGGGGCCAGTCTGTCAGCCCTGCAGCACAGATTCATGTGCTGGCGGGGAGCAGGATTCAAAGCGGAAGATGCTGCAGGCTGTGATTGGATGGAGACTACAGGAGGTGATTGGCCGAGGAAACAGCCAGTCACCTCCTGCATTCCGCTGACAGGCTTAACACATGCAAACACATATTCAGATGAGCGCGTCCTGTGGGACCCGCTCATCTTCTAAATGTGAGTCCCGGGCGGCTGTTTCTGGGTAAAATACGCGCCATAGCGCATTTCTCTAACGTCCTAGTGGATGCTGGGGACTCCGTCAGGACCATGGGGAATAGCGGCTCCGCAGGAGACAGGGCACAAAAAGTAAGCTTTTAGGATCACATGGTGTGTACTGGCTCCTCCCCCCATGACCCCCCTCCAAGCCTCAGTTAGGTTTTTGTGCCCGTCCGAGCAGGGTGCAATCTAGGTGGCTCTCTTAAAGAGTTGCTTAGAAAAAGTTTTTAGGTTCTTTATTTTCAGTGAGTCCTGCTGGCAACAGGCTCACTGCATCGAGGGACTTAGGGGAGAGAAGTGAACTCACCTGCGTGCAGGATGGATTGGCTTCTTAGGCTACTAGACACCATTAGCTCCAGAGGGAGTCGGAACACAGGTCTCGCCCTGGGGTTCGTCCCGGAGCCGCGCCGCCGACCCCCCTTGCAGATGCTGCAGATTGAAGAGGTCCGGAACCAGGCGGCAGAAGACTTTCAGTCTTCATCAGGTAGCGCACAGCACTGCAGCTGTGCGCCATTGTTGTCAGCACACTTCACACAGCGGTCACGGAGGGTGCAGGGCGCGGGGGGGGGGGCGCCCTGGGCATCAATGTATAATACCTGTATGGCGAAAAATACATCACATATAGCCCTTGAGGCTATATGGATGTATTTAACCCCTGCCAGATATCACAGACTCCGGAGAAGAAGCCCGCCGAAAAGGGGGCGGGGCCTATTCTCCTCAGCACACAGCGCCATTTTCCCTCACAGAAATGCTGGTGGGAAGGCTCCCATGCTCTCCCCTGCACTGCACTACAGAAACAGGGTTAAAACAGAGAGGGGGGGCACTGATTTGGCGATATGAATATATATTAAAATGCTATAAGGGAGGAACACTTATATAAAGGTTGTCCCTGTATAATTATAGCGTTTTGGTGTGTGCTGGCAAACTCTCCCTCTGTCTCCCCAAAGGGCTAGTGGGTCCTGTCCTCTATCAGAGCATTCCCTATGTGTGTGCTGTATGTCGGTACATGTGTGTCGACATGTATGAGGTAAATGTTGGTGAGGAGGCGGAGCAAATTGCCTGTAATGGTGATGTCACTCTCTAGGGAGTCGACACCGGAATGGATGGCTTATTTATGGAATTACGTGATAATGTCAACACGCTGCAAGCCGGTTGACGACATGAGACGGCCGGCGAACAAATTAGTACCTGTCCAGGCGTCTCAAACACCGTCAGGGGCTGTAAAACGCCCATTTACCTCAGTCGGTCGACACAGACCCAGACACGGACACTGATTTCAGTGTCGACGGTGAAGAAACAAACGTATTTTCCTTTAGGGCCACACGTTAAGGGCAATGAAGGAGGTGTTACATATTTCTGATACTACAAGTACCACAAAAAAGGGTATTATGTGGGATGTGAAAAAACTACCTGTAGTTTTTCCTGAATCAGATAAATTAAATGAAGTGTGTGATGATGCGTGGGTTTCCCCCGATAGAAAATTATTGGCGGTATACCCTTTCCCGCCAGAAGTTAGGGCGCGTTGGGAAACACCCCTTAGGGTGGATAAGGCGCTCACATGCTTATCAGAACAAGTGGCGGTACCATCTACAGATAGGGCCGTACTTAAGGAGCCAGCTGATAGGAGGCTGGAAAATATCCTAAAAAGTATACACACACATGCTGGTGTTATACTGCGACCAGCGATCGCCTCAGCCTGGATGTGCAGAGCTGAGGTGGCTTGGTCGGATTCCCTGACTAAAAATATTGATACCCTTGACAGGGACAGTATTTTATTGATTATAGAGCATTTAAAGGATGCATTTCTATATATGCGAGATGCGCAGAGGGATATTTGCACTCTGGCATCAAGAGTAAATGCGATGCCCATATCTGCAAGAAGATGTTTATGGACACGACAGTGGTCAGGTGATGCAGATTCCAACCGGCACAAAGATGTATTGCCGTATAAAGGGGAGGAATTATTTGGGGTCGGTCCATGGGACCTGGTGGCCACGGCAACTGCTGGAAAATCCACCGTTTTTTACCCTAAGTCACATCTCTGCAGAAAAAGACACCGTCTTTTCAGCCTCAGTCCTTTCGTCCCTATAAGAGTCATATCTGCCCAGGGATAGAGGAAAGGGAAGAAGACTGCAGCAGGCAGCCCATTCCCAGGAACAGAAGCCCTCCACCGCTTCTACCAAGTTCTCAGCATGACGCTGGGACCGTACAGGACCCCTGGATCCTACAAGTAGTATCCAAGGGGTACAGATTGGAATGTCGAGACGTTTCCCCCTCGCAGGTTCCTGTAGTCTGCTGTACCAATGTCTCCCTCCGACAGGGAGGCAGTATTGAAAACAATTCACAAGCTGTATTCCCAGCAGGTGATAATAAAATTACCCCTCCTACAACAAGGAAAGGGGTATTATTCCACACTATATGGTGGTACTGAAGCCAGAAGGCTAGGTGAGACCTATTCTAAATCTGAAATATTTGAACACTTACAAAGGTTCAAATCCAGATGCAGTCACTCAGAGCAGTGATAGCGAACCGGGAAGAAGGGGACTATATGATGTCCCGGGACATCAGGGATGCTTACCTCCATGTCCCAAAATTTGCCTTTCTCACCAAGGGTACCTCAGGTTCGTGGTACAGAACTGTCACTATCAGTTTCAGACGATGCCGTTGGATTGTCCAAGGCACCCCGGGTCCTTACCAAGGTAATGACCGAAATGAGGATTCGTCTTCAAAGAAAATGGACGACCTCCTGATAAGAACAAGGTCCAGAGAACAGTTGGAGGTCGGAGTAGCACTATCTCAAGTAGTTCTACGACAGCACGGGTGGATTCTAAATATTCCAAAACCGCAGTTGTTCCGACGACACGTCTGCTGGTCCTAGGGATGATTCTGGACACAGTCCAGAAAAAGGTGTTTCTCCCAGAGGAGAAAGCCAGGGAGTTATCCGAGCTAATTGGGATCCTCCTAAAACCAGGAAAAGTGTCAGTGCATCATTGCACAAGAGTCCTGGTAAAAATGGTGGCTTATTACGAAGCGATTCCATTCGGCAGATTTCACGCAAGAACTCTTCAGTGGGATCTGCTGGACAAATGGTCCGGATCGCATCTTCAGATGCATCAGCGGATAACCCTATATCCAAGGACAAGGGTGTCTCTCCTGTGGTGATTACAGAGTGCTCATCTTCTAGAGGGCCGCAGATTCGGCATTCAGGATTGGATGCTGACCACGGAGGCCAGCCTGAGAGGCTGGGGAGCAGTCACACAGGGAAAAAATTTCCAGGGAGTGTGATCAAGTCTGGAGAATTCTCTCCACATAAATATACTGGAGCTAAGAGCAAATTTATAATGCTCTAAGCTTAGCAAGACCTCTGCTTCAAGGTCAGCCGGTATTGATCCAGTGGGATAACATCACGGCAGTCGCCCACGTAAACAGAAAGGGCGGCACAAGAAGCAGGAGGGCAGTGGAAAAACTGCAAGGATTTTTCGCTAGGCGGAAAATCATGTGATAGCACTGTCAGCAGTGTTCATTCCGGGAGTGGACGACTGGGAAGCAGACTTCCTCAGCAGGCACGACCTCCACCCGGGAGAGTGGGAACTTCATCGGGAAGTTTTCCGCATGATTGTGAACCGTTGGGAAAGACCAAAGGTGGACATGATGGCGTCCCGCCCGAACAAAAAACGGGACAGGTATTGCGCCAGGTCACGAGACCTTCAGGCGATAGCTGTGGACGTCCTGGTAACACCGTGGGTGTAACAGTCGGTGTATGTGTTCCCTCCTCTGCTTCTCATAACCAAGGTATTGAGAATTATAAGACGTAGAGGAGTAAGAACTATACTCGTGGCTCCGGATTTGCCAAGAGGGACTTGGTACCCGGAACTTCAAGAGATGCTCACAGAGGACTAATGGCCTCGGGAGCTAAGAAGGGACTTGCTTCAGCAAGTACCATGTCTGTTCCAAGACTTACCGCGGCTGCGTTTGACGGCATGGCGGTTGAACGCCGGATCCTAAGGGAAAAGGCATTTCGGAAGAGGTCATACCTACCCTGGTCAAAGCCAGGAAGGAGGTGACCGCACAACGTTATCACCACATGTGGTGAAAATATGTTGCGTGGGTGAGGCCAGGAAGGCCCCACGAAGAAATTTCAACTAGGTCGATTTCTGCACTTCCTGCAAACAGGAGTGTCTATGAGCCTCAAATTGGGGTCCATTAAGGTTCAAGTTTCGGCCCTGTAGATTTTCTTCCAGAAAGAATTGGCTTCGGTTCCTGAAGTCCAGACGTTTGTCAAGGGAGTATTGCATATACAGCCCCTTTTGTGCCTCCAGTGGCACCGTGGGATCTCAACGTAGTGTTGGGATTCCTCAAATCATATTGGTTTGAACCGCTCAAATCTGTGGATTTGAAATATCTCACATGGAAAGTGACCATGCTGTTGGCCCTGGCCTCGGCCAGGCGATTGTCAGAATTGGCGGCTTTGTCTTACAAAAGCCCATATTTAATTTTCCATTCGGACAGGGCAGAACTGCGGACTTGTCCCCAGTTTCTTCCTAAGGTGGTGTCAGCGTTTCACCTGAAACAACCTATTGTGGTGCCTGCGGCTACTAGGGACTTGGAGGACTCCAAGTTGCTAGACGTTGTCAGGGCCCTGAAAATATATATATATATATATATATATATATATATATAATTCCAGGACGGCTGGAGTCAGAAAGTCTGACTTGCTGTTTATATTGTATGCACCCAAAAAAGCTGGGTGCTCCTGCTTCTAAGCAGACTATTGCTCGTTGGATTTGTAGTACAATTCAGCTTGCACATTCTGTGGCAGGCCTGCCACAGCCAAAATCTGTAAATGCCCATTCCACAAGGAAGGTGGGCTCATCTTGGGCGGCTGCCCGAGGGGTCTCGGCTTTACAACTTTGCCGAGCAGCTACGTGGTCAGGGGGGAACACGTTTGTAAAATTCTACAAATTTGATACCCTGGCTGAGGAGGACCTGGAGTTTCTCTCATTCGGTGCTGCAGAGTCATCCGCACTCTCCCGCCCGTTTGGGAGCTTTGGTATAATCCCCATGGTCCTGACGGAGTCCCCAGCATCCACTAGGACGTTAGAGAAAATAAGATTTTACTTACCGATAAATCTATTTCTCGTAGTCCGTAGTGGATGCTGGGCGCCCATCCCAAGTACGGATTGTCTGCATTACTTGTACATAATTATTGTTACAAAAATCGGGTTGTTATTGTTGTGGGCCATCTTTTCAGAGGCTCCTTCGTTGTTATCATACTGTTAACTGGGTTCAAATCACAGGTTGTACGGTGTGATTGGTGTGGCTGGTATGAGTCTCACCCGGGATTCAAGATCCTTCCTTATTGTGTACGCTCGTCCGGGCACAGTACCTAACTGAGGCTTGGAGGGGGGTCATGGGGGGAGGAGCCAGTACACACCATGTGATCCTAAAAGCTTACTTTTTGTGCCCTGTCTCCTGCGGAGCCGCTATTCCCCATGGTCCTGACGGAGTCCCCAGCATCCACTACGGACTACGAGAAATAGATTTATCGGTAAGTAAAATCTTATTTTTTGCGATCACTGACAATAATGCACATGACACAATATGCACACACCGTAATGCCCCCTACACATTATGCCACACACACCGTAATGCCCCCGACACATTATGCCACACACCGTAATGCCCCCGACACATTATGCCCCACACCGTAATGCCTGTGACACATTATGACAGGAATCGCAATGCCCGTTATACATTATGCTACACACTGCAATGCCCCTGATACATTATAGCACATACAATGTCTGTGACACAGTATGACACACACCACAATGATCCTGAGACATTATACCACATACCACAATGCCCGTGACATAGTATACAACACACCGTAATGCCAGATACATTATGACACACACTGCAATGTCCGTGATACATTATGCCACACACCGTAATGCCCATTACACATTAAGTTCTACAGTAAGGCTTCCAATTACTTTTAAATTACCTGCTCGTTGCCAGGGGTTTCATGCTCTTGGTTCCATGCACAGTGCCAGGATGTCATGCTCGTTGCCAGGGGTTTCATGCACTGGGTGTCATGCTCGTTGCTAGGGGGTAGTGCTTGTTGCTAGGGCCGTGCTCCCAGTGCCACATATGCTCCCAGTGCCAGATATTCCCCCACAGTGCCAGGTATATGCATCCAGTGCCAGATATTCCCCCACAGTGCCAGGTATATGCACCCAGTGCCAGATATTCCCCCACAGTGCCTGCTTCCCCCCCCAGTGCCAGGTATATGCCCCCCCAGTCCCGGGTATATGCCCCCAGTGCCGGGTATATGCCCCCCCAGTGCCAGGTATATTCCCCCAGTGCCAGGTATATGCCCCCCCAGTGCCAGGTATATGCCCCCAGTGCCAGGTATATGCCCCCCCAGTGCCAGATATTCTCCCACAGTGCCAGATATTCCCCCCCAGTGCCAGGTATATGCCCCCAGTGCCAGGTATCTGCCCCCAGTGCCATGAATATGCCCCCAGTGCCAGGTACATGCCCCCCCCCAGTGCCAGTTATATGCCCCCAGTGCCAGGTATATGCCCCCAGTGCCAGATATCCCCCCCAGTGCCTGCTTCCCCCCCAGTGCCAGGTATATTCCCCCAGTGCCAGTTATATGCCCCCAGTGCCAGGTATATGCCCCCAGTGCCAGGTATATGCCCCCCTAGTGCCAGATATTCTCCCACAGTGCCAGATATTCCCCCCCAGTGCCAGGTATATGCCCCCAGTGCCAGGTATATGCCCCCAGTGCCATGTATATGCCCCCAGTGCCAGGTACATGCCCCCCCAGTGCCAGTTATATGCCCCCAGTGCCAGGTATATGCCCCCAGTGCCAGATATCCCCCCCCAGTGCCTGCTTCCCCCCCAGTGCCAGGTATATGCCCCCAGTGCCGGGTATATGCCCCCCCAGTGCCAGGTATATGCCCCCAGTGCCGGGTATATGCCCCCAGTGCCAGGTACATGCCCCCAGTGCCAGATATTCCCCCCCAGTGCCTGCTTCCCCCCCAGTGCCAGGTATATGCCTCCAGTGCCGGGTATATGCCCCCCCCAGTGCCAGGTATATGCCCCCCCAGTGCCGGGTATATGCCCCCAGTGCCAGGTACATGCCCCCAGTGCCGGGTATATGCCCCCCCAGTGCCAGGTATATGCCCCCAGTGCCAGGTACATGCCCTCAGTGCCGGGTATATGCCCCCCCAGTGCCAGGTATATGTCCCCAGTGCCAGATCTGCCCCCCAAGTGCCAGGTATATGTCCCCAGTGCCGGGTATATGCCCCAGTGCCTGCTCCCCCGGCCCCCCCCTATGTGTTGGAGGGACACGAGCGCATCGCGCGTCTCTCCTGTGTCCCTCCTGGCTCTCCCCCGGCTGGTCTAATAAAGGAAGTGCCGTTCGTGAGCCAATCAGAGCTCACGAACGGCACTTGCTTCCTTAGACCGGCCGGGGGAGAGCCAGGAGGGACACAGGAGAGACGCGCGATGCGCTCGTGTCCCTCCAACACATAGGGGGGGGCCGGGGGAGCAGGCACCGCAGGGAGGGAGAGGAGATCGCAGATTGACATGCTGACGCTCGTCCGCATGTCAATCTGTTCTAAATCAGTGGCGCCCCCGCAGCCCCTCGCCCCCAAGCCACCGCGAGGACTGCGGGGGCAGTAGTTACGCCACTGCAGTCCCCCTTTTTACACATTGCGGCAGCCAGTCCCCCTTTTTACACATTGCGGCAGCCAGGCCCCCTTTTTACACATTGCGGCAGCCAGTCCCCCTTTTTACACATTGCGGCAGCCAGGCCCCCTCTTTACACATTGCGGCAGCCAGTCCCCCTTTTTACACATTGCGGCAGCCAGTCCCCCTTTTTACACATTGCGGCAGCCAGGCCCCCTCTTTACACATTACGGCAGCCAGTCCCCCTTTTTACACATTGCGGCAGCCAGTCCCCCTTTTTACACATTGCGGCAGCCAGTCCCCCTTTTTACACATTGCGGCAGCCAGTCCCCCTTTTTACACATTGCGGCAGCCAGGCCCCCTTTTTACACATTGCGGCAGCCAGTCCCCCTTTTTACACATTGCGGCAGCAAGGCCCCCTCTTTACACATTACGGCAGCCAGTCCCCCTTTTTACACATTGCGGCAGCCAGTCCCCCTTTTTACACATTGCGGCAGCCAGTCCCCCTTTTTACACATTGCGGCAGCCAGGCCCCCTTTTTACACATTGCGGCAGCCAGTCCCCCTTTTTACACATTGCGGCAGCCAGGCCCCCTTTTTACACATTGCGGCAGCCAGTCCCCCTTTTTACACATTGCGGCAGCCAGGCCCCCTTTTTACACATTGCGGCAGCCAGTCCCCCTTTTTACACATTGCGGCAGCCAGGCCCCCTTTTGTCCCCCTTTTTACACATTGCGGCAGCCAGGCCCCCTTTTTACACATTGCGGCAGCCAGTCCCCCTTTTTACACATTGCGGCAGCCAGGCCCCCTTTTTACAGCCAGTCCCCCTTTTTACACATTGCGGCAGCCATCCCCCTTTTTACACATTGCGGCAGACGGTGAATCCGAGAGAGAGAGAGAGAGAAAGAGACATATACTTACCATCTCCCTGCTGGCAGTCAGGCTCCTCGTGCAGCTCCCTCGGTGCAGGCAGTGAGGTGAGAAGGAGGAGGAGGGAGGGGGAGCAGGGAGCCGCAGCAGCGCTATGTCATTGGTAGTAAGCGCCGCTGCAGCATCCCCCTCTCCTTCCGTATTGGCTGCCCGGCGCTGCTGTGGATGCTGGGATGGAGGAACCGCATCCCAGCATCCACAGCAGCGCCGGGCAGCCAATACAGAATGAGAGGGGGATGCTGCAGCGGCGCTTACTACCAATGACATAGCGCTGCTGCGGCTCCCTGCACCCCCTCCCTCCTCCTCCTTCTCCGCTGCCCGGCGCTGGTCCTCTTCTCCCTCCACAGCGCGGCGCAGGCAGCACACAGCAGAGGCGGCATGTAATGAGTCAATTTGACTCATTACATGCCGCTGGCCGTGCGCCCTCAGGGCAACTGCGCTGTGTGCCAAGCCCACTTGGCACACACGTAGTTACGGCCCTGCGTAAATACTCTCTATTGTATAGTAGTCACTAGGTTAAATTGTATGGTGGTCACTTAGGTGCTCTGTGTATTGTTTTTTTCTCTCTCTTTCATGGTGGTCTCTGAAATGCTTTCTGTATTGTATGGCGGTCGCTGGAACGCTCTCTGTACATTACGATTGTATTGGCCTAGGGTAATTGCAACCCTTGATGAAGCTCTGATCTCAAATTCTATATAAGGCCCAAATTTTCTTAACTAATTTGCATTATCTAAACACAAATCAGGCTAACCTTACTTATCTTACAACATTATAACAATTGGGCCAGGGTTTGGTTATTTCAGAACGCAATCATATTAAGTATACATAATTGTCTTTTTTCATGCATCCCCTGAGCAAGTCAGATTTTTTCCTAAAATCGTTAGGAAAAATCACCAGGACATGCTCTGGCACCCCCCAAAGGAAAATTAAGCACATGGCAGTTTCCAATTAGCTTAATTAGTCTGTAATTACTCACCTTCCAAAGCGGTGTCTTCTGCATCCAGCATCAGGAACTGGTCTTCTGCAGCAGCGTTGAGTATTAGAGCGTGTGCGAGTGTCTGTGAGTGTGTGTGTGCATGAGTGTGTGTGCATGAGTGTGAGTGACCCCTGTGTAGTGTATCCCCTCCCTTCCTAGAGGCAGCGGCTGGGAGAACTACATCTCCCAGCAGCCCCTGAGCCTCCCAGCAGCCCCCTCCCCAGTGCAAAGATAGAGGGGAGACTACTGGAAGCCGCTGAGGCCACCCGAAGGATGAGTATAATGTTTTTTTTTAAATCGCACTGCAGGGTTTTCAGCACCGAAAACCCCACAAACATTTTTTTAAATGGATTCCACAGGTTTCTCTGGCTGGGACCACAGGATAACATTGGGATATGCCACAGCGACAGCGGAAATGGCACTAAATGGTCACGAGCTTTCTGGCCTCCCAGGATACATCGGGGCTTCTCCATATAATCCCGCCCACTGACTCAGTCAAATCAGTTTTTTGTTTGGTGCGGCAGGAGCCGGACCATGGTCACTGGGCTGCTGTTAATAGCAGCCTGAAGCTTTTATTATTTTATTTTTATAGTCTTACTATGTTTTTTTCTCTCTCTTGAGTGACTTTTCTTAACAGCATCTTAAACGCATGCTAGAAAGAGACGCTCCAACAACTCTCCACCGGGTCGCAACAACGCTTACCTTCGCGGTATAGTGCTGTCTCGACGGGCGTCTGTGTCGGATGATTCTAGCAGGTCCAGCAGACGTTACCAGGCTGTGGCCGGAGCATGGGGAGAAGGTAAGTCATCGGTTTCCTCTTACTAGGGGGTCCGGACACAGCTTCACTGTATTGGAGGAGACTACAAATAGTGGTTGATGCGCCGCCACTCTTAAGTGCAACAGCGCTATGCTTTAGGGATCATAGGCGCCAGGACTAGGTGAGGCCGCAATCGTTAGAGTTTAAGTCAACGGGGGAGTTAGACGCTCTCCTGGCCGCCCCTCCCCCAAGTTCATGACCAGTTTCCGTGCGTCTCCCATCCATGAACTAATGACCTCACTTCCGGCTCAGACGCTACCACGAGGGTACTTGGTCGCAGCTTAGATGCTGCGATGGTGTACACTAGACTTTCCGCCTAGACCCGGTCGCAGACAGGAGCGTCTGCATACACTTATCGTTCAATGAGCGTCTGTGTCCATTAAAGAGCGTCTGTGTCTCTCATCAGTCATCAAGAGCGGCAGTGTACACTAGTAGCGTCTGAATCCACTCAGCGTCTCGAGAGCGTATTGATGGATATGGAAGCAATAGAATTAATAGTCACCAGCGCTTTAAAAGAAAATGATAATAATAATAATAATAATAATACTCTGATTAAAAATGCATAAATGAATATAAATTCAGGACGGTAGGTTTAAGTTTAAAAAGTATAGGATAAATTTAATGAAAAATAACATGAAATCACAGGTGCTTAAAAAACATGATTATGAATTAAAATGATCATATGAAAGAACACATCCACATATTTCCTCAACAGAGTCTACTTCATACCCCGGCTAGGACTTCCTCTGGAGTGATATCAATAAACTTGTTTGTTGGAGAATTATTATGGCAATGGAGTAAAGAATAGTCCCTTTTTAAGCATACCAATGCAGGCGTTTCAGGCGGATAGGGAAACCTCCAATTTTCTCCACAGATGAAAATGTCCAGGGAAATGCAGTCCAATTGGTGCCGTATGGGTAGTGATGATAATAAAATCCAGCAGTGTTTGAGGATGGTTTTAAGGATGTGTCCTGCAGTTAGACTCTGTTGAGGAAATATGTGGATGTGTTCTTTCATATGATCATTTTAATTCATAATCATGTTTTTTAAGCACCTGTGATTTCATGTTATTTTTCATTAAATTTATCCTATACTTTTTAAACTTAAACCTACCGTCCTGAATTTATATTCATTTATTTATGCATTTTTAATCAGAGTATTATTATTATTATTATCATTTTCTTTTAAAGCGCTGGTGACTATTAATTCTATTGCTTCTATATTCCTTTGGGGAATTACCACCCCCTACACCAGCAGCTCTCTGACAGCGCACTCTATCTTTTGTATACTCATTTGATGGATATGGAAGTGTGGTGAGTCTCCCTGTATCCCACTCTACGGAGAAATGGGTTATACAGTACTAAAAATTCTCTCTACTTGTTAGTATGAATTCTTAATTTTTGGAACATATTGCATATGAGGCCTGTATATTACTGTTGTTTTCTGCATGATATGTCTGAAAAACTGGTTAAAAACAGAAATACAATTTCCCCACTTACTTGTAAGTTATTATGATGGTGATTGTATTCTTATATGACAATGTCTAATATTTTAACATGTGACTGACTGCTAGTATGTGTGCTGACTTTTATATGTTGTAAGTTCTGTTCTGAACCTCAATTCAGGTGCACGGTTGTGGTCAGATTGATCTCACTTCTATATATTTATATATAGGTGATTTTCAGCCACAAATTGTGTAGTCATAAAAACAGATTATTACCATGTCTGTGAGCGGCAAAAGTGACCATGAGAACTTATCAGGCACTCCTATATCCTTAACATGTTTATCTTGTAAAACAGGGTTAATTGGAATATGTCAGTTGGTCACTTATGAGGGGTTATGTGCAAACTTTTTTGCTTTTCAGCAAAGTAAAAAGCAGGAATTGGTTCAACAATCAGCAGAGCCACCATGGAGTATGTTCGCACAGACTTTGTCCTCAATAGCGGACAGATTAACTCCTGCAGTTCCACCCCAGGGAATAGGTTACACTATTAACCCATACATGCAGCTCCCTCCCTATGGTTTGTTTCCAGTAGCCTCTACAAATAACCAAGCTATTAACCAGGGTACAGGTAAGACTAAAGTAGATACGTCTATGTTGCAGACTACACAAGATGATACAACAGATGATGATACAGTATATTCAAATACTCCATATGATGATCAGTCGCAGAGTTTCAGCTCAGAGGATGTAGCTGAACTTATTGATGCAATGAAGGCTATTCTCTCTTTGGAGGAATCAGCCAAAACAGTGTCAAAATCTAAAGCACCTGTGTTTAAACGAACAAAAACAGTTAAAACTGAATTCCCAGCATCAGAGGATCTGACGGAAATGATGGACGAACCCTAGGCGACGCCCAGTAAAAAATATAAGATTTCGAAAAATGGGATTCTTATTATCCATTTCCAGCTGCGGATTGTTCAAAAAGAGAAGTTCCTCCTAAAGTAGGTGCACATGTGCTGCGACTTGTGCATAAATCTGCTTTGCCATTGTCATCTACCTCACTAATTGATGTCACAGACAGAAGGGTAGATAGCTTCTTGAAAAATATATTTTCTCTCTCAGGAGCAGTGGTAAGGCCTGCTATGGCTTCAGCCTGGATGGCAAAGGCAATAAGTGAATGGGTGGAGGAACTAGAAAATGGCCTCTCCCCTCCTAATAGGGAGCAGGAGTATCATTTAGGCCGTATAAGACAAGCTGCCCAATATTTGGAAGAAGCAGCAATGGGCATGGGTAATATATTGTTTGGGAAACAATTGTCAGATATTCTAGAATCGGAAGCTGAATCCAAAAAAGTCAGATTTCCTACTAGTTACAACCCTAAGACTAGGGGTTCAAAATTTCAGCCATTTCGATGGCAAAGCAAAAGCTAAGGAGGAGTCTAAGCAACCCCAGTTCAATAGATCAGCCAGGGGTAGGAAGCAATGGGCTACTAGAAAGCCAGCTTCCAAGCCTGAACAGAAGCCATCAGCCTGAGGAGACGGGCCTCCGCCTGGAGGATTCCAGGGTTGGGGGCCGACTTCTTCATTTTGCACACATATGCCAACAGTCGACGACAGATGCTTGGGTGCAGAAGGTGGTATCTCTCGGTTATGGGTTCCCATTCAGGAGGCAGCCTCCTCAAAGGTTTTTTTGCACCAGCCTGTCTCGTAAAGAGTCGAAGGCCAATGCCCTGCAAGAAGCAGTTCAGAAATTGCTTCAGTCGGGTGTAATTATCATGGTACCCCCATCACAACGGGGGACAGGGTTTTTACTCCAATCTATTTTTGATTCAGAAGCCAAATGGGTCATTCCGACCAATTCTCAATCTCAAAATGTTAAACAAATACATTTGGATTCCAAGTTTCCACGTGGAGACGTTACGCTCTATAGTGTTGGCTATGGAACCGGGAGATTACATGATATCCCTGGATATACAGGATGCTTACCTACATGTGCCTATAGCACGGTCTCATCAATGTTACCTAAGGTTTGCCATCCTCCAGGAACATTTTCAGTTTCAAGCTTTGCCCTTCGGGCTAGCAACAGCACCCAGGGTATTTACCAAAATTATGGTGGTTATGGCAGCTTATCTCCGCAAGCAGGGGATAAGAATATTTCCATACCTCGACGAACTTTTAATCCTAGCACATTCTCAGGAATTACTTTTGAGCCATCTTCAACAGACAGTAGTTTGTCTACAAAGACACGGGTAGCTGGGAAAAGTTGTCTCTGAATCCATCACAGCGGATGGTTCATTTGGGGGCCATATTGCCATATTACCAAAGCAGGTTTCCCAGGCATACTGGAATCTGACATGATGATCTGGCAAAGATGGTACTGTGGAACAGGTAATTACCACCAGTAGCATATTACCAGTCATGCTACTGGTGGTATAGGAAGGTCACACTGGGTTCACGCCACAACAACCACTGTACTCAGAGCTGGGGATTGTGCCCCGACACTCAGATCAGAGACCACTCCCTGACACTCAGGGATTGGGCTTTCCACCCATACTCAGAACTGGATACTGTACTAGGAGATTGGGCTCATGCCCTGGCTCTGGGCTCTAAAGAGACTTGGCTGAGCAGCATGATGAAGACTCTCTGGTGCAACAGAAACAAAACCTTCAGTGACGTACAGAATACAACTTTTAGGTTTATGGATGGTCAAGACTACACATAATGTCCCGGACCACCAAAATACAAACAAAGTTCATTAATTCTTTGGTGCTTGCGTTGCACTTCTGAGAGCCAAGGTCGAGGAAAACTAAATCTGTGATCAATAGAAAGCTGTGATGCATGGGGCAAAACAGGAGTAGAACACCAGGGAATCAATGACTCTTGTTCTGCTGGAAAAGTATCCTCAGGAGGTAACATTTTTTCCCGACTAGTGGCTGCAGATAAACCAGAAGGAATTTTAACTGGATCTGGAAGTTGCTTCAACAATTTAGTTAGCGAAAAGCTTCCAGTAGCACAGAGTCCATGGAACACAATCACTCATGAGCCTGAGGGTTAACCTGTGGAAAGGTCATTTTTAAACTGGCAGCCTGTAATTATATTCACATCTTCTGCATGCCTTGGGCCTGATCATACTGTCACTTCTGTGGAAATTTCGCTATGTGTGCGCTTGCCAAGAATAATACTAACACTCATACACTACAGGTGAACAATGGTGTTTATTTACACACAGGATTTATTACATAATATCAAAAACTAAAGCAGGCTGAATAACATGATACAGATAAATGAGCAATGGAAACAGTCCAGGAATGGATTACTCAGAAGCAGAATGGTGTAAAGCAGTAGTTTCTGTATTTGATATTGGTCACTAGGGTACCTTTTCTATTGTATAATGGTCACTGGGATGCTCTGTGTATAGTATAGTAGTCACGTAAATTCTCTCTATTGTATAGTAGTCACTAGGTTAAATTGTATGGTGGTCACTTAGGTGTTTTTTTTCTCTCTATTTCATGGTGGTCTCTGAAATGCTTTCTGTATTGTATGGCGGTCGCTGGAACGCTCTCTGTACATTACGATTGTATTGACGTAGGGTAATTGCAACCCTTGATCAAGCTCTGATCTCAAATTCTATATAAGGCCCACATTTTCTTAACTAATTTGCATTATCTAAACACAAATCAGGCTAACCTTACTTATCTTACAACATTATAACAATTGGGCCAGGGTTTGGTTATTTCAGAACGCAATCATATTAAGTATACATAATTGTCTTTTTTCATGCATCCCCTGAGCAAGTCTGATTTTTTCCTAAATTCGTTCGGAAAAATCACTGGGACTTGCTCTGTCACCCCCAAAGGAAAATTAAGCACTTGGCAGTTTCCAATTAGCTTAATTAGTCTGTAATTACTCACCTTCAAAAGCGGTGTCTTCTGCATCCAGCATCAGGAACTGGTCTCCTGCAGCAGCGTTGAGTATTAGAGTGTGTGCGAGTGTCTGTGAGTGTGTGTCTGTGAGTGTGTGTGTGTGTGTGTGTGTGTGTGTGTGTGTGCATGAGTGTGAGTGACCCCCGTGTAGTGTTTCCCCTCCCTTCCTGGAGGCAGAGGTTGGGAGAACTACATCTCCCAGCAGCCCCTGAGCCTCCCAGCAGCCCCCTCCCCAGTGCAAAGATAGAGGGGAGACTACTGGATGCCGCTGAGGCCACCCGAAGGATGAGTATAATATTTTTTTTTTAAATCGCACTGCAGGGTTTTCAGCACCGAAAACCCCACAAACATTTTTTTAAATGGATACCACAGGTATCGGAAGCACACACACCCATGGTAATCCAAAACTGGGCGCAAGGTACGCAAGTTTTTTACCTCGCTAAACCTCACTCCCAATTGAATTCCTCCCTTTGATCCAATTAATATTTCACAGCCCTATAAAGTACAGTATACTTTATTGTCATAAAATAAAAATTGCATATGTATAAGAACACTTACCTGTGATGTCATTGTGAATGACCCTCTGTCTTGATTGTTAGGCAACTTGTAACCTTTTATGTGCATACCTCCCAACATGACCCATTCCAGGAAGGACAAGTTGCACTGTACCTGGACTTCCCTCTGAATTTATGGTTGCCATCACCTGTGTTGAACTAGTTTATTGCTAAAAAGATATTGCAGCACAGGTGAGGGCAATCATAAATTAAGAGGGAAGTCCAGGAACGGGGCATATTGACACTCCTGGAATGGGTCATGTTGGGAGGAATATATGTGTATTAAGTGTAATTCTTTTAATTAACAGCATGGTGACCTACGACTGACCCTTGAGGTGTCAGGGAAATAAATCACATTTAATTGATCACTTCTTACATTTATTGTTTCACTCCCCTGAACTGCTTGGAGAAACAGGATAAGGCAGATGTAGCCAGCTGCTCAGATCAGGTAGCAATGGTTTATGGGAAGGTCGTAAATCTTTGGATGTTGGTTAATGTTATTAATGTGCCAATGTTCACATGACATATTAATTAGAGATGAGCGGGTTCGGTTCCTCGGAACCCCTCCCGAACTTCACCCATTTTACACGGGTCCGAGGCATACTCAGATTCTCCCGTATGGCTCGGTTAACCCGAGCGCGCCCGAACGTCATCATCCCGCTGTCGGATTCTCGCGAGATTCGGATTCTATATAAGGAGCCGCGCGTCGCCGCCATTTTTCTCTCGTGCATTGGAAATGATAGTGAGAGGACGTGGCTGGCGTCCTTTCACTTTGTTTCAGGGGGCTGCATATCTTTATTCTGGGGACCAGCAGTATTATAGGAGGAGTACAGTGCAGAGTTTTGCTGACCAGTGACCACCAGTATTATACGTTGTCTGCCTGAAAAACGCTCCATATCTGTGCTCAGTGTGCTGCATATATCTGTGCTCACACTGCTTTATTGTGGGGACTGGGGACCGGGGACCAGCAGTATTATATAGGAGGAGTACAGTGCAGAGTTTTGCTGACCAGTGACCACCAGTATACGTTGTCTGCATGAAAAACGCTCCATATCTGTGCTCAGTGTGCTGCATATATCTGTGCTCACACTGCTTTATTGTGGGGACTGGGGAGCAGCTGTATTATATAGGAGGAGTACAGTGCAGAGTTTTGCTGACCAGTGACCACCAGTATTATACGTTGTCTGCCTGAAAAATGCTCCATATCTGTGCTCAGTGTGCTGCATATATCTGTGCTCACACTGCTTTATTGTGGGGACTGGGGACCAGCAGTATTATATAGGAGGAGTACAGTGCAGAGTTTTGCTGACCAGTGACCACCAGTATACGTTGTCTGCCTGAAAAACGCTCCATATCTGTGCTCAGTGTGCTGCATATATCTGTGCTCACACTGCTTTATTGTGGGTACTGGGGACCAGCAGTATTATATAGGAGGAGTACAGTGCAGAGTTTTGATGACCAGTGACCACCAGTATTATACGTTCTCTGCCTGCAAAACGCTCCATATCTGTGCTCAGTGTGCTGCATATATCTGTGCTCACACTGCTTTATTGTGGAGACTGGGGACCAGCAGTATTATATATGAGGAGTACAG
This sequence comes from Pseudophryne corroboree, assembly GCF_028390025.1. NCBI lineage: Eukaryota > Metazoa > Chordata > Amphibia > Anura > Myobatrachidae > Pseudophryne > Pseudophryne corroboree. The sequence goes on along the minus strand of NC_086449.1, from coordinate 792,732,373 downwards.
TGCAGAGTTTTGCTGACCAGTAACCACCAGTATTATACGTTCTCTGCCTGAAAAACGCTCCATATCTGTGCTGCATTGTAGTATAAAGTAGGAGTACAGTGCATAATTTTGCTGACTACCAGTATATAATATATAGGAGTACGGTACAGAAGGCCACTGCTCTACCTATCTCTGTGTCGTCAATTATACTATCCATCCATACCTGTGGTGCATTTCAGTTTTGCACAGTTTGCTGACCACCAGTATATAATATATAGCAGTACGGTACAGTAGGCCACTGCTCTACCTACCTCTGTGTTGTCAAGTATACTATCCATCCATACCTGTGGTGCATTTCAGTTTTGCACAGTTTGCTGACCACCAGTATATAATATATAGCAGTACGGTACAGTAGGCCACTGCTCTACCTACCTCTGTGTCGTCAAGTATACTATCCATCCATACTTGTGGTGCATTTCAGTTTTGCACAGTTTGCTGACCACCAGTATATAATATATAGCAGTACGGTACAGTAGGCCACTGCTCTACCTACCTCTGTGTCGTCAAGTACACTATCCATCCATACCTGTGGTGCATTTCAGTTTTGCACAGTTTGCTGACCACCAGTATATAATATATAGCAGTACGGTACAGTAGGCCACTGCTCTACCTACCTCTGTGTCGTCAAGTATACTATCCATCCATACCTGTGGTGCATTTAAGTTTTGCACAGTTTGCTGACCACCAGTATATAATATATAGCATTACGGTACAGTAGGCCACTGCTCTACCTACCTCTGTGTCGTCAAGTATACTATCCATCCATACCTGTGGTGCATTTCAGTTGTGCGCAGTATATATAGTAGTAGGCCATTGCTATTGATACTGGCATATAATTCCACACATAAAATAATGGAGAACAAAAATGTGGAGGGTAAAATAGGGAAAGTTCAAGATCCACTTCCACCTCGTGCTGAAGCTGCTGCCACTAGTCATGGCCGAGACGATGAAATGCCATCAACGTCGTCTGCCAAGGCCGATGCCCAATGTCATAGTAGAGAGCATGTAAAATCCAAAACACAAAAGTTCAGTAAAATGACTCAAAAATCAAAATTAAAAGCGTCTGAGGAGAAGCGTAAACTTGCCAATATGCCATTTACAACACGGAGTGGCAAGGAACGGCTGAGGCCCTGGCCTATGTTCATTGCTAGTGGTTCAGCTTTACATGAGGATGGAAGCACTCATCCTCTCGCTAGAAAAATGAATAGACTTAAGCTGGCAAAAGCACAGCAAAGAACTGTGCGTTCTTCTAAATCACAAATCCCCAAGGAGAGTCCAATTGTGTCGGCTGCGATGCCTGACCTTCCCAACACTGGACGGGAAGAGGTGGCGCCTTCCACCATTTGCATGCCCCCTGCAAGTGCTGGAAGGAGCACCCACAGTCCAGTTCCTGATAGTCAAATTGAAGATGTCACTGTTGAAGTACACCAGGATGAGGATATGGGTGTTGCTGGCGCTGAGGAGGAAATTGACAAGGGGGATTCTGATGGTGAGGTGGTTTGTTTAAGTCAGGCACCCGGGGAGACACCTGTTGTCCGTGGGACGAATATGGCCATTGACATGCCTGGTCAAATTACAAAAAAAAATCACCTCTTCGGTGTGGAATTATTTTAACACAAATGCGGACAACAGGTGTCAAGCCGTGTGTTGCCTTTGTCAAGCTGTAATAAGTAGGGGTAAGGACGTTAACCACCTCGGAACATCCTCCCTTATACGTCACCTGCAGCGCATTCATCATAAGTCAGTGACAAGTTCAAAAACTTTGGATGACAGCGGAAGCAGTCCACTGACCACTAAATCCCTTCCTCTTGTAACCAAGCTCCTGCAAACCACACCACCAACTCCCTCAGTGTCAATTTCCTCCTTACACAGGAAAGTCAATAGTCCTGCAGGCCATGTTACTGGCAAGTCTGACGAGTCCTCTCCTGCCTGGAATTCCTCCGATGCATCCTTGAGTGTAACGCCTACTGCTGCTGGCGCTGCTGTTGTTGCTGCTGGGAGTCGATCGTCATCCCAGAGGGGAAGTCGTAAGCCCACTTGTACTACTTCCAGTAAGCAATTGACTGTCCAACAGTACTTTGCGAGGAAGATGAAATATCACAGCAGTCATCCTGCTGCAAAGCGGATAACTCAGGCCTTGGCAACCTGGGCGGTGAGAAACGTGTTTCCGTTATCCACCGTTAATTCACAGGCAACTACAGACTTGATTGAGATACTGTGTCCCCGGTACCAAATACCATGTAGGTTCCATTTCTCTAGGCAGGCGATACCGAAAATGTACACAGACCTCAGAAAAAGAGTCACCAGTGTCCTAAAAAATGCACTTGTACCCAATGTCCACTTAACCACGGACATGTGGACAAGTGGAGCAGGGCAGACTCAGGACTATATGACTGTGACAGCCCACTGGGTAGATGTATTGCCTCCCGCAGCAAGAACAGCAGCAGCGGCACCAGTAGCAGCATCTCGTAAACGCCAACTCGTTCCTAGGCAGGCTACGCTTTGTATCACCGGTTTCCAGAAGAGGCACACAGCTGACAACCTCTTACGGAAACTGAGGAACATCATCGCAGAATGGCTTACCCCAAATGGACTCTCCTGAGGATTTGTGACATCGGACAACGCCACCAATATTGTGCGTGCATTACATCTGGGCAAATTCCAGCACGTCCTATGTTTTGCACATACATTGAATTTGGTGGTGCAGAATTATTTAAAAAACGACAGGGGTGTGCAAGAGATGCTGTCGGTGGCCCGAAGAATTGCGGGCCACTTTCGGCATTCAGCCACCGCGTGCCGAAGACTGGAGCACCAGCAAACACTCCTGAACCTGCCCTGCCATCATCTGAAGAAGAGGTGGTAACGAGGTGGAATTCAACCCTCTATATGCTTCAGAGGATGGAGGAGTAGCAAAAGGCCATTCAAGCCTATACATCTGCCTACGATATAGGCAAAGGAGGGGGAATGCACCTGACTCAAGCGCAATGGAGAATGATTTCAACGTTGTGCAAGGTTCTGCAACCCTTTGAACTTGCCACACGTGAAGTCAGTTCAGACACTGCCAGCCTGAGTCAGGTTATTCCCCTCATCAGGCTTTTGCAGAAGAAGCTGGAGACATTGAAGGAGGAGCTAAAACAGAGCGATTCCGCTAGGCATGTGGGACTTGTGGATGGAGCCCTTAATTTGCTTAACCAGGATTCACGGGTGGTCAATCTGTTGAAATCAGAGCACTACATTTTGGCCACCGTGCTCGATCCTAGATTTAAAACCTACGTTGTATCTCTCTTTCCGGCAGACACAAGTCTGCAGAGGTTCAAAGACCTGCTGGTGAGAAAATTGTCAAGTCAAGCGGAACGTGACCCGTCAACAGCTGCTCCTTCACATTCTCCCGCAACTGGGGGTGCGAGGAAAAGGCTAAGAATTCCGAGCCCACCCGCTGGCGGTGATGCAGGGCAGTCTGGAGCGAGTGCTGACATCTGGTCTGGACTGAAGGACCTGCCAACGATTACTGACATGTCGTCTACTGTCACTGCATATGATTCTCTCACCATTGAAAGAATGGTGGAGGATTATATGAGTGACCGCATCCAAGTAGGCACGTCAGACAGTCCGTACGTATACTGGCAGGAAAAAGAGGCAATTTGGAGGCCCTTGCAGAAACTGGCTTTATTTTACCTAAGTTGCCCACCCTCCAGTGTGTACTCCGAAAGAGTGTTTAATGCAGCCGCTCACCTTGTCAGCAATCGGCGTACGAGGTTACTTCCAGAAAATGTGGAGAAGATGATGTTCATCAAAATGAATTATAATCAATTCCTCCGTGGAGACATTCACCAGCAATTGCCTCCAGAAAGTACACAGGGACCTGAGATGGTGGATTCCAGAGGGGACGAATTAATAATCTGTGAGATGGGGGATGTACACAGTGAAAGGGGTGAGGAATCGGACGATGAGGAGGAGGTGGACATCTTGCCTCTGTAGAGCCAGTTTGTGCAAGGAGAGATTGATTGCTTCTTTTTTGGTGAGGGCCCAAACCAACCAGTCATTTCAGTCACAGTCGTGTGGCAGACCCTGTCGCTGAAATGATGGGTTGGTTAAAGTGTGCATGTCCTGTTTATACAACATAAGGGTGGGTGGGAGGGCCCAAGGACAATTCCATCTTGTACCTCTTTTTTCTTTCATTTTTCTTTGCATCATGTGCTGTTTGGGGACTATTTTTTTTAAGTGCCATCCTGCCTGACACTGCAGTGCCACTCCTAGATGGGCCAGGTGTTTGTGTCGGCCACTTGTGTCGCTTAGCTTAGTCATCCAACGACCTCGGTGCAAATTTTAGGACTAAAAATAATATTGTGAGGTGTGAGGTGTTCAGAATAGACTTGAAATGAGTGGAAATTATGGTTATTGAGGTTAATAATACTATGGGATCAAAATGACCCCCAAATTCTATGATTTAAGCTGTTTTTGAGGGTTTTTTGTAAAAAACACCCAAATCCAAAACACACCCGAATCCGACAAAAAATTATCAGGGAGGTTTTGGCAAAACGCGTCCGAATCCAAAACACGGCCGCGGAACCGAATCCAAAACCAAAACACAAAACCCGAAAAATGTCCGGTGCACAAAATCTACTCAAATTCCTTGAAGAGCTGTGAAACATCACTCCAAAATTAACGCAAGTTCCGATTTATACGGATTTTGCTTATTGGCTGTCCAAAACACGTGACATCCAAGAGCCAATAAAATGCCGTTTTGAGATCTGGGTAAATCCGAACCTTCACATCTCTAGACTCAATTAGGTCATATTTTTACTTTTAAAGACCCCCATATGAAATATCCAGCGCTCCTGTCTATTTTTTTGGTAATGAGATGCTGTATTATTTGAACCCCATATTCACCTTCTCCAATGTATCCCTGCAGAGATATAATATGTTTGAACTTTTTCCCCTCTTCAGACAGTTGATGTAAGCATGCTTTGGACAAGGAGCTATAAAACCTAATCAGTATCTTTGATGGGTCCATGTTTATCTTGGCCTTTAATAGGATTAACTGAGACTAGGAAATCGGACTTAATCCCCTGCTGTAATGACTTAATCCCCTGCTGTAATGACTTAATCCTCTGTTGTATTGTTCTCTGATCTGTATTGCTGCTGAGAACAATAGATGACGGGTTTATGTAAATAAACCATAGTGTTCCTAGGCGCAGCAAAGAAGTCAGGATACCCCTGGATCTATCTGTTTATAAGATAGGGAGCCAGAAAAAGGGGGACTGTGTGTCAGCTCAGGCAGGCATAAAATATCACTTACATCATCTCTGATGTCATTCTTATTAATTGTTTTACTATGAGTATTGTGAGTATCACCCTCACATTGAACGTCACTTAATAAGATTGGTCTCTGTGATTCTTTTTGGATCCATTTTGCCCATGGATTTGGCTAATCCATGCTACATATCTCTTTAGGCAATGATAGAACTAGTTCCAGAAGCAGGAAGGGATCAGCAATTAATAATTTAAAAAATGAATACAATTAAGTCTTATCCATCTATGGAAGCTTCTCTAACAGTGTATTCCTGCTTTTCTCCAGTGTGAGTGGAAATACCAACATACTCAGATGGGGTTCTGTTGTGTGTTCTTTAAATTGCAAAAGTGCCCAAACCGCATTGTAAACTTTGGAACTAGAGTGACTCTCATTGCTAACTACATATAGATTATAGCAGGGATGTAACTAGGGGCGTGCAAGTGATACAGGACCCTTGGGGCTGCTTTGTCGCTGCCCCATGGTACCTACATTTGGCTTTCCGGGTGGCTGGAATAGTACCCTGCAACCAGTAGAGCTGCTGCAGAGCCGTAATGAGCACCCAAAGGATGCTCTGGCAGTGCACCTGCAGCCTTTACAGTCTGGCAGGGCTCATCTTTCTAGTGCCGGTGGGCACACCCCCTCCCATGTATGCTGCAATACAGAGTGGTGCATCCTTATAGGCCACAATCATTTGCACAATAAAAATCTGCACCAACCCTCTGACAGGTGCAGTTTCTCGATGTGACTATGGCCTCCTATACCTGCGACTGTGTGTCTGTGTATGCAGCTTTGACTTGTCTGCGACACTCATAACAAGTCCAGTGAATGGACCATTTTTGTGTGCACTACTAGCCACACCCAGGAATGCCCACCACTTATCCACATCATCTCCGACAGCATCTGTCTCGTTTGTAATTGCGCCTCTGTGCGTGTACTCTGAGCGTGTACTCTGTGCGTATTCTCGGTGCGTGTACTCTGTGCGTGTACCCTGTGTTTATACTCTGTTCGTGTACTCTGCGTGTACTCTGTGTGTGTACTCTGTGTTTATACTCTGTGCGTGTACTCTGTGTGTATTCTCTGTGTGTGTACTCTGTGCGTGTACTCTGTGTGTATTCTCTGTGTGTGTACTCTGTGTTTATACTCTGTGTTCATGTACTCTGTGCGTATGTGCGTGTGTGTACTCTGAGCATATACTCTGTGTGTGTACTCTGTGTGTGTACTCTGTACGTGTACTCTGAGCATATACTCTGTGTGTGTACTCTGAGCATATACTCTGTGCGTGTACTCTGTATATACTCTGTGTATATACTCTGTACGTGTACTCTGAGCGTACTCTGTGTGTGTACTCTGTGCATATACTCTGAGCGTATACTGTGTGTATACTCTGTGTGTGTACTCTGAGCGTATACTGTGTGTGTACTCTGGGGGTCATTCCGACCCGATCGCTCGCTGCAGTTTGTCGCAGCGATCGGGTCGGAACTGCACAGCTACGATCAACTCGGAATGACGCCCTCTGTGCATATACTCTGAGAGTGTATTCTGAGTGTATACTGTGTGTATACTCTGTGTGTGTGTGTGTGTGTGTGTGTGTGTACTCTCTGAATATACTCTGTGCGTGTATTCTGAGCATATACTCTGTGTGTGTTCTCTGTGCGTGTACTCTGTGCATATACTGTGTGTGTGTGTACTCTGTGCATATACTCTGCATATACTATGTGTGTGTATACTCTGCGTGTACTCTGTGCGTATATTCTGTGTGTGTACTCTGTGCATATACTGTGTGTGTGTGTGTGTGTGTGTGTGTGTGTGTGTGTACTCTGTGCGTATACTCTGCATATACTATGTGTGTGTATACTCTGCATGTACTCTGTGCGTATATTCTGTGTGTGTACTCTGTGCATATACTGTGTGTGTGTGTACTCTGTGCATATACTCTGTGAGGGTCATTCCGAGTTGATCGCACGCTGCAATTTTTTGCAGCACGTGCTATCAGATAGGCGCCGCCTATGGGGGAGTGTATTTTAGCTGTGCAAGTGTGCGTTCGCTTGTGCAGGGGAGCTGTACAAAAAGTTTGTGCAGTTTCTGAGTAGCTCTGGACTTACTCAGCCACTGCGATCACTTCAGCCTCTCAGGTCCCGGAATTGACGTCAGACACCCGCCCTGAAAATGCCTGGAAACGCCTGCGTTTTCCTCGAAACTCCCAGAAAACGGTCAGTTGCCACCCAGGAATGCCTTCCTGCTGTCAATCACCTTGCGTTTGGCGCTGCAATCCCGATCTTTGTAGGGTCCAACGCTGCCCGGCGTCCCCTGTCGCCGGTCAGCGTCGTGCCTGCACATTGCGGCCGCAGCGCATGCGCAGTTCGGACCCGATCGCATGGCTGCGAACAACTGCAGCGTGCGATTGGGTCGGAATGACCCCGTGTTTATACTCTGTGTGTGTGTGTACTCTATGTGTATACTCTGTGCATATACTCTGTGCGTGTACTCTGAGCATATACTCTGTGTGTATACTCTGTGCGTGTACTCTGTGCATGTACTGTGTGTGTATACTCTGTGCGTGTACTCTGTGCATAGACTCTGTGTGTATACTTTGTGCGTGTACTCTGTGCATATACTCTTTGCATATACTGTGTGTGTACTCTGTGCATATACTGTGTGTGTACTCTGTGCGTATACTCTGTGTGTATACTCTGTGCGTGTACTCTGTGCGTGTACTCTGAGCATATACTCTATGTATACTTTGTGCGTGTACTCTGTGCATATACTCTTTGCATATACTGTGTGTTTACTCTGTGCATATACTGTGTGTGTACTCTGTGCGTATACTCTGTGCGTATACTCTGTGTGTATACTCTGTGCGTGTACTCTGAGCATATACTCTGTGTGTATACTCTGTGCGTGTACTCTGAGCATATACTCTGTGTGTATACTCTGTGCGTGTACTCTGAGCAAATACTTTGTGTATATACTCTGTGTGTATACTCTGTGCGCATACTCTGTGCGTATACTCTGTGCTTATACTCTTTGTGTGTACTCTGTGCATATACTCTGTCCTAGGGAGGCCAATCCCGGGCCTTTTTTTTAAAATCCCAGTTATCGGGACTGAAAAATTATCAATCACGGGATTCCCGGGATTGGGTTGAAGATTTTTAAAGTAAATCTGCAGTGCACTCTCGCCCTTCCCAAACCCGCCCAGCCCACAGAAATCATCGTCATCTTCTGGGAGTTTGAGCGGATTCACTTGCTGCAGGCGGTGGGCTGCGAGGTGCGGTCCAGGAAGCACGGGCGGCTGGCATCAGACTGAGCAGTGTGACCTCTGATTTCACATCACGCTGCACTGTGCGCACAGCCGGGACAGGGGGAGCCGGGAGAAGGGAGCTTGGCAGCGTCTGAGCCTCCTGAGGATGATCAACGGGTGCCCAGCATTGAAAAAACAAGGGGGCTTTCTAATCCCAAAATACCCAGGATTGGAAGCTCCAATCCCGGGATTGAATCCCGGACAATTTTAGGCCTAAATCCCGGTGAACTGCCGATTCCGGGATTGGCCACCCTACTATGTGTATATACTCTGTGTAACGCATGCACGGTACAAATATTTAGACATTTTTACATTCAAGCAGTTGCAATAAAAACACACAACTCTGTAAGCTTCTGCATTACGTGCGTCTCTGTATCAGGTCCATAGTGTTTACAGCATCTCAATCAGTGGTGGAACTACCGCCAGTGCAGGCAGTGCCTTGCACTGGGGCCCGCCATTGTCCATGGGCCCAAAGCCAGAGCAGCATGTAATGAGTCAAACTGACTCATTACATGCCACCTGTGTGCGCTGCCGCCGCCAAGGGGCGCACCGATTACAAGGGGGGGTGAAGGAGGAGGAGGGAGGTGGAGGAGGGAGCCGCAGCAGCGCTGTGTAATTGGTGGAGGCGCTGCTGCTGCTGGCCCTCTCCTTCACCATAGTTTGCCCTCCGCCGCTGTGAATGCTGGGATGCGCTTCACAGCGGCGGAGGGCAGCCTTTGGTGAAGGAGAGGGCCAGCAGCAGCAGCGCCTTCACCAATTACACAGCGCTGCTGCGGCTCCCGAGTCCCCCTCCCTCCTCCTCCTTCTTCTCTCTGGCTGCCCGGGATCTGCCAGAAGCTGCACGAGGAGCCTGAGCCAGCGGAAGCAGTATGTCTATTCTATCTATCTATCTATCTATCTTTCGATCTATCCTGTCTGCCTTAATGTGTAAAAAGGGGGGACTGTCTGCCGTAATGTGTAAAAAAGGGGACACTGTCTGCCGTAATGTGTAAAAAAAGGGGGACGCTGTCTGCCGTAATGTGTAAAAAAGGGGGACTCTGTCTGCCGTAATGTGTAAAAAAGGGGGACGCTGTCTGCCGTAATGTGTAAAAAGGGGACGCTGTCTGCCGTAATGTATAAATAAGGGGACGCCTGTCTGCCGTAATGTGTAAAAAGGGGATGCTGCCTGCCGTAATGTATAAAAAAGGGGACGCTGTCTGCCGTAATGTGTAAAAAAAGGGGACGCTGTCTGCCGTAATGTGTAAAAAAAAGGGGACGCTGTCTGCCGTAATGTATAAAAAAGGGGACGATGTCTGCCGTAATGTATAAAAAGGGGGACGCTGTCTGCCGTAATGTGTAAAAAGGGGGACGCTGTCTGCCGTAATGTGTAAAAAGGGGGACGCTGTCTGACGTAATGTGTAAAAAGGGGGACGCTGTCTGCCGTAATGTATAAAAAAGGGCACGCTGTCTGCCGTAATGTGTAAAAATGGGACGCTGTCTGCCGTAATGTGTAAAAAGGGGAATCTGTCCGCCGTAAGGTGTAAAAGGGTTTCTACCTGGTGTAGTGGTGCTACCGTGCGGCGTAATTTGAATAATGGAGACTACTGTGCACCGTTATATGAATTGGTATTATTTTGTGGCCACACCCCTTCCCATGAAGCCACACCCCTAATTTTTTTGTGCGCGCCTACGGCGTGCATCACCCCTGTTTTATATGGAGTGGGGGGGGGGGGGGGCCCAAAGCATTTTGTCGCACATGGGCCCACCGCTCGCTAGTTCCGCCACTGATCTCAATATACATAAATAAGTTCACCCCGCACGCTGGCAAGAGTGGCTGTGCTTTAAAATATTTAATTTGTGATTTAGCCAAAATGTTTTGTTCTTTGCAACATTGCTGATAAATGTGCTTGATCTTAAAGACACAAATTGAACATGTCCTATTGCAAGATGCAAGTCTATATAGGGTAATATTGCCTCCCGCACGTGCTCAGTGAGGATATTGGGTATGTGCCTTTTTGGCCTACTGTTAGGTCAGATTTGCCTTCACAATGGCGCATGATTATTGTGGCACGGTACCCATACCATTTCACAGATCACCCAAGAATGAACAACAACAAAGGTATAATGTTATCCGTGTTTACATAATAAACAGTGTAAACACTGGAATATACACAAATATATATAAATTTAATTGGCTGGTAGTGTCAGTCATACCCACATTACCCTTCACTTAGAAACATTATTTAACCACAAAACTGACGATTGGTTCCTCACAAAACCGCTCAAAAATTGTAATTTTTTTATTTCTTAATAAAGTTTAAAAAGCGCATTAAATAAAATAAATAAAAAAATGTTTTTATTTTTTTTAAATAATCTAGCTGGGTGTCTTGCACCCCCCTCCCTCTCTTCCCCAATCATCCCTGTGTAATAATATCCCCCCATTGTAAAATAATTTACCACCTCCGTTGGCAATAGACTCCACAGTGATCTTAAATTCTAATAATAGTAGCCCCCCACTCCCCCTAAGTAGTAAAAAAAAAACCCAGGTTTTATAAACCCCCACCCCTTTGTTAAAAAGCCCTTTTTCGGTACAAAACCCACCCCTCCAGCCCACCCACCCCCACCACCACCATCAATACTTTGTGACCGAGGTATTTTTAATTATATTTTAGGGTCAGTTACTATTAACTCCAGCACTACCAAAGCAAATAAGGACCTCATTTCTTGCTTTTAGAGCGTCTCTTCTTGTGACCACACTATGCCAATAAGATAGATCCAAAGAGTGTGAAGGAGTCCCCTCCCCCCCAACCTATTGCCATGGCCCTGGGACTTTGCAGTAAGTTGGTAGGTATGACAATGCACAAAGTCATTTCCGATACAGGGAAATAAATACAAGCACTTTGGAACGCTCTAAGAAAAACAAAAAAGAGATTTCTTTCCAGGAATGTTTTTTTGGTTTAATCATGTGTAGATATTTTCCATGACTTCAATTCCTCTACCTTCCAATACATCCATGTGTATCTCCGACATTGGGCTGCAGAGACAGTAGTAGATGTCTACATTAAACATTGCTTAGGATAATAAATAAACAAATAACAAACATACAAAGTCCTAAAGTAACAACACACACGCATTTCGCAATTTGACCCACTGCATTATTTGCCATGAGGTGATAGAGGTGAAGCATATTGAAGAAATAAGCTCAAAAAAATTGGGTAACCTGCACTGAGTACAGTAGCTGTAGTCCAACCCTAGAGTCAACCATTCTATTACAAATATACAATATGAGCAAGGCCAAAGTGCGATGTACTTAACTTGGATATGAAGAAAATCAATTGATGGAAAAACAGTTTAATTTCTTAATATATCAAAGAGAGTGAATTTATACAGGTCTCTCCAAAGGAAAAAAAAAAATCAGAAAATCCCATTATTATTTTTTTTAAATCCTCAAGGTCTCAAGAATTCTCTGCTTGCACCGTACAGATGAAATGTAACTACAAGAGGCTCTCTTATCCACTCCAACGAAAGCTGAACCTCCAATATAAACAGATGAAAAAGCATTTAAGTGCATTATCGTTAAACTAGAGATTGTTTATTAATGTGCTAACAAGTAAGCACCATAATTATACAAATACTATCATAAAAATGTAAAAACACCAAATAATGTGACCTATAGTGATTACTAGAAAATGGCCGAATAGAGGTTCAAAAACAGCACCCGTTTCTCACACCTGGGATGAAGAGGGGGCACAAAGAACACCATTATTAGAAGCTTGGTCCAGGTAAGCAGTGAAGGTCACAAAACACCACACCAACGCATTTCAGATAGAATCCTTTGTCAAGGTATCTCACCAGACATCTTGACCTGAAACGCATCTGTTCATTTTGGAGGTCCACCTTTTACTGTACTGGATAATAGAGCCTCTTGAAGTTGCACTTTATCTGTATGGTGCAAGAGGAGAATTCCTGAGAAGTTTAAGAAATTGTGAAAAAAATTGATTTTCTGATATGGTTTTTATTCCTTTGGAGAGACTTACAGTATCTATTTTTTTCTCTAGAGAGCATATTGAAGAAATGAAAAATGATTTGACGGAATGATGTATAAAACAGATGAGATGTATTATTTGAAATAAACCTGTCACTCGGAGGCGGAACTACCATTAGTGCAGCAGGTGCATTGCACTGGGGCCCCTGAGGACTAAGGGGCCCACTGCTGCCAAGATCAGTAATGACTTATCCCCTGTCACAGACAGAGCAGAGGCCGCTGTGTTTCTGCCTCAAGCAAGGTATATGCCCCTTCTTCTCTGCACTGAGCAGGACATTGTGTTTGTACCCCTGTCACCCAATGCCTCCCCATCACTCTCTGCCTCCTCCTGCCTTATGATGTCACCCTCTGCTCTCCCTGTCACCCAGTGCCTTGTGGCATATTGTGAGCTTGGGTTGGAGTGGAGGAGGGTGGCCCAAGTTAAATTTTTGCACCTGGGCCCACCTCTCACAAGTTCCGCCACTGCTGTCTCTGTAGAAAAGGAGGGGAGACTCCTAGGGCATTCCATACAATATAAAGTGGGGGCACTGTAATATACCATAATATGAACTGGGGACACTATGGCATTATGTGAATTGGGGATACTGTGTGGCATAATGTGCACTGGCAGCCATACAATGTGACATAATGTGAACTAGGGCAATACTATGGTTCATAAAATAAACTACGACACTATTATGGGGCATAAAATGAACGTCTGCTGTGGAGAGGTGTCTCTAGAAGCATTGGGACAGGGGCCTCTTAGAAATGTTGCTATGGAGCCCACAAAGTTCTGGCTAGGCCCCTGCATAAGGCCGTGATGCACCCATTGGTCTTATAATGGTGAACACTCTTTCCCGCATCCTCCACCTTTTCCACAATAACATAGTATAAAGCACATACATATGAATGCATGTTTGATATCCTGGACAAAAACATAAAAGGCAGGCCGCTATGTGTAATAAATAACAATGCTTATATGTATAAGGCTTTATTACCTGTGTGATATTAATTTCTTGTCCTTATAGAATTTCCCTGTAAATAAAGGTATTTAGAGATACATAAGTCATTATAATATCTTGGTGTGACAGTGATACTGTATGTTTATATCATTCAGGACAAATATGCATGTTCCATGCTCGTGGGATGAGTCCCTGAATGTTCTCAGTATGGAATGTGGAGCGGTTACACAGGTGTACCACATTACACTTATTTAAAAAAATATATGGAAGTAGTGTTCTGTACAATTATTGCAATGTTTGGTCTTACAGTAAATGTAACTAGGCAATTGCCCAGTTAATTGTGATTATGTCACTAAAGATTGGTGTGCTTAGATAAGCCTGTACCAGATACTGAAGGCCTGGAATGTAGATCGGAGACTGAGGTGTGGAACGTGGAGTGGTTGAGTGACAACCTGTTATAGGTCACATGGGAACCCCAGGCTATATAGACTTGGGTTTCCCACCAATCAGGTTGGTGGCCATTTTTACTGGGAGCAGGCAGGAGATCCCAGGCTCCCCTGGTGGTTCAGAAGCAGGTTCATGTTGACAGCCACAGGGGCCCCTAATATTATTAAAGGGGGGTACCCCACCACGCAGGATGTAGGAGCCACTAAAGTTTGATGTAAGGGAAGGATGGTCACCATATGAGGTTTCCAATGGAGACCAGAGCCTCATATTGTGACAAGATGGGAGAGTCGCTATACAAAAGAGTCCATTTGTGAGAGACAGTGTGTAATCCCATGTACACTTATGGCACTGGAGTCTACTAGAAGTGAGAGCGGAGCAATGGGGCAGACCTGTGAGTATATACTCATTTCACACTGTAAGTAAAGGGAAGTAGACTGGGTGAGAAGCGTGTCTACAGTATATTGCCTTCCAGGAGCAAAAAGAGGATGGATTGCATGAGAGGGGCCAGATGTACTAAGCCTTGAAAAGTAATAAATAGCACAGTGATAAAGTACCAGCCAATCAGCTCCTAACTGTCATTTTTTAAACCCAGACTGTAACATGACAGCTAGGAGCTGATTGGCTGGTACTTTATCAGCATGCAATGTATCACTTTTCAAGGCTTAGTACGTCTCCCCTTAAAGGATTCATCCCCATAGAAGACAGGTGACAGCTGGGAGCAACATTACGGAGAGTGTCAGAGATGCGTGTGACAAGCTTGTAACTGACAAGAAGCAGGGAGACAGGTTTTACTGAGTTAAAAATGTGAGATGCTGTGGAACTACAAGTAGCAGCCAGGAGTTGACAAGTGACCAAGTGTAACCTGTTTCACTGTAAAGTAGACTTATGCAGCTGTGCTGGTGGAGAGTGAGATTGTGTAATGTGATACAATGCCACCGGGTACTTAGTGACTTCTAAAGACTGAGCAGCTGGAGAGAGGAGTCGATGCTGTCATATTTGCCATCTGAGATATTTTTGAGAACTGAGCAGGAGGAATGAAGATGTTACACTGATATATAATGCAATCATAATCGTATTGATATTAAGACTGTGCAGAAGGAGCTCTATATATAATATTCTTTACCGTTTGTTACCAAGTGGTCTATTCATGAAGTAGTGAAAAGAGTGGAGAAGTGAGCCAGTGCTCTGTATCATTTTATAATAGGAAAATTATAAATGTTACTTCAATGCTGATTCTCTACTGGCTCACTTCTCCACATTTTTCACTGCTTCATGAATAGACCCCCAAGTCATGTGCTGGAATAGTCACAGTAATAAAGAGATTACTGTAAGTAGGAGAGATGGTCTGATGATGGAACTTGTTACAATCAGGACTTAATGACATTAAATAATTTTAATAGGGGTAGACTGTCCTGTTGTCATTACCTATGTGGCTGTATTATACAGGGATGTGCAGTCAGGGGAGGCAGTGCCTCCCCTGTGATTAATGATTAAAATAATAAAAAGAAGATACTTATGACACATATTCTGTGTCATAAGTATCTTTGTTATATTATTCTAATCATTTAATAGATTTAAATAGTTTAGGAGGCACTGATAACAGCGGCTTCCATTTACAACGGGAATGGGGATAATGAGGGGGGCGGGGCCAAGCACTGGGCTGTCAAAGCCCATTGAAAAAGTGGAGAAAGTGGCACTTGTATAAGTGCTTCGCTGACGGGGACAGATGTGATTGGACAGCGGATCCAGTGCTGGATCCGCTGGTCCAATCAACTATACATGGTGACATCATTGATCTCCGCGCTGCTGGTGGTGGGAGCCTGACCCCAGCAGCAGTAACAGCCGCGCGGTGCCCTCCTACCTTACCCCACCGGGCAGAGCAGCCATAGGGTGATCTCCGCGGATGGTCCAGCAGGTCAGTCGTGCGGTGATCTCCTCCTTTACCCCGCCGGGCAGAGCCTTGTGCAGCCGTGCGGTGATCTGGAGCAGCAGTTGAGCAGCGCTGTGATCTCCTCCGTTACACACCGGGGGGCAGAGCCAAGTTTGTCGGGCAGCGCACTCTCCCTTCCTCCTCTGCCCTCTCCCAGGTAGCAGCCTCCGCAGCTACACCGGCGCCTCTGCACGGGGCACATGGACCCAGGTGAGGGGGGGAGGTTGTAGAGTGAATGGAATTAAGGGGGGCAGCTCACACCCACATCAGAAAACCTCATGGGTGACAGGGTTGCAGGGAGCTGCAGTGGTGGATTCAAGGCGGTGGGTTTAGGGGGACATCAAAGCACGTGCCCCAGGGAGCCCACTTTATCCACCCCCCATCCTGTAATCTGGCCCCGAGGACAGGGCTTTACTTGGTGCCTCCCCAGCCAATGACCTCACTGCACGTCACTGGTATTTTACCTACCTGCCGTATGGTGTGCTGATAAGTGGACCCCTAGTATACACACATGACACGTATACCAGCAGACATGTACAGTATATACTCTGACCAATGTTTTTTTAATGCTTCATAAATGAATTTACTTACATCTGTATAGAACCATCGCCAGCAGAAAGCAGAACAGGATCACCACGACAACACCAGCAACTATATAAACGTTGTAATCCGATGATGAGGGGTCCTCAGTCCTCTATAAGCGAGAAAAGAGGACATAATGCATTTGTCACGTTAAATGGTGTTTGTATGTGGTCATAACACCTACCAATACCATTTACTGTATTTTATAGAGAAGCAGTTTGTGGCCTGTGGTTAAATGTGACACCAACCAGCATGAAGGAGCTACCAGTAAGCATCTCAGAAATAAAGATGATAAAGTTTCTGAATTCTGTCTGATGTTCGGTGGCAGAGCACTACATGTACAGGTAGCAGCCAACATAAAGGCGCTTTTGCTGCCATGGTTAGTGGAAGAGACATGTGGTAAGTGCTACAGTAATGCAGAGTACTCATCTCCTCACAAGGAACATTGATGCTGGAATATAACTCTGGTCTGGTGGCATAGCCATCACTAATCTGGGGAAGCTGTGGATGAAGGATTATACTGTCATTTATTTGATTTGACAATATCTCGCAAGACTTCACACTGCTGTGAGTGAAGCTCCTCGGCGGCCGCAGCAGTAAATGAACAGCTCAGCTGCCGATGAGGACGGAGAGGAGACAGGTAAATGCTGTACTCCTACTCCGATGGTTTCTTGCAGTTGTGAGGACAGTGTGTGGGGGCCCCACAAATTTGTTGCCCAGGGGCCCCCACAGATCTTAATATGGCCCTGCCCGTTCATGACAGGTATCATCTAAACTGGAGAACAGTGTTCATAGGAATCACTTTACCCTATAGGGTTTACAGGAAATGTGAATAGCTTTTCCCAGAAGTCTTTGCTGATGGATAATTGTTGCTATGTAAGCTGCCATGTGTTGCTAAGATTCATTCACCTAGGGCCTAGGCTGTCAGTAGTAGCCCAAGTGGTAAATTTACTAAGTACTCAGTGTTCTGCTTTGATTAGTATTTCTGTTTTACATTTACCCCCAAATGTCAGGGGACCAGGCGGGCAAGTGTACCTCCTATGAGTCCTAGACAACATTTTATTCAATGCAGTTATTGTCCGCCAGACCCTCCCCTCATTGTAAAGGGTCACCAAAGCAGCAAAAATGAACAAAGTAAAGTTAAAAGTAGTAAAATATTAAAAACAGATTGATAAAATACTTCAGTTATCATGTGTCAGACAACATGTTATTTTATTTGTAAAACTAAACTATAACTTTGATAAAGTGCTAAAATAACATAAAAATAAGATTGATTATAAGTAATTATTCTACTTGTGCCTGGAAAACGAAATACTAAATAAAAATCTGCAGCACATGATGGATAAGTAGGGACCATTAAGATGGTCTAGTAGGATAGTATGATCCATAGACTAGTCTAGTAAAGACACTAGGCTGGTCTTCTGGGCTAGTAGAGATCAGTAGTATGATGTAATAGTCTAGTAGCGTTCAGCAGGCTGTTTAGTAGGCTAAAATGGATCAGTAGGCTGTTCTCCTGGGTTACTAAGAATCAGCAGGCTGGTGTAATAGGATAGTGGGAAATAGTAGGCTAGAATGGATCCACTGGCTGGGCTAGTATGGTTCAGTTGGCTGTCTCCTGGGTTTCTAAAGATCAGTAGGCTGGTGTAATAGGATAGTAAGAAACAGCAGGCTGGTCTAGTAGGTTAGAGTAGATCCATAGGCTGGTCTAGTAGGGTTCAGTAGGCTGCTCTAGTAGGATCAGTAGACCGGTGTAATAGGCTGATAGGGTTCAGCAGGCTGATCTTGTAGCCTAGTAGGGATCAGTATGTTGGTCAACTGGGTTAGTAGGGATCAGTAGGCTGGCCTACCCTAAAGAGAAGTGCTTAGTATTTATAAAAAAAGTATTAGTTCTGTCTAAGAACTTAGAAATACAGTAACATTCCCACTTCAGTACATAATACTTAAAGCCAAAATTTAGGGTGCAGACGGTATGTTACCTCTAAGGTGTTGGAAGAAATTTTGGTATCTGAAAGAATAATAAAAAATACTGTATTATACACACTACTTTAAGATCTCATTGCCTCATTACACAGTAATACCACTAATAGTTTGTGTGTGTGTGTGTGTGTGTGTGTGTGTGTGTGTGTGTGTGTGTGTGTGTGTGTGTGTGTGTGTTCTCTATGAGCTTTTTGTCCCCAAATAAATCTTTATTTACAAAAAATATTTAAATTTCGTATATTAAAAAATGATACACTGAAATAGTTGGCAAGGTGCAGTTATGTGTCAGTGGTGTACTCATTAAAGAGAGGAAATGTGTTCTAGCCAGGGGTAGGGCTCTGCCCAACACATCAAGGTGTCTTGCTATGATAGGTGGTAGCCAGTGGTATTACGGTAATATCTACCATCTCTGCATGTAAAGCGAAAGGAAGCCTTGCAATGGTATGCAGTCACAATACCGACGCCGGGATCCCGAATGGGGCAGCATACTGCCACCGGCATACCGGCGAGGTAGGTGATTCCCCCGCTATGGGTCTTCATGACACCCATAGAGGGAGAACAGAACCTATGGCCAGCACTGACCATCAGCATCCCGTGCGGCGGTATACCATACCAATCCCCTTGCAACAAAGATCCTTCTTCTGCTTCTAGTACCACCATCTCAGACTGACAATAACAGAATAAATGAATAAAATTATGCTTTATACTTTGAATGAAATATAATTTTATTGGCCAATAGTTTTTCAATACACTGTTCTTATATATTTTTTTATCTTTTAAAACATTTTTTTTTTTTATATTTGACAAATTGGAATTGAAATCCTTAGTCATGGGTTTTATTTCCACTGTAGATAAGTGAACCTTTTAGCCATGTCATGCATAGGCAGATCCCCTCATTCTTGCCTGGCGAAGTGGTAGGTGACATGTATATAGTTTTCATCTAGCGCTATGTATGTGGGAGCAGCTTGTTTAGAATAAATTCTAGATCTACGTGTGCAAAGTACAAGAGCTAATAGGTAAACTGTAAAATGAGTCAGGACAAACAAACACATAGACTTTAAAACATTATAGTGTTTAAGCTCTTTTTTGATCTTTTGTTGTTGTAGGATTGTAGTTTCTAAAGGCACAACCGTGGAAGCGTTGGTGGTATAGTGTATCACACTATCCCTATCTTAACCCTAACCAACGGTGTCCCTTCTACGTCTCTCGTCCGGCACGGGCGCTGTAGTGAGCGGCAATTGCAAGCCGCGGCGCTGAGTGATGACGTCACCGGCTATACGGGATTCGGCGGATGGACTCCGGGTGCTGAGATGGTTGTGTCTATGTTGCCTTCGTGCAAAGGACCTGGACGTGACAAAATGAGAGGGCAGGAGAGAACTTCCGCCCTTACAGCTCCTAAATGTTTTCTTCGTTCTCCGATCGTTTGGGGTATTTATTTTTTCTATGCAGGATTGGACCCTCGCGGGCTCTCTTCGCTCGCCACGCATCGGGCTCGGTGTCTCGCTCTGCTCCGCTTCGCTCGCCACACTTTTCTATTCCAAATAGATTGTGACATGGACCCAGGGGGTTATGGGAAAGGTCCTCTGCACGAAGAAAATCTAGACGCTACCGTGCTGAGATGACAGTCTCGTGTTGTTGCCCTACCCTTTCCAACGCGTTTCACACCACTGTGGGTGCTTTATCGAGGATGAGGGTCCTGATCCCAAACATCCATTTATATGGTCTCAAAACTTTATTGATATGTTTGTTTGTCCTGACTCATTTTACAGTTTACCTATTAGCTCTTGTACTTTGCACATGAAGTGGTAGGTGAACCATTACCCCCCAGGCCAGAATTGGCGAGGCAAGTTGAGTATTACTCATCTGCCCCGGTGACATTTTAGTAAATAGACCCCAGAAACCTACAGTATATTGTAATCTTCTATTTAAAATGTTGATGTACCAAAAGGTGTAACTCTTACCAGTATAGTAAGCTGTGCTAGGTGGCAACTGGATCTGCGGGGGTGGAGTGAAAGATGAACCTGGAGATTCAGACACCAGAAGAAACAATTTACTGGGAATCACGGTATGAAATATACAGTGGGGACTGATGGCAGAAGAGATGGGTGACATGGAAAGCTAACAGACAGCGTTAACCAAGAGTTAATCACATCAGTCAAAGCCATACAACTAGTCAGGCAAGGCAAGGGTTACAACTGAAGAGGGCAATCACAAAGATAAACTTGGCATATCTGTAATGGGTACAGGATGGGCCCCTTATAGCTATCCACCCATTGGATATACTTACCTTGCACGGCCGCATCAGAAGTAATCTCTGGGAAATTGGTGCCAGAGATAAAGAAGTAGGCTCTGGCAAAGTGCCAGATGTATACACTGCTCCTGCACCGGCACAAGCCGCCCTTGATAAACAACATAAAGATTGGCTCTAACCAGGACACACACAAAGGACCAGAGAATAACCAAAGCTTACAGCAGAGCATACAACCAGCATGAGACTGTTAGGGTCTCCTGCTCTGTGCTGCCACGTCGTCATGGCAACCGGGAGACAAGTGCTAGCGGAGTAACCTGAGCGTAGCTGATACTCCGGTTCGGGTCTTTTGCTGTGCAGTGGTTACAGGTTCTGTGCACGGCAGGGGATCCGGTGCTGGTTTTTGTGCTCACAGTCTGTGAGGTCTGAGTGGGGCGTGGACAGCACCTGCTATATAAACCCTCTTCTCAGGTTAGGCAGATGCTGCTGAATCTTTGTTGGTTAGTCAGTTCCTGAAAGCTAGCTAGTACTGTGTAAACTTTGTATTTGTTTGTTGCTTACTGCAAATAGGCCTTGGGATTTGGTATTACACTCTGCCAATCCAGACCTAGCAGTAAGACTGGAGTCAGTCGTTTAACCTGCTGGGGTTCTTTTGCTACTCTGTGAACCTAGCAGGTTTGCGGCTGTATTCTCAGACTTGCCTGCCAAAATCCTTTCTCACTGTGCAAGGTGTTCAGGTGTCAGTTTAGTGGCAGTAAGCTGAACCAGTGCACTGCAAGTGAAGACTAGGATTGTGGAGACTCTCCTTGTGTCTATTATTCCATCTCTGACCAAGGAGTTTACTGCCACACCCGTTGGTAACCCTTTAGGGTTTTGCTGTTGCCCTTAGCAACAGCATTTCGGGTTCTCTACGTATTAAATCACAACATCTCGCTTCTTTCCATCTGAGCATTCCTAATACTAGGGAGACACCCAGTTTCTTAGCCTTTGGGCTTCTCTGTTCACTTTGTGTTTATTTTGTTACCCTATCACCTTCTGTGTATGTAATGTCATATTCCCCAGTCTGTCTGTGAGTTCATTTGTTTTGCATCCCTCTCCGTTCAGACACCAGTACATTCCTGCTGGCACTGGTGTGCATAACATATTCAGCAGCCCAATACTCCTGTTGAAATTTTGTGGGAATATGGAGCATACCCCTCAAAATACTTTGCAACAGGTGGTCGATCAGGTGCAGGTCCTGACTCGACAATTTAATGATTTGTCCATTAAAATGCACACCTCGCAGGCCGCTGGCGGAGCTCCCGCAGCAGCAGTACCTTCAGGGGTTAAGGAGCCGAAAGTAAATCTCCCGGATCGTTTTTCTGGAGATCGCTCGCAGTTCTTTTGTTTCAAGGAGAGCTGCAAGCTATATTTCCAGCTTAGGCCTCAGTCTTCTGGGTCGGAGATTCAGCGGGTAGGCATAGTGATTTCCTTGCTACAAGGAGACCCACAGGTCTGGGCATATGGGTTGCAGCCTGACTGTCCGTCGCTTAAAAGTTTTGATGCTTTTTTTACGGCACTGGGCATGTTGTATGATGACCCTGACAAGACGGCCTCAGCCGAGGCTCAGATTTCGATCCTTAAGCAAGGGCGAAGGCCAGTTGAGGTTTATTGTACGGAGTTTCGGAGGTTGGCCCATGATACTCAGTGGAATGACCCAGCCCTGAGACACCAGTACCGAAGAGGTCTTTCTAACCAGTTAAAAGACCAACTGGTACAATATCCCTTGCCTGATAGCTTGGATCAGCTCATGCAGTTATCCATTCGGGTGGATAGACGGCTGAGAGAGCGCAGGCTTGAAAGGGAGACCGAGGTTTCCTTCATTCCCAAGGGAACCTCAGACTCTGAGGAATTTTCCGAGGAGCCTATGCAGATTGGGGCTACCCGCCTCTCCTCGCGTGAGAAGACGCGGAGGAGACAGCAGGGGTTATGTTTGTACTGTGGGAATAAAGGTGATGTGGTAGTATCATGCCCAGAAAAGCCGGAAAACTTCAGGGCCTGAGGGTGATGGGAAATATCCTGTCAGGCCAGAAGTCAGAATTTCCCAAGAAGACTTTTATCATTCCGGTGACCTTGAAGATCCTCGGTCAAACTGTCAAGACTGAGGCCTTTGTGGACAGTGGGGCCGACGGGGTTTTTATGGACCGCCAATTCGCCCTGAAACACTCTGTTCCCTTAGTACCCTTGGCATCGGAAATTGAGATTTGTGGGTTAAACGGGGAACCATTATCCCAGGGTAAAATTACCTCTTGCACTAGCCAGATTTCTTTGTTTATTGGAGCCACACACTCCGAAAAATTTTATGTGACTGTCTGTACTTTTGCCCCATTGGTGTTGGGGTTACCCTGGTTAAAGGCCCACAATCCTCAATTTGACTGGGTCTCTGGGGAGATTCTTAGTTGGGGTACTGATTGTTTCAGGAGTTGCTTGAGCCTTCCAGTCAGGCTTTCGCAGCTAAGTTTGCCAGGATTGCCCGGATGTTATGCAGATTTTGCGGACGTGTTCTCCAAAAGAGTTGCAGAGGTACTACCTCCCCATCGCCCCTATGACTGTGCCATTAATTTGTTGCCGAACGCTAAGCTTCCCAAGAGCAGGTTGTACTCCCTGTCACGTCCTGAGACTCAGGCTATGGCAGAGTACATTCAGGAGAACTTGGCTAAGGGATTTATCAGACCTTCACAGTCTCCAGTTGGGTCGGGGTTCTTCTTCGTGGGTAAAAAGGATGGTTCGTTGCGACCCTGCATCGACTTCAGGGAATTGAATCGTATCACGATTAAAAACTCATACCCACTGCCTCTCATTTCGGTCTTGTTTGACCAGCTTCGTACGGCCACCATTTTTTCTAAGATTGACCTACGCGGTGCGTACAATCTAATCCGAATAAGAGAGGGGGATGAATGGAAGACTGCCTTTAATACCCACTCAGGGCATTATGAATATTTGGTGATGCCTTTTGGGCTCTGTAATGCCCCGGCAGTCTTCCAGGACTTTATGAACGATGTGCTCAGGGAATATTTGGATAGATTCTTAGTTGTATACTTAGATGACATCCTAATCTTCTCCCATTCCCTGGAGGAACATCGGAAGCATGTACGCTTAGTCCTCCAGAAACTCAGAGACCACCGGCTTGGGGCGAAGCTGGAGAAGTGCGAATTTGAAGTTCAGCAAATCGCATTTCTAGGATATATTATCTCTCCAGAAGGTTTCCAAATGGAGGGTTCCAAGGTACAGGCAGTCCTAGATTGGGTGCAGCCCACTAGTTTGAAGGCGCTTCAGCGTTTTCTGGGCTTTGCAAATTTTTATAGACGATTTATCGCTGGATTTTCGTCTATAGTGGCGCCCTTGGTGGCACTCACTAAGAAAGGGGCAGATGTTGCTCACTGGTCTTGTGAGGCCAAAGCGGCTTTTGCCCGTCTCAAAAGGGCATTTGTCTCGGCCAGAGCGTCCTTTTGTGGTGGAGGTGGATGCCTCTGAGATGGGTATTGGGGCAGTGCTCTCTCAGATGGGGGTGTCTGATAATCGCCTTCATCCCTGTGCTTACTTTTCCCGTAAATTTTCGCCTGCCGAGATGAATTATGACGTGGGTAACCGGGAATTGTTGGCTATTAAGGATGCACTCGAGGAGTGGAGACACTGGCTTGAGGGGGCTAAGTTTGTGGTCTCAATTCTCACCGACCATAAGAATTTGGCATATTTAGAGTCAGCGAAGCGCCTCAATGCCAGGCAGGCACGATGGGCTTTGTTTTTTGCTCGCTTTAATTTTTTTATAACATATCGCCCTGGGTCAAAAAACATCAAGGCTGACGCGCTCTCGCAGAGTTTTGCTCCAATCCAGGAGACCACCGAGGAGCCATTGCCCATTGTGTCCCCATCATGTATTAAAGTGGGCATTACCCAGGACCTCTTGTCATTAGTCCTCAGAGCACAGGAGCAGGCTCCTCCAGACCTTCCGGTAGGTCTTTTGTTTGTGCCTCCTAGGTTAAGACAGCGAGTGTTCTTGGAATTCCATGCCAAGAAGTCGGCAGGTCACCCGGGTATTGCCAGAACTCGGGAGTTGCTATCTAGGGCGGTGTGGTGGCCCTCGGTGGCTAGAGATGTGGATCAGTGGGTTCGGGCATGTGACATCTGTGCCCGAAATAAGACTCCTAGAGGGGTTCCTGTTGGCCCATTACATCCACTCTCTATTCCATCTAAGCCATGGACCCACATTTCAATGGATTTTGTGGTGGACTTGCCCAAATCCTCGGGGATGACAGCCATCTGGGTTGTCGTTGACAGGTTTTCGAAGATGGCGCACTTCGTTCCATTGGTTGGGCTGCCATCGGCCAGACGCCTGTCTGAATTATTTATGCTGCATGTTGTGCGCCTCCACGGGTTGCCACTTGATGTGGTCTCTGACCGCGGATCCCAGTTTGTGGCCAAATTCTGGAGGGCATTTTGTTCCGATCTCCAGATTTCTGTCAGCTTGTCGTCAGGCTACCATCCGCAGTCTAATGGGCAGACTGAAAGGGTGAACCAGTCCTTGGAGCAGTTCCTCAGGTGTTATGTCTCCAAGTGTCAGACTGACTGGGTTGCTCATCTGTCCATGGCGGAGTTTGCCTATAACAACGCGGCTCACTCTGCTACAGGGATCTCTCCCTTCCTTTGTGTGTATGGGCATCATCCTAAGGCCAATTCTTTTGACCCCCTGGACTCCACGCCTGGTGGTTCCTCTGTGGTTTCGGTCCTTAGAGGTATTTGGAGGAAAGTGAAGAAAGCCCTTGTGTCTGTGTCATTAGTGACCAAAAGGGTTTTTGATAAGCGGAAGAGACCCTGCAGCTTCAAATTAGGAGACTTCGTCTGGTTGTCTACCAAGAATTTGAAGTTGAGACAGCCATCTCATAAGTTAGGCCCCCGGTTCATCGGTCCTTATAAGATCACTAGGGTTATCAATCCGGTGGCATTTCAGTTAGATCTACCCCGTTCTTTGTGTATCAATAAAACATTTCATTGTTCCCTTTTAAAACGGGCGATTAGTAATCCTTCTTCCAGTGGAAGACCTTCCCCTCTTCTGATACGTGGCCAGAGGGAGTTTGTTGTTGAAAGGATTCTTGACTCCAAGATGGTTCGGGGTCGGCTGTCATTTTTGGTGCACTGGAAGGGGTATGGCCCGGAGGAGCGGTCGTGGGTGCGCAGTTGTGATCTTCATGCCCCCAGACTGTTACGCTCTTTCTTCTCGCAGTTCCCCGATAAACCCAGTGGTAGGGGTTCTTTGACCCCTCGTCAGAGGGGGGGTACTGTTAGGGTCTCCTGCTCTGTGCTGCCACGTCGTCATGGCAACCGGGAGACAAGTGCTAGCAGAGTAACCTGAGCGTAGCTGATACTCCGGTTCGGGTCTTTTGCTGTGCAGTGGTTACAGGCTCTGTGCACGGCAGGGGATCCGGTGCTGGTTTTTGTGCTCACAGTCTGTGAGGTCTGAGTGGGGCGTGGACAGCACCTGCTATATAAACCCTCTTCTCAGGTTAGGCAGATGCTGCTGAATCTATGTTGGTTAGTCAGTTCCTGAAAGCTAGCTAGTACTGTGTAAACTTTGTATTTGTTTGTTGCTTACTGCAAATAGGCCTTGGGATTTGGTATTACACTCTGCCAATCCAGACCTAGCAGTAAGACTGGAGTCAGTCGTTTAACCTGCTGGGGTTCTTTTGCTACTCTGTGAACCTAGCAGGTTTGCGGCTGTATTCTCAGACGTGCCTGCCAAAATCCTTTCTCACTGTGCAAGGTGTTCAGGTGTCAGTTTAGTGGAAGTAAGCTGAACCAGTGCACTGCAAGTGAAGACTAGGATTGTGGAGACTCTCCTTGTGTCTATTATTCCATCTCTGACCAAGTAGTTTACTGCCACACCCGTTGGTAACCCTTTAGGGTTTTGCTGTTGCCCTTAGCAACAGCATTTCGGGTTCTCTACGTATTAAATCACAACATCTCGCTTCTTTCCATCTGAGCATTCCTAATACTAGGGAGACACCCAGTTTCTCAGCCTTTGGGCTTCTCTGTTCACTTTGTGTTTATTTTGTTACCCTATCACCTTCTGTGTATGTAATGTCATATTCCCCAGTCTGTCTGTGAGTTCATTTGTTTTGCATCCCTCTCCGTTCAGACACCAGTACATTCCTGCTGGCACTGGTGTGCATAACAGAGACTTCCTCATATAGCAGCCCAGCTTCCCCTTTGGGTGCCCTATTACGTACTCTGCAGTTTCCAGATCTTAAAAAAGAATTCCACTCAAATTTGAAATAAAAAGTAAAGACAGTCTTTTATAAAACTATATGAGCAACTGTTGGGTATGAAATGCCAGCTGTCGTGATACTGGCAGTCAGGAGCGTTATCCCGACCGTCGAAATCCCAACAGGGGTTGGCAAGTGCTCTATCCCTCCCCATACTCTACCCTAAGCCTCCCTTATAGGTGCCTAACCCTAATCCTCGCCCCCTGCAGCCTAACCCTTCCCCCCCTTGCAGCCTAACCCCCCCGGGTGTTGCCTAAACCTAACACACACACACTCCCCCACCGCACTGAATCCTAAACCATACCATCCCTCCCCCTTGCAGCCTAACCCAACCATCTCTGGTGGTGTCTAATCCCCGCCTCCATGCACCCTAAACCCCCCCCCACTAAGTCCCCCAGGTGTTGCTTAAACATGATCTCCCCCCCTTCGCGGGTGTAGTACTTACCCGATCTGCTTTGTGTACGACCAGGATCCCATGGGTCTGGATACCAGCGTCTGTGTTTTGTCCCCTTTCAGGATTACAGCATCGGGCTTGCATTGTGTGTTGGGATTCCAGTGCTGATTCTAGCATATAAAGGTCACAGGGGGCCTGTTTCAGATGTGGTTGGAGAGGGCATCGCTGCTGCTTACTTGAAAGATGCCTCCTGCATACATGTGTGATCCAGTGCTGCAAATACATTGGTTCACCTGTGACACCATCGGCCGGCTGAATGACCCATGAGGTCACGCAAGCCGGCCACAGTAGCTCCTAATAATCGGAAGAGGGAGACCCTGGCCTCAGCACTCCCCAAAACAGAGGTGACACACCTCCATTTTGGGAAACGGAGACCATAGCCACTCCTTCTCCTCCCACAAAACGGCTACAGACAGTCAATCACTTGATGTCTGCAGCCGTCCTTCTTCCAACGATGCAGGACTCGTACTGCGCGTGTTTTTATCATAAAAGATAAACAATCCTTAAATTTGAACATCTGGCCTTATGTTCTTACTTCAACTTAGTCCAGCTTGCTTGGACTTGTAGTTCCACTAAAGCTTTAGAAACACAGGTGGCCTAAATCTATATAATAAAGTCAACTGCTGATAAAAATGATGTCATCACTCTGGAATGTAATGACAGTTGGTATGAAATCTGACCCCTCCCTCCAGTGTCAGAGATGCAAAGGAAAGAGTGAGGGGTCGGTGGTAGAGAGACAGTGGGAAATGGAAAAGGAGATGTTGGAAGAAAGTTTTGGGGTATGGAAGAGAGAGTGAGGTAGAAATAAAGAGAGGGGGTGAAGAAAAATAAATAAGTAAAAGCCAGGCAATGCAGGAGATCCACAGATTGCTTGTGCTCACGGGTGCTGTTTCTATAAAGGGTGCAGGGCGTGCAAATTCCAGGATGCTGAGCCTCAAAGTTTCGGAGACCACATGATGGTCAACAAGCCTAGTGCATACAAGATAATCAATCTGGTACAGCCACTGTAATCACCCAAACACAGACCACGTTTCACAGAGAACACAGGGAAAGAAGTTGAAGACCAGTCATCAGAATATGGAAAAACTCAGTGATTTCTTGAAGTTGTCCAGCAGTTATTGTGCTAGAACTCTTGCATCAGGCAATCTGTATTAGAGCCCTATAATCCTGGGAACTGCTCGGAGGGACTACATAATGGGCTGTAATTGAGCTCAAAGGTTTTTATTATAGCTGGAAGGTATTCAGCCCACAGGACCAGTCCACGTAGCTCAACGGTAAGTTCTGGATACACAATCTTGATGGCCATGATAACAGTGAGCGGGATGTAGTCGCGATCCCAGCGTTCGGGATCCTGGTGTTCAGCATACCGACGCCAGTATACCCGGCCGCCACATTGGCGGCAGGGGGCTGAGGTCTATTCCCACTCGTGGGTGTCCACCCATAGAGTGGGAATAGAAACTGGCGAGTGCAGCGAGCCCGCAAGGGGCTTTGTTGAGCTTGCCCCCCTGCTGGCATTCTGGCGTCCGGGATCCCGGCATCGGTATGCTGACCGCCGCTATAACATACCCAACTCCAGTGAACAGATGGTACAGTCACCACCCCAATTGTGTGATGATAATTCAGACATCAGGACACAGAAAGGATGCTGAATGAACAATAGGGCGCTGTGTAGAAATGGCAATGGTTTCCTTTTAAAATTAAAATACATTTATTACTTATATATACAAAGTACTTACGTGTAGAAAACGTTTCTTGTTTTGTGCAGTTGGCTTCTCCTGTAACACAAACATAATGTGTTACTTCTTGGTGCTAGACATGGAAATATATATATATATATATATATATATATATGAAATAAACATGCAAATCTGGCACTGTATGTGATCAGCAGCTAATCATGCCCATAAAATGTTTATCCTTTAGGTTGATTGCTGGAAGCGGCCATGGCAGGGTTGGACTGGCCCACAGGGGTACAGGGGAAACCCCGATGGGCCCCCATCTCCTGCTTTAGGGATCAGGTTCCAGACTATGTTCTTGAATTATACATTATACATATGTTTTTACCTAATATTGTACAGGGCTATGGTGAATTGTCTATAGTGCATTGCTGTTTTTAATTTACTACATTATCATGTATGCACTAACAGCATTTACTAAATATATTTACCAAAGGGCCCAGCCCAAGCATTCTCTAATGCAGAGGTTCTCAAACTCGGTCCTCGGGACCCCACACGGTGCATGTTTTGCAGGTAACCCAGCAGGTGCACAGGTGTATTAATTACTCACTGACACATTTTAAAGGTCCACAGGTGGAGCTAATTATTTAACTTGCGATTCTGTGAGGAGACCTGCAAAACATGCACTGTGTGGGCCCTCGAGGACCGAGTTTGAGAACCTCTGCTCTAATGGTTACGAAAACCAATGTGGCGGCTGGCCACCCCCCCGCTCTGGAGACTGGCCACACCTCTAAATATGGGCCCCTACCGCTGTGTTCCCCCAGGGGGCCCTTCATACTCCAGTCCGACACTGGGCCATGGTGATATCTCTCATAGGGCTTGTTGCATCATACGTGTTTCCACATTGCATACGACGAACCCAATGCGTATATTCTGATAAAGCTAAATATTTATCTTACTTAAAACCCTTTAAGAGGTCTAAGAACAATGTACGCTATTAACGTATGGAATACCGTAAGGGTACGCACGTTGCGTAACAATCGCTTAGCCGTAGTCGAGACGCTCAAGCGCCACGTTCGCTCACGGCCAAGGGATCACAGGCAGGCCCGCTATTGGCTGCCGACTAACGTAATGATTCGCTATAGCGTAGCGGACGCTCGGGACCACGAGGAGATCACCAGCGGCGCAGACGCTAACAATGTTAAACCTTTATAACTATACCATAAAACAGTGTATTATGCAGTAACCCTTGGTGTAGTGATAAGATGAGAATGCAACACTTAATAAGCGGGTTTACGCTAAAGCTGTTTGAGCGATAGAGACGCTCCTATTACCCACTGCAATATAATGAACAAACAATACCGGTCTAAGGGTCTAACGCCTTTTAAGGAAATGAATGAACGTTCAAAAGAATAATACAATACAAGTTATACACTACCAATATAACATAGACTACCTAACCAGATAACTACACATGAAATACAATATCAGTACAATAACTATATAAGAGAAACGAGAGGGAAAGAGAAGAGGGAGAGAGAGAGATATGGCTCAGAATAACAAGAAAGACAATATGATTGCGGAGAAAAACTTACGCACAAAGGGGAACGATCGCATGCGCCTCTGGACATCCAGCTCCCGATTATCAGCAATGAGAACCGTTGAAGAGTGAGAGCTGGATGTGATCGGCTTGTCTATTTATGCCCCACACACAATACAATTCAATGGTCCCTACAATCTCATTGTTCATTGGACACAGGAATTCGTCTTCGCACTAAAACAAAAGGTCATAGGTTGGTTCATACAGGTGGGCTGTGACTACTTCCAACTGCTCAGGTGGGTGGGAAACTAGGTTTCCCGCCGCATGGATAAGTAAGTGCAAATAATAGTAAATGGACATAAACTTCTTATGTCCATAACTATTCGCACGAGCGATTAATCTGCTCCAAACCAACACCGGAATATTGCTAATTAAATACTCTTCCGATGGATACTAAACACCACTGTATAATCCTTGTCTGACCCTTTGTATCAGAAAAAGAGGGATCTCTCTGTCCATGAACATGCTACATTAACTAAACTTTCAGAATCTATCAAAGGGACCATGATCTACAAAATACATTTTATGGTTAAAATATATATCGATTGAGTCGCCCGCTAGACGCATACAAACTCTACCGTAAATCCGCATATCGTGCGCCTGCGGGTGCCCGCGAAGGCGAGTATGCGCACGCACAGGAGAGCTCTTGCACGCGCAGCAGGAGCTCGCATGAGGTGCAAATATGGCAGTGTGCATAGTGATATTTTTCTGACTTTGACAGTCCACCCTTTGGCAGTCAACAATAACTGCCACTTCCTAAAACATTTCAAAACGAGAAAAATATATGTCAAGTGTAAATACATTTCCATGATTGGGTAGGGGAGGAGAGGAGAAGGTAGGAAAAGGGTATGACCTAGTGAGATAGCAGAAGCATGTGTATATGAATCCATGTTTGGGGGGTCATGTATCATCGTGCCGTACGTGTTTTAAATCAAGCTTCGAGGTATTGCGAAGTATACATTCGAATTCCTTCTTATCCCGTGGTACGGGTCTGTGGATGGGCTGTCAAACTTTACCGAGCTCTCTTCGGCTTTTGGTTGCAACAAAATGGGGGAGCACATTTTAGTTGATGATACACGAATGGGGGAATATGTGAATGCTGATATCTGTGCCGGTATTCCCTATCGCCTATGTGTGTGCTTTACCTGAAGGTTGTAGAGATGAAGATAAGACACAATTATGGTAAATGCAGTGGTATTCTATGTCAGGTTAATGAACATTTGTCGGTTGAAGTCTTGTTCGGTGTCTGTTGAATGCAGTCTTCTTTGGGCTTTTGCCAATAGGTGTGAGCAAAAGCTTTGTCAATGTCCATAGACTTACAAAAGTGTTGGGCTAGCGTAATTTTAAAATTTCTAGGGAAACTGGGGGTCTATGGCATAGTTCATCAAATATCTGTGTATAAGGTTGTCAAAACTTCTTCTTTAATCCATCAGTTGTCGGTATACAGGGTCATCAAATTCCTCGTCAAAAGTGGGTCTTTTTACCTTGGAAAAACAGGTGAAAGAAACGGACCGTATAATCGCATTTTCATCACATCATTGTCTCTACCGTTGGGTCATAAATCAAATCCATTGGAATTACAATTTCCTCACTCCTTAAACTCATCACCCTGGTACTACGTTTGCACTTCATTAAAGCCTGACCGCATCTAAATATCAAGCCAATCGTTATGACAACACCTAAGATACATAGGAGAAACTTCCCTACATCCATTATGACTCCTTGAGCCCATTCTCCTAAACCAGAGAACCAATTTCGCGGGTTCAACCATGACACCCAACCAGTCAGCTCATTACCCACAGCAGCAAGGGTGAGATTGTGTCTCCTGCGAAATTCCCACTTTAATTGGAGAATATCGTCCATCTTTTGGTCTATGACCTCGACCGGGTCCTCGGTACTATTCGTTATATATGTGCAGCATTTCACGCCGTACTGCGTTGCCAGTGTGACACAATATCCACCTGTCACTGCCGTGAGATAATTGAGAACCATTCTATGCTGAACCAGTTCTGTTTTATAAGCCTGAAGCTCTCTTCCAGTATACCTAAAAGTGTCATCATACATTTCTGTGATATTGTCTAACAAATTTGCGAGCGCAGATATGTATTTATAATTCAACACTCCTCTGGCGGTGCGAGTGATGTCTAACGCAAGTAGAAACTGAATCCCGGTGGATTCATGGATCATGTCAGAGGCCGGATGCTCTGTTCTTTCTATCAGGTGCCGTTTAACTACGTGCTCGTAATGAGTGTGAGTATAAGGAGCTTGGGCAACACGGTGTATATCTTTCATTTTG
The DNA here is from genome assembly GCF_028390025.1 of Pseudophryne corroboree. Taxonomy (NCBI): domain Eukaryota; kingdom Metazoa; phylum Chordata; class Amphibia; order Anura; family Myobatrachidae; genus Pseudophryne; species Pseudophryne corroboree. The sequence goes on along the minus strand of NC_086449.1, from coordinate 792,699,269 downwards.
GCATGTGATACAGTCATTACCTCAGGTAGTACTTTTCCAATATAACACAATCCTTCAGAGTTTGGGGCAAGCCACTTATACGCCTTCCTCCCGCATATGAAATATGCATCATCGGGGAGAACATATGGGACAGAGTAGGACATAACCATATTACACATCTTCCATGTGAAATCTCCTAACCCTAATTCTCCCATCTGTCTAGTACACGTATCAGCTTGTACGATATGTGCACAGTATCCTGGTGATACCTCTCCAACTCTCGTAATCCTACTTCCTAGGGTATACCTATATCGGAAAGATTTTCCTCTACTGGCTATGTGGCGTATAAGCTCTGTATCTGTCGGCATTCTATCTGCTCTATATGAAAAGGTCATGGTTTGGTTACTCCATGACACTTCCCAATTTCCCGGCTTTCGGGGATTGGAAATGTTAAAACATATTAGGGATCTATCCACATGATATTGGTGGAGCTTCAAACTAGGAGGACTGGAGATATTAAACCTCCTGTCCACCGGCCTCCCACCACTTAGCTCAAGTACCTCCCCTATCGTTAAAGGGAATGGTACTAAGCCTGATTTACTATGGCCTTGAGGTACTTGAGAGCATACCCAACAATCTGTTTGATTTAACACACTACCCACTAAGGAGTGATAGTCACTCAAGGGATGCCGGTCCATGTGGATATTAAAACTGGATTGGCATTTCTTGATGCACCCATCCTCAACTACATTGTCACAGAGCCTACAGATACAGTTTTCTTCAGCTAACAATCCTTCACAATTCCTTCTATGGTCTATGTTATCGGATCGTTTTCTGATACTCGCCTTTGCTTGTTGATTATGTTGTTCTCGGAAAACTACGCCTCCATCTCTGTCATCAGAACCCATTCCAGAACCTCTCTCGACCTCCATGGTACTATCGCCGGAACAGACTGCTCTGGTCAACATCATGGTCAACAGGAAAATCCGGATCACAGTCTCTTGAGGCAAGTCCATCTTAGGAGGAAACGAAGAAGAATGAGAAGGGGGAAAAATAATTTGAGGGAGAGGGGATGGGAAGTGGAGAAAAACAATAAAAGGGAACAGGGAATCGACAACTGCTTTTGATCTTGTGATTTTCAATGCTCAGGTGCCGCCTCAGTCCTCCTGGAACAGACACTCCAGTGATACAACTTCCTCTACCGTCTGTTCCTTATCACGGGAACTTTCTGGATCAGCAACCTTCTTACAATGGGACGAATGAACCCAAGTCTCTCTCTCGGCAACCTTCAATGCTGTAGTGCTAGTCAATAAGACTTGGTATGGTCCTTCCCATCTGTCAATAAGGCAACCTGAGCGTAGAAAATTCCGTATCATTACATAATCCCCAGGTTCAATGTCATGACAATTACTATCTGGTAAATCAGGAATCACCAACTTCAAATTATCATTTTGATTCCTTAGCTGTTTACTCATGTTAATCAGGTACTTTACAGTCACTTCATTGTTACACTTCAAATCATCCTGAGGGTTAATCATAACATGCGGTTGTCGGCCAAACAAGATTTCAAAGGGAGACAGATTAAGAGGGGACCTGGGAGTGGTTCTGATGCTGTATAGTACAATGGGTAAAGCTTCTGGCCATGTCAATCCTGTTTCTGCCATAACTTTGCTCAGTTTATTTTTAATAGTGCTGTTCACTCTTTCCACCTTCGCACTCGCCTGTGGACGGTATGGAGTGTGCAGCTTGCTATCAATTCCCATCAACTTACACATTCCTTGAAAGACATCACCTGTAAAATGGGTACCCCTATCACTTTCAATTATTCTAGGGATACCATATCTACATACAAATTCCTGCACAATTTTCTTAGCAGTAAACATAGCGGTATTTGTGGCCGCCGGAAATGCTTCGACCCAATTTGAGAACACATCTATACAAACAAGTACATATTTCAAATTTCGACAAGGGGGTAATTGAATAAAGTCAATCTGTATTACCTGAAAAGGGCCGCCTGTAGGTGGGATATGCGATGGTTCTGTTGGTATTGCCTTTCCGATATTCTTTCCCAAGCAGGTAAGGCATGACATTGCTCTCTTACCTGCATGAGATGAAAATCCTGGGGCGCACCAATATGCTCTTACCAACTTACACATTCCTTCCTTGCCCAGATGAGTCAGCCCGTGTGCTGCCTCAGCTAAACATGGAAGATATGCTCTGGGGGCCACTGGTTTACCCTGTCCATCCGTCCAGAGTCCTGAGGACTCCTGGCCATATCCTTTTGCCTTCCAGACTGCCTTTTCCTGTGTGGAACACAAATTTTGCATTTCACACAACTTCTGTGTGTTGATGGTATTGAATACCATCAGTTGTGTGGTGTCTGTCTGTCTGGGGGTACCAGCTGCTAACTTAGCAGCTTCGTCTGCTCGGCTGTTACCAAGTGATACTGGGTCCTGGCTATATGTGTGTGCTTTACACTTGATAACAGCCACTCTGTCAGGTTCCTGTATCGCTGTTAGAAGCCTTTTGATGTGAGCTGCATGCGCTACCGGTGTACCAGCTGCTGTCATGAAATTTCTGAGGCGCCATAGGGCTCCGAAATCATGGACTACCCCGAATGCGTATCTAGAGTCAGTGTAGATATTGGCTGATTTCCCCTGAGCCAATTCACATGCTCTGGTTAGGGCGACCAGTTCAGCAACCTGGGCTGAGTGAGGTGGGCCTAGCGGTTCTGCTTCTATGGTGCCTTGGTCATCTACGACTGCGTATCCAGTACACAAGTCTCCCGAGTCTGACTGTCTGTGACAACTACCATCCGTGTAGAAGGTCAGATCTACATCTTCCAGTGGGTTGTCACTGATGTCAGGCCTTGCGGTAAAATTTTGGGTCAAATATTCCATACAATCATGTGTGTCCTCCTTTGTATTAAATTCTCCTTCCCCACCACTCTCATCCTCCACCCTTTGTGCCTGTCCAGGCACACCTGGGAGATATGTTGCAGGATTTAATGCACTGCATCTCCTTATGGTGATGTTTACGGGGGCCATTAGTGCCAATTCCCATCTTGTAAACCGCGCTGATGAGACGTGTCTGGTTTGGGCAGAATTTAGCAAGGCTGACACTGCATGTGGTGTATGAATTGTGAGGTTGTGACCTAGCACTACATCTTCGCTTTTCGTTACTAGCAATGCTATCGCAGCAACGCTTCGCAAGCATGTGGGGAGGGATCGCGCTACCGTATCTAGCTGAGCGCTGTAGTATGCTACTGGCCTGCTGGCATCACCGTACTTTTGGGTTAGGACGCCTGCCGCGCAACCAGCACTTTCTGTTCCGTACAGCTCAAAGGGTTTCCCATAGTCTGGCATACCTAATGCTGGTGCCTGCGTTAGGCACTGTTTAAGTCTCTCAAATGCCATCTCGGACTCGTCTGTATGCGAAATCCGATCAGGCTTGTTTGAGGAAACCATCTCCTGCAAAGGTAATGCTAGAATGGAAAATCCTGGGATCCAGTTACGGCAATACCCACACATTCCTAAAAATGTTCTGATCTGTTGCTGGGTTTGTGGCAGAGTCATGTCTCTAATTGCTTGAATTCTATCAGCGGTCAGGTGTCTCAGTCCTTGTGTTAGACAGTGTCCCAAGTATTTTACTTTAGTTTGACATAATTGCAACTTGTCTTTGGAAACCTTGTGTCCTGTGTCTGAAAGATGAAACAGGAGCTGTTTCGTATCCTTCAGGGATGCTTCCACTGAATCAGAACACAGTAGTAAATCATCCACGTACTGTATCAGTACTGATCCACTCTCTGGTTGGAAAGACTGTAAACAATCATGCAAAGCCTGGGAAAATATACTTGGACTGTCTATGAAACCTTGTGGTAATCGAGTCCATGTGTATTGGACTCCTCTGTATGTAAATGCAAACAAATATTGGCTGTCAGGGTGCAGAGGTACCGAAAAGAAAGCGGAGCAGAGGTCAATAACAGTGAAAAATTTCGCAGTGGGAGGGATTTGCATAAGGATGACAGCTGGATTTGGCACTACGGGGAACTGACTCTCAACTATTTTGTTAATCCCCCTTAGATCCTGCACTAGCCGGTAACCCCTCCCCCCACTCTTTTTCACAGGGAAGATGGGACTATTGGCAGTGCTGGACGTTCTTACCAGAATGCCCTGTTGTAGCAAGCGCTCTATTACTGGGTATACTCCTAACTCCACCTCTGGCTTCAGAGGGTATTGTGGGATTTTTGGAGCTATCCTACCATCTTTTACTTGCACAACTACTGGAGCTACGCTTGCCATCAATCCAGTGTCTTGTCCGTCTTTAGTCCACAGTGACTCTGGTATCTGGGATGTCATTTCTTCTACTTGGGATGGAGTCCTATTTGTCATAATGGTATGTGACATTAATTTTGATGGGGAGTCTAACATGTCTCGCACTTCCTGAGCGTGATTCTCAGGTATGTCCAAGAATACACCTTCAGGAGTACAATAAATGACGCACCCCATTTTACACAATAAGTCTCTTCCCAGGAGATTAGTCGGTGCCGATGCAGCCAGCAAAAAGGAATGCTTGGTATGTAAAGGCCCTACTGTAATCTCGGCTGGTTTGCTAACAGGGTAATGCTGGACTACTCCCGTTACTCCTATGGCTGGAACTGTCTTACCAGTGGTTCTCATGCCCACTGTCGAATTTATCACTGATTTGGCCGCCCCCATATCTACAAGAAAGTTTAATGATTTACCAGCTACATTAATTGCAATTTCGGGTTCACTACCAAGACTTGCAATCAATTTTACTGGCTGCAGATTACAGGTATGGCCACACCCCTATTGGGTATGGTGATCTCCCTGAATCCCGCTGGCAGCAACTACTTGTGAAGGGGTTAAATGGGAACAACTAGAGGCTTGCCAGTCTCTGTTCGGGGGGTATCTTTTTGTTTCCCCTGCATGTGGCTCATAACTCCGTTTCTGCGGACCCTGCTCCCAATGTCGTGTGTCGTGTCGTTGTCTAGGGGGTTGATAAGGTTTTTGTATGTTTCTCGATTTACAGTCTCGTGCAAAGTGTCCCTCTCTATGACAGAAATAACAGGTTACCACATTTGACTTACCCACAGGGTTTGGTGATCTATACAAAGGCTGCCTTGTGGTCAGGGCCTGTATACTTACGGCCATTAACTTATCACCTTGTAATTCCCTGTGTCTGGTGATATTCCGATCGTGATCCACAGCTGCCTCTCTCAAAGTAGCCACCGACAGACCTCGCCAACATGGTTGCGTGGTCTGTACCCTTGTCTTTAATGCCTCTTTTAAACCATCCATTAGTACAGATACTGCTACTTCTCGATGGTTTATGTTTGTTTTAATGTCCTCTATGCCTGTGTATTTTGCATATCTAGCAATGCCCTGTGAAAATATTCTGCAGCAGTTTCTGACTCTTTTTGTTTAATGGAGAAAATCTTGTTCCATTTAACTACGGCTGGAAAATACTCCTTTAACTGTAAACTTATCCTTTTTACATTGTCTTTGTTGTACACATCGGTAAGAGGTACATCCTGATCCAATCCACAGTCAGCTAAAAATTGAGCCGAGTCGACATTGGAGGGTAAACAAGCCCTCAGCAATACCTGCCAGTCTTTGTTATTGGGCTCTAAAGTGTTCCCTAGGTCTCTGATGTATTTCTGGCTAGCAACTAAGTCTTTTCTAGGATCAGGGAATTCAGACACTATGGTTCTTAATTCCATTCGGGAAAACGGGCTGTACATGGCAATGTTCCTGATAGGAGTGACTCCTGTAGTGTCCGTTTTCCCATTTGGAACTGCTATTACCCTCACGGGAGCAAGTTTAATAACATAATTCTGTGTAGATTCTATAGCCTGTGGTGAAATGGTTTCAGCATAGTGTATGGTGCCGTACTTACCCGTTGATACGACCTCACCTGTCCCTCCGCTAGGGGGCTTTGTTACTAATCTTACGGGTTGGGCCGTGCCTACTGTTGTTTCTGATATGGTGGCTGCTAGAGAGAGTGCTGATATTGTTGCCGATTCGTCCTCTTGATCACACTCCTGGGGAAAGTTCAAAACAGGGTACAACTTGCACGGGTTAATACTTGCATTGGTTAACTTATTAACATTTACACAGTTGCTAAGTGTTTGTTTGTTACACCCTAATGCGTCATTCTCCGCAACCAATTTCTCTCCTGATATGTATGGTGGCGGCGGGGCCGTGGCTATCAGTTTCTTGATAGGATTAGATCCCGCCGCCTGAGCCAATCCTCTCTGTATTTCACCCTCCTGTTGCCATAACTGCAAATAATCATAATGTTTGATTCGTCTCTTTGTTGATTTAATGAGACATATCCTCCTCCTTAGATTTTGTAACACTTCTGGGCTAAAGCTTCCTACTCTTGGGAACTTCTCCCCGTCATGCACAGTCATTCTCTCCCATTCATCACATGAAACCTCTGTGTGTGAACCGTATTTTTCACACATTACGTACCTTGCCGACCCGATTGGTCGGTTTACTGAATCAACCCGAACCGAGGTTGATCGCCCCCTACCTGAACAATTGGCCCCCATAACTTGCAGGTGTTGCTTTCACCACCTCTGACCTTCAATCAGGGTCTTCAGCGAACCCTTACAAAAACCAAAATGTTCACGATAGGCTGACGGTGGCGGTTTACCGAGTACCCCACTCACTCGCCCACGCCGACCAATACGACCTACACACTGCCCTAGTGCTGGCGTACTCGACCCAGGGCCCCTATGAACCTTCGTTTACTGGAACATGTGAGTGTGTTCCGCAGAGCATTGACCCTTTCCAGTAACTGTTGGTTGTTGGATAATTCCTGAGTGACCAGCGAACTTCCCTTCAGAAAATAAAAAATTACACAAATCACGTCAGAATGTACAAATAGTGTTTGTGACCCGTTTCGTACACAAATGGTACTGGTCAGATTTACTAATGCACACAATTACGTGCGGTACAATCGTTCAGCACATAAGCAACTAATCTTATGTGCGGAGCGACCAGTGGAATCGAAAATTGCGGCTGCGAATTCCTTCAGCATGAGCTTTATTGGCCTATATGGGTTCTGCACCAACCCCCTGGGTTGTGCTCTTTTCTCTATTTATAGCGGACTTCCTAGTCTGCTGTACCTGGACCTCCTGGTCAATTCCGGACCTCCTGGTCTGTGCTACAATAGAACACTGAACTAATCCCCTCTTGCGCTATAAATAGTATGATATGGCTCAAAGTTCAATGAAAACAAATGAATAATTTCATATATTCTATATATTTTTTAATACATATAATTATATATATATATATATATATATATACACTTTGCAATAAACTATTAGACCGGTCAAATAAAATCACTAACAAATATATTTCCTAGCTGTAGGAGGTGGATCTTAGATAAACTCTGTGCACAGAGTATTTTTAAAAATAAAATAAAAATCAGTCCATGTATTGGATTAAAAATCAATTAACCAGCTATAATTCGCACCCATGTAGTAGATAACATATTTGTACGTTGTTATATATTGGAATTCCTCAATATGTTGCCACTTAGCAAAGAAGATGGTATTGTGCAAAATGACCGCTCCACACTGGAGCCTTACGTGTAGCTTGCACCAGTAGTTGTAACACGGGAGAGTCCAATGACAAAAGAGACGGTCTCGGGCTGCGGGAACGGCGCTTCACTGGCGCCTGCTGTGCTGATTAATTACCCGACTTCCAAGCTCTATGAGTCCACGCCTCCAAGTGCCATATGCAGACACCACAGTCACGGCTGTATTATCCCGATCTCCGTTTAGTCCATGAATAATACCGCTGGATGCTGGTATATTGCGGGGGTGCAAATAAGCTGGTACAAGGGTCCAAATGTCTGCTTCTGACGCGTTTCGCTCCTCTTATGGGGGCTTCCTCAAAGAATGAGCTCCAAATACTCCAGAACCCTTTTTAAAGGAGAGATCTTAGCTCCTATTGGTGTTTCCATTAATGAGTATATAAAACACCTGTTTCAACGTTTACCTAATTCCACCTCCTGATCCAACCTCCTTATAGATATCATTCAATTTATAACAAGAAATTCTGAATACCATTCTACTAAAAGAATAATACAGAATAATATGTACAAATATAAATATAAATATAGTTACAGTTATACATACATGCCCGCTTGTCCATAATATCTTTTATACTGTGTATTCAATTAATTCCTAAACAGTTATAAAATCAAATTTAAAAAGCCAAATATATAAATATGTATACACACAAAACCTGCACTTATATTAACAGTCCAACGTATGAATTGAACCGAGTACCCTATCTCTCGTAGTCCGATGCTCTACCGCTTATCCATCCTTAGCCTCTATAGACATGTTTGATCTTAATACTACAAGTGATTTAGAGCGTACAACATTATCACAAGTGCATAATTATGCGTAACAGGTGAGGTTTCCATCCTCAATAAGCAGGTTTTTCAAAATAGACCTCATGTGTTATTCATAATCTCAACTCTAAAATGGAAAAATATCTATTACCGCAATACATATTAGTATTGGTCTACGGATACCATCATTACAATCTACTTGAAAAAGAAATATATGGGGAAAATGAATGTATTATAGAAATTGAACATTCTGGATACAAGAGCTGCCGATAGGGGAACGGTAGACCAACCGTTTGGGGAAGGTGTAATTACAAGTTCGATTTATGGATTGGCAAATTAGAGTCTAATGATGGTATCCGTAGACCAATACTAATATGTATTGCGGTAATAGATATTTTTCCATTTTAGAGTATCGGACTACGAGAGATAGGGTACTCGGTTCAATTCATACGTTGGACTGTTAATATAAGTGCAGGTTTTGTGTGTATACATATTTATATATTTGGCTTTTTAAATTTGATTTTATAACTGTTTAGGAATTAATTGAATACACAGTATAAAAGATATTATGGACAAGCGGGCATGTATGTATAACTGTAACTATATTTATATTTGTACATATTATTCTGTATTATTCTTTTAGTAGAATGGTATTCAGAATTTCTTGTTATAAATTGAATGATATCTATAAGGAGGTTGGATCAGGAGGTGGAATTAGGTAAACGTTGAAACAGGTGTTTTATATACTCATTAATGGAAACACCAATAGGAGCTAAGATCTCTCCTTTAAAAAGGGTTCTGGAGTATTTGGAGCTCATTCTTTGAGGAAGCCCCCATAAGAGGAGCGAAACGCGTCAGAAGCAGACATTTGGACCCTTGTACCAGCTTATTTGCACCCCCGCAATATACCAGCATCCAGCGGTATTATTCATGGACTAAACGGAGATCGGGATAATACAGCCGTGACTGTGGTGTCTGCATACGGCACTTGGAGGCGTGGACTCATAGAGCTTGGAAGTCGGTTAATTAATCAGCACAGCAGGCGCCAGTGAAGCGCCGTTCCCGCAGCCCGAGACCGTCTCTTTTGTCATTGGACTCTCCCGTGTTACAACTACTGGTGCAAGCTACACGTAAGGCTCCAGTGTGGAGCGGTCATTTTGCACAATACCATCTTCTTTGCTAAGTGGCAACATATTGAGGAATTCCAATATATAACAACGTACAAATATGTTATCTACTACATGGGTGCGAATTATAGCTGGTTAATTGATTTTTAATCCAATACATGGACTGATTTTTATTTTATTTTTAAAAATACTCTGTGCACAGAGTTTATCTAAGATCCACCTCCTACAGCTAGGAAATATATTTGTTAGTGATTTTATTTGACCGGTCTAATAGTTTATTGCAAAGTGTATATATATATATATATATAATTATATGTATTAAAAAATATATAGAATATATGAAATTATTCATTTGTTTTCATTGAACTTTGAGCCATATCATACTATTTATAGCGCAAGAGGGGATTAGTTCAGTGTTCTAGTGTTACCGGAGACTATAAAGTGCCGGTTCTTTTTGACTTGATTTACCCCAAGTCAAGCTCTCTCTTGCAGCTTGAGTACACAGTAATTGCAGTATTATTTGTATATAATTTTTAATACCAGTAATTCGATCATCAGAATATGGTGATGATATATTAGCGCCTGGTTATATTCCTTTGTACTGTGCTACAATAGACCTCCTGGTCTGCTGTACTCTAATGCTCAGATTTTATGTTTAACAAAGGATGCCTCCCTTGCCACCATGCACGTCACTTACATGTATGTACCCTGCGAGAACTCGACTTCCTGTGGTTCAAACCTCAAAAATTGTATAAACTTATATATGCAAACACTCACTCACCACATGTACACTTTTGTTTCTATTTCTATTTCTGCGCAGAAATTTTCTTTCCTTTAGACCAGATGTGTTGTAAATTTGGAGAAGGATCTGTTAATCTAAGTTTCGGACACTAAAATAGATTTGCGCTATTTATCGCGTTGCCACCTTTTCGCCTGTTACAATAACACTAGCGTGTGATTTGAGTTACGTGGGCGTACCCGGACGCTCCGTTGCGTAATATACGCTGCGTGCGTCGGCCTTTGAGTTGCGTACGCGAGTCTCACCCTTTGTTAGAGACACGTGTACACAAAGCAAATATCCACCGTAACACAATGTACACGTTTATCAATGTAGATGATCCTCGATCATCTACCGAACACCACACCACTCTCTCCTTGTATCTTTAGGTAGAGCTGCGTGCGTGTTTTGCAATTTATCCCTTAATGTATTACTTTTATACTTTAACTATGAAATAGCGACAAATTTCTCTTAGCACGTTTATCAATTATAAAATGGCAAACAGGAGAGTGATATATGAAAATACACGAATGAAAAGAAATGCAGATATGTGCGTGCGTGCGTACGCAAGACAGAAATAAACAGTTTTAAAGGACACTAGCGTGTTGTTCTTACCTCCGGTTCCCGGATTCCTTCAGCACCCTTTACTAAGCGAAGCAGAAGCTTATCCAGACAGCACTACGAGGAATATGATCTCCCGCCCTTTGCTGATGGATAATGTCTGCTGGAATTACCTAGTATAGATATGTGAAGGACGGGCGAGCCGCCAATTGATAAAGCTAAATATTTATCTTACTTAAAACCCTTTAAGAGGTCTAAGAACAATGTACGCTATTAACGTATGGAATACCGTAAGGGTACGCACGTTGCGTAACAATCGCTTAGCCGTAGTCGAGACGCTCAAGCGCCACGTTCGCTCACGGCCAAGGGATCACAGGCAGGCCCGCTATTGGCTGCCGACTAACGTAATGATTCGCTATAGCGTAGCGGACGCTCGGGACCACGAGGAGATCACCAGCGGCGCAGACGCTAACAATGTTAAACCTTTATAACTATACCATAAAACAGTGTATTATGCAGTAACCCTTGGTGTAGTGATAAGATGAGAATGCAACACTTAATAAGCGGGTTTACGCTAAAGCTGTTTGAGCGATAGAGACGCTCCTATTACCCACTGCAATATAATGAACACACAATACCGGTCTAAGGGTCTAACGCCTTTTAAGGAAATGAATGAACGTTCAAAAGAATAATACAATACAAGTTATACACTACCAATATAACATAGACTACCTAACCAGATAACTACACATGAAATACAATATCAGTACAATAACTATATAAGAGAAACGAGAGGGAAAGAGAAGAGGGAGAGAGAGAGATATGGCTCAGAATAACAAGAAAGACAATATGATTGCGGAGAAAAACTTACGCACAAAGGGGAACGATCGCATGCGCCTCTGGACATCCAGCTCCCGATTATCAGCAATGAGAACCGTTGAAGAGCGAGAGCTGGATGTGATCGGCTTGTCTATTTATGCCCCACACACAATACAATTCAATGGTCCCTACAATCTCATTGTTCATTGGACACAGGAATTCGTCTTCGCACTAAAACAAAAGGTCATAGGTTGGTTCATACAGGTGGGCTGTGACTACTTCCAACTGCTCAGGTGGGTGGGAAACTAGGTTTCCCGCCGCATGGATAAGTAAGTGCAAATAATAGTAAATGGACATAAACTTCTTATGTCCATAACTATTCGCACGAGCGATTAATCTGCTCCAAACCAACACCGGAATATTGCTAATTAAATACTCTTCCGATGGATACTAAACACCACTGTATAATCCTTGTCTGACCCTTTGTATCAGAAAAAGAGGGATCTCTCTGTCCATGAACATGCTACATTAACTAAACTTTCAGAATCTATCAAAGGGACCATGATCTACAAAATACATTTTATGGTTAAAATATATATCGATTGAGTCGCCCGCTAGACGCATACAAACTCTACCGTAAATCCGCATATCGTGCGCCTGCGGGTGCCCGCGAAGGCGAGTATGCGCACGCACGGGAGAGCTCTTGCACGCGCAGCGGGAGCTCGCATGAGGTGCAAATATGGCAGTGTGCATAGTGATATTTTTCTGACTTTGACAATTCACCTGTATGTAGAGTTGTATTCCTTTTTGCGGTCGGGCAGAACACCCCTATATGTACAGTATGTTTAATTGATAACCATCATCAACAGAGCACACATGTACCAGCCTATGGGGCACATGTAAGTAGAGAGAGAGAACGTACCAACCAATCAGCTCCTAACTGTCATTTTTCAAACCCAGCCTGTAACATGGCAGTAGGAAGCTGATTAGCTGCTACTTTATTTCTCCCTACTTTATCTCTCTCTGCTTTTTTGGACCACAAAGAAATCAGGTTTGTATCCCATAAAATAAGCAAATAATATTTCCTTTAGAAATTATTTCTGTATCATATAACAAAACTTCTAGGCTAAGCAGCTTGTAATTAACCAAAGTCAGTGCCTTCAGTGGAACTGGTGCTGAGAGGGCGGGACCAGAACACAGTACTAGCGAGAGAGGAGTCACAGGTATGGTCATTAGTAGTTGTATCTACTAGGAGAGTCATCCAGATGTTATGTAAGCCCACCTGAGAGGTCCAAGTGTGGAAGGGCGCAGGAGACAAAGAATGACTAACATGGGAGTGATGGATAAATTCACTCTGACAGTGAGAACTTAAGGCAGCAGAGGAAGAGAGTTGCTATCACAATCAGTAAGAGTGTCAGCTCTGAAGGTAAATTATGTGATACAGCCACTGTAATCAATGGTGTAAAAAATTGTTCTGGAGAGTGAAGATGTAATAGAGGTGAGGGTTTATGTCATCAGATAGCGATGGTGTGATATCAGCCTGGGACGGGGAGAAGGGTGGCACAATTCTGGTGCTGCCAGCTGGCTGCAGTCTGCATACTCATGCACATGGCTGGAGGCCAGGAGACAGGCACAAGATGCCTGACTCCCATCCTAAATGGAGCATGTGGATGAGCTGTTAGGCTGCATGAATGCTGATTGGTTAATGGCTCTGGGGCCATTCACTAATTGGAGAGGTGGGATGTCTCACACACTGATTGGTAGATGGATGGAGTTATCCACCACTCAGACTACAGGAAGCTGGAAACAGAGATAACAAGGGCCCTCATTCCGAGTTGTTCGCTCGCAAGCTGCTTTTAGCAGCTTTGCACACGCTAAGCCGCCGCCTACTGGGAGTGAATCTTAGCTTATCAAAATTGCGAACGAAAGATTAGCAAAATTGCGAATAGACACTTCTTAGCAGTTTCTGAGTAGCTCCACGCTTACTCGGCATCTGCGATCAGTTCAGTGCTTGTCGTTCCTGGTTTGACGTCACAAACACACCCAGCGTTCGCCCAGACACTCCTCCGTTTCTCCAGCCACTCCCGCGTTTTTCCCAGAAACGGTAGCGTTTTTTCGCACACACCCATAAAACGGCCAGTTTCCGCCCAGAAACACCCACTTCCTGTCAATCACATTACGATCACCAGAACGAAGAAAAAACCTTGTAATGCCGTGAGTAAAATACCTAACTGCACAGCAAATTTATTTGGCGCAGTCGCACTGCGGGCATTGCGCATGCGCATTAGCGACTAATCGCTTCGTTGCGAGAAAAAAATACAGAGCGAACAACTCGGAATGACCCCCAAGGTACCAAAAGCAGGGCGAGTAATGTGATTGATTTTTAATTGGCATCAGCTGGGAGGTTCAAGGTGAGGGATCAAGTCTGGGCTATGATTTTTAATGTTGGTTATCAGATTTGGGCTATGATTTTTAATGAAAGAGAAGGGGGCCAAATCTTGGGTATGATTTTTATGAGGGGGGAATAAATCTGACATATGATTGTTATAGAGGGAGGTGTCAGATCTGGGATTTCATTTATAATGAGAGAGAGTGCAAGGCAGATTAGGGCTATGATTTTTAATGAGTGAGGGGGTGTAAGAACTGGGTTATGACTTTCAATAAGGGAGGTGGGGGTCTGCAGTCTGATTTTACATAAAAGAGGGGTAAGATTGTAGCATTTTTAATAAAAAACATTATTATGAATTATATTTTATTTCTTTTAATACAAGTGTAAGTTTTTACTAATTATATTTACTAACGATACATTTTTTTATTTGTCATGGGCCCTCATTCCGAGTTGTTCGCTCGTTCTTTTTCTTTGCATCAGTGCGATAAGTCGCAAACTGCGCATGCGCAATGTTCGCAGTGCGTCTGCGCCAAGTAAATTAGCAAAAAAGTTTGGTATTTTACTTACGGCTTAATGAAGATTTTTCCTCGTTCTGGTGATCGTAGTGTGATTGACAGGAAGTGGGTGTTTCTGGGCGGAAACTGTCCGTTTTATGGGTGTGTGTGAAAAAACGCTGGCGTTTCTGGAAAAAACGCGGGAGTGGCTGGAGAAACGGGGGAGTGTCTGGCCGAACGCTGGGTGTGTTTGTGACGTCAAACCAGGAACGAAACTGATTGAACTGATCGCAGTGGCAGAGTAAGTCTCGAGCTACTCGGAAACTGCAAAGAAATTTCTAATCGCTATTCTGGCCCTCATTCCGAGTTGTTCGCTCGCTAGCTGCTGAGCCTCATTTTGACTTGTTTTAAGGACATTACATCAAAGTTGGATCAGCCTGTAGTGTGTTTTTCCACTTTTATTTTGAGTGTGACTCCAAATCCAGACCTCCATGAGTTAATAAATTTGATTTCTATTGATAATTTTTGTGTGATTTTGTTGTCAGCACATTCAACTATGTAAAGAACAAAGTATTTAATAAGAATATTTCATTCATTCAGATCTAGGATGTGTTATTTTAGTGTTCCATTATTTTTTTGAGCAGTGTATATATGTATATATATATATATATATATATATGTATATATATATATATATATATATATATATATATATGTATATATATATATATATATATATATATATATATATATATATATATATGTGTATATATATATATATATATATATATATATATAATGTCCCAAAGTTGTCCGGCACTCAAGGCCTGTAAGGTTGATGTGCTGCGGTGCCCTCCCCGTGGGATATGCTACCCACTATGCAGAGTACAGGATTGTGCAGGCGGCACTCATCAGTCTCAAGTCCAGAAGTTTAAACAAGCATGGGGGTAAATTTACTAAGATAGGAGTTCTATTTAAGATGAGATGTTGCCTATAGCAACCAATCAGATTCCAGGTATTATCTTCTAGAAGGTGCTAGATAAATGAGAAGTAGATTCTGATTGGTTGCTATGGGCAACATCCCATTTTAAATAAAACTCCCATCTTAGTAAATTTTCCCCATGGTGTTTATTCACAAAGAGCCGACATGTTTCGGAGTAGAGACTCCGTCCTCAGGGCCTTGAGGATGGAGTCTCTACTCCGAAACATGTCGTGGACTTGAAACTGATGAGTGCCGCCTGCACAATCCTCTACTATATATATGTATATGTAAACATATACTGTATATGCAGGTGTATGTATGTATATAGTGTCCCAATGGTGCAGCACTCCTGGCGTCTAAGTAATACCGCTGTTTTAGGCATAAGTTTGGCAACGTTTCAGTGCCCTTTATTAGTGTGGCACTTTCATCAGGTCTTGGGGGTCATTCCGAGTTGTTCGCTCGCAAGCCGTTTTTAGCAGCTTTGCACACGCTAAGCCTACGCCTACTGGGAGTGAATCTTAGCATAGTAAAATTGCGAACGAAAGATTCACAATATTGCGATAAGACATCTCTGTGCAGTTTCTGAGTAGCTCCAGACTTACTCGGCATCTGCGATCAGTTCAGAGCTTGTCGTTCCTGGTTTGACGTCACAAACACACCCAGCGTTCGCCCAGCCACTCCTCCGTTTCTCCAGCCACTCCCGCGTTTTTCCCAGAAACGGTAGCGTTTTTTCCCACACGCCCATAAAACGGCCTGTTTCCGCCCAGAAACACCCACTTCCTGTCAATCACATTACGATCGCCTGAACGAAGAAAAAACCGTGAGTAAAATTCCTAACTTCATAGCAAATTTACTTGGCGCAGTCGCAGTGCGAACATTGCGCATGCGCACTAAGCGGAAAATCGCTGCGATGCGATGAAATTTACCGAGCGAACAACTCGGAATTACCCCCCTTGAAAAAAGTGCCACACTAATAAAGGGCACTGAAACGTTGCCAAACTTATGCCTAAAACAGTGGTATTACTTAGACACCAGGAGTGCTGCACCATTGGGACAATTGTGGATTTATTTGTGCGGCCACCCAGCGTAACAGCCGGCGGGCAACCGCTGCAGCATTGTTCATGCAGGGAGAAAGCCAGACATCATGCCTTTGATATATTTATTTTTATATATATATATATCTCCTATATAATAGCCCAGATCTGTGACTTTGTGACTCATTTGCTAACGCTGGGCGGAGTCACAACACTGGGCGGAGTTAGTCAAATGAGTCACAGATCTGGGCAAATCTATAGGAGACTAGGAGCAGAAGCAGATAGTATGGGCATGGCACAGGCAGGGGTGCATACCTCCCAGCTTTCTTCAGGCAGACAGGGGTGCATACCTCCCAGCTTTCTTCAGGCAGAAGGAGGGCACACACACACACACACACACACACACACACACACACACACACACACACACACACACACACACACAGCGAAAGGGGTGCGTGGCAAACAAAAGGGGCGTGGCTTTACGGGAGGGCCCCCATTTTCGTCAGTGAGGGGGCATGCCCAGCGCTCTGTGAGCTGCTGGCATGCCTCCAGGGGTGGATTATGAGTCCGGGGGGCCCAGGGCACTTGAGACAGGGGAGCCCTATCTCATGGCTGTGTCTGCGGTGGGTCTGGGGGCGTGGCCTAATCGTGGCCCGCGTGGCCACGCCCCTCTATGCAAATTCTGGTGTTTTTTTTAATATATGGAATTTTGGCCCCTCAGCTAGGGCTAAAGCCAGAGGAGGTGGTCGCTTCCCCCTACACACCCACACAGGCAGAAGAAATCAAATCAGGCAACACCACAGACCTGCCAACACGCAGCAGCGTGTGCTGACTGTAGCACAATGCTGCCGCTGTTGCTGGCAGGACGGGGGAGCTTCTGAGCTGGGACAGAGCTACTCCAGCCGGGGGGCCCCCTAAAACTGTGGGGCCCACGGTACGTACCCCCTGCGCCCCCCCCCCCCTTAATCCGGCTCTGCTGCCGGAACCCCGGGACAGTTGGGAGGTATGGGGGTGTGTGAGGGGTATGCCGTACAGACAGACGGGCACCGGCTCACTGTGTGCTTGACCCCCCACATCAGCATACCCAGCAGGGTCTCTCTGGCGCGGAGGAGCATCACTTTCTAGCACACTCCACGCTTCTTAGCTGCAGTTTTGTGGGGCACCTGCTGCTGTGCAGGTTCCGTACTGCCTCTGTTATCTCCAGCCCCGGCAACCCCACAGCCCGCAGTGAGGTGCGCCCAGCTCCTTCACACACTTTAGCCAGCGGGTAGCGCTGCAGAAGTCCGAGCTGCTTGCAGGCTCCGACCCCCTCCTCCCTCCAGCCGCAGCGTCTCCTGGGAGCTAACCAGTCACTCCCAGTCTCCAATTACCACAGTGCCCGGCAGCCGCGAGGTCCGCGCCGTGTGCATGCTATGACCCCCTCCTCCCTCCAGCCGCAGCGTCTCCTGGGAGCTAACCAGTCACTCCCAGTCTACCCTTACCACAGTGCCCGGCAGCTGCGCGAAGTCTGCGGTGTGTGACTGAGGAGGGGGGAGGGATGCTGACGGGCAGAGGAAGCAGGACTCCAGCCTGAGAGAGTCAGCCATGCCAAGTCTCCACCAGCAGCAGATCCCAACAGGTTGGAGTGGAACAGCAGCAGCCGTGACTCCGGCAAGACACATCTGTCTGTCACCACTGTTTTGTCCCTAATACCAATCTCTCCCGTGCCCTGTGTTCTGTCATGTCCCTGTCACCCTTATCCTGGCCCTTTCACACTTATGCAGGCCCTGTTACCCCTATCCTGGCCCTGTCACCCGTGATCTGACCCTGTCACGCCTGTCCTGGCCCTGTTACTGCATGCCCTCCAACTACCTTTTTGGCAGGTACAGTACCCGCAGCGCCTCCAGACCCCTCCTCAATGCACCACACCTCCGCACCTTCCCCTCCACCACATGCGGCACTCCACCCCTCCCCCACACGCTGTGCCTCCAGACCCCCTACACCACCCGTGGCTCCCACTCCTCCGCCCCTCCACCACCCACAGCACCTCCAGACCCGCTCCACCATCCACCCCCCATATATGTCTCCCCCCACACCTGCCCCCCTCCACCCGCAGCATCTGCAGACACCCTTCTCCATCTGCGGTCCCCCCCACCCACCCCTCCCCCACCCATGGCACCCCCGCACCTACCCCTCCACCACCTGCAGCGCCTCCAGACCCCCTTCCCCATCCGCTGCACCACCCATACCTGCCCCTCCCCTACCCACGGCGCCTCCAGACCGTCGCAAGGGGCTGTGCCTCCTTCACCATCGCACGCCCTTTCATTGTGCAATATTTAACCACTGACAAAGGAATGCAGGTAATACTCCATATAATACAAATATTGAACCCCAGAAAGGCATGCAAGGGTTGGGGGGCGTAGCCCCTTGCGACGGTGTGAAGAGCGCCCGTAGGGCGCGATGAAGCACCTAGTATATATATATATATATATATATATATATAAATAAATATATTATATATATGGTGGTATTGTGTGACCAGCGGTTTGGAGACCGCCGGTCACCATACCGAAGGTGGGATCTCAGCATTTAGATGCCTGGCGGGCTAGGTGCAAGCTGCGCTGCGCTCGCCACAGGTTCTATTCGCACTCTATGGGTGTCGTGGACACCCACGAGTAGGAATAGTCTCTTCTAGTCGGCATACCGACTCTAGGGATTGTGAAGGGAGCGAAATGTAGCCATCGGTATTGTGACCGGCAGTCTCCTGATCGCCGGTCACATAACTACATCCCATATATATATATATATATATATATATATATATATATATATATATATATAATTGATCTCCCTGCCTCGATGTTAGGGGCCCCTCTGTTTGAAGCGCCCCGGGCCCCCCATAGCCTTAATCCGACTCTGCCCGGAGGTGCCAGTCACAGCTAGGGGAGCTCTACAGAGCTTCTTTAGTAAAAGTTTATTTTAGAGTTTTTTATTTTACAGGGAGGCTGCTGGCAACAGCCTCCCTGCTTCGTGGGACTAAGGGGGGGAGTAGTGTCCGCCCTGCGGGGTCTGAGCCACTATCTCCGCCGACAGGACACTGACACTGTCTCTCTTGCCATTCTTGGGGGTGAAACTCTGTCCTCCCCTGTGTGTGTGTGGAGTGTCTGTGGTCTCCATTAAGCTATGTCAAGGGACTCTGTGTCATATGCTGCAGAGGATATGTCCTCTCAGGACAGTGCTGTTTCTTGCGGCGGGCGAGCCGTGCAACCGCACGGGGCGCCCGCCGCGGCACTTCTTCAGCACTAAATCCCCCCTGCCCTCTCCTCCCGAGTGCCCAGCTCGGGGGGCGGGGTTTCGCGGAATGACGCGCTTGCGTCGTGACGTCACGACGCAATCGCGTCATTCCGCGAAACCCCGCCCCCTGAGCTGGGCGCTCGGGAGGAGGGAGAAGGGGGAGCCAAGCCGCCCGGCGCCGCGCAGACGAGGGAGAGGCGGCTGAAGAGCGGGAAGAACCGCTTCAAATGTAAGTCAGCCCCTCTCCCTCTCTCTCTCCCTCCCTCCCCCCTCACCACCACCACCTGCCGTACTGTGTAAAATGGGGACACCTGTCTTCGGAAATGTGTAAAATGGGGACACTTGCCTGCCGTAATATGTAAAATGGGGACGCAGTCTGCCGGAATGTGTAAATTGGGGACTCTTGCTTGCCGTGATGTGTAAAATGGGGACACGTGCCTGCCGCAATGTGTAAAATGGGGACACTTTCCTGCCGTACTGTGTAAAATGGGGGCACGTGCCTGCCGTACTGTGTAAAATGGGGACACTTTCCTGCCGTACTGTGTAAAATGGGGACACTTGCCTGCCGCAATGTGTAAATTGGGGACACTTGCCTGCCGTACTGTGTAAAATGGGGGCACTTTCCTGCCGCAATGTGTAAAATGGGGGCACTTTCCTGCCGCAATGTGTAAAATGGGGACACGTGCCTGCCGCAATGTGTAAAATGGGGACACGTGCCTGCCGCAATGTGTAAAATGGGGACACTTTCCTGCCGTACTGTGTAAAATGGGGGCACGTGCCTGCCGTACTGTGTAAAATGGGGACACTTTCCTGCCGTACTGTGTAAAATTGGGACACTTGCCTGCCGCAATGTGTAAATTGGGGACACTTGCCTGCCGTACTGTGTAAAATGGGGGCACTTTCCTGCCGCAATGTGTAAAATGGGGGCACTTTCCTGCCGCAATGTGTAAAATGGGGACACGTGCCTGCCGCAATGTGTAAAATGGGGACACGTGCCTGCCGCAATGTGTAAAATGGGGACACTTTCCTGCCGTACTGTGTAAAATGGGGGCACATACCTGCCGTACTGTGTAAAATGGGGACACTTGCCTGCCGTACTGTGTAAAATGGGGACATGTGCCTGCCGTACTGTGTAAAATGGGGGCACTTTCTTGCCGCAATGTGTAAAATGGGGACACTTTCCTGCCACAATGTGTAAAATGGGGACACTTTCCTGCCACAATGTGTAAAATGGGGACACTTGCCTGCCGCAATGTGTAAAATGGGGACACTTGCCTGCCGTACTGTGTAAAATGGGGGCACGTGCCTGCCGCAATGTGTAAAATGGGGACACTTTCCTGCCGTACTGTGTAAAATGGGGACACTTGCCTGCCGCAATGTGTAAATTGGGGACACTTGCCTGCCGACTGTGTAAAATGGGGGCACTTTCCTGCCGCAATGTGTAAAATGGGGGCACTTTCCTGCCGCAATGTGTAAAATGGGCACACGTGCCTGCCGCAATGTGTAAAATGGGGACACGTGCCTGCCGCAATGTGTAAAATGGGGACACTTTCCTGCCACAATGTGTAAAATGGGGACACTTTCCTGCCACAATGTGTAAAATGGGGACACTTGCCTGCCGCAATGTGTAAAATGGGGACACTTGCCTGCCGTACTGTGTAAAATGGGGGCACGTGCCTGCCGCAATGTGTAAAATGGGGACACTTTCCTGCCGTACTGTGTAAAATGGGGACACTTGCCTGCCGCAATGTGTAAATTGGGGACACTTGCCTGCCGACTGTGTAAAATGGGGGCACTTTCCTGCCGCAATGTGTAAAATGGGGGCACTTTCCTGCCGCAATGTGTAAAATGGGCACACGTGCCTGCCGCAATGTGTAAAATGGGGACACGTGCCTGCCGCAATGTGTAAAATGGGGACACTTTCCTGCCGTACTGTGTAAAATGGGGGCACGTGCCTGCCGTACTGTGTAAAATGGGGACACTTTCCTGCCGTACTGTGTAAAATGGGGACACTTGCCTGCCGCAATGTGTAAATTGGGGACACTTGCCTGCCGTACTGTGTAAAATGGGGGCACTTTCCTGCCGCAATGTGTAAAATGGGGGCACTTTCCTGCCGCAATGTGTAAAATGGGGACACGTGCCTGCCGCAATGTGTAAAATGGGGACACGTGCCTGCCGCAATGTGTAAAATGGGGACACTTTCCTGCCGTACTGTGTAAAATGGGGGCACATGCCTGCCGTACTGTGTAAAATGGGGGCACATGCCTGCCGTACTGTGTAAAATGGGGACATGTGCCTGCCGCAATGTGTAAAATGGGGGCACTTTCTTGCCGCAATGTGTAAAATGGGGACACTTTCCTGCCACAATGTGTAAAATGGGGACACTTTCCTGCCACAATGTGTAAAATGGGGACACTTGCCTGCCGTACTGTGTAAAATGGGGGCACGTGCCTGCCGCAATGTGTAAAATGGGGACACTTGCCTGCCGTACTGTGTAAAATGGGGACACTTGCCTGCCGTACTGTGTAAAATGGGGGCACGTGCCTGCCGCAATGTGTAAAATGGGGACACTTGCCTGCCGTACTGTGTAAAATGGGGACACTTGCCTGCCGTACTGTGTAAAATGGGGACACTTGCCTGCCGTACTGTGTAAAATGGGGGCACGTGCCTGCCGTACTGTGTAAAATGGGGACACTTGCCTGCCGTACTGTGTAAAATGGGGGCACGTGCCTGCCGCAATGTGTAAAATGGGGACACTTGCCTGCCGTACTGTGTGGTGCCAGTTGCGACTGACTCCTCAATTTCATCAAAGTCCTTAGATATTGTAAGGGCTCTAAAAATGTATGTGAGGAGGACTGCTCGTCACAGAAAATCTCTCTGTGTGTGATCCCAAGAAAATTAGGTGTCCTGCTTCTAAGCAGACGATCTCTCGCTGGATCAGATTCACTATCCAGCATGCTTATTCTACGGCAGGATTGCCGTGTCCTACGTCTGTTAAGGCCCACTCTACTCGTAAGGTGGGGTCTTCCTGGGCGGCTGCCCGGGGTGTCTCGGCTTTACAACTCTGCCGAGCGGCTACTTGGTCGGGGTCGAACATGTTCGCAAAGTTCTACAAGTTCGATACTTTGGCCTCTGAGGACCTTAAGTTTGGTCAATTAGTTCTGCAGGAGCCTCCGCGCTCTCCCTCCCGTTCTGGGAGCTTTGGTACATCCCCATGGTACTAATGTGGACCCCAGCATCCTCTAGGACGTAAGAGAAAATAGGATTTCAATTACCTACCAGTAAATCCTTTTCTCGTTGTCCATAGAGGATGCTGGGCGCCAGCCCAGCGCTTCGTTCCTGCAGTAGTTTTCTGATTCAGTACAAACTTTGTTTTTAGTTAAGTACTGCATTGTTACTTGGTAAGTACTGTTTCAGCGGTTGCTGAGTTTCCAAGCTGGTCAGCTTGGTTTGCCTTATGTGTGTGAGCTGGTGTGAATCTCGCCACTATCTGTGTTAAATCCTTCTCTCGAAGATGTCCGTCTCCTCAGGCACAGTTTCTAGACTGAGTCTGGTAGGAGGGGCATAGAGGGAGGAGCCAGCGCACACTCTCACACTCTTAAAGTGCCAATGGCTCTTAGTGGACCCGTCTATACCCCATGGTACTAATGTGGACCCCAGCATCCTCTACGGACTACGAGAAAAGGATTTACCGGAAGGTACTTAAAATCCTATTTTTATCTAGAATGCTTTAATGCACTCTCCAAGGCGGGATGCAGTCAATTTACCTACAATCAAAATCGCGACGGTCAAAATACTGACAACCATTGACCGACGGTCAAAATATAGACAAGGCCAAAATACCGACATTAAAAATGTCGACACAGTCAGAATACCGTCATTTTCTCTGACGTCCTAAGTGGATGCTGGGACTCCGTAAGGACCATGGGGAATAGCGGCTCCGCAGGAGACTGGGCACAACTAAAAGAAAGCTTTAGTCTAACTGGTGTGCACTGGCTCCTCCAACTAAGACCCTCCTCCAGACTTCAGTTAGAATCCTGTGCCCGGCTGAGCTGGATGCACACTAGGGGCTCTCCTGAGCTCCTAGAAAGAAAGTATATTTAGGTTTTTTATTTTACAGTGAGACCTGCTGGCAACAGACTCACTGCAGCGAGGGACTAAGGGGAGAAGAAGCGAACCTACCTAACTGGTGGTAGCTTGGGCTTCTTAGGCTACTGGACACCATTAGCTCCAGAGGGATCGAACACAGGACCCGACCTCGATCGTTCGGTCCCAGAGCCGCGCCGCCGTCCCCCTTACAGAGCCAGAAGCAAGAAGATGGTCCTGGAAATCGGCGGCAGAAGACTTCGGTCTTCAACAAGGTAGCGCACAGCACTGCAGCTGTGCGCCATTGCTCCTCATGCACACCTCACACTCCGGTCACTGATGGGTGCAGGGCGCTGGGGGGGGGGGGCGCCCTGAGCAGCAATATAAATACCTTGGCTGGCTAAAAATCACAATATATAGTCCCAGAGGCTATATATGTGATAAATATACCCCTGCCAGAATCCATAAAAAAAGCGGGAGAAAAGTCAGCCGAAAAAGGGGCGGGGCTATCTCCCTCAGCACACTGGCGCCATTTTTCCCTCACAGCTCCGCTGAAAGGATCGCTCCCTGGCTCTCCCCTGCAGTTTCAAGCTACAGAAGGGTAAAAAAGAGAGGGGGGGCACTAAATTTAGGCGCAGTATAACTTATATAGCAGCTATAAGGGGAAATAATTCAGTTAATCCCTGTATTATTATAGCGCTCTGGTGTGTGCTGGCATACTCTCTCTCTGTCTCCCCAAAGGGCTTTGTGGGGTCCTGTCCTCTGTCAGAGCATTCCCTGTGTGTGTGCAGTGTGTCGGTACGGCTGTGTCGACATGTTTGATGAGGAGGCTTATGTGGAGGCGGAGCAGATGCCTATAAATGTGATGTCACCCCCTGCGGGGCCGACACCTGAGTGGATGGTTATGTGGAAGGAATTACGTGACAGTGTCGACTCCTTACATAAAAGGTTTGACGACATACCAAATATGGGACAGCCGGCTTCTCAGCCTGTGCCTGCCCAGGCGTCTCAAAAGCCATCAGGGGTTCTAAAACGCCCGCTACCTCAGATGGCAGACACAGATGTCGACACGGATACTGACTGCAGTGTCGACGACGATGAGACTAATGTAACTTCCAATAGGGCCACACGTTACATGATTGAGGCTATGAAAAATGTGTTGCACATTTCTGATGTTACCCCAGGTACCACAAAAAAGGGTATTATGTTTGGAGAGAAAAAGCTACCAGTAGTTTTTCCTCCATCTGAGGAGTTAAATGAAGTGTGTGAAGAAGCGTGGGCTTACCCCGATAAGAAACTAGTAATTTCTAAAAGGTTACTAATGACGTACCCTTTCCCGCCAGAGGATAGGTCACGTTGGGAAACATCCCCTAGGGTGGATAAAGCGCTCACACGCTTGTCAAAGAAGGTGGCACTACCGTCTCCGGATACGGCCGCCCTAAAGGAACCTGCTGATAGAAAGCAGGAGGCTATCCTGAAGTCTGTATATACACACACAGGTATTATACTGAGACCAGCTATTGCTTCAGCATGGATGTGCAGTGCTGCAGCTGCGTGGTCAGATTCCCTGTCGGAAAATATTGATACTCTAGACAGGGACACTATATTGCTAACCGTAGAGCATATTAGAGACGCAGTCTTATATATGAGAGATGCACAGAGGGATATTTGCCGGCTGGCATCTAAAATAAGTGCAATGTCCATTTCTGCCAGGAGAGGGTTATGGACTCGGCAGTAAACAGGTGATGCAGACTCTAAAAGGCACATGGAAGTTTTGCCTTATAAAGGTGAGGAGTTGTTCGGGGATGGTCTGTCGGACCTAGTTTCCACAGCAACAGCTGGGAAGTCTGCATTTTTACCCCATGTTCCCTCACAGCCAAAGAAAGCACCGTATTATCAGGTACAGTCCTTTCGGCCCCATAAGGGCAAGCGGGTTAAAGGCGCGTCCTTTCTGCCCAGAGGCAGAGGTAGAGGGAAAAAGCTGCAGCATACAGCCAGTTCCCAGGAGCAAAAGTCCTCCCCCGCTTCCTCTAAGTCCACCGCATGACGCTGGGGCTCCACAGGCGGAGCCGGGTATGGTGGGGGCCCGTCTCAAAAATTTCAGCAATCAGTGGGCTCGCTCACAGGTGGATCCCTGGATCTTTCAAGTAGTATCTCAGGGGTACAAGCTGGAATTCGAGACGTCTCCCCCCCCCCCCCCGCCGTTTCCTCAAATCTGCCTTGCCAACAACTCCCTCAGGCAGGGAGGCAGTGCTAGAGGCAATTCACAAGCTGTATTCCCAGCAGGTGATAGTCAAGGTGCCCCTACTTCAACAAGGACGGGGTTACTATTCCACAATGTTTGTGGTACCGAAACCGGACGGTTCGGTGAGACCCATTTTAAATTTGAAATCCTTGAACACATATATAAAAAAAATTCAAGTTCAAGATGGAATCGCTCAGGGCGGTTATTGCAAGCCTGGACGAGGGGGATTACATGGTATCACTGGACATCAAGGATGCTTACCTGCATGTCCCCATTTACCATCCTCACCAGGAGTACCTCAGATTTGTGGTACAGGATTGTCATTACCAATTCCAGACGTTGCCGTTTGGTCTATCCACGGCTCCGAGGGTCTTTACCAAGGTAATGGCCGAAATGATGATACTCCTTCGAAAGAAGGGAGTTTTAATTATCCCGTACTTGGACGATCTCCTGATAAAGGCGAGGTCCAGGGAGCAGTTGTTAGTCGGGGTAGCACTATCTCGAGAGGTGCTACAACAGCACGGCTGGATTCTAAATATTCCAAAGTCACAGCTGGTCCCTACGACACGTCTACTGTTCCTGGGGATGGTTCTGGACACAGAACAGAAAAAAGTGTTTCTCCCGGAGGAGAAGGCCAAGGAGCTGTCATCTCTAGTCAGAGGCCTCCTAAAACCAAAACAGGTGTCGGTGCATCACTGCACGCGGATCCTGGGAAAGATGGTAGCTTCCTACGAAGCAATTCCATTCGGCAGGTTCCATGCAAGAACCTTTCAGTGGGACCTGTTGGACAAGTGGTCCGGATCGCATCTTCAGATGCATCGGCTGATAACCCTGTCTCCAAGGACCAGGGTGTCTCTGCTGTGGTGGCTGCAAAGTGCTCATCTTCAAGAGGGCCGCAGATTCGGCATACAGGACTGGGTCCTGGTGACCACGGATGCCAGCATTCGAGGCTGGGGGGAGGTCACACAGGGAAGAAACTTCCAAGGGCTATGGTCAAGTCAGGAGACTTCCCTACACATAAATATTCTGGAACTGAGGGCCATTTTCAATGCCCTCAGTCAGGCAAAACCCCTGCTTCTAAACCAGCCGGTACTGATCCAGTCAGACAACATCACGGCAGTCGCCCATGTAAACCGACAGGGCGGCACAAGAAGCAGGACGGCGATGGCAGAAGCCACAAGGATTCTCCGATGGGCGGAAAAATCACGTGTTAGCACTGTCAGCAGTGTTCATTCCGGGAGTGGACAACTGGGAAGCAGACTTCCTCAGCAGGCACGACCTCCACCCGGGAGAGTGGGGACTTCATCCAGAAGTCTTCCAACTGATTGTAAACCGTTGGGAAAGGCCACAGGTGGACATGATTGCGTCCCGCC
Organism: Pseudophryne corroboree; assembly: GCF_028390025.1. NCBI lineage: Eukaryota > Metazoa > Chordata > Amphibia > Anura > Myobatrachidae > Pseudophryne > Pseudophryne corroboree. The sequence goes on along the minus strand of NC_086449.1, from coordinate 792,671,729 downwards.
TAAACAAAAAGCTAGAAAGATATTGCGCCAGGTCAAGAGACCCTCAGGCGATAGCTGTGGACGCTCTAGTGACACCGTGGGTGTACCGGTCGGTTTATGTGTTCCCTCCTCTTCCTCTCATACCAAAGGTACTGAGGATAATAAGGAGAAGAGGAGTAAGAACTATACTCATTGTTCCGGATTGGCCAAGAAGAGCTTGGTACCCGGAACTTCAAGAAATGATCTCAGAGGACCCATGGCCTCTGCCGCTCAGACAGGACCTGCTGCAGCAGGGGCCCTGTCTGTTCCAAGACTTACCGCGGCTGCGTTTGACGGCATGGCGGTTGAACGCCGGATCCTCAAGGAAAAGGGCATTCCGGAGGAAGTCATTCCTACGCTGATTAAAGCTAGGAAAGAAGTGACCGCGAACCATTATCACCGCATTTGGCGAAAATATGTTGCGTGGTGTGAGGCCAGGAAGGCCCCAACGGAAGAATTTCAGCTGGGCCGTTTCCTGCACTTCCTACAGTCAGGGGTGACTATGGGCCTAAAATTGGGTTCCATTAAAGTCCAGATTTCGGCTCTATCGATTTTCTTTCAAAGAGAACTGGCTTCACTGCCTGAAGTTCAGACTTTTGTTAAGGGAGTGCTGCATATTCAGCCCCCTTTTGTGCCTCCAGTGGCACCTTGGGATCTCAACGTGGTGTTGGATTTCCTAAAGTCTCATTGGTTTGAGCCACTTAAAACCGTGGAATTGAAATATCTCACGTGGAAAGTGGTCATGTTGTTGGCCTTGGCTTCGGCCAGGCGTGTATCAGAATTGGCGGCTTTGTCATGTAAAAGCCCTTATCTGATTTTTCATATGGATAGGGCAGAATTGAGGACTTGTCCCCAGTTTCTCCCTAAGGTGGTATCAGCTTTTCATTTGAACCAACCTATTGTGGTGCCTGCGGCTACTAAAGACTTGGAGGCTTCCAAGTTGTTGGACGTAGTCAGGGCCCTGAAAATTTATGTTTCCAGGACAGCTGGCGTCAGAAAGACTGACTCGCTATTTATCCTGCATGCGCCCAACAAGTTGGGTGCACCTGCTTCAAAGCAGACTATTGCTCGCTGGATCTGTAGTACGATTCAGCTTGCACATTCTGCGGCTGGACTGCCGCATCCTAAATCAGTGAAAGCCCATTCCACGAGGAAGGTGGGCTCTTCTTGGGCGGCTGCCCGAGGGGTCTCGGCTTTACAACTTTGCCGAGCAGCTACTTGGTCGGGGTCAAACACATTTGCTAAATTCTAAAAGTTTGACACCCTGGCTGAGGAGGACCTGGAGTTTGCCCATTCGGTGCTGCAGAGTCATCCGCACTCTCCCGCCCGTTTAGGAGCTTTGGTATAATCCCCATGGTCCTTACGGAGTCCCAGCATCCACTTAGGACGTCAGAGAAAATAAGAATTTACTCACCGGTAATTCTATTTCTCGTAGTCCGTAGTGGATGCTGGGCGCCCATCCCAAGTGCGGATTGTCTGCAATACTTGTATATATTTATGTTATTGTTTAACTAAAGGGTTATTGTTGAGCCATCTGTTGAGAGGCTCAGTTGTTATCATACTGTTAACTGGGTATTGTATCACGAGTTATACGGTGTGATTGGTGTGGCTGGTATGAGTCTTACCCGGGATTCAAAATCCTTCCTTATTGTGTCAGCTCTTCTGGGCACAGTATCCTAACTGAAGTCTGGAGGAGGGTCATAGTGGGAGGAGCCAGTGCACACCAGTTAGACTAAAGCTTTCTTTTAGTTGTGCCCAGTCTCCTGCGGAGCCGCTATTCCCCATGGTCCTTACGGAGTCCCCGCATCCACTACGGACTACGAGAAATAGAATTACCGGTGAGTAAATTCTTATTTAAAATGTCGACAGGTCAAAAAATCAACTTGATTTTTTCATGATTTTTTTTTGTTGAAACTGACTTGTTCATACTTAACCATCCCAGTGGACATGGAGGGGGAATATAGTAGTGTGCCCGAAGTTGCGAGCCATGCATGGGGACACGGTACACTTATTCGGTGTCCATGTTGACCTATGTCGACATACACACCAAAAAACAATGAAAAACCCGTGTCGACTTTTTGACCTGTCGACATTTTAATTGTTGGTATTTTGACCTTGTCGGTATTTTGACTATCGGACAATTGTTGGTATTTTGACCATCAGGATTTTGATTGTAGGTAAATCATACTGATCCCTCCAAGGAATATTGGTAACTAGAATGCTCTCTGTATGGTATGACAGTTTCTAGAATGCTCCCTACAGTATATTGTATATAAGTCGCTAGAATGCCCATGTGTTGTATATTGGTAACTAGAAAGAATATTTCCTGTATTGTGTGTTGGCCACTAGAGTGCTCCCTGTATTGTATATTAGGCACTAGAATGTTCCTTATACTTTATACCGGTTACTTAAATGGTCCCTGTATTGTATATAAGTCATGAGAATGCTCCCTTTATTGTATAAAGGTCACTAGAATGCTATGTATTGTATAGAGGTCACTAGAATGCTATGTATTGTATAGTGATCACTATTATTCTAGTTACCTCTATTTAAAAAAAGAGCATTACAGTGATCACTATACAATACACAGAGCATTTGGGACAGATGTACCATACAGGGATCCCTGTATGGTACATCTGTCCCAAATGCTCTGTGTATTGTATAGTGATCACTGTAATGCTCTTTTTTTTAAATAGAGGTAACTAGAATAATTAAATGGGACTGGAAGATCTTGTATTTGTTTAAAGCTCTTTGACATAAGTTTTCATATATTGCAATGACTAATTAAGCCACCACCTCATTAGATAGACCACACATAGAGGGTATCAGTCACAACCATATTTCCATCCATCACAGTTTTCTGGTAGGAATGTGTTGGCCCAGTGTGGAACGTTGCCAGCCAGCCCCTGTCTGACATTCATTAATTACCACCAGGATATAGCACTCTGCTACTGAGCTTGTGTCTACATTACACACTATCATGATGTATTACACGAGGCTGAAGTTAGCTTCTTATTCGGCCAGCTTCTTATTCACTTCTTATTCAAGCTCTAGCTTCTTATTCACTTCTTATTCGAACTCCAGCTTCTTATTCACTTCTTATTCGAACTCCAGCTTCTTATTCAGATCATTCAGTTTTGCAAGGGTTAATGAGTCTTGGGTCACAAATTTGACACCTGAAATCAACAGAGTAGGGTCCCTTGCATATGACCCACTTGTATTTTGCTTGGCCCAACACTGTTTTGGGCATGAAATACACTGGCAAAGTGGGCACAAACACCATATTTTACCATTTTGAATAAGTAGCTGTAGTTTTGCAAGGGTTAACTAGTCTTGGGCCACAAATTTGACACCTGAAATCAACAGAGGGTGGTCACTTACATATCACCCACTTGTATTTTGTTTGGCCCAATGCTGTTTTGGGCATGAAATACACTGGCAAAGTGGGCACACACGTCATATTTTACCATTTTGAATAAGTAGCTGTAGTTTTGCAAGGGTTAACTAGTCTTGGGCCACAAATTTGACCCCTGAAATCAACAGAGAGTGGTCACTTGCATGTGACCCACTTGTATTTTGCCTGGCCCAATGCTGTTTTGGGCATGAAATACACTGGCAAAGTGGGCACAAACACCATATTTTACCATTTTGAATAAGTAGCTGTAGTTTTGCAAGGGTTAACTAGTCTTGGGCCACAAATTTGACACCTGAAATAAACAGAGGGTGGTCACTTACATTCACCCACTTGTATTTTGTTTGGCCCAACACTGTTTTGGGCATGAAATACACTGGCAAAGTGGGCACACACCTTATTTTACCATTTTGAATAAGTAGCTGTAGTTTTGCAAGGGTTAACTAGTCTTGGGCCACAAATTTGACCCCTGAAATCAACAGAGGGTGGTCACATGCATGTGACCCACTTGTATTTTGCCTGGCCCAACGCTGTTTTGGGCATGAAATACACTGGCAAAGTGGGCCCATACACCATATTTTACCATTTTGAATAAGTAGCTGTAGTTTTGCAAGGGTTGACTAGTCTTGGGCCACAAATTTGACACCTGAAATCAACAGAGGGTGGTCACTTACATATGACCCACTTGTATTTTGCTTGGCCCAATGCTGTTTTGGGCATGAAATACACTGGCAAAGTGGGCACAAACACCATTTTATAAATTGCCATTTTGAATAAGTAGCTGTAGTTTTGCAAGGGTTAACTAGTGTTGGGCCACAAATTTGACACCTGAAATCAACAAAGCGTGGTCACTTACATATGACTCACTTGTATTTTCCTTGGCCCAACGCTGTCTTGGGCATGAAATACACAGGCAAAGTGGGCACAAACACCATATTTTACCATTTTGAATAAGTAGCTGTAGTTTTGCAAGGGTTAACCAGTCTTGGGCCACAAATTTGACACCTGAAATCAACAGAGGGTTGTCAGTTACATATGACCCACTTGTATTTTGCTTGGCCCAACGCTGTTTTGGGCATGGAATACACTGGCAAATTGGGCACAAACACCATTTTATAAATTGGCATTTGGAATAAGTAGCTGTAGTTTTGCAAGGGTTAACTAGTCTTGGGCCACAAATTTGACACCTGAAATCAACAAAGCGTGGTCACTAACATATGACCCACTTGTATTTTGCCTGGCCCAAAGCTGTTTTGGGCATGAAATACACTGGCAAAGTGGGCACATACACCATATTTTACCCTTTTGAATAAGTAGCTGTATTTTTGCAAGGGTTAACCAGTCTTGCGCCACAAATTTGACACCTGAAATCAACAAAGCGTGGTCACTTACATATGACCCACTTGTATTTTGCTTGGCCCAACGCTGTTTTGGGCATGAAATACACTGGCAAAGTGGGCACAAACACCATTTTATAAATTGCCATTTTGAATAAGTAGCTGTAGTTTTGCAAGGGTTAACTAGTCTTGGGCCACAAATTTGACACCTGAAATCAACAGAGGGTGGGCACTTACATATCACCCACTTGTATTTTGTTTGACCCAACGCTGTTTTGGGCATGACATACACTGGCAAAGTGTGCACACACACCATATTTTACCATTTTGAATAAGTAGCTGTAGTTTTGCAAGAGTTAACTAGTCTTGGGACACAATTGTGAGACCTGCAATCAACAGAATGTGGTCACTTACATATCACCCACTTGTATTCTGCCTGGCCCAACATTGATTTGTGAATGAAATACGCTGGGAAAGTGGGCACAACCACCATATTATAATTTACCATTTTGAATATGTAGCTGTAGTTTTGCAAGGGTTAACTAGTCTTGGGCGACATATTTGAAATCAAGGGTTAGATTACCTCCTTATCGCACAGGGGAGTCATAGAGAGCCTATGTTGAGTTAAAGTTGCCGGAAGTCAGCTCCTATCCTAGCTTGAAGGAAGCTATACTCCGCAGGATTGGGGTGACGGGTCCCAGCAAAGCCCAAGAATATTATGAGTTGCAGCTGAACCCACCTGAGCCTCCAGTGGTCAAACTGGCATAATTGGCCAAACTGAGTAAAACCTGGTTACAGACAGATAAAAACTCTTCTCAGTGGGTAGTGGAAGTGATGGCTCTAGACCAGGCTATACGGGTATTAGACCGTGGTGTAAAACACTCGGCCTTTGCAGGCTGACCCCAGACAATTGAGGAGCTAGCAGTGGTGATTGAGAGGTACCTGACCCTGGGAAATTTTAATAAAGCCAAGCAAGGGTTACAGCCAGTATCTAAGCCCAATACCCAGATCCCCATTGTTAAACCAAACAGCCCGTCTCCAGTCATATGTTTTGAGTGCAGAGAGCCCAGTCATGCACAGTGGTACTTCCTAAAGCAGGGTGAGCTAGTGGATTGCAGCTCAGGGAAAACAACACAACCTGTATTCAGTATGGCGCCTGGAATTATTTCCCCAGCTGAAACTACCCTGTTTCATCTGATGGTACAGATTGAAGGCTGGGATATCTGGGCCTTGGTTGATACTGGCAATGAATTGTCTATCATCTCTGCTAACCTGGTTCTTCCCGGGTCTGGTCAGGTTGTGCTTCTGGTAAAGATGCTATGTATACTTGGTGACATAGAAGAATGCCCATGAGTGCACCTGCCGGTGGTGATTAAAGTAAGACCAGTAAAAATGGTAGTCACAGTAGCTTCCAAACCTTCTTATCCACTAATCCTGGGCCAGGACTTCCCAGTGTTGCAGGTGTTTGTTACCTGGCATGACATTGGCAGACAGACAGAGGTTAAGCTGTCGCAGGGGCTAAGATCTACTGGAAGCCAAGGTTGTATGACTGTAAAGCCCCCTCTTGCCAGTGAGATTGAGACACATTAGTCCCCCATTTGCGAAAGAGTGTCTTTGCAGGACTTTAGGCGAGATCAACATAACGATGGCAACTTGTCCAATACTTTTTAAAATGTGGTAGTGGTAAATGGTAAGGTAAACTCTGCTTTACCACCTGAAGGTGTACCTTACTTTATGTGAAAAACAATTTGTTTTACTTTTTAACTTATTTGCAAGGTAAAAGGGTAGACCAGTTGCTGATTCCCCGAAAACACGAGCAGCTGGTATTGAGGGCGGCTCACATGTTTTTATGGGGTGGCCATTTAGGGGAGAGGAAAACTCTCCAGCGTATCCAGATATGGTTCTCCTGGCCAGGCATTCATGCTGCAGGTAAAAAAAATATTGTCAGGAATGCCCAGTGTGCCAAAAGAATGCACCCCAGACAGAATTTAGGGCGACCTTAGTTTTCCTGACTATAATTTCCATGCCTATTGAGACAATTTTTATAGATCTGATAGGGCCAGTAGAAAAATCGGATCATGGGCATCAGTATATATTGGTGACGGTGGACTACTCCACCGGGTACCCGGAGGCCATACCACTATGTAACATGAAATTTAGCACTATTGTCCGGGAGTTCTTGATGCTGTATACCCGTCTAGGAATACCAATAGAGGTCCTGACCGACTAAGGTACCCCTTTTGTGTCTAAATTAATGAAATACCTGTGTCGCCTGTTAAAGGTGGATAGAATTACCATTTCGGTTTACCACCCGCAGACAGACGGCTTGGTTGAATGCTTTAACAGAACCCTTATGCAGATGATGAAAAGGGCAGTGTCACAGGAGAAGCGAGATTAGGACCTACTCTTACCTTAGCTAATGTTGGCAGTTTGAGAGGTACCCCAAGCCTCTTTTATTATTATTATTATTATTATTATTATCCTTTATTTATATAGAGACTTTATATAGAGACTGTATGGGGTTTAGACCCTTCAAACTCCTCTATGGTAGACAACGCAGAGGGATACTAGATCTATTAAAAGATGGGTGGGAGCAGCAATTGTCCCAAGGGGATGTGGTCAAGATCCCGCTGGACAGAATCCCGGCGGTCAAAATACCGACGCCGGACCCCGACCGGCACAATCCCGACATATTCTGCCTCCGTTGGTGTCCATGACACCCATAGAGGGAGAATATAAAAGTGTGCCGAGCGTAGCAAGGCACCGTGCCTGCAGCGTGGCGAGCGAAGCGAGCCCGCAAGGGGCTGTGTTCTGCTCGCCACCCCTGTCGGGATTGTGTGGTTGAAATTACGGCGTCGGTATTTCAACCGCCGGGATCCCGTCCAGTGGGATTTAGTACTGATCCCGTCCCAAGAGCCTAACATCGTTCAGTTTGTGTCCCAATTGTATGGCTGTCTAAGGCAAATTGCGCCACTTCTGACCAAGCATATGGTAAGAGCTCAACAGGATCAAAAACACAGTTATGGCATTACTGCTGTCAACCGGACTCTCAATAGGGGCAACAAGGTACTGATACTTGTGTCTGTGTCTAGGTACGGCAGGAAGGTAGAAGGAAAGAGGTAAAAGTCTACCATGTGAATTTGTTGAAGCCTTGGAAAGTGCCAGTCATCCCTCTTTAGTGGCCATGAAAACCCCAGAATGTCAGGGGCCTACTGAAGTAACTTTGAATCCTAGCCAGAAACAAGAAGTGGTAAATTTAGTAGCACAGTACCAGGTTGTGTTCTTTGCCCTCCTGGGGAAAACTCAAATCATACAGCATGACAATGTTACTTCACCCGGGTGGGGGGGGGGGGGGTGATAAAACAAAGGCCATATTGTATATCTGAGGCCCAACAGGCAGCAGTAAAACGGGAACTGGAAGTGATGCGGCTCTTGGGGGTCATAGAGTAGTCAAACAGTGAATGGAATAATCCCATTTTTTTTAGAGCCCAAGCCTTTTGGAGCTTTGAGATTCTGTAATGACTTCAGAAAGTTGAATAAAGTTCCTCGGCTTGATTCCTATCCTATGCCCCGGGTTGATGAACTAGTACAAAACTTAGCAATAAGCCAGTATCTAACTACGCTAGATTTACTGAAGGGGTACTGGCAAATTCCTCTGATGGAAGCTGCCAAAGCAACAACAGCCTTCTCTACCACAGTGGGTTTGTTCCAGTATAAAGTCGCACCTTCCAAAGGTGGATGCAGTGTTACAGTCTCTACAGGCACAAGGGTTCACAGCTAACCTGGAGAAGTGTGCCATCATAACTGTGGAGGCGAAGTATCTGGGGTATATTGTATGCCAAGGGTAAGTTAAACCTCAACCCAGCAAGGTGGAAGCAGTCCTCACATGGCCTAAGCTAAAATGTATGTCGCATCTCAGGATATTCTTTGGTCTGGTGGGCTATTATCGTAGGTTCAGGGGTGGAACTTGCAGCGGTGCAACCGGTGCAATGCACCAGGGCCCCTCCACGATGAAGGGGCCCACAGCCGGAGGCACTACAATGAGTCAGACTGACTCATTACATGCCACCTGCCGGCGCGCTGCAAGCCGCCGGTTCCCCTTAACAGAATGAGGCTCAGCTGGTGTGCAGAGCTGCAGTCTGGGCAGAGGGGGAGGAGGATGCAGTGGAGGAGTCTGGAGAAGGAGAAGGGGCCATCTTCCCCTCTCATTAACGGGCAGCCCAGCTGTTTCTTTTTGCTACCGGAGCCGGAGCATCACGTGACCATGCGGCTAAACTGTAGAGTATCTGAGGTAGTGCAGCAGCATTCCTTGTAAGGCAGTCAGGCAGCTGTGTTTATTTTTATTTTATTATACATTTTTCTAATTGTACATTTCATCCTGCAAACTCAGAATCGCGGACCTCGAAGAGGCGGAGCCTACATTGAGGGGGCGGAGATTGGGAGGTGGTGGGCGGGGTTGTTACAGTAAGCTGATCTCCCTGCAAATAGTAATGGTGACTGTGCATTGACATATAACATACAGCACAGCATAGAGTGACCCCACTAAGGCAGCCAGGCACAAAGTCATGTATTGTCACCCAGGGTGCATGTGCTGCTGCTGACTGCATGATGCATAGTGTGGGCATCTGTCTCCATGGGCCTTGTGTATCCTTGTACAAAGGAATTGTCCCATCTTTATACAGTGAGAAGTCTCCTGAGTTTTTGTGGGAGTTGGATACAATTGTCCGACAGTTATCATATTGATATTCATTATGTCGACATGAAGAACTGTCAACAAACAGTCCCTTGTGATATAGCAGTTTTGTACTTTATACCGGTGACAGCAGTGCCTTTTTCTGGATCACATTGCATTGGCGATGTCTCAGCAGTGTTCTGGTGAGTATTTTCCCCATTATCCCTAATCCCTAAACCTTTCCCTAGTAGCTAACCTTAACCTTTTCCCCTCCCCACAGCCTAACCCTAGCCACCACCCCAGTGCCTCACCCCCCCCCCCAGCAGCATAACCCTAAAACTTTACCGTAGTGCCTACTATATTGGCGTTATGTGTAAAAGGAGCTCTACTGTGTGGCGTAATGTGTATAAGGAGCTCTACTGTGTGGCATTACCTGTATAAGGGGTATTACTGTGTGGTGTAACGTCTATAAGAAGCACCACTGTGTGGCGTAACGTGTATAAGGAGCACTATTGTGTGGCATATAGTGTATAAGGACCATTACTGTGTGTTGTAACATGTATAAGGAGCTCTACTGTGTTGCGTAACATGTATAAGCAGCAGTTCTGGGTGGAGTAACGTGTATCAGGAGCACTACTGTGTGGTATAACGTATATTAAGAATACTACTGTGTGGCGTAATATGTATAAGAGGCACTACTGTGTGTTGTAATGTGTATAAGAAGCAGTACTGTGTGGCATTAACGTGTTTCAGGAGCACTACTGTGTAGCATAACGTATATAAGGAGTACTACTGTTCAGTGTAATGTAATGTAAATCGGTGTAATGTAATAAGGTTGCACTACTGTGTGGCATAATTTGAAATGGTGGTACTATTGTGTGCCCACACCCCTTTTCAATGAGACCATGCCCTATTTTTTGACACACATGTTTTGGATCTTGGGGGGGCTGGGGCAACGCATTTTATTGCACCTGGGCCCACCATGGTCTTGTTCCGCCACTGCGTAGGTTCATGCGCGAATTTGCCACAGGGCAGCATCATTCACTGAATGTCTGAGGAAACAGTCCCCAGACAAGATCTAATCGCAGATGTGCTAAATGTAGCACATCTACGATCATTTACTCTGACATGCGGGTGGATGCCCAGCACAGGACTAGTCCGCCCCGCATGACTGGCCCTAGCCCCCCCCCCCCCCTCGCACAGGTACAAAATCATTGCACGGTGGCGATGATTTTGTAACTGATGAGTAGCTCCCTGCAAACAAAGCTCCTGCACGCTGGCAGTCCGCTACTCGCCACATCCCGGGTCGCAGAGGCTGTGTGTAACACCACGCAGCTGCCTCGGGCCACCCTCCAACGGTCCAGACAGGCCTCTGTTGTCCGGACCGTGGTTCTAAAGCCGGTGGCATGCCCCTTCCCACCACGTGACCGCCTCTGCCTGCAGTGATGCAGTCTGAATTACCCCCTAGGCCCGCAGAGACTGCTTTGCAGAATGTAAGAAAAGCTTTGTGCGCAGAGCCTGTATTGCAAGCTCCTGATTTCAGGTGTCAAATTTGTTGCCCAAGACTAGTTAACCCTTGCATAACTACAGCTACTTATTCAAAATGCCAATTTATAAAATAGTGTTTGTGCCCACTTTGCCAGTGTATTTCATGCCCAAAACAGCGTTGGGCCAGGCAAAATACAAGTGGGTCACATGCAAGTGACCACTCTCTGTTAATTTCAGGGGTCAAATTTGTGGCCCAAGACTGGTTAACCCTTGCAAAACTACAGCTACTTATTCAAAATGGTAAAATATGGTGTGTGTGCCCACTTTGCCAGTGTATTTCATGCCCAAAACAGCATTGGCCAAACAAAATACAAGTGGGTGATATGTAAGTGACCACCCTCTGTTGATTTCAGGTGTCAAATTTGTGGCCCAAGACTAGTTAACCCTTGCAAAACTAATTTTTTTTGAATAAGAAGCTGGAGCTCGAATAAGAAGTGAATAAGAAGTGAATAAAGTGAATAAGAAGCAGGCCGAATAAGAAGCTAACTTCAGCATCGTATGTATTACCACACCTGCATAGGCCGGGGCGCCTGTTCTCTCACTGCACCCGCAAGGATAAGGGCACTAAGCTCATACCTGGAAGGATGATACAGAGGTAGGTACCAGGGGAACAGCAACAATTCTACGTATAGCACCTTGGCAGTGGACAGGGGGCTACACTGAGAATTCTTCATAATCCAATGTTTCTGAAACATCTTGTGCTCCCCACATGTGGGACTAACCTGAGACACAATGAAGTGCATGCCCACTTTTATTTCTACATATTTATATATTATAGTGTTTAAATAAACCCCCCTACATTAATTACATAACAAGATTACTTTTCATATTGGATTTACTAGAGACGCTATAGAAATACTGATTGTTTCATAGTAGTAACTGAAACCACTGGTGTAACGTTATCTAACTCCATAGCATTGTCATTGTGCAGTCCCTGAATAAAGACCCATAACGTGTGAGACCCATAATTCCATCACTTAATTCACATATGTTCTCATGTATAGGAACTCCTGTGTGTCTCACGTTTTTGTATCTGCAGAGTCACCTCCTGTTTCCGGTCATTGAACCATCCTGGGATCTCCACGCGGCAGCAGTAAGTTCCCTCATCTTCCTCGGTCACCTCAGTGATGGTCAGGGACACGTCCCCCTGTGGTATGTTCCCCAGTAACTGGTATCTGTCAGATCTCCTCCAGGTCACACTGCCGCCGTCTGTCCGTATGATCTCATTGTCACAGCCTGATAATGAACAGCTGCGTCCCCAGCACATATGGTGCAGGTATTTATGCACAGTGTATATACAGGGCAGGATCACTGCATCATTCTCATATCCTGTCACACTTCCAGCTGATACTGACAGAGCTGTGGAGGAATATAGATAACGGAACTGAATATCACCACTCAGAGTACTAACACTTTACAGATAACACACAAACACCATACAGGAAGCACTAACACTATACATACAGTATACACACACACACACACACACACACACACACACACACACACACACACACACACACACACACACACACACACACACACAATATTCATGGTACTCACACTAAACATAATACACCAGAGCTGTAACTTGACTTTTTGGTACCCTGTGACAGATAATTGGCGTCCCCTCCCCCCCCCCCCCCCATATTTTTTTCCCAGTAGGGACATAAGGAGCATACCTCATGGGGAAGGGACATGACAAGATTGCTCCCAGAGAAGCCCATGCTATGACGCCCCTTCTCACAAAGTACAAGTTAAGCTTCAAATAGTTAGAATTCCCCCGCTTAGAATTATCTACCTTTCTATGCAAGGGCAGATAGCTCAATTAATAGATTGTCTGACTGCAATGCCACAGGCAACGGGTTTGAATCCCAGGTATGTCAGTATCTTATAATGTAATAAAGGACGGTGTGACTGAATAACAAAGAAATCTCAAGTTGAGTTCATGAATGTTGTATAGGTATTAGCGACAGAAGGGGTCAGAGTAGGAGACAGGGGTGGTCAGGAGATGCTGGGCTTCAGAAAGGGGGAAAGCTGCAAGTGAAAGTAATTAAAACAGTTAATTGACAAGTGCCGCCAACAGCGCCCCCTACCCTGCAGCGCTATGTGCAGTGCTTCCCCCACACACACACACCTAGTTACTGCCCTCTCAATACACGTCCATTAAAACAATGCATGCAATACACAGGGCAATGACACAAAGCACTAAGCACAATACACAGAGCACTAAAACAATGTACACAATACATAGAGAACTAAACATAATACACAGAGCACTAACACAATGCACGCAATACATACAACACTAAATACAATACACGGAGCACTAAAACAATGCATGCAATACACTGACCAGTGACCAAGGCTCCTGAAAATTGGGTGGCGCAAGTCTCCTAGAGCTGTCCGACACCACCCACTTCCTGAGTCAACAATGATGCAATTTGTACAGAATCCCATAATCATGGACCAACCTCCCACTTCACAATGCTAGTAATCTTGGCATTGTATAGCACGGGCTATCTATCTATCTACCTATCTATCCAAGGCATCAGTGTTGCCCAGCAACTTATAAGCAGTACATGATAACCCATCCCAAAATTTCCACAGGATATTCCAGAATGCAGATATAAATAATCGCATCTCAAAACAATCCAATATATTTCAGGAATTTTTCACAAAAGACAATAATACAAAACTCCACAATTAGCATTTCTGTTCTACTTTGGCCTCTTTTCACATACACCCAAAGAGCCGATGTGTAGATAGATCATAGGTGGTCATTCCAAGTTGATCGCTAGCTGCCGTTGTTCTCAGCGCAGCGATCAGGCAAAAAATCTGCATTTCTGCGCATGCGTACGGGCCGCAGTACGTACGCTCGAAGTACTCTCACACAAAACTGTGCTATTTTACACAAGGTCTAGCGGCGCTTTTCTGTCGCACGAGTGATCGGGGAGTGATTGACAAGAAAGAGGCGTTTCTGGGAGGTAACTGACCATTTTCCGGGAGTGTGCTAAAAAACGCAGGCGTGCCAGATGAAAACGCAGGCGTGCCTGGATAAACCGGGGAGTGGCTGGCCGAACGCAGGGCGTGTTTGTGATGTCAAAGCAGGAACTAAACGGACTGAGGTGATCGCAGTCTAGGAGTAGGTCTGGAGCTACTCAGAAACTGCAGGGAATTATTTAGTAGCAATTCTGCTAATCTTTCGTTCGCTATTCTGCTAAGCTAAGATACACTCCCAGAGGGCGGCGGCTTAGCGTGTGCAATGCTGCTAAAAGCAGCTAGCGAGCGAACAACTCTGAATGAGGGCCATAGTTTCCTGGTTAGTTAATTCAAATTCCTTCTTTATGATATGAACCATATTAAACAGATTATACTCTAAAGCGAACAGCGTAAACCCTACCAACAGAACCAGAAACAGAATGAAACTATTTTTACTGAAGAGTCGTCTTAGTTCTTTAATGGGATGTTAGGTTACTGTTTCAATAATCTCTATAGAGTTGACATGTACAGTACTGTGCTCTTTGGGCCTAATCGGATCTGATCGCAGCAGCAACTTTGTAAGCAGATGGGCAAAACCTTGGGCCCAATTCAGATCTGTTCACTCGCTAGCGTTTTTCGCTGCGCAGCGATCAGGGCACTACAGCGGATCATTGCTGTGCAATGGTTCTAGCGAAGAATCCATGCGCACAGCCTAATGCAAGGAGATGGACAGCAAGAGGGCGTTTGTGGGTGGCAACTGACCGTTTTCTGGGAGTGTTTGGAAAAACGCAGGTGTGTCCAAGCGTTTGCAGGGCGGGTGTCTGACGTCAATTCCGGGACCGGACAGGCTGAAGTGATCGCAGCGGCTGAGTAAGGTCATAGCTACTCAGAAACTGCACAAACTGTTTTTGTACAGAGCGGCTGCACAAGCGATCGCACACTTGCACAGCTAAAATACACTCCCCTGTAGGCGGCGACTATCTGATCGTAGAGCTGCAAAAACTTGCTAGCGAGCCATCAGATCTAAATTAGGCCCCATGTGCACTGCAGGGTGGGCAGATATAACATGTGCAGAGAGAGTTAGATTTGGGTGGAGTATGTTTAAACTGAAATCTTAACTGCAGTGTAAAAGTAAAGCAGCCAGTATTTACCCTGCACAGAAACAATATAATCCACCCAAATCTAACTCTCTCTGCACATGTTATGTCTGCCCCTTCTGCAGTGCACATGGTTTTGCCCAACTGCTAACAAAGTTGCTGATATGGGGGGTCATTCCGAGTTGTTTGCTCGTTATTTTTTTCTCGCAACGGAGCGATTAGTCGCTAATGCGCATGCGCAATGTCCGCAGTGCGACTGCGCCAAGTAAATTTGCTATGCAGTTAGGTATTTTACTCACGGCATTACGAGGTTTTTTCTTCGTTCTGGTGATCGTAATGTGATTGACAGGAAGTGGGTGTTTCTGGGCGGAAACTGGCCGTTTTATAGGAGTGTGTGAAAAAACGCTACCGTTTCTGGGAAAAACGCGGGAGTGGCTGGAGAAACGGAGGAGTGTCTGGGCGAACGCTGGGTGTGTTTGTGACGTCAAATCAGGAACGAAACTGACTGAACTGATCGCAGATGCCGAGTAAGTGTGGCGCTACTCAGAAACTGCTAAGTAGTGTCTATTCGCAATTCTGCTAATCTTTCGTTCGCAATTTTGATAAGCTAAGATTCACTCCCAGTAGGCGGCGGCTTAGCGTGTGCAAAGCTGCTAAAAGCAGCTTGCGAGCGAACAACTCGGAATGACCCCTATGATCAGGTCTGAATTAGGCCCTAGGCCCTTTATGTTAATAACTAAGAATACCCCGTTACAATGGCTCTCATTGTCCCTCTTTAATGCTGAAAACCAAACAGGATACAGAGAGAAACTAAGATCTGCTATAGCGTACATGCTTCTAACAGGACAGTTTGCTTACCTGCCACTTTCAGAAATAAAGCAGCATACAGAGAGCAGCAAAAAGAATGAGAAATAGATGAATGGATAATAAAGGAATGATAAGATGGTATAAAACTATTTTATTTAGACACTCACCAGTGAGGGGAAGAAAATAAAGGCAGATAGCAGTAAAGATCCTTCTCGTGTCCGGCAGGCCCCCAGTTGACATCTTGTGTGTATTATGTAGCCTCTAACACTTCAGTATATATTGTTCTTTATACGCTTAGTTCGCTTATCTCTGTTTCTACAAGAAGCTGCCAGAGGTGAGACTCTTTCTTCAGTAGATATTACATGACATAATATTGTGAGGACTTCTTCATTCTTTGAGTCATAAAAATGAGAACAAGGTAACCACAAGTACTTCAGGTTATAATGTATCAATATGACTGTGTTCAGCTATTATTCTGGTGGCTGTTTTTTGGTCACTTTGGTGCATCCTGTAAATGTGATAGCTGATTACCTGCACTAATAACAGTTGTAGGTCAAACGAAAATCACTAGATCAGTTCATAAATTGAAACCAATAGGAACCATCCTCACATCGACATGATGAATGTCAATATAATGAATGTCAACAAAATATACCATATCTGATTAAAACAGCAGGATACCAGATGGGTACTCACAGGGCTCTATGGGGGTCATTCCAAGTTGATTGCTCGCTAGCAGTTTTTAGAAGCCGCGCAAATGCTATGCCGCCGCCCACTGGGGAGTGTATTTTAGCTTAGCAGAAGTGCGAACGCATGTGCAGCCGAGCTCTGCAAAAACAGTTTGTGCAGTTTCAGAGTAGCTATGAACCTACTCAGCGCTTGCGATCACTTCAGCCTATTCGTGTCCGGATTTGACGTCATACACCCACCCAGCGAACGCTCAGCCACGCCTGCGTTTTTTCAGACACGCCTGCATTTTTACAAACATTCCCTGAAAACGGTCAGTTAACACCCAGAAACGCCCCCTTCCTGTCAATCTTCTTGCGGCCGTCAGTGCGAAGGAAAACTTCGCTAGAACCTGAGCACAACCACAAAGAGCTTTGTACCCGTACGTCGTGCGTGTGCATTTCGGGGCATACGCATGCGCAGAAATGCCGTTTTTTCACCTGATCGCTGCGCTGCGAAAATAGGCATCGAGCGATCAACTCGGAATGACCCCCAATGTACTAAGCCTTGGAGAGAGATAAAGTGAACTGAGATAAAGTACCAACCAACCAGCTCCTAACTGTCATTTTTCAAACACAGCCTGTAACATGGAGCTGATTGGCTGGTACTTTATCTGTCTCCGCTTTACCACTTCTCCAGGCTTAATACATCTGCCCCATGGAGCTGATCAGCTGGTACTTTATCTCTCACCACTTTATCACTTTCAAAGGCTTAATACATCTCCCCCACTTTCTCTATATCTTATTTTGACAAATTGGTAAGTATAAGTGGAGTACATACTCTAGTTGGTGATTGCAGCTGAAGGTATACTCACTAACGTTACGCCATGCACTGATAATAAAGTATGTCAGTCTCTAGCTAAGAAAAGATGTATCAATATTGTATCATTCTTACTATATACAGCCTGGGAATGGTGATTATTTGCAAAGCAATGGAAGAACAGGTGATTTCACACTGAACTGTGATGCCATTAAATTCAGCACCATGGACAGAGTTATCTGTATTCCACTAAGGATGTGCAACTGGACAAGCTCCCAACTGTCACTGAACTACATCTCCCACAATGCTCCACCAGTCAAGACATAGGGGTATATTTACTAAGGTCCCGATTTTGACCGAGATGCCGTTTTTTCATCAAAGTTTCATTTCGGTAATTTACTAAGCAAAAATCTCGGCAGTGATGAGGGCATTCATAATATTTTGGAAGTCCTAGGAAAAATACACGAATCAATACACCATCGGTCAAATACGCCTGCAATTTGGTAGAAATCGGGAATTTACTAAAAAGTGCAAATCACAAACACTGCCGACAATAGCCAAACACTGCCGTGCTGAAATACAATTCGTGAAAAAGTGCTAAAAAAACCAGACCTGCTTTTTTTTACCGTGTTTGGATAGGCATGCAGGGATCCATGAGATCCGTGCATGTTTATCAGTGGGAAGGGGATGGGAAAGTGTTTTTTTTTTTTTAAATGCGTGGGGTCCCCCCTCCTAAGCAAAACCAGCCTCGGGCTCTTTGAGCCGGTCCTGGTTGCAAAAATATGGGGGGGGAAATTGACAGGGGTTCCCCCATATTTAAACAACCAGCACCGGGCTCTGCGCCTGGTCCTGGTTCCAAAAATACGGGGGGGAAAAAGCGTAGGGGTCCCCCGTATTTTTGAAACCAGCACCGGGCTCCACTAGCTGGACAGATAATGCCACAGCCAGGGGTCACTTTTATACAGCGCCCTGCGGCCGTGGCATTAAATACCCAACTAGTCACCCCTGGCCGGGGTACCCTGGAGGAGTGGGAACCCCTTCAATCAAGGGGTCCCCCCCTCCAGCCATCCAAGGGCCAGGGGTGAAGCCCGAGGCTGTCCCCCCCATCCAAGGGCTGCGGATGGGGGGCTGATAGCCTTTGTTGAAAGTGTTAAATATTGTTTTTAGTAGCAGTACTACAAGTCCCAGCAAGCCTCCCCCGCAAGCTGGTACTTGGAGAACCACAAGTACCAGCATGCGGCGGAAAACCGGGCACGCTGGTACCTGTAGTACTACTACTAAAAAAATACCCAAATAAAGACATAAGACACACACCTTGAAAGTATAACCGAAAGTATAACCGAAAGTATAACCGTATGACCGAAAGTAACCTCACCGCTGACCACAAAGTTCCCACCATTGGTTATAATGGAGCGCATAGGCGCTACATTGTAACACTGCCGTGTGCCGCCTGTCATACAGTACAGGAGCACACAGCCGATCAGGAGGATGCCACAATGTGGCGTTCCCTGATTGGCTGATGGAACCCACTTAGACATAAGTCAGAGGGGGTTCCTGGCATTCGGGGAAAGGGGTCCCATGTGAAAACATGGGGCCCCTTTCAGTGCGAGGTCGGGTGTCCATTTTTTTATTTTGACAAGTACCTGGATTACAAATGGATTACAAGAAGATGCTTCTACACTGGAGTATGTGAGTATAATTTTTTCCACAGGTACACCATGGATTCTACATGGAGAAGAGGACCGACCCTCGTGTGACCATAAGGTAAGTATGTGTATATGGAGGTGTGTATGTATGTATTAAAGTTATACTTTCAAGGTGTGTGTCTTATGTTTTTATTGGGGTATTTTTTTAGTAGTAGTACTACAGGTACCAGCGGGCCCGATTTTCTGCCGCATGCTGGTACTTGTGGTTCTCCAAGTACCAGCTTGCGGGGGAGGCTTGCTGGGACTTGTAGTACTGCTACTAAAAACAATATTCAACACTTTCAACAAAGGCTATCAGCCCCCCATCCGCAGCCCTTGGATGGGGGGGACAGCCTCGGGCTTCACCCCTGGCCCTTGGGTGGCTGGAGGGGGGGGACCCCTTGATTGAAGGGGTTCCCACTTCTCCAGGGTACCCCAGCCAGGGGTGACTAGTTGGGTATTTAATGCCACGGCCGCAGGGCGCTGTATAAAAGTGACCCCCGGCTGTGGCATTATCTGTCCAGCTAGTGGAGCCCGGTGCTGGTTTCAAAAATACGGGGGACCCCTACGCTTTTTGTCCCCCGTATTTTTGGAACCAGGACCAGGCGCAGAGCCCGGTGCTGGTTGTTTAAATATGGGGGAACCCCTGTCAATTTTTTGCCCATATTTTTGCAACCAGAACCGGCTCAAAGAGCCCTTAGGCTGGTTTGGCTTAGGAGGGGGGACCCCATGCAATTTTTTTTTTTAAGTTTAAACATTTTTTTTTTTTTTATAAGGTGCACAATGAAGCCCAGCACGGATCTCTCAGATCCGGCCGAGATTCATTGTATTAAAGTCGGCAGTGTTTTACAAGTCACTCACGTAAAACACTGCCTAAAAAAACGAATGACATCGACATCGGAAAAAAACGAAAATGCAGAATACAGCAGCTTAGTAAATTAGTCGTAATAAATTCAAAAAGTTGCATATTTACACTTTCGATGTCATTCGTGATTGAACTTTGACCTCAAACGGAAAATTACGAATGTTAGTAAATTTACCCCATTGTTGCTTATAATAACCGTTGTGATACTAACATTCCTATAGCAATTGTAAACAAAGTTTACTATCTGTTGTGGAACTAAAAGTTCCAGCATGTTGGAGAAACATGAATTATCTTATGCTGTTTTAGGGTACATTAAGAGCACTCTGCAGTATCACTTAGAAACTGCTAAGTGTACCTCTTTGCATTTGCTGGGAAACACATAATTTAAAAAGCAATAAAGTTATTATAGTCTACATTTATCACTTACGCTTACTTGTTCGGAACATGTAAGTATAAATTATATATTCCATCTCATTGAGATTAACAATCCTAAAGATATTGTGTCCAGTAAAAGATGTGTGCTGTAATGTACATGTCAACATAAACCTACATTAATTATATGCCCCATTGCTTAGAGAAGGTTTATTTTGTAACGCATTGTAGGATACATAAAGCATTCAAAAAGCCTGATTCTATCTGGTTCTGGGCTACCTGAAGCTCTGATCCATGAGAATTATACTGTAGTTTACAAAGTGAAATGAATGATTCCCAATTGATCTAATGCTAGCCCAGTTTTCTATATCCAAAGCAAGATTTCTAGAGGGGGGTTCCAAATGCAATCCACAATCTTGCACTTTGGAGCAAGTGTGGGAGTCTGCTGGAGCGGTAGAAGAACCTCGTACAGACCCTGAACATATTCATATACACATTGGACTTTTTCAGATGCGTAGCTATACCAATGGGCAATGGGGGCCCACACAGCACAATTTTCATGGGGCCCCCTCTGCTCTCCCCTCACAGACACTGAATTCCACAAACCCCCACCCCTTCCCATGCACTAACCAAGGAGACCCCTTGTGTACTTCACAAAAACCCCACCACGAATGGTCCACTTGCAACAACCGGGCACTCACCATTGGGCCCTGTTGCCTGCTTTTTATTTCTGAGAAGTGTGCTGCTGCATTGCAGCCACATCTGCTCTCCCGGACAGCTCTGACTCGTCTTGCCTCACTGACACTGGAAGGAGGCACGGCCACTGTCCTCCTCCCAGCATCAGTTAGGACTCAGGAGAGGAGCCGGTCGGGAGGACAGATGTGGCTGCAGTGCAGCAGCACACTGCTCAGAAATAAAAGCAACCAACGGGGCTCAGAAACTAGGTACAGGAGGCGGCCTGGGCCCCATAGCAGCCGCACCTCCTGCACCTATTGTAGCTACGCCCTTGGTCTTTTTATACTCTGGATATGGTATGGATCACAGTATTAAAAATTAACACTATAGATGGTTTATGCTATAGGCTGTATATAACATTGTCAAAGTCGAAAAATATAGAAACCTACATTGCCTTGTTTTATCCCCATGCGTGTGCTCGCTGCACATGCACAAGCCCTCCCGTGCGTGCGCATATTCGCAGTCGCGTGCACGCTCAGGCGCACGGTATGTGCATTTACGGTAGAGTTTGTGTGCGTCTAGCATGCGACTCGATCGCTACATATTTAATCAAAATAATGTATTTTAGAAGTTAATATTCCCCTGAGTTCAGCAGGTATCAGTGGGTCTAAGATGGCTCTTAGACCTGAGAGATTCCCCTTTGCATGCTGGGAAAGCTTAGACAAAGATTTCAGGGTAGTATTTGGTGTCCAGCTGTGGGTTATTGTAGAGGTGTTAGGCTTATGGTAGTTGGGAGGGCTTCACATGGTCTTATGCATAGTTAAGCACAGAAATAGTAATTAAAGATTAATTGTATTCCGAATAAATTACACCTAAGACCAGTCAGTTTCTTTCCCGCAGACGGAATACAATAGCCTTTAATTACACTAAGCTTCGAGATTCTATGAGGAGGGCTGACACCTTTTGTTTATGAATGGGTCTAGGTTTCTCTCCAGAAGAATGATTGCTGAGATGTCATTGTCTCAACTGAAAGTGGACAGTGAGAAAACAAAACAAAACCCAGAGACAGGGTTTGTTTTGTTTTCCCCAAACAATAGTTTCCCACAAGACAGAAATGTTAAATAATAACAAGTGTTAGTCATCACCCAACTTCTTGAATTAATCAATGATCCCAGGTGCAGTACATGTCCCACCCCCTAACCAATGGAAAGAGGGCATACAGTATCTATTGTAGTATGACTTGAGCTAGTGTGAATAAATATAACTTGCAATAGGCTTGGGGAGACAACACTCTACTCTCCTCAACGGTTCTCATCACTGACAATCGGGAGCTGGATATCCAGGAAGGCGCTTGCGACTGTTTTCCCTCGTGTGTAAGTTCTCTGCAGCCATTTTGTTTCTCCATCTTTGTAAGCCATTTCACTCTTTCCCCCTTATATGTTATCTTGTACGGTTGTGCCACTATTGTATATTTACGTGTAGTTATTCTGTTTAGGTATTAATGTTAGCATCAAACCAAAAGTACAAAGAAGGATAAACTTATCTGGCGCTACTGATAGGTTAAAGGTCCATACGAATAATCCTTCAGTGCATATCAATCATGAGGATTTGTATCCACCCAAAAGTAAAACAAAGTTACATATAGTGAAGTACAGTTTTTAATTCTGGTTTCAGGTAAATAACAGTTAAAATGAATTATATATAAAAGCTCCACACACAACTACATGAATAAAATGAAAGTCTTAATGACTGTGATTGAATGAATTACCAGAAGCAAAGAACTGACAAATCAGTTCAATATCAGCATATGTGTAGTGGGTTCCGGATTCCCACAGATCTTATATCACCGCTGAAACCGCTTGCCTGGACTTCACCTCGTCACTGTCACCTCGACCACCAAGTATCGATGTCCCTGCTCCAACGCGTTTCCACCTCTCAAACTGAGGTCTTTTTCAAGGAGATTCCGGGCTGTGTGTGTGGAGAAAAGCCCCCAAATATTTAAAAGCAGTCCTATCCAATCCCCGTCTTACAACTACAGCTGATAGTCGTGTAGCAATCTACTACAAATCCCACAATACATTATGCTTAGCTGATACAAGTTCCCGTAGTGACGTAACGTCACTTCCGGTCCGTCACGGAACTCGTATATCCACTAATCCTATTCAATACACCAGGCTACTACCTGTATACTATACATCATAGACATCATATACTCCACATCACGGGGGTGCACAGCTGTGTCAAGGTGGACGATACTTTTATCCCTCAAAGTTTTTAAGTTATTTACGTTTGTGTGTCCATGGTAACGGGAGAGGGGGCGTCAATCAAATCCAGATGGTATTACGTCACTTCCGGTGATGTCCATCTCCATAGCTACCTGGGACGCGTGTCCATTTGTTACCCTATACACTCCTAAACATTTGTCCCATATCCCATGTGTCAGGAGTGTACAGCTATGTCATGAAGGACAAATTTCCCCATCTTCCAAAATAATATGGTCCCTCCATTAGTGTGTCCGTAGCAATATAGGGCAACGGCCGGCTTTCAATGATGTTACGTTACTTCCCGTTGCGGTCGTATAGCTATCATACTCTGTAGCTGTAGCAGTCTATCCTTGTCGTGTCCCGGGTCTTCCCATGATCCCTATACATAGTATCACTACCAGTCCTTTGATCATTGTGGGATGATCCCGGGGACAATGTTTATGAGTTTGAATAAGCAGACCAATATAAATTCATATATAGTCCAAAGGAATTGGGGAGACGATGTCCTGTAGTTAATAAATAGGAAATAAAGGAGAATAAAAAATATTGATAAAAACATCTACCAATGACATAAATAATCCCCATAAATATAGCAGCAGTACAAACCCCATCACTCAAGATAAAATACCAACACGCAAATATAGGGAAATACGAAATGTAAAATATATATACAGATGGAGTATAAAACGGAATGTGTTCATAATAACCATTTGATCTCGAAATCATTATTAAGTCCCCCAGGTTTAAGGGTTCCTAACTCAAAAATGGTGCGCATTTCAGATTTCGCTAGCTGACTGGCCAAATCTCTTTGTCTCCAGTGTCCCGATATCTGTTTCAGACCAAAAAATCTTTGTATATATATTTTACATTTCGTATTTCCCTATATTTGCGTGTTGGTATTTTATCTTGAGTGATGGGGTTTGTACTGCTGCTATATTTATGGGGATTATTTATGTCATTGGTAGATGTTTTTATCAATATTTTTTATTCTCCTTTATTTCCTATTTATTAACTACAGGACATCGTCTCCCCAATTCCTTTGGACTATATATGAATTTATATTGGTCTGCTTATTCAAACTCATAAACATTGTCCCCGGGATCATCCCACAATGATCAAAGGACTGGTAGTGATACTATGTATAGGGATCATGGGAAGACCCGGGACACGACAAGGATAGACTGCTACAGCTACAGAGTATGATAGCTATACGACCGCAACGGGAAGTGACGTAACATCATTGAAAGCCGGCCGTTGCCCTATATTGCTACGGACACACTAATGGAGGGACCATATTATTTTGGAAGATGGGGAAATTTGTCCTTCATGACATAGCTATACACTCCTGACACATGGGATATGGGACAAATGTTTAGGAGTGTAT
This sequence comes from Pseudophryne corroboree, assembly GCF_028390025.1. Lineage (NCBI taxonomy): Eukaryota > Metazoa > Chordata > Amphibia > Anura > Myobatrachidae > Pseudophryne > Pseudophryne corroboree. The sequence goes on along the minus strand of NC_086449.1, from coordinate 792,647,126 downwards.
AGGGTAACAAATGGACACGCGTCCCAGGTAGCTATGGAGATGGACATCACCGGAAGTGACGTAATACCATCTGGATTTGATTGACGCCCCCTCTCCCGTTACCATGGACACACAAACGTTAATAACTTAAAAACTTTGAGGGATAAAAGTATCGTCCACCTTGACACAGCTGTGCACCCCCGTGATGTGGAGTATATGATGTCTATGATGTATAGTATACAGGTAGTAGCCTGGTGTATTGAATAGGATTAGTGGATATACGAGTTCCGTGACGGACCGGAAGTGACGTTACGTCACTACGGGAACTTGTATCAGCTTAGCATAATGTATTGTGGGATTTGTAGTAGATTGCTACACGACTATCAGCTGTAGTTGTAAGACGGGGATTGGATAGGACTGCTTTTAAATATTTGGGGGCTTTTCTCCACACACACAGCCCGGAATCTCCTTGAAAAAGACCTCAGTTTGAGAGGTGGAAACGCGTTGGAGCAGGGACATCGATACTTGGTGGTCGAGGTGACAGTGACGAGGTGAAGTCCAGGCAAGCGGTTTCAGCGGTGATATAAGATCTGTGGGAATCCGGAACCCACTACACATATGCTGATATTGAACTGATATTGAACTGATTTGGGTGGATACAAATCCTCATGATTGATATGCACTGAAGGATTATTCGTATGGACCTTTAACCTATCAGTAGCGCCAGATAAGTTTATCCTTCTTTGTACTTTTGGTTTGGTGTTTGGTGAAGGTGACGGGGAACCCTTCAAATAGGATATTACGGTCTGGCTGCATACTGTATCTAAAGCGCATCCAATTGTGATCACATTTTTGACCATTGATACGTTACATTTCTTTCCCTATTGTGTGATTATTGGGGTGCTGCTGTGAAAAATGTTTAAACGTAGAGAGAACAGGAAGTCGACATTTGACTATGTATTCAGAGAGGACGGTAATTCCATGATCCTGGTAGATGAAGATTTGACCAGTATCATGAAGAAATTAGAACATACCCTATTACGGGAGAGTAGAATCTGGTGGGAGATGGTAACACTGGAAAGGTACCTCTCCCACCAGGTGATACCTAAGGGATTAAGAATAAAAAAAGCAGCCTCATTTGCATCGTCGAATGAGGAATTTAAAGACAATTGGGATAAGATTTTAGAAACCTGCTCCTTCTCTTTGATCAAAATAATTATAGAAGATCGGAGGAAGGAATTATTAACATTGGAATCTGAGATATCTAAAATAAAGGAAATTATCGTTCCTTTGAAAGACAATTCAGAATTCAAGGAATTGGAGAAAAGGATTGAACTCAGCGTTAGAAAGAACGAAAAAAACATCATAGAGAAAAAGGTTCGCAAATTTAATAGAGATAAAAACTATAGTCAAACAACAGATAACGATCTAGATGAACCAGAGGAAGGGGTTGGAATGGACATCTCTTCCGATGAGGAAATCCATAATGAACATGATTTGTCCTCAAGTGGTAGAAGAGATAAAGAGGTCGTCTATCATATTTGTACACCTAAAGTTAGGGATCCCTCACACAGGAAAAGAGTGGTGCATTTTAATCGTAACAAGATACAAGACAAAGGAGAACACAGAGAGAGACCCCGGTACAGAGATTATAATGAATGGAAAAAAGATCAGAGGGATTACCGTAGGAAAGATGTCATAGACAGTCATAATTCCAGCAGAGTAAGGCAAGATGTTGTGAATCAGAGAAAATATGAATATAGACACGGAGGTGGGAATAATAAAGAAATGGTTGTCCCTAGACACAGGAATGACAGATACCAGATATTGTCAGAAGTTGGGGAATCACCATCTTTTTTGTACCGAACACGGAATCGCAATCGTGTAAGGTAAATTGGAGAAGGGGGACTAGAAGGGGTAATAGAGGAGGAAAGACATCAAAAAAGGTCAGGAAACAGCTTAGAAATAAAATCAGTAAGAAATTAAATAGAATTACACGAAAGGATAAGGAACTCACACCTAGATATGAAGGAAAAACCAAAATATTCGATCTCTCTTCACACATTCTGGCTAAGGAAGAAATAAGTGTGTTAGAGAAGGGCCTTAAATATGCCCCCTCTTTGCCTTTAAATAAATTCTCCACATTTGTGGACTTAAATAAGTACATCAGAAAATTATCCATCAAGAAATTTTTTCTGAATAAGGAACAGAATGGAGAAGTGGATGACGCATTGGATGAGGGAACCCACTTTAGACCTAAATCCATATTTAACCCCACCCATATGAGGGGGAACTTTTTGGATATGTTCCTCAATCTCTGCATCAACGATGTACAAAATTTAAGCTATAAGGACATCAGACATAATTTGACTAGAAAAGAGAGGGAGGCCCTTAAGAATTTAAGGGAAAATACTGAGCTAGTGATCAAACCAGCTGATAAAGGCGGCAGTATTGTTATGTCCAATTTGTGGTATGAACAGGAGGTTCTTAGACAGCTGGACGAAAGAACAACATACCAAAAATTACGTTCAGACCCTACGAATGGAATTCTCACCAATCTGAAGGCTTTGTTGGACAAATATAGAGATTTGGAGGTTCTAAATGAGAAGGAATATAAATTCCTTTTCAATAATGAACCTACAACTCCTGTATTATATATACTTCCAAAAATCCACAAGAACCCTACTCATCCTCCGGGCAGACCCATTGTGTCAGGCATTGGGTCGGCTACAGCCAATCTATCTGAATTTCTGGATTATTATTTACAGCCTTTGGTTTTAACAAACCCTTCCCATTTAAAAGACACAAGGGATGTGCTTAATTTTATTAACACTCTTACATGGGAAGAAGGCTGGATTCTGGTCACCGCGGATGTCCGATCCTTATACACAATAATTGATCATCAGAAAGGAGAAACAGCTGTAAAAACATTCCTGGAAAATAGTACACTGGACAGTAAACTTCAGGACTTTATTTTAGAAGGGGTTCATTTCATATTATCCAATAATTATTTTCGGTTCAATGATACCTTTTATCTTCAAAAAGTGGGGTCTGCCATGGGCACCAGGTTCGCTCCAAGTTATGCGAATATCTTTATGGGTTATTGGGAGAATGAGGTAATCTGGAACCATAACCCTTTTGGGGCGGACCTGGTGTCCTGGCGAAGGTACATTGATGATGTCTTTTTTATTTGGAAGGGGGGCCATGATACCCTCAGTGATTTTTATTCTTATCTTAATCACAATGAGATGAATATTGAGTTCTCTTTTGAGGATAGTACCACCTCTATAAATTTTTTAGATGTGACTATATTTGTGGAGAACAACAGTCTCCACACAAAATGCTACACGAAACCAACTGATTCGGGCACTTTTTTGAGAGCAGAAAGCTGTCATCATCCCAACTGGCTTGGAGCAATCCCTGGGGGACAGCTACGAAGGATTAAACGAAATTGTTCTAAGAACGATCATTATAAAGAACAAGCATCACAGATGAGGGATAAGTTCCTAGCCTCAGGGTTTTGTGAAACTTCATTGGACAAAACTATGAGTACAATAGACACAATAAATAGGGAGGAACTATTGATTAAAAAAAACACCAATTCCGCTAAGGACAACAGTTATGATTTGGCATTCATAACAACGTTCAACAGCCAATACAAATCTTTAGAGAGGATTCTCAAAAAACATTGGAACATTTTAAGAAATGATCCAATTATAGGAAAATCACTACCTATAAAACCTAAATGCATCTACAGGAGGGCACCAAACATAGGTTCAAAAATTGTAAGGAGTATGTGCCCCCCCAAACCAGTAAATGCTGGAGTAAGAACAAAAGGATTCTTTAGGTGCGGTATTTGCATAAGCTGTAAAGGAATAAAGGGTGATAACAAAAAACTCACAGAAGTAGAGATCAACGGGAAGACCATTAAGATCAATGAATTCATTACATGCAACGTTAAAAACGTTGTATATGGTATTGAGTGCTCCTGCGGATTGGTATATATAGGCCGGACATCTAGAGCCCTGAAAATCCGCATAGGGGAACATATTCGTAACATTAAGAATGGGCTGCAGACCCATGCATTGTCGGAACATTTCAGACAAAAGCATGGAAGTAATATATCAAATATCAAAAGATTTTTTGGTCTGAAACAGATATCGGGACACTGGAGACAAAGAGATTTGGCCAGTCAGCTAGCGAAATCTGAAATGCGCACCATTTTTGAGTTAGGAACCCTTAAACCTGGGGGACTTAATAATGATTTCGAGATCAAATGGTTTTTATGAACACATTCCGTTTTATACTCCATCTGTATATATATTTTACATTTCGTATTTCCCTATATTTGCGTGTTGGTATTTTATCTTGAGTGATGATACTGCTGCTATATTTATGGGGATTATTTATGTCATTGGTAGATGTTTTTATCAATATTTTTTATTCTCCTTTATTTCCTATTTATTAACTACAGGACATCGTCTCCCCAATTCCTTTGGACTATATATGAATTTATATTGGTCTGCTTATTCAAACTCATAAACATTGTCCCCGGGATCATCCCACAATGATCAAAGGACTGGTAGTGATACTATGTATAGGGATCATGGGAAGACCCGGGACACGACAAGGATAGACTGCTACAGCTACAGAGTATGATAGCTATACGACCGCAACGGGAAGTAACGTAACATCATTGAAAGCCGGCCGTTGCCCTATATTGCTACGGACACACTAATGGAGGGACCATATTATTTTGGAAGATGGGGAAATTTGTCCTTCATGACATAGCTGTACACTCCTGACACATGGGATATGGGACAAATGTTTAGGAGTGTATAGGGTAACAAATGGACACGCGGCCCAGGTAGCTATGGAGATGGACATCACCGGAAGTGACGTAATACCATCTGGATTTGATTGACGCCCCCTCTCCCGTTACCATGGACACACAAACGTAAATAACTTAAAAACTTTGAGGGATAAAAGTATCGTCCACCTTGACACAGCTGTGCACCCCCGTGATGTGGAGTATATGATGTCTATGATGTATAGTATACAGGTAGTAGCCTGGTGTATTGAATAGGATTAGTGGATATACGAGTTCCATGACGGACCGGAAGTGACGTTACGTCACTACGGGAACTTGTATCAGCTTAGCATAATGTATTGTGGGATTTGTAGTAGATTGCTACACGACTATCAGCTGTAGTTGTAAGACGGGGATTGGATAGGACTGCTTTTAAATATTTGGGGGCTTTTCTCCACACACACAGCCCGGAATCTCCTTGAAAAAGACCTCAGTTTGAGAGGTGGAAACGCGTTGGAGCAGGGACATCGATACTTGGTGGTCGAGGTGACAGTGACGAGGTGAAGTCCAGGCAAGCGGTTTCAGCGGTGATATAAGATCTGTGGGAATCCGGAACCCACTACACATATGCTGATATTGAACTGATTTGTCAGTTCTTTGCTTCTGGTAATTCATTCAATCACAGTCATTAAGACTTTCATTTTATTCATGTAGTTGTGTGTGGAGCTTTTATATATAATTCATTTTAACTGTTATTTACCTGAAACCAGAATTAAAAACTGTACTTCACTATATGTAACTTTGTTTTACTTTTGGGTGGATACAAATCCTCATGATTGATATGCACTGAAGGATTATTCGTATGGACCTTTAACCTATCAGTAGCGCCAGATAAGTTTATCCTTCTTTGTACTTTTGGTTTGGTGTTTGGTGAAGGTGACGGGGAACCCTTCAAATAGGATATTACGGTCTGGCTGCATACTGTATCTAAAGCGCATCCAATTGTGATCACATTTTTGACCATTAATGTTAGCATGGTAGTGTATAAATTGTATCGTGTATTCTTTTGCAATTGAACGTTCATTCTCTCCCTTAAAAGTGTTGGAACCTTAGACAGGCATTTGCGTGTTTATTATATTGCTAAGGGTTCTCTGAGCGTCTCAATCGCTCATACAGCTTTTATACTAACAGGGTTATTCAGCGTTGCATCTACACATTATCACTGCATAAAGGTTTACAGTATAAGTACATTTTTTTAAGGTATAGTTATTAAGGTTTAAATCTGTAAGTGTCTGCGACGCCTGTGTTCATACCCTGTGCACAGCGTCTGCTACGCTAAGGGCGTACCCTTGCGGTACTTAGTGCGCCAATTGCGTACTGTGTCTCTTAACCTTTTATAGTGTTTATTATAGGATAAGTATTAGGCTTTGTCAATTGGGGGCTCCTCCGCTCTTCACATTTCTGCACTAAGTAACTTTAAGCAGACTTTATCGGTCAGCAAAGGGCGGAAAGGTAGTATCCCTCGTTAAACCGTTTGGAGGTCGGGGATACTGAAGTGCTGACCAGATAAGCGTCTGCTTCGCTTAGTAAGGAGTGCTGAGGGAATCCGGAACCGGAAGGTAAGAACAGTATTTTATTGTCTTTTAAAACTGTTTAGTTTCTGTTTTGCATACGCACACACACCTGTATTTCTTGCTTAGTAGTATTTGTCCGTATCTCATTCTCCTGATTGCCACATACCATTGATAACGTGCTGAGAGATTTGTTGTTATTAATAGTTAAAAGATAAAAAAAGTAATATTTAAGGGAATAGTTGTAAAGGCACGCACACAGTCTCGCCTAGAAATACAAGGGAGATTTGGGTGGTGTCCAGTGAATGATTACAGTTAAATATCATTTACATTGATAAACGTGTAGTTGTGTTACTGTGGACGTACTTGGTCTGTGTACACGTGTCCTTACAAGGGCGGGGCGTACACGACGCAAGGGTCGACACACGGAGCGTATATTACGCAATGGAGCGTACGGATACGCCCACGTAATACAAACCACACGATAGTATTGTTTTAGTAGGCGATAAGGAAGTAACGCGATAATAAGGCAAATCTATCTCAAATCCAAAAGTTAAAGTTAAAAGAAAAACCTTCTCTAGTGCAATTCCTCTGGGCTTAGACTATTACGGAATAAAAAGAATTCTGTACAGAAATAAGAGTGTTCGAATGTAAGAGTGTGTATATATAAGATTTCTCTCTTTTTACGGACGTGGGAACCATAGGAAATTAGAAAGAGGTACACCAGCGAAAGTGATAGCGCGGGGTGGCTTGGGAGGCGTCCCTTGTTAGTCTCGACATATAAAGAGCAGTAGAGTCTGCTGTACATAACAGACCAGGAGGTCACGGACCAGGAGGTTCAGGTACAGTAGACTAGAAGTAGAGAGCACAACCAAAGAGGGTTGGTGCGAGACCCATATAGGCCAACAAAGCTCATTGCTGAAGGAATTCGCAGCCGAAATTTTCGATTCCGTTGATCGTTCCGCACATAAGATTAGTTGCTTGTGTGCAGATACGATTGTACCGCATGTGATTGTGTGCATTAGCGTGTCTTGAATATTCATAAGAACGCTACTTGCACATTGTTAACGTGATTTGTGTAAAAAAAAAATTATTTTAAGGGAGGTAGCCTGATCACTCAGGGACACTCCAACAACTGATACTTGCTGGGGAGGGTAACATACTCCCACACGCCCGAGCAAGTAGACGTTCATAGGGGCCCTAGGTTGGGTACGGAACCTTTGGGGACTTTGGTCGCCGTATTAGCCAGCGTGGGCGGAGTTAAGTGGGCGGACCTCGGAGCAAAACCCCCACCGCAGCCTTACCCCGGACATCTTGGTTTTTGCAAGGTCTGCCAGAGACCCTGATTTGAAGTCAGAGGTAGCGAAAGCAGCACCTGCAAAGATGGGGGCCAGTTGTTCAGGTAGGGGGCGATCAACCCAGGTTCAAGTTGATTTAGTAAACCGACCAATCGGGTCGGCAAGGTATATCATGTGTGAGAAATATGGTCTACACACAGAAATGTTGTGCAATGAATGGGAAAGAATGACTGTGTATGACGGGGAGAAGTTCCCCCGGGTAAGCAGTTTTTGTCCAGAGGTGTTACAAAATTTTAGGAAAAGGTTAGGTCAAGTTATGACCGGTAAGAGGCAAAACAAACATTATGATTATTTACAATTGTGGCAACAGGAAAGTGAAATGCAAAGAAATTTAACTTACATATCTGACTCTCATCTTGGGAAGAGAGACATGGCAATGGAGAGGATTATGGCTGCAGAGAATGGCACGATGGTGTACGATAAAAATGCATTTAGTAACTGTATTAAGAATGAAAGTAACAAATGTAATAATGTTTATAAAAATGAAAGTGTCAAAATTACAAATGTTAACCCGTGCAAGTCGCACCCCATGTTAAACTCCCCTCAGGATTACCAGCGAGAAGGTGAAACCAACACGATGTCAACACTCTACCCAGCAGTCATCATACGAGACACCCAGAGGGACACGGCCAAGTTGGTAAAGGCAATAGCAGAACCCCCTAACGGAGGGTCAGGTGAGGTCGTGTCAACAGGTAAGTACGGTATTGTATGTTACTCACAGACAAATGCATCATACACCGAAGAGTTAACACAAAATAGCATAATGGAACAAAATCCTGTCAGGGTGAACACAATCCCCAATGAAAGGACTAATAGTCACAAGGTCACTCCCATCAGAGACATTGCTATGCAATGTCCCTGGTCCAGGATGGAATTGATGACAATTATGTCTGAATTCCCTGATCCCAGGAGAAATCTAACCGCATGTCAGAAGTACATTAGAGAGTTAGGTAATTCTGCAGAACCCACCAACAAAGGTTGGCGGGCAGTGCTGAGGGCATGTCTGCCCTCCAATGTTGACTCTGCGAAATTTATTACTGATTGTGAATTAGACACCGAAGTACCTTGTACGGAGGAACACAATCAGGAGAATATCAAGCAGATCAATCAACAGTTAGGAGTATATTTCCCATCCGTTGTGGAATGGGAAGAAATCTTCTCCATAAGACAAAGAGAGGGGGAAATCACTTCTAATTACTTTCATCGGGCACTGCAGGAAATGGCTAGATACACTGGTATAGAAGATATTAAAACAAATGTACACTACAGGAAAGTAGCAGTTTATGTGTTAATAAATGGTTTAAAGGAAGTATTAAGAACGAGTATACAAGCCTCTCTACCTAACTGGAGAGATATCTCAGTGGCCGATTTGAAAGAGTCCGCTATTAATCATGACCGGAACATCAAAAGCAAGCCACAAACCCCTGTGAATAGGTCAAAAGTAAGAAGGTGTTACAACTGCTTAAGGGAAGGTCATGTTGCACGAGATTGTAGGTCTAAAAACACACACAAGGTATATACACCCCCTAGACAACGACATGACCATAATAGTCAAAGGACCAGGGAAACACAGGAAGAGCGGTTGATAGTGATGAGCATCCAAGCATTAGAGGAGGCATCAAATCAACCAAAACCCCAGGCCATTGGCACATGGAGGAAACCAAGGATTTGTTATCTTTGTAAAAGAAAAGGGCATTATGCCAGAAACTGCAACAGCCCACATAAAGTCAGACCCCCTAGACAGAAACACGAGCAGAGTTATGGAAGTATAATCAGGTATCACACATGCCAAATTTTGGTCCACACATATAATTTATTATTAGGAAAGTTGATCATTAACCTTGATAAAGCCTGAGGTAACAGTTAATAAATTGGGAGGTCATTCCTTGAAGACACAGGAATGACCGGGTAAAATTTGTAATGTATCTGTAAAATGTTTCTTTTTCCCCATCTCTGACGTTCACCACAACAGCTCCAACATCACCTGACTACCTGACCTTTTCAGAAGTCTACCAAACCCCAGTATGACCTACCAGCATCGATGTATCCTGGCCAGATACAAAGGGTGGAGTATGGAAATACTGGTGGGAGAGACTATGCAAAGATACCATTGGACATGTAGATGTGACAGCCTGATGGTGAACGGAAGATCTGACAATGTTTTTTTTTCCCTGAAAATGTTTTTTTTCCTGTTGTTGTTTATTGTTGGTTTATGTAATATATATATATGAATTGTTCTCTCTCTCTCTTTTGTTTTTTTTCTTCTTTCTCATGTTCTCATACTTTACAGATGGTATGTCACACATCAGTTGGATAAATGGTAATGCAAGATTTATTCTCCTTACAGAAAGAGCACTGAGCTAGAAGGAATATTGTATCACCAGAATGTTTAGAAGACTGAGAGACAGCACCTTTGAGATGACTCAGAACAAGAGGAACAACAAGACTAGAGAACTAATTATCGTAACAAGTTTCTCTCCCCCTCAAACTGTTTTTCTGTACCCCCATTACAAATTTCTCCTTTCTCCTCCTGTAAGATGGACTCGCCTCAAGAGACTGTGATCCGTGTTTTCATGTTGACCCTGATGTTGACCAGAGCAGTCTGTTTCGGTGAGAGTACCAGTGAGGTCGAGAAAGGATCCAGAAAGGTTCTGATGACAGAGATGGAGGCGTAGATTTCCAAGAACAACATAATCACCAAGCAAAGGCGAGTATCAGAAAACGATCTGGTAGCATTGACCATAGAAGGAATTGTGAAGGATTGTTAGCTGAAGAAAATTGCATCTGTAGGCATTGTGATAACTTAGTTGAGGATGGGTGCATCAAGAAATGTCAGTCCAGTTTTAACATTAACATGGACCGGCATCCATTGGGTGACTATCACTCATTAGTGGGAAAGGTGTTAAACCAAACAGACTGTTGGGTATGCTCTCAAGTACCTCAAGGTCACAGCAAGTCAGGACTAGGACCATTTCCTTTAATGATAGGGGAGGTACTTGAGTTAAGTGGTGGGAGGCCGGTGGACAAGAGGTTTAATATCTCTAGTCCTCCTAGTTTGAAGCTCCACCAATATCATGTGGATAGGTCCTTAGTGTGTTTTAACATTTCCAATCCCCGAAAGCCGGGAAATTGGTAAGTGTCATGGAATAACAAAACCATGACCTTTTCATATAGAGCCGATAGAATGCCTACAGTGTCACGATCCGGGTATCTGGACGCCATTACTTACCCTTCAGATGCCTCCTAAGGCTGGCTCAGCGTTCCAGGACCGGATCCCATCTGTTATACTGATGTCCACATTCCTGCCTCCTCTCCTGTCACTCTGAGACGCGGTCACCGCAACGCCTGTTACATCCGGAATGGCGTCTCCCGCGGCCTCCGCCGCTGTTCCTGAGTTTCTACATGCAGAATGTCAGAGTGGTGATTACGTCAGCCGCGGCCTCCGCTGTGCCCGCGTGGTTAAATGTGCACTTATCAGTCTGGCGTCTCCTGTCTCCTGTGGCCGGCGCCGCCATTACTGTTTTAATTTCCACATGGATTACAAACCAAACTTCCCTCCAAGTGTCTGCATGGGCGCAGCCATCTTGGATTCTGTCATCTGTTCATTTCCACCAATCTGCTGTTTGCAATGTTAATCTGCATAAATTGCCTAGCCAATCCCTTCCTTGCTGCAGGTATAAATAATCTGTGCCTGAGCAAGGAAGGCGTCAGTGCTTTGGTTGTCAAATCTAGTTCCAGTTTGTCTCTCTCCTGTGGTTGTTTTCCAGGTTCCAGCTCCTATCTCCACGCTTCCACTAAAGAGACCCGCACCAGCATTTCCACCTGCGGTGTAGCCTGACTCTCCTATCCATTTGGATTCATCTGCTTCCAGCTACAGATCCACCTGCTTACAGCAATCAGCTTCCAGCAGAGATCAGCTCTTCTTAAAGTGCCGGTACCCTTTTCTGCAGATTACCACTCACCACCGGCATTATTATTTCACCGCTCTCAAGCTCCAAACATCACTTCATATTTCATCGCTCTCAAGCTACATTTATTATTTAACTGGTTCCAGCCAGTATCCACTCCGTGCCAACATCAGTCTGGTTCCAGCCAGTACCCACAGCAGCCGTTTTACCCACAGCAGCCCAGCTTTTCCTGGAACACCAGCTGGTACGATCCTGGGCTATTTCCATTGCTACAGTCGGGCCTGGTAAGGACTTTCCACCTAGAAGATTATTAAGAACTATCTCATACTACCAGAGCCCTGTGGTCCTTGCGACCCTGTAGTACCCAGGAACTGTATTATTTCCCTGCTGAGTTTTATGTTTTCTTATTTGCTGCTGTGTTACGGAGTATGTCATAATAAACATCATTGACTTTTATCCTGGTTGTCATGGTCACGCCTTCGGGCAGTTATTCTACATGTTACTTACATGTCTAGGGGTCTGATACAACCTCCCAGGTTCCGTTACATCTCCGCCCCTACAACTGAGGCTGCCTCCCGTCAGCTCAGGCCCTCAGTTGTGACAGTAAGCACTGAACATATGAATCCAGCCGGAGACCAGGATCAAGCGGCCAGGCCGATGCAAGAACTGGCAGCCCGACTTGAACATCAGGAGGCTGCACAGGGCCACATCGTCCGCTGTCTCCAGGATCTCTCTACTCGGCTGGATGGGATTCAGACAACCCTCCGTGGATCAGGCGCGTCCAGTGCGTCAACCACAGTGACTCCAGCTATAACCCCACCCACCTTACCCATTTCTGCTCCCCGTCTTCATCTTCCAACGCCAGCAAAATTTGACGGATCTCCAAGATTCTGCAGGGGATTTCTCAACCAGTGTGAAATTCATTTTGAGCTACAACCTGGCAATTTTCCCAGTGACCGTACTAAAATTGCCTACATTATCTCTCTTCTCAGTGGCTCAGCCCTTGATTGGGCATCACCGTTATAGGAGAGGTCCGACACCCTGCTATCCTCCTACACTGCATTCGTGTCAACATTCAGGCGTATCTTCGACGAGCCAGGCCGGGTAACTTCAGCTTCATCTGAGATTCTCCGTTTACGCCAGGGATCACGTACTGTAGGACAATATCTTATACAGTTCCAGATCCTGGCATCCGAACTGGCATGGAACGACGAGGCCCTGTATGCTGCATTTTGGCATGGCTTATCTGAGCGTATTAAAGATGAGTTAGCTACCAGAGACTTACCTTCCAAGTTAGATGAGCTAATCTTACTCTGCACGAAAGTTGATTTACGTTTCAGAGAGAGAGCAACTGAGCGTGGAAGATCATCTGCTCCAAAATCTTCTGCACCTCCTCCTCGCCAACTGTCACCATCTAAAGACGAGCCCATGCAAATTGGCCGTTCCCGTTTAACTCCTGCTGAGCGCCGAAGACGTCTCTCTGAGTCTCTTTGTCTTTATTGTGCAGCTCCGTCTCACACCATCAATGCCTGTCCCAACCGTCCGGGAAAACTCCAAATCCTAGCTCGCCAAGGAGAGGGCCGGCTAGGAGTAATGATCTCCTCTCCATCTCCTCACGATTGTAATCTCCCAGTCTCGCTTCAAGTTGCTCAACGTTATCGGAACGTCATTGCCCTCCTTGATTCCGGAGCAGCTGGGAACTTTATTACCGAAGCCTATGTTAAACGGTGGTCCCTACCCACCGAGAGACTTCCTTCGTCCATCTCCTTAACTGCCGTGGATGGCAGCAAGATTTTTGATGCAGTTATTTCCCTAAGGACTCTACCAGTTCGTCTGAGAGTGGGAGTTCTTCATTCCGAATTTATTTCTTTTTTAGTGATTCCAAGAGCCACACATCCTGTGGTCCTGGGCCTTCCATGGCTCCGTCTTCACAATCCATCTATTGATTGGACGACTACGCAGATTCTGGCATGGGGTCCCTCCTGTGCTGAGACATGTTTGTTTAAAGTATTGCCTGTCTGTTCTTCCTCCCCCAGGTCGTCTGATGTTCCACCTCCTCCATATCAAGATTTCACGGATGTGTTCAGTAAAGCTTCTGCTGATATCCTTCCTCCTCATAGAGAATGGGACTGCCCGATTGATCTCGTTCCAGGGAAGGTTCCACCTCGAGGCCGAACTTACCCGTTGTCTCTGCCTGAGACGCATTCTATGGAGGAATACATTAAAGAGAACCTAGCAAAGGGGTTCATTCGACCTTCCTCTTCTCCAGCCGGCGCAGGCTTCTTTTTCGTAAAGAAAAAAGATGGTGGTCTGCGGCCGTGCATCGACTACAGAGGTCTGAACGACATTACCATCAAGAACCGCTATCCACTACCCCTGATTACTGAGCTCTTTGATAGAGTTAGCGGAGCTACCATCTTCACAAAGCTGGACTTGAGAGGTGCATACAATCTCATCCGGATCCGTGAGGGTGACGAGTGGAAGACCGCCTTTAACACCCGTGACGGACATTATGAGTACCTCGTCATGCCCTTCGGATTGAGCAATGCTCCAGCTGTCTTCCAGCATTTTGTCAATGAGATCTTCAGAGACATTCTATACCGTCATGTCGTGGTCTATTTAGATGATATCCTCATTTTTGCCAACAATTTAGAGGAACATCGTTTTTGGGTAAAAGAGGTTCTGTCCCGTCTCCGTGTCAATCATCTCTATTGCAAATTAGAGAAATGCGTCTTTGAAGTCAAGTCCATTCCGTTTCTGGGTTACATTGTGTCCGGTTCCGGACTAGAGATGGATCCTGAGAAACTACAAGCAATCCAGAATTGGCCGATACCCTTAACCCTCAAAGGGGTCCAGAGGTTCTTAGGGTTCGCCGATTATTACAGAAAGTTTATACGAGACTTTTCCACCATTGTGGCGTCTATTACTGCTTTAACTCAGAAGGGTGCTAACCTGTCCAAGTGGTCTGAAGAAGCTACGCAAGCTTTTCATCTTTTAAAACAACGGTTCATCTCTGCACCAGTTCTGAGGCAGCCCGACGTCGACTCTCCTTTCATCTTAGAGGTGGATGCCTCCTCCGTTGGAGTGGGAGCGATGTTGTCTCAGAGGGCTAAAGATGGTCATTTACACCCTTGCAGTTTCTTCTCCCGGAAGTTCTCCCCAGCTGAGCGCAACTATGCCATTGGCGACCAGGAGTTGCTAGCCATCAAGCTCGCTCTAGAGGAGTGGAGGTATCTGTTGGAGGGAGCTTCTCATTCAATCACCATACTTACGGACCACAAGAATCTTTTATATCTGAAAGGCGCACAATGTCTCAATCCTCGTCAGGCCAGATGGGCACTTTTCTTTTCCAGGTTCGACTTTAAACTCCAGTTCTGTCCGGGCTCTCAGAATCGTAAGGCTGATGCCCTTTCCCGCTCATGGGAGCAAGAAAATGAGTCGGAGTCTTCAGACAAGCATCCTATTATTAATCCGTTGGCATTCTCCACGGTAGGGATGGACTCTACGCCCCCACTAGGGAAAAGTTTTGTGAAGCCGGTGCTAAGGAAGAAGCTCATGCATTGGGCCCATGCTTCCCGTTTTGCCGGACATACAGGTATCCAAAAAACCCTGGAGTTTATCTCTAGGTCCTATTGGTGGCCAACTCTGAAAAAGGACGTCACTGAGTTTATTGCATCTTGCCCAAAGTGTGCCCAACATAAAGTATCCCGCCAGTCGCCTGCGGGGCAACTGGTTCCACTATCCGTTCCCCGTCGACCATGGACCCATCTGTCGATGGATTTAATTTCAGACTTACCCATGTGCAACAAGTTCAATACCATCTGGGTGGTAGTTGACCGGTTCACCAAGATGGCACACTTCATTCCTCTCACCGGTCTTCCGTCAGCTTCCAAGTTGGCTCAAGTGTTCATACAAGAGATCTTCAGACTCCACGGTCTGCCTGAAGAAATTATCTCAGATCGAGGAGTTCAATTCACAGCCAAATTCTGGCGAAGTTTATGTCAAGTCCTCCAAGTCAAACTAAAGTTTTTCACGGCTTACCATCCTCAGACCAATGGTCAAACTGAGAGGGTGAATCAGGACTTGGAGGCCTTCCTCCGCATCTATGTGTCTTCCTCTCAAGATGACTGGGTTCAATTACTACCCTGGGCCGAGTTCTGTCATAACAATCAGTATCATTCCTCATCTTCTTCAACACCATTCTTCACCAACTTTGGATTCCACCCTAAAGTCCCTGAATTCCAACCGCTCCCAGCAACTTCTGTTCCAGCAGTGGATATAACCTTGCATCAGTTTGCAAACAACTGGAAGAGTGTACGAGCAGCTCTGCTCAAGGCATCGTTCAGGTATAAGAAGTTTGCGGACAAGAAGCGTAGAGCGGTTCCTGCTCTCAAGGTGGGTGATCGGGTATGGTTATCCACGAAGAATTTGAGGTTAAGAGTTCCCAGTATGAAGTTTGCACCTCGCTACATTGGTCCTTTCAAAATTGAGCAAGTCATCAATCCTGCTGCTTACAGACTTCAGTTACCTCCCTTCTTAAAAATACCCAGGACATTTCATGTTTCCCTGTTGAAACCGCTGATCCTGAATCGGTTTCATTCCTCACTTCCTCCAACTCCGAAAGTCCAAACTCAACGAGGCGTTGAGTATGAAGTGGCCAAGATCCTGGACTCACGTCACCGTTACGGTCAACTACAGTATCTTATTGACTGGAAGGGTTACGGCCCTGAGGAACGCTCATGGACCAATGCTTCTGATGTCCATGCTCCTGCCTTGGTCCGGAGATTCCATTCCAAGTTTCCTCAAAAGCCAAAGAAGTGTCCTGGGGCCACTCCTAAAGGGGGGGGTGCTGTCACGATCCGGGTATCTGGACGCCATTACTTACCCTTCAGATGCCTCCTAAGGCTGGCTCAGCGTTCCAGGACCGGATCCCATCTGTTATACTGATGTCCACGTTCTTGCCTCCTCTCCTGTCACTCTGAGACGCGGTCACCGCGATGCCTGTTACATCCGGAATGGCGTCTCCCGCGGCCTCCGCCGCTGTTCCTGAGTTTCTACATGCAGAATGTCAGAGTGGTGATTACGTCAGCCGCGGCCTCCGCTGTGCCCGCGTGGTTAAATGTGCACTTATCAGTCTGGCGTCTCCTGTCTCCTGTGGCCGGCGCCGCCATTACTGTTTTAATTTCCACATGGATTACAAACCAAACTTCCCTCCAAGTGTCTGCATGGGCGCAGCCATCTTGGATTCTGTCATCTGTTCATTTCCACCAATCTGCTGTTTGCAATGTTAATCTGCATAAATTGCCTAGCCAATCCCTTCCTTGCTGCAGGTATAAATAATCTGTGCCTGAGCAAGGAAGGCGTCAGTGCTTTGGTTGTCAAACCTAGTTCCAGTTTGTCTCTCTCCTGTGGTTGTTTTCCAGGTTCCAGCTCCTATCTCCACACTTCCACTAAAGAGACCCGCACCAGCATTTCCACCTGCGGTGTAGCCTGACTCTCCTATCCATTTGGATTCATCTGCTTCCAGCTACAGATCCACCTGCTTACAGCAATCAGCTTCCAGCAGAGATCAGCTCTTCTTAAAGTGCCGGTACCCTTTTCTGCAGATTACCACTCACCACCGGCATTATTATTTCACCGCTCTCAAGCTCCAAACATCACTTCATATTTCATCGCTCTCAAGCTACATTTATTATTTAACTGGTTCCAGCCAGTATCCACTCCGTGCCAACATCAGTCTGGTTCCAGCCAGTACCCACAGCAGCCGTTTTACCCACAGCAGCCCAGCTTTTCCTGGAACACCAGCTGGTACGATCCTGGGCTATTTCCATTGCTACAGTCGGGCCTGGTAAGGACTTTCCACCTAGAAGATTATTAAGAACTATCTCATACTACCAGAGCCCTGTGGTCCTTGCCACCCTGTAGTACCCAGGAACTGTATTATTTCCCTGCTGAGTTTTATGTTTTCTTATTTGCTGCTGTGTTACGGAGTATGTCATAATAAACATCGTTGACTTTTATCCTGGTTGTCGTGGTCACGTCTTCGGGCAGTTATTCTACATGTTACTTACATGTCTAGGGGTCTGATACAACCTCCCAGGTTCCGTTACATCTCAGCCCCTACAACTGAGGCTGCCTCCCGTCAGCTCAGGCCCTCAGTTGTGACATACAGATACAGAGCTTATACGCCACAGTGGAAAATATTTCCGATATAGGTATACCCTAGGAAATAGGACAATGAGAGTTGGAGAAGTATCACCTGGATACTGTGCACATATCATACAACCGGATACATGTACTAGACAGATGGGAGAATTAGGGTTAGGAGAGTTCACATGGAAAATGTGTAACATGGTTTTGACATATTCAGTCCCATATGTTCTCCCCGATGATGCATATTTCATATGCTGGAGAAAGGCGTATGAGTGGCTTGCCCCAAACTCAGAGGGATTATGTTATATTGGAAAAGTACTGCCTGAAGTAATGACTGTACCGCATAACAAAATTGATTTGATTTACGACCCAACCATTGAGACCACGCTGTGATAAAATGTGATTCCACGATCCGCTTCTTTCACCCTTTTCTCCTTTGTTTTTCTCCAAGGTACAAAGACTCGCTTGGAAGAAGGATTTGAAGACCACATTTATACAAAGATTTTTTTTATGGACTATGTTGCCGGCCCCCAATATCCCTAGTGACTTTAATGAAAACGCTAGCCCAGAACTTTAGAGCTAGTAAATTTTTATGGACATTGGAATGGCTTTTTGCTCGCATTATAGCAAAAGCCCAAAGAGACATCAGGCAACATGTACATCGAGACCAGACTTCAGACAAAACTTCAATCGGCGAAATGTAAATTAACCTCACATAATGGTATCTCTACCCCGTAACGACACTTCTTATTTTCACCTCTACAACCTCTAGGTAACGACACACATAGTTGATAGGGAATATAGACACAGATATTAGCACTCACATATTCCCCCATTCATGTATCATCAACTAAATGTGCTCCCCATTTGTTGCAACCAAAAGCCAAGAAGAGCTCGGTAGAGTTTGACAGCCCATCCACAGACCCTTAATACGGGATAAGAAGGATTCAAATGTATACTTCGCAATACCTCGAAGCTTGAATTAGAACATGTATGGCACGATGATACATGACCCCTCAGACATGGACTTCATACACACATGCTTTTTGCTACCTCACTAGGTCATACCCTTCCCACCTTCTCCTCTCCTTCCTCTTCCCAATCATAAAAAGGTATACCATGATGACATATATTTTTCTGTTTGAAATGTTTAGAAAGTGGCAGTTATTGGTGACTGCCAAAGTGTGGAACTGTCAAAGTCGAAAAATATAGAAACCTACATTGCCTTGTTTTATCCCCATGCGTGTGCTCGCTGCACATGCACAAGCCCTCCCGTGCGTGCGCATATTCGCAGTCGCGTGCACGCTCAGGCGCACGGTATGTGCATTTACGGTAGAGTTTGTGTGCGTCTAGCATGCGACTCGAATGCTACATATTTAATCAAAATAATGTATTTTAGAAGTTAATATTCCCCTGAGTTCAGCAGGTATCAGTGGGTCTAAGATGGCTCTTAGACCTGAGAGATTCCCCTTTGCATGCTGGGAAAGCTTAGACAAAGATTTCAGGGTAGTATTTGGTGTCCAGCTGTGGGGTATTGTAGAGGTGTTAGGCTTATGGTAGTTGGGAGGGCTTCACATGGTCTTATGCATAGTTAAGCACAGAAATAGTAATTAAAGATTAATTGTATTCCGAATAAATTACACCTAAGACCAGTCAGTTTCTTTCCCGCAGACGGAATACAATAGCCTTTAATTACACTAAGCTTCGAGATTCTATGAGGAGGGCTGACACCTTTTGTTTATGAATGGGTCTAGGTTTCTCTCCAGAAGAATGATTGCTGAGATGTCATTGTCTCAACTGAAAGTGGACAGTGAGAAAACAAAACAAAACCCAGAGACAGGGTTTGTTTTGTTTTCCCCAAACAATAGTTTCCCACAAGACAGAAATTTTAAATAACAACAAGTGTTAGTCATCACCCAACTTCTTGAATTAATCAATGATCCCAGGTGCAGTACATGTCCCATCCCCTAACCAATGGAAAGAGGGCATACAGTATCTATTGTAGTATGACTTGAGCTAGTGTGAATAAATATAACTTGCAATAGGCTTGGGGAGACAACACTCTACTCTCCTCAACGGTTCTCATCACTGACAATCGGGAGCTGGATATCCAGGAAGGCGCTTGCGACTGTTTCCCATCGTATGTAAGTTCTCTGCAGCCATTTTGTTTTTCCATCTTTGTAAGCCATTTCACTCTTTCCCCCTTATATGTTATCTTGTACGGTTGTGCCACTATTGTATATTTACGTGTAGTTATTCTGTTTAGGTATTAATGTTAGCATGGTAGTGTATAAATTGTATCGTGTATTCTTTTGCAATTGAACGTTCATTCTCTCCCTTAAAGGTGTTGGAACCTTAGACAGGCATTTGCGTGTTTATTATATTGCTAAGGGTTCTCTGAGCGTCTCAATCGCTCATACAGCTTTTATACTAACAGGGTTATTCAGCTTTGCATCTACACATTATCACTGCATAAAGGTTTACAGTATAAGTACATTTTTTTAAGGTATAGTTATTAAGGTTTAAATCTGTAAGTGTCTGCGACGCCTGTGTTCATACCCTGTGCACAGCGTCTGCTACGCTAAGGGCGTACCCTTGCGGTACTTAGTGCGCCAATTGCGTACTGTGTCTCTTAACCTTTTATAGTGTTTATTATAGGATAAGTATTAGGCTTTGTCAATATATTTAACTGATATGAATAACATAAGTGGCCAGTGAAAGGTTAAACATCCCATAATAAATAAATTACCCGCACATTTCTAAAATACAAAAATAAATAAATACACAAACATAATAGATCCAGTAGGATACAGAACTGCACTTTCTAAGCTCACATTCTCCCACCTCATGCTAAAGCTCCCTGGCAGCTGCTCTCTGGTCCAGCACTGATCGAGTGCACTGATCCATACACACAGCATACTTGGTAGTAGAAGCTGCTACCACTCTGTCCCTTAAACTGTATGTTGTTCCGGCAGTTCTAGTAGTCGTATTGTATACTGTTGCTATTGTATTTATAATTTGAGCTGCTGGCCAAGTGGAGGGGGGTTTCCGTGCAATCGGAACCCCCCCTGCATTTGCCTATGGTTAGGATTCCAAAGATGCCAAATTATTGCTCAAGTGCCCAGTGTCTGCCAAACAAGGCATTATTGTAAGTGCCTAAATGACCTATTCATTAAATTGACCATATTGTATTTGATCTATTGTGAGCTTTGTTTCATATCTCTCCTAATGCCCATCCCTCATACTCTGAATATTATGTTTTTGAACTAAAAAATATGCTTTACGTGTTAATCCACATGGGTGATACTTGGCAAATGAAGTTTGCGTTGATACAGCATAAATATCCCTAATCCACATAATGAGGCATCAGCTTCCAAAATGAAAGAAAAATAATTGTATTATTTAGCACTGAATTTTTGTAAAATAGTTTTTTCATTTTTATTTTTTTTATAAAAATCGTAGGCAACCAAGGGGGATAAGTATATTATTTTACTATGTGCTACAAGCAGTACATAATTCTGGGAACTCCTTTCAAATACCGTTCTGTGTAAAAAAGGAAGTTTGGTTTCTGTGGTCATTCTTTTTGTGTTTTTAAAAGATGCATTTCTATATAAGTAATTTGCCTTATGTCAGATGTTCTGTGTGTAGTTGTACATTTGTATTATACTTTTCATTTTCTGTTTCTTGCTGTGGAATACTGGGTGACTTGATGTGAATGCCAGCGAATTTGTTAGAATGTGGTAGGTGAATATTGATTTGGTACAGGCATTTTGATTAATAGAAATATAGTATAACAAATATAAAAATTAAATGAAATATAAAAATAATTAATAAAGCTAATAAATTTCAATAATACTGATTATTTCATTGTAGAGAAAAGAGCAGAATATAGGGATGAGAACGATGTAAGCAAATACAATACAACAAATGTATAGGAGATAACATAACGCGAAACACTGATGGATATAAACCAAGTCTAGTGGGATAATTTGTTATTAGTGCTATATACTGTAGCTAAAAGGTTCTTAAACGTGGTCGTCAAAGGACCCCAACAGTCCAGGTTTTAAGTTTATCCATGCTTGGCCACAGGTGACTTAATTAGTACTGTAGTCAATTTGATTTAACCATCTGTGCTGAGCTTGGATATACCTAAAACCTGGACTGTTGGGGGCAGTGGCGGAACTAGAGTGTGGTGGGCCCAAGTGCAAAAATATGCTTTCGGCCCCCACAATAGAAAAAAACCCAGCAAGATTTGGGGGAGGGGTCCTGAGGATTCTACTGTTACTATCTTTGCATAGTAACAGTAGAAACTTGAGTGGATGCTGCCATATTTGCACACTGATAGAAAATCAAATATCCAACATAGAGTAGGCTTCATTGCAACAGTGTCTCTGTCTTTAGAACATCTCTCCATATACTACACCCACCCACTGATATACCTCTCGCCTATCCATAAATTCTATATATAGTACCTCTTACTCACTACTACTACTTACTCACTACTACTTAGAAATACCAATAGTGGTGCAAGTAGAAAAATTGCTCCGAAGGCATGTGCCAAAAAATGGGCATGGCCACTGAAAATGGGGGCACGTCTTCATGACATGACACCCATTTCTCGTCACTCTGGGAACATTGCTTTCCATTCCAAATGCACCTTACCTATATGATGGTTTCTCACAATGGGGAACTTCTGAAGAAATTATTCTCCCTGGTCAGACGGCGTCTTTAGTCGGCATTCACTATTCATGTTGAAAATCACATGGTTCCGGACGATGCCTGTTTGTGTAGGAATATAACCAAAGTCATTGTCATACAACAGAGGTCCAACCTGACTCATGCCACCTGTTTCACATTCTACCCACTGCCTCTCTCAGACACACCATCACTTTCCCTCCTGCATCTCTCAGCCACACCATCTCCCCCTGCTACTCTCAGCCACACCGTCATCTCCTACCTACGCCTCCCAGCCACATCATCTCCTGCCTACATCTCTCAGCCACACCACCATCTACCCCCTGCTACTCTCAGCCACACCGTCATCTCCCACCTACGTCTCTCAGCCACACCATCATCTCCCGCCTACGTCTCTCACCCACACCGTCATATCTCCCTGCTAGTCTCAGCCACACCATCATTTTCCCTGCGTCTCTCAGCCACACGTTATCTCCCCGTGCTACTGCCAGCCAGCCTGCCCCCTTTAAATCTGTCTTTCAGCCTGCCCCCTTTAATTATGTGTCTCTCAGCCTGTCCCCCCATTCAATCTTTCTCTGCCAACCCCTGTGTCCATCATCAACCTCCCATGTCTGCATCCCTCATCAGCCTCCCCTCTCTGCGTCCCTCATCAGCCTACCCCTCTGCGTCCCTCATTAGCCTCCCCTCTCTGCGTCCCTCATCAGCCTTCCCTCTCTGCGTCCCTCATCAGCCTCCCCTCTCTGCGTGCCTCATAAGCCTCCCCCTCTGTGTCCCTCATCGGCCTCCCCCTCTGCGTCCCTCATCAGCCTCCCATCCTTGCGTCCCTCATCAGCCTCCCATCTCTGCCATGAAAAGGGAAAACCAAAAATTGGAGATCAGGCGCATACAGGTGTTGTTGTTCTAATGCTGCTGCTACAAAATTGGGATTAGTCAAACCCAATACATAGAAAATACAAAAAAACAACACGGGATAGCAGCGCTACTCATTAACTATGATAAAAATGTAAATGAGAAATATTGAATGAAAAAATTTACACATTTAATATGAATATACACAGAAATAAAAACAATATCAAAAAGGGGTCACAATAATGACGGCTGCATGCAAGGTGTTATCCATTCCTATTAATTGTGAACTGGACTGCAGATGGGTGGAGAGGAGTAATAAATGACTGATAGTACAGTCCCAATAGTATAAGTTTATCACAGTGGCACTCCAGATGGAATTTATCCACCACGATTTTTCTGCCAGAATTGGAAGCAGCGATCAATCTTATGGAAGTGACCCAAGATGCCACCTAACGCGTTTCGCTGCAGGCACTGCAGCTTTTTCAAAGGTCTAAGATTGATCGCTGCTCTGGAGTACAGTCAGCAATTTTTCCACAAGAAAGACACCGCAACCTAGTGAGGACCCCAAACCCTGGACATGGCCAACATGCTAAAGGGACATTTATAAGGGACTACACCTCCAGCGGTGCCACTGCGGTAAACTTATACTCTTGGGACTGTCTATCAGTCATTTATTACTCCTCTCCACCCATCTGCAGTCCAGTTCACAATTAATAGGAATGGATAACACCTTGCATGCAGCCGTCATTATTGTGACCCATTTTTAATATTGTTTTTATATCTGTGTATATTCATATTAAATGTGTACATATTAAATGTGTACATTTTTTCATTCAATCCTTCTCATTTACATTTAAATCATAGTTAATGAGTAGCGCTGCTGTCCCGTGTTGTTTTTTTTTTTTTTGTATTTCCCATCCCTGAGTCCCTCATCAGCCTCCCATCCCTGCCACCCTCATCAGCCTTCCATTCCTGTGTCCCTCATCAGCCTTTCATTCCTGTGTCCCTCATCAGCCTCCCATCCCTGCTACCCTCATCAGCCTTCCATCCCTGCTACCCTCATCAGCCTCCCATCCCTGTGCCCCTCATCAGCCTTCCATCCCTGCCACCCTCATCAGCCTTCCATTCCTGTGTCCCTCATCAGCCTCCCATCCCTGCCACCCTCATCAGCCTTCCATTCCTGTGTCCCTCATCAGCCTCCCATCCCTGTGTCCCTCATCAGCCTCCCATCCCTGCCACCCTCATCAGCCTTCCATTCCTGTGTCCCTCATCAGCCTCCCATCCCTGTGTCCCTCATCAGCCTCCCATCCCTGCGTCCCTCATCAGCCTTCCATTCCTGTGTCCCTCCTCAGCCTCCCATCTCTGCCACCCTCATCAGCCTCCCATCCCTGCCACCCTCATCAGCCTTCCATTCCTGTGTCCCTCATCAGCCTCCCAATCCTGTGTCCCCTCATCAGCCTTCCATTGCTGCCACCCTGATCAGCCTTCCATTCCTGTGTCCCTCCTCAGCCTCCCATCTCTGCCACCCTCATCAGCCCCCCATCTCTGCCACCCTCATCAGCCTCCCATCTCTGCCACCCTCATCAGCCTCCCATCTCTGCCACCCTCATCAGCCTCCCATCTCTGCCACCCTCATCAGCCTCCCATCTCTGCCACCCTCATCAGCCTCCCATCTCTGCCACCCTCATCAGCCTTCCATCCCTGTGTCCCTCATCAGCCTTCCATCCCTGTGTCCCTCATCAGCCTCCCATCTCTGTCACCCTCATCAGCCTCCCATCTCTGCCACCCTCATCAGCCTCCCATCTCTGCCACCCTCATCAGCCTCCCATCTCTGCCACCCTCATCAGCCTCCCATCTCTGCCACCCTCATCAGCCTTCCATCCCTGTGTCCCTCATCAGTCTTCCATCCCTGTGTCCCTCATCAGCCTTCCATCCCTGTCACCCTCATCAGCCTCCCATCTCTGCCATCCTCACCAGCCTCTCATCTCTGCCACCCTCATCAGCCTCCCATCTCTGCCACCCTCATTAGCCTCCCATCCCTGCCACCCTCATCAGCCTTCCATTCCTGTGTCCCTCATCAGCCTCCCATCCCTGTGTCCCTCATCAGCCTCCCATCCCTGCCACCCTCATCAGCCTTCCATTACTGTGTCCCTCATCAGCCTCCCATCTCTACTACCCTCATCAGCCTCCCATCCCTGCGTCCCTCATCAGCCTCCCATCTCTGCCACCCTCATCAGCCCCCCATCTCTGCCACCCTCATCAGCCTCCCATCTCTGCCACCCTCATCAGCCTCCCATCTCTGCCACCCTCATCAGCCTCCCATCCCTGTGTCCCTCATCAGCCTCCCATCCCTGCCACCCTCATCAGCCCCCCATCTCTGCCACCCTCATCAGCCCCCCATCTCTGCCACCCTCATCAGCCTCCCATCTCTGCCACCCTCATCAGCCTCCCATCTCTGCCACCCTCATCAGCCTCCCATCTCTGCTACCCTCATCAGCCTCCCATCCCTGTGTCCCTCATCAGCCTCCCATCTCTGCCACCCTCATCAGCCTCCCATCTCTGCCACCCTCATCAGCCTTCCATTCCTGTGTCCCTCATCAGCCTCCCATCTCTGCCACCCTCATCAGCCTCCCATCTCTGCCACCCTCATCAGCCTCCCATCTCTGCCACCCTGATCAGCCTTCCATCCCTGTGTCCCTCATCAGCCTCCCATCTCTGCCACCCTCATCAGCCTCCCATCTCTGCCACCCTCATCAGCCTCCCATCTCTGTCACCCTCATCAGCCTCCCATTGCTGTGTCCTTCATCAGCCTTCCATCTCTGCCACCCTCATCAGCCTCCCATCTCTGCCACCCTCATCAGCCTCCCATCATCAGCCTCCCATCTCTGCCACCCTCATCAGCCTCCCATCTCTGCCACCCTCATCAGCCTCCCATCTCTGCCACCCTCATCAGCCTCCCATCTCTGCCACCCTCATCAGCCTTCCATCTCTATCACCCTCCTCAGCCTCCCATCTCTGCGTCTCTCACCAGTCTACCCCCCTCTGTGTCCCTCATCTGTATTTACAGCAGTGTGCCCCCCCCACACACTTCCCCTCCGTTTCCCCAGTACTAACCCCCCAATGTGTGGCCACTAATGCGCTCCCTCCATCACTGTGCCCCCCACACCCCCAATCTGGATAATTAACTTACCTTCTGCTCTGTTTGGGCAGCATGGCTCGCATTAACCCTCAGCTTCCAGCAGCGCGGGTCTCCTCTCCAGCGACAACACGGCGGCAGGCATTAGGCAGCAGCGTTGTGATGTAATTACATCACGTCCACACAACATTGCTCAGGGCCCTGTGAGCCGCGCTGGATAAAGCGGACGGGAATCAGGGGAGCCGGGCTGGGTACATGTCAGCGCTGAGGATGGAGGGGGAAGTGGAGAGGAGGGCCTTCCTCCCCTTCTTCCAGTTGGTCCGCCTGCTCCTTCATGTTTATTGCCAGAGTCCTCCGGCAGCTAATTTATAGCTGATAATGCTGCCGGCTGTGGGCCCTTTCATTGTGGTTGGCCCCAGTGCACTGCACCGCTTGCACTTCTGGTAGTTCCGCCACTGGTTGGGGGTGCCTTGAGGACCGCATTTGAGAACCTCTACTGAGCTTGAAGGTTTTTAATATTTTAAAATGATGCATGGAAGAAAGTGATTGTAGACATATTTTAGTATATATATTGTGGTGAGGGGTCTTGTGCCTCACCACAATTGCCCGCATTTCGGTGAGATCAGCTCCCTTTAAGAGAGAGGAAAACAAGACCTATACATTCTGTGTGGAACTCCGGGCTGTCTGGATTACACAGCTCCAAGTGGAAAAACAGAATTTCTGGGTTTTCCAGCTCACCCACATCCAACAGGAATTCACCACTTAGTATTTTGTCTATATATATATATATATATATATATATATATAGGGTAGGTCATCAACAGGTGAAAAAGATCGTGCATGGATCTAGGTGATATGAAAAAGGCTAGTAGTTGAAATAGCGTTCTTATTAAATCATAAAGTATAAATTGGGTCCTCTAAAATGGGCCATAGAAGTGCAGATAGTCCAAACCCATGAGTTGGGTCTTTTTAGTAGACCATATAAAATAAGTGATAGTTGTGGTTCAGTTCACTAGATGGAAGCAATCTCTTTATTAAGAATTAAGGACCATTGTAAAATCCCACAATATTCAGGTGCATTCAAAAAAGGTGCAGTATAATAAAGTTCCAGCAGAGTGTGACTGTGTTTCCTCCCAAATAGCAATAGTAAGTGTACTCACCTTCCCCCACTGGCCACCTAACTCTAACCCTCCTACTGCACCTTAACCCTAACCCTTCCTACTGGTGCCTAAACCTAACACCCCCCCCCCCCTCCTCCTCTACAGCAGCCCAACCTTAACCCTCCCCGGTGGTGCCTAAATCTACCCCCCCCCCCCCCCCGCAGCCTAACCCTAACCCTCCTTGGGGGTGCCTAAACCTAGACACCCCCCCACTGCAGCTTAACCCTAACCCTTCCTACTGGTGCCTAAACCTAACCCCCCCCCCCCTCCTCCTCTACAGCAGCCCAACCTTAACCGTACCCGGGGGTGCCTAAATCTACCCCCCCCCCCCCCCCGGCAGCCTAACCCTCCCTGGGGTGCTTAAACCTAGACACCCCCCCACTGCAGCTTAACCCTAACCCTTCCTACTGGTGCCTAAACCTAACCCTCCCCCCCCTCCTCCTCTACAGCAGCCCAACCTTAACCGTACCCGGGGGTGCCTAAATCTACCACCCCCCCCCCCCCCCGCAGCCTAACCCTCCCTGGGGTGCTTAAACCTAGACACCCCCCCACTGCAGCTTAACCCTAACCCTTCCTACTGGTGCCTAAACCTAACCCTCCCCCCCCCTCCTCCTCTACAGCAGCCCAACCTTAACCGTACCCGGGGGTGCCTAAATCTACCCCCCCCCCCCCCCCCCGCAGCCTAACCCTCCCTGGGGTGCTTAAACCTAGACACCCCCCCACTGCAGCTTAACCCTAACCCTTCTTACTGGTGCCTAAACCTAAAAACCCCCCCCCCCCCTCCTCCTCTACAGCAGCCCAGCCTTAACCGTACCCGGGGGTGCCTAAATCTAACCCCCCCCGCAGCCTAACCCTAACCCTCCTTGGGGGTGCCTAAACCTAACCCCTCTCTTTGCAGCCTAAACCTAACCCTCCCCTGCCCCCGCCTGCGGCTTACCACTGAAGATCCTATCGGGGATGCTGCTGTCAGCATTCCAAGTAGTGTCGGGTTTCCGTCGTCGTTATTTTGGCTGCTGGGATCCCGACCGCTGGGAAACTGACTGGATCCCATCCTTACTGTCTAATTAGATAATTGCTCAATTCTGTCATATAAGATACATTTCAAGATAGAAAGCTGGTGGTGATAATACACTGTATGTCATACAGGAATGATTACTGTTTTACTACTTATAGTCATTTTATTTCCATTATAACGAAACATTGAAACATGATTCATTGTTTGAGGTTATTTAAGGTGATAGCTGCATGGTTGCTCTGAGTAACTGTATTGCAGTGTGCGACTTTTCACCCACAGTATGTCACAAGGGGTCTATTCATGAAGCAGTGAAAAGTATGGAGTAGTGAGCCAGTGGAGAAGTTGCCCATGGCAACTAATCAGCATTGAAGTAACATTTATAATTTGCATACTATACAATTGTACCTATTAGCTGATTGGTTGCCATGGGCAACTTCTCCACTGTTTTCACTGCTTCATGAATAGACCCTTGGGCTAAATGCAATAACCTCTGAGTTGCCGGAGGTGTGGGACTCCGCGCAAGCGTGCCTTTTTTTTTTTTCCAAGCAGCAATCATTTAAATGGCAAAACCAAACCAAAGTTCCACGCCTCCGGCAACTCGGAGGTTATTACATTTAGCCCATTATATGTTTGTTTAGCTCTAGATCCTGAGTTGGATGATGTACAGTATCCTGTAAAGCTGGGGGGACACACGAGCGACGGGGATTCATTCCGACGTTGGAATGAATCCCCATAAGCACTAGAACGTGTGTACACACTGGGGCAATGCTAATGAAGGTCGGAACAAACATGTTCCGTCCTTCATTAGCATACTACAGGACGCTAGCGACAACGCTTGGTTTTATGTGCAGAACATACAACCAAGAGTCCGTCTCTAGCGTCCACGGAAGCGCACAATCCGCCGCACCCACTGAGCGATATATGGCCCTCATTCCGAGTTGTTCGCTCGGTAAAATTCTTCGCATCGCAGCGAATTTCCGCTTAATGCGCATGCGCAATGTTCGCACTGCGACTGCGCCAAGTAAATTTGCTATGCAGTTAGGAATTTTACTCACGGCTTTTTCATCGTTCTGGAGATCGTAATGTGATTGACAGGAAATGGGTGTTACTGGGCGGAAACAGGCCGTTTTATGGGCGTGTGGGAAAAAACGCTACCGTTTCCGGAAAAAACGCAGGAGTGGCCGGAGAAACGGAGGAGTGTCTGGGCGAACGCTGGGTGTGTTTGTGACGTCAAACCAGGAACGACAAGCACCGAACTGATCGCAGATGCCGAGTAAGTCTGAAGCTACTCAGAAACTGCTACGAGGTGTGTAATCGCAATATTGCGAATACATCGTTCGCAATTTTAAGATGCTAAGATTTACTCCCAGTAGGCGGCGGCTTAGCATGAGCAAATCTGCTACAATCCGCTTGCGAGCGAACAACTCGGAATGAGGGCCTATATATGCAATATGTTGTCACGAGATGGCATATTGTGCCGACATCGCTGTAGTGTGTACCCAGCTTAAGAGCTTTGGGGTCTGAGCAGTGCTTTGCTTACGGTCTGGAAATGCCAAGCGCAGGATCTCCACAAGGTGGCACTGTTCACTTGCTAAAATATTTTGTTTCATCACTGTAAACATTCTTTAACAGCTACTCATACTGATTAGTGAACATGATGAATAGCAAATATATAATGGTCTAGTAAATATAAACATACATTAATAACAATGCACTGCCCATGGCCTTATGCTGGGTACAGAAATAATAACACGGTGGTCTTGCCATGTAAAATTTTATAGGAGTGCTATAATTATTCATCATTAGGGGCTGTGTATGATGTGAAGTGACCAGGTCTTGAAAGTTCTAAAAATTTGAGTGAAAGAAAAGAGATGGCAAATACAACTGCGTTTCCTTATAGCTTGCAGAGGTGAGGCAGGAAGCAGAAGCTGGGGGAGTGAAACTCCCCCCTCTACGTCAACCGCTGCCACAGTGCATCAGGGTCATTCCATGCCAAATCATCTCAGCTTCCAACCTGACTGTCTCAGATTTTCTTGAAGTTTGGCAGGATGGTAGACCACATAAAGGGGGTCATTCCAAGATGATCGTAGCTGTGCTAAATTTAGCACAGCTACGATCATTCACACTGACATGCGGGGGGACGCCCAGCACAGGGATATCCCGCCCCGCAAGTCAGTGTCGGCCCCCCCGCAGAAGTGCAAAGGCATACCTCCCTGTCCCGCTGTCCCACCCGCAGGCATCAGTGTCCCGGCGGGGGGGGGGGCAGTTGGGAGAGCATTTGATCACCCGCTGCGGCGATCACTGAAAACATGCTGTGCGCACGAGCACGGCATGCATTCAGTGCTAGGAGGGGAGCGGGGGCTGCCCAGCTGATCGGGGAGCGCTGGGCACGCCCCCAAAAGGCAGGAAAATGCCCCGATTGGCGGGGCCACGCCCACTCGGGTGATGCCACGCCCCTTTTCGGATGCCTTTGCACTTCAAGAGTAGCTCCCGACCAGCGCAGCTTTAGCGCGCTGGCCGAGAGCTCCTTATCGCTTCCCGGCCCACAGCGGCTGCGTGTGATGTCACGCAGCAGCTGCGGCCCGCCCCATGTTCGGTCTGGCCACGCCTGCATTGACCAAACAGCGCCCACAAAACGCCTGTCAGGCAGCGGCAATCGTAGTGGCCCGATGGTCTTCGGCCACCTGGCATGCGCCGGCGTGCACATGCGCAGTTCTGACCCGATCACACCGCTGCGGTAAACTGCAGCGTGCGATCGGGTCAGAATGACCCCCAAAGTTACTTTCATTTGTAAAATTTTAGCACTCGGGGTCATTCCGAGTTGTTCGCTCGTTATTTTTTTTCGCTATGGAGCGATTAGTCGCAAACTGCGCATGCGCAATGTACGCAGTGTGCCTGCGCCAAGTAAATTAGCACAAAAGTTAGGTAATTTACTCACGGCGTAACAAAGTTTTTTCATCGCTCTGCTGATCGTAGTGTGATTGACAGGAAGTGGGTGTTTCTGGGTGGAAACTGGCCGTTTTATGGGAGTGTGCGGAAAAACGCAGGCGTTCGAGTTGCAAAACGCAGGAGTGGCTGGAGAAACATGGGAGTGGTTGGGCAAACGCTGGGTGTGTTTGTGACGTCAAACCAGGAACGAAAAGGACTGAGTTGGTCGCAATGGCTGAGTAAGTCTGGAGCTACTCAGAAACTGCGGGGTAATCGTTACGAGAAAATTAGCGAAGCTTTCGTTAGCAAATCTGCTAAGCTAAAATACACTCCCAGTAGGCGTAGGCTTAGCGTGTGCAATGCTGCTAAAAGAAGATAACGAGCGAACAACTCGGAATGACCCCCTCAGTGACACACAGTGTTCATGTAACAGGGTTGTAAACATGACAAACAATTTAACATTTACCCTTGCAAAGTCTTGTTTTGAAGCTAAGGGACCATAGTTTCATAGAAAAATAGTTGTATGTTTTATCATTAACTTCAACTTTTCAAGGTCACACGGTGTGACCTTTGACCTTGAATATCTAAAAAAAGTGTACTTTAAATTTTTTTTGTACATAAAGTATGTTGTACAGTTAAATACAATCTCTCTTTTGTATAAGTTTCATTTTGGGATGCCTTTGGGAACATGAGTAAAAAACAATCTGAAAATAGTTTATATCACAATCAATGAAATTGTGATTAATACCCCACACATCTCCAATGCCAGATCACACCTGGGAATTGGAAACGGGTCGTTCCCGGGTGAGATCCGGCATTGGACGCTGCCGCTGGCTTCCCTGACCCAGCAATATACCGGGCTGGTTGCCATAGCGTCGGGGGGGGCAGGGCCGGCAGCGGGGGCGGAGACGGCGCTGGAAGATGAGCTCATCTCCCCGCCACCTCTCTCTATGTAGTGAACAGGTCCCGTATCGCATCAACCCAGGAACCCGTTCACACTGCCACTGACCCGGTATTCAACCCGGGAATAACCCTTCTTATAACCCGGGATGAATTACCAGGTCAGGCGACCCGGGAATTCTCCACGGCCCCTTTCACATTGCACAGTGACCCGTGATGACCCGGCAATATGCCGGGTTGATACCGGGTTATTTTTGCAATGTGAAAGGGGTATAAAAGATTTTGTTACCATAGAATGATGTATAATGCTGTATACAAGTGGTTTTCAAACTGTGTGCCGTAGCACCCTTGGGTGCCGCGGGGTACTTGCAGGGGTGCCTTGGATTGGTGGTCCAGGAGCAATTCAAATTATTTATGGTCAATGTAATAGGCAAAACCGGTGCTGGTGGCTGCCAATAATAAAATATGTGGACAAACAGAAGCAAATCTTGTCCCTCACCACACAATTGAACCAAAGGATGACACTTAAGCACAATTTACTTCATTTCATATTTCTTTCTAAATTTCTACATAAGAAACTTTTAGCCTAGGGGTGCAGCACCCCTAGGCTAAAAGTTTCTTATGTAGAAAAAAAGTCTGAGACTCTAGGGCGCCGTGATTCAAAAAAGTTTGAAAACCACTGCTGTATACAATTCTGAAGAAAACTTACAAGTCAGTGCCTCCTGCTCTTCAGCAATGTTTTTCTGTATTTTGGATGTCCTCAGCAGGTAGTGTGTAGGTTCATCCAGTTGTAGTCCGAAGATCAACCTTAGTAAGAACGTGTTCTCTTGGAATGTTCAAGATGTCTGGCTGAGGAGGGTACACATATGATGGTGATGGACCATTGGGATATAGAAAATGGATTAAAACCTCCTGTGATGTTGCATGAATATTTATGACACAACCTAACCACCAAACATCATTACAGACGCAAGTCACAAAACCTTTTATTTCTTCATATGGAGTATTTTTTTCCTTCACTTCACTTAGTAACATAGTAACTCAGGTTGAAAAAAAGACAATTGTCCATCGAGTTCAACCTATTTGTGGTCTCCTATGCAGTCTTATTATAGGACTAGTTATTTTTATGTTAGGACTAGTTAAATTAACTATAATGCGTGCCTACACACCATAACCCTGAATATATTTATCCAATAGGAATTTATCTAACCCATTCTTAAAGGTGTTGACTGAGTCTGCAGTTACTACTCTCTCAGGCAGGGAATTCCAAACACGTATTGTCCTTACTGTGAAAAAGCTTTTCGCCTCAATGTGCGGAAACTCCTCTCCTCTAACCTAAGCGAGTGTCCACGTGTCCTCTGTGCTGATCTTATAGAAAACAGGTCCCTCCCAAGTTCTGTGTATTGACCCCTTATATATTTGTAGATGTTGATCATGTCCCCTCTTAGTCTCCTCTTTTCCAATGTAAACATGCCTAGCCTTGCAAGCCTTTCCTCGTATTCCAGCGTCTCCATGCCCTTGATTAGTTTGGTCGCCCGCCACTGAACCTTTTCTAGCTCCAGGATATCCTTTTTGTAATATGGTGCCCAAAATTGCACACAGTATTCAAGATGTGGCCTCGCTAGTGATTTATATAATGGGAGTATAACACTCTCGTCCCTTGCATCAATTCCCCGTTTTATGCATGCTAATATCTTATTAGCCTTCTTTGCTGCACTCCTACTTTGGGTACTGCTGCTTAATTTGTTATCTATGTGAACCCCTAAGTCTTTTTCCAGTACAGAATCCCCTAATATTACCCCATTTAGTATGTAGGTGTAATTTTTGCTCTTGCCCCCACAGTGCATTACCTTACACTTGCCTGTGTTGAATCTTATTCTCCATTTTGCTGCCCATGTTTCCAGTTTAGTTAAGTCGTTCTGAAGCGACTCAGCATCCCCCTCCGTATTTATAGCCTTACACAATTTGGTATCATCTGCGAAAATTGACACCATGCTCTCTAGACCTACTGTTAGGTCGTTGATGAAAATGTTGAACAAAAGTGGTCCAAGTACAGACCCTTGTGGCACACCACTTAGCACTTTAGTCTGGACAGGAAGTTGTTCATTGCCTGAAGAGCAAGCTGCTGGCTTGCAGAGAGAGAGAGAGAGAGAGAGAGAGAGAGAGAGAGAGACCATTACTGCCTGAAGTCAGTGCTGTGTTGAACCTCTGTATTGGTGAGCTGTTCAGTAGGTCCTTCTCACACATAGGCCCAAAAACCTTGTGTATTGTTAGTGCCCAGATGGGCTAGGATTTATGTTTATGTTTTACTTTTGCTGCAAATAAAAAGGGCTGAGGCTATTCGCACCAAACACCCTGGACTGGCGTGTCAGTATTTGGGCTGCTGTAGGAAAGGCATCCTTACCCTTATCCGCTCGCTTTTATATTTATTTTTATTTATTTTTTGTTTTATTTTTTCCGGAGCCACCCAGGTCCTTGGCAGACTTTCAGTGGGATCCACTGTTTTTTATTCCCCATGGTGATAGTTCATAGACAGATGTACTTTATTAATAGGTGTTATGCTTTTATGCCTTATTGAAAAGAAATTATGAATATAATTAAATACAGCCTATGTACACTATGAGGGATTTTTCGCTACGGGGTTTCACTGATATTTAACAATTGTCTCTAGTTGCCTTATTGGTATGCCTTTGTCCAATATAACTCACTCTAATATACTCTGTTGGTTTATTAGCATATTCCCCTCCTATCTATGCTTAGTAGATGGTGCCGTCACTTCCGGTCAGGTTGACTTGACTATTGACCGAATGTGGCTAGCTACATTGTTGCTGTTTTGGCTTTCACCCATGTGCTGGGATGTTTCTTGGCACCCGTTTTTTGAGTTTAGTTTTGTCTTTTTCACTTTATGAGAGCCCCTGCGGCTTGGCCGAGCGGCGTCCGCGGGACTTCCGGCCCGTGGAACGCATCCATTTCCGGTCGCTGGAACGCGGAAGTGGTGTTGCCAGCGGCCGCGAATGCAGCCAATATTGTACTTTTGAGCTACATGTGATGATTTTGGCCCCTGAAATCAGTAGCGCTGGGTATATCTAATGGTTTGATATCTAAGTAACACTCTTTTTTCTTATGGGGTTAACGTTTAGCACACATATAGTTACATCTCAGGGTTAAGTGGCATTTCCTGTCCCATTGTGTTAAATAGCATGCAGCTGCTGATGTGCAGCATGCAGCTATCATCAGATACTAAACAGCAGAGTGGTGAGTGGACTGGCCGGTGTGGACCCCAATGGTAGGAATATCTTATCTAGTTTGGATTATTTTATATATCTTGTTTGTGTTTTAAATTGCAGACCTTGCTGCTGAAAACTATATGGCCTTTGCTGATTGATCTGTAGCGGCCTAGTGTTACTTTTTAATTATCCAGGTATGACTTCTATATGGTATATTGTGTCCTATTATACACTGGTGAGGGTCAGTGTTTTAATAAGCTTTCCAATTTTCTTTTATAGTAGTCCTGTGTTCCAGGAGCTATCATTTGACTCATTGGGGTATATGCAATTAGCGGCGAATCGCGGCAAATTATCGCCGTTTTTTAATTCGACACAATTCGACCGTCCAATTTCGGCAAGTGGTTGCCGAAATTCACCATATTCAATGGAAAACGGATTCGACAGTCCCGCGGGCGAAAAACGGCCGATTTGCCGGATTTTGCAGCGATTTTAAAAAACGGGGGAAAACGGGGAAAACCGAAAAAAAAAATGGCGTGGGGTCCCCCCTCCAAAGCATAACCAGCCTCGGGCTCTTCGAGCTGGTCCTGGTTCTAAAAATGCGGGGGGAAAATTGACAGGGGATCCCCCGTATTTTTAAAACCAGCACCGGGCTCTTTGCCTGGTGCTGGTGCAAAAAATACGTGGGACAAAAAGAGTAGGGGTCCCCCGTATTTTATACACCAGCATCGGGCTCCACTAGCTGGACAGATAATGCCACAGCCGGGGGTCATTTTTATACAGTGCCCTGCTGCCGTGGCATTAAATATCCAACTAGTCACCCCTGGCTGGGGTACCCTGGGGGAGTGGGGACCCCTTCAATCAAGGGGTCCCCCCCCCCAGCCACCCAAGGGCCAGGGGTGAAGCTCGAGGCTGTCCCCCCCATCCAAGGGCTGCGGATGGGGGGCTGATAGCCTTGTCAAAATTGAAAGAATATTGTTTTTTCCAGTAGTACTACAAGTCCCAGCAAGCCTCCCCCGCAAGCTGGTACTTGGAGAACCACAAGTACCAGCATGCGGGAGAAAAACGGGCCCGCTGGTACCTGTAGTACTACTGGGGGAAAAATACCCAAATAAAAACAGGAGACACACACCGTGACAAGTACAACTTTATTACACACTGCCGACACACACATACTTACCTATGTTGACACACCGACTGCCACGTCTCGACTCCGACGATCCGGGGTACCTGTGTAAAAAAAAACACTCACCTGATCCAGTGTCCAGAGATAATCCACGTCCAGAGATAATCCACGTACTTGGCAAAATAAAAACACGAATACCCGACCACCGGACTGAAAGGGGTCCCATGTTGACACATGAGACCCCTTTCCCCGAATGCCGGGACCCCACGTGACTGCTGTCACTGAGGTCCCTTCAGCCAATCAGGAAGTGCCACGTCGTAGCGCTCACCTGATTGGCTGTGCGCGTCTTAGCTCAGACAGCGCATCGCAAAGCCTCTCCATAATATTCAATGGTGGGAACTTTGCCGTCAGCGGCGGGGTTACCCGCGGTCAGCCGCTGACCGCGGGTGACCCCACCACTAACCGCAAAGTCCCCACCATTGAATATAATGGAGAGGCTTTGTGATGCGCTGTCTGACAGCTCTTTCGCGCACAGAGCCAATCAGCAGAGTGCAAGGACGTTGCACTCGCTGATTGGCTGAAGAGACACTTCTGTGACAGCTGTCACGGGGGTGTCTGCATTCATGGAAAGGGGTCTCATGTGTCAACATGGGACCCCTTTCAGTCCGGTGGTCGGGTGTTCGTTTTGTTGTTTTGACAAGTACGTGGATTTATCTCTGGACCCTGGATCAGGTGAGTATAATTATCTTTTATTTTCAGGTACCCGTGGATTCTACTTGGAGAAGAGGACCGA
Organism: Pseudophryne corroboree; assembly: GCF_028390025.1. Lineage (NCBI taxonomy): Eukaryota > Metazoa > Chordata > Amphibia > Anura > Myobatrachidae > Pseudophryne > Pseudophryne corroboree. Next base: position 792,609,521 of record NC_086449.1, on the reverse strand, counting down.
CTGCTTCGTGTCAACATAGGTAAGTATGTGTGTGTCGGCAGTGTGTAATAAAGTTGTACTTGTCACGGTGTGTGTCTCCTGTTTTTATTTGGGTATTTTTCCCCCAGTAGTACTACAGGTACCAGCGGGCCCGTTTTTCTCCCGCATGCTGGTACTTGTGGTTCTCCAAGTACCAGCTTGCGGGGGAGGCTTGCTGGGACTTGTAGTACTACTGGAAAAAAACAATATTCTTTCAATTTTGACAAGGCTATCAGCCCCCCCATCCGCAGCCCTTGGATGGGGGGGACAGCCTCAGGCTTCACCCCTGGCCCTTGGGTGGCTGGGGGGGGACCCCTTGATTGAAGGGGTCCCCACTCCCCCAGGGTACCCCAGCCAGGGGTGACTAGTTGGATATTTAATGCCACGGCCGCAGGGCACTGTATAAAAGTGACCCCCGGCTGTGGCATTATCTGTCCAGCTAGTGGAGCCCGATGCTGGTGTATAAAATACGGGGGACCCCTACTCTTTTTGTCCCACGTATTTTTTGCACCAGCACCAGGCAAAGAGCCCGGTGCTGGTTTTAAAAATACGGGGGATCCCCTGTCAATTTTTCCCCCGCATTTTTAGAACCAGGACCAGCTCGAAGAGCCCGAGGCTGGTTATGCTTTGGAGGGGGGACCCCACGCCATTTTTTTTCTGAATTTTACCATTCCATCTAAAAAAAAATAAAAAAATATTATTTTAAAAAATATATAAATAATACTTGTGCCTCCAAAAAAGACAAACAAACTACCTAATCCCTTCTAATATAAATAGATATGCTATTATCAATAAAAAAAAACACACAAAAAAACATGTTTTAATTTTTTTTTATTAGTTTCACCCACCAAAGTGTGGCGGATTGAAAATGTCGAATTTACTGTCTAAAAGCACTGTTGTCGAATTTCCAAACTTCAATTGAATATACTTTGGTCAAATTGCAGCACTTGTATCATTGCAGAAAAGTCGAATTTGACAAAAGTCAAATTTCAAAAAGTCGAATTTTGAAAGTCAGTTTTTTTGATGGAAAGTACTGAATTGCATTGACGATTTTTTTTTTTTTTGGCGAAAAAGTCCCGAAATTCGACAATTTCGGGAATTCGACCGCAATTGCATATACCCCATTGTGTCTAATATTGACCCAGGTAAATTTGTGAAGTTTACTCTAGAGTGAGGTGCTATGCTTGTCCTGTGGGAGTAGATTTGAAGTATGCTAATCTTTATCCTTGTTTCCATATAGAGTATGATTCTATTAATTAATTAACTTGATGTCACTATTTTCTGCTATAAGGGCCTGGGAGGCACTGGTGGTGGTGGTGGTGTGGGTATGATCTGATACCTTTAGTCTGATTTTATACAGATTGTATTTATCTTTTTGATCATGTAGATGCTCTGAATTGCCAGTCTTGATAAAGGTCCTATAATAGGACCGAAACGTTGAATGTTAAAGGCAACGTTATTGAACCTGATTAACCTGAATAAACTGATTGACACATCAAGATCTTCAAAGTGATTGATTTCTGCGAGAGTGCACCCACCACACGGGTGGTAGATGCGGTATATATATATATATATATATATATATATATATATAGAACACTCCCAAGAAAATGGATTTGGACACCAATCCTCTTAAACCATAATTTATGTACTTAATTTGAGAGCATGTGACTTATTTGAAATCATATTTAAAATAAGTCACATTCTCCTTTATACACATTTCAAAGTTCTGTTCTACCCAATATTCGAACCCATGACTTTCCATATTGCAATTAGACACCTTACTCATTGAGCTATTTGCTCCTGTATGGGTTGTAAGAGAGTATTTTTAAAGGTGTTCCTTAAATAACGGAGTGTGTGACAGAAAATTTACAGGTGTTGTAGAACAGCGCCCCTTGCATTGCGTTGCCCTGTGCGGTGGCACATATCACACCACCTTAGTTATGGCCCTGCATTGACCAATGGAAGCCCCGGTCACTTGAAGTTATCTGTCCAATAATAAATAAATTAAAAATAAAATAAATACATAAAGAAAAATATTTACAATTGAACCAATGTACTGTTAAAATAAGCCGTCACTTAACTGATGCAAAGCTATACATTAACACAATATTGTATACATTTGTGAAAACATTGTCTTAGGGAGATCCGGTCTTTAGGTCGACAGCACTTAGGTCGACACTCATTTGGTCGACCGCTATTGGTCGACATGCATTTGGTCGACATGGTCTATAGGTCGACATGGCCACTAGGTCAACATGGACAAGGTAGATCTATTTCAGGTGTCGACCTAGTCACTGTCGACCAATAGTGGTCGACCTGATGACTGTCGACCTAGTTACTGTCGACCCTATGATCCACACCCATCATAGGGTACACACCTTAATTACAGTGTGAGAATGGAAAGTGTATTTTCTTTATTAAATCTTTACTATTGCATATCGCACATTTAGGTTTTTATCACTAATACATAATGAAGAACCATAATTCTGCTCTCAATCATGCGTCCTGGTTTCTGTAACCTAGAGTAGAAGAAGAAATGACAAATCATGTAAAAGGGCAGTTATCTGACTGGTAATAGCTGCAGAAATAGGGGATGGGAAAACAGCACAAAAATTAGTAGACCAAGGGGGTCATTCCGAGTTGTTGGCTCGCTAGCAGTTTTTAGCAGCCGTGCAATCGCTATGCCGTCCCCCACTGGGAGTGTATTTTAGCTTAGCAGAAGTGCGAACGAAAGGATCGCAGAGCGGAAGCAAACTTTTTTTGTGCAGTTTTAGAGTAGCTCAATACCTACTCAGCGCTTGCGATCACTTCAGACTGTTCAGTTCCTGTTTTGACGTCACGAACACGCCCTGCGTTCACCCAGCCACGCCTGCGTTTTTGCTGGCACGCCTGCATTTTTCCAAACACTCCCTGAAAACGGTCAGTTGACACCCAGAAACGCCCTCTTCCTGTCAATCACTCTGCGGCCAGCAGTGCGACTGAAAAGCTTCGCTAGACCTTGTGTGAAACTACATAGTTCGTTGCAATAGTACGACGCACGTGCGCATTGCGCCACATACGCATGTGAAGAAGTGCCTTTTTTTGCCTCATCGCTGCTGAGCGAACGAAAGCAGCTAGCGATCAACTCGGAATGACACCCTATATGGATGGTTGGGTGAACAGTAAACCAATTAGTGAATTGGTATAATACAGGTTGAGTATCCCATATCCAAAATGCTTGGGACCAGGAGTATATTGGATATGGGATTTTTCCGTATTTTGGAATAATTGCATACCATAATGAGATATCATGGTGATGGGACCTAAGTCTAAGCACAGAATGCATTTATGTTTCATATACACCTTATACACACAGCCTGAAGGTCATTTTATACAATATTTTTAATAACTGTGCATTAAACAAAGTTTGTGTATATACACACAATTCATTTACGTTTCATATACACCTTATACACACAGCCTGATGGTCATTAAACACAATATTTTTAATAACTTTTGTGATTTAAACAAAGTTTGTGTACATTGAGCCATCAGAAAACAAAGGTTTCACAATCTCACTCGAAATATTCTGTATTTCGGAATATTCTGTATTTCAGAATATTTGGATATGGGATACTCAACCTGTATTACAAATAGACTTCTTTTCTGACCACTTGATAAATGAAAAGAAGGAGAACAGCAGATTACTGCACAGAAGGAGAACAGATTACTGCACAGAAGGAAACAGCAGATTGCTGCACAGAAGGAAATGGCAGATTGCTGCACAGAAGGAGAACAGCAGATTGCTGCACAGAAGGAGAACAGCAGATTGCTGCACAGAAGGAGAACAGCAGATTACTGCACAGAAGGAGAACAGCAGATTGCTGCACAGAAGGAGAACAGCAGATTGCTGCACAGAAGGAGAACAGCAGATTGCTGCACAGAAGGAGAACAGCAGATTGCTGCACAGAAGGAGAACAGCAGATTACTGCAAAATAGACTATTTGCATGGCATGAAATTACTAACCACATTGAAGTAAACGGTCCTGTCTAATGAGAACTTTTATCACTGCTTTAGTACATGTCCCCCAAAGTGTTGTAAAAATGCTTCAAGCGCCCAGATTTTGCAAGCCAAAAATAATAATAGAATAATGTGATATAAACAAAAACTAAGTCATTAATGGCACAACACAATAACATCTTAATGTTCTAGGTGTCCCTTTAAATGCTTGCTACAATTGCAATCATCAATCATGTTTGAGCACAATAATAACGTCAAAGTGGGATATAGTCTTTTTTAATAGGTAGAAGACTACTACATCTGCCAGACTTGGGAGTAAATTTACTAAAGCTTCTAAAACAGAGCATTGGTGATGTTGCCCATAGCAACCAATCAGATGCTGTCTATCATTTTCTAAAAGGCAATAGAGACATGATACACAGCCTCTGATTGGTTGATATGGGCAACATCAGGAATTCTCTGTTTAAGAAGCTTTTAGTAAATTTGCCCCTAGGAGTGTGATGATAACTGTCCCGCTTAGTATACTACTGACGTACTCTGGCTGGCATGTTTACACAACCACTAACATGTTTGTGTTTTAAAATGTAATCTCTTACGTGTGAATAGAATGACGACCAACAACAAGAACAGGATCACAGTGACAAGAGCAGCCACTCTGTAAATCTGGTAACCCGTAAACGGGGAGTTTTTAGTCTTCTTTATAACAAAAAAAAAGGGGGGGGGGGCACATTATTAGAAAGAAAAAAAGATACAATTCATTTATTACACCAGGTAGTGTTCGGATGTGGTCATAATTCAAAATGGACATTGATTTAAAGGTGCACAGTCAGTATCCCATTATACTTAGGGGCAGAGTTGAACGTAAGTCAGTTTTGTGAACTTACCTTGCATGTTTTTGATATTCTATACATGTTTGTTTGCATGTTGGAAGCAATGATACATTTCAAAGGGCTATGCACTATTTGGAGTCTCTGCCCTTTATATGAAGAACTATTACAACTCGGACCCAGAAAGTATTCCATTACTGGTCTTAACCAAAAAGATACTCTCACCACTACAATCCATTCTGAATGCAGCTGTGAGGATAATCTTCCTCACTAGACGTTCTTTGTCTGCAGATCCTCTGTCAGTCCCTCCATTGGTCACCGGCTATTAACCAAACTACACCCAGAGCTGGCCCTAACCAATATGATGCCCTAGGCAAGATTTTGGCTGGTGCCCCCTAGCATCCCCGCTAGTTCCACCTCTGACCCTGCAACCCTTTCTCAGCACCATCACCCCTCACCCATAGCAGTCCTCATCAGTGACGTGCGGTGAGGTCAATGGCTGGGGAGGCACTGGCTTGTCCAGTACATCTCCAGTACATGGGATGATGTGCCTGGTGCGGGGCAGCACACACACTGGCGTCTATACAGCCACTATGTTATAGTAGTACTCAGGAGTCACGTATCGTCTGCTTGGAGCTCAACATTGTATTCCGGCTGCCAGTCCCCATTCTCCGAGTACCTTTGCCTTATAGGCACTCTAGATGTGATGGTAGGTGACCCCTTGTGTGTCTGTATGGGCCATACACTTATGGGTGACTCCAGGGCAGTGGCGCACGCAGGGGGGGTTTCCGAGCACCCAGAAACCCCCCTCACTAAAAAATAAAAAAAATAAAAAATATATATATTTTTTTTTTTATAGTTTTTTGTCCTGCATGACTATTATTATGCCTCCTGTCTTCCTGGTGGTACTTATAAGTACTTACAAAAAGTTTACTTTACTTTAATTATAGTACATATATATCCATGTGCATACATATATACACATGTATATACATACATATAAACACACACACACACACACACACACACACACACACATGATATATATACATGTGTGTATATATATGTGTACTGTATATATATATATATATGCATGTTTAATATGCTATGTATATGTGTGTATATATATATATATAGAGAGAGAGAGGTGTATATACGGTATATATATGTGTGTAGATATATATATATATATATATATGTATACATACATACACACAGACACACTAGTTTTACGGACCCATCATATACTGGGTCACCTCAGTCCCCACCCCCGTGCTTGGCTCCTCACAGTTCTGGAAACCCCCCCATGCAAATCCTGCGTTTGCCACTGCAGGGTACTGTCACTGTGCGTACTGTGCAGCGCCTTGTGACAGGCGGGCGCTGCTGAGGATGCTACCTGAAAGGAGAAGGAGGAGGAGAGCACCGGGCTGCACAGAGCACTTCCAGCTTACCTCCGCCACTGCCTCCAGGTCTGGCGCCGCTGATTATCTGCACCTTGCTCTCCGGCCTTCCCGGCGCTGCCAGCTGAGGGGTAACGGAGAGCACCGGGCCCCAGGGGTGTATCTATTGGCCTGTGTGCCCCTGGCAAAGTAAGGAACTGGTGCCCCCCATGTTACAAATAGGGACAGCGCACAGAGAAAAAGGGGCATGGTCTTGTGGGGAAGAGATATGGCCACACAATAGTACCCCCAATTAAAATTACGCCACACAGTAGTTCCACTTATTCACATTACAGCACACAGTAGTCCCCTTATTCACATTACACCACACAGTAGCCCCCTTATTCACATTACAGCACACAGTAGTCCCCTTATTCACATTACACCACACAGTAGCCCCCTTATTCACATTACACCACACAGTAGCCCCCTTATTCACATTACAGCACACAGTAGTCCCCTTATTCACATTACACCACACAGTAGTCCCCTTATTCACATTACACCACACAGTAGTCCCCTTATTCACATTACACCACACAGTAGTTCCCCTTATTCACATTACACCACACAGTAGTCCCCTTATTCACATTACACCACACAGTAGTACCCCTTATACATGTTACGCCACACACAGGAATAAATCCCCCACGAGGGAGCAGCAGTCAGCATCGTCTGCAGCTAATATTTAGCATCATTGATCCCTATGTAAAATGGATCTTTGAATGTACATGGGCTCATAAGACCAGAAGCATAAAATAATTAGAAGAACTGCCTTGACTCATTCTCTAAAATCATATTTACACTTAAAACCAGTTTTACATAGGTATGAACAAAATTCTCACTGCTCCGCTAATGCGTTGCAGGTAAACAATGATCGGGACCACCACCTACTGAAGATGCAATCTAGAACATCTAATAAAGTAGCAAACTGACATGTCATTCTACAGTGCCCACAGGTAAGGGCGTAGCTACCATAGGTGCAAAGCTGAAAGAAGCCTGCTTTCCCTGTCACAGTTACATATGTTATATTCATTTTACCCCATTGGGTGATACATAGGGGCACTTACATCCTTACAAACTTTTGCCTTGGGTCCTAGAAAAAATTAGTTACGCCCCTGGACCTGCTCATTGTAATATGGTATCATATGAACTGGGTAAACTATATGTTGTAATGTGAATTGGGGGTACTATACTGTAACAACAATTCATGACATACACAGTTCTGTCCCATTCACCAATATATATTCCCTTCTCCCTCCCCTCCCCATCTGTGCCACGCTTGATCGATTATACCCCTTTTCCACTAGCTCAAAAAACACGGGTAAATGCACAGGGGGCGCGTATTTACTCGTGTTTTTTGTAAGTGGAAAAGGGTCCCCCCCAAAACCTGGATCAAGTGACCCGTGAATCCTACCCGGGTAACTACCTGGGTAGGACATGGAAATGATCCGGGTAGGGTTGTAGTGTAAACGGAAGCCGTGTCGATGCGACACGGCTCCCGTTTACACTGTATGGAAGGGCGGCGCTGGCCGCGTCACTAGCAGCGTCACCAACCCGTCAATATGCCGGGTTGGTGAGCGCAGTGGGAAAGAGGCTGAGCACGGGCCGCAGCCGGGTAGCACCCGTGTCAGGCTCCCGGCTGCGACCCGTGCTCATATGTGGAAAGGGGTGTATTAATATTAATTTCAGTATACAGTCTGCAGTGTCTTCTTGTTTTATTTTAAGCCCCGTTATACTGTCTCATCATGCCCCATGGCCGGTACCTGGAAGCTGCCTTTGCTGCCGTGCTTCTAAGGCGGCCCCAGCACTGTCCTACTCCTCCTGCAGTCTCCCCCTTATGATGAGCGGAGCCAGAGAAGCCCCCTCAGCCAGCCCCCTGCGAACTGAGTAACAAAAATAGGACAGCAGCCAGATGCAGCTCCCGGAGGCCTCTGGGAAATGTAGTTCTCTAATCACCGTTCTGTGGCCTCCGGCACCTAGCTGAGCACCTGGGTCAGACTACAGCTCCCATGACGCCCCCGCTTCATGGTTGATAGAAGAGCAGAAATTAGTTCTCAATTGGAACTACGGTACTGTTCTCCTATGATATTCTACATTATCCGCGGGTGGTGCAGCCGGGCCGCCCGCTCCTCCCTCTGTCAGCGCCCCTGACAAGTGCCGCTGCAAAAAGCACTCCGTCTACCAGCTTACCTCCGCCACTGGTCCGGCGCCGCTAATTAGCGGTAGCTTGCTCTCCGGCCTCCCCGGCGCTGCCAGCTGCGGGGTAACGGAGAGCATCGGGCGTCAGGAAGGCTCACATCACACCCAGCAGGACAGCAGTCAGGGGGAATGAATAAAGGGGATCCTTGTTTTTGTCCTCGTATCTGTGATTGGACCAGCGGATCCAGCCCTGGATCCGCTGTCCAATCACATGTGCCTCGCTGGCAGGGGAAGCCCGTCCCTGTCAAGGAGGCACATGTAGAAGTGCCGCTTTCACTACTGTTTTCAATGGGCTTTTAGAGCCCAGTGCTCAACCCCGCCCACCCGCTCTATCCCGTTACCGTTATCAACGGGAGGCACTTGCTATCAGTGCCTCCCAAGCTTATTCTATGACTTAAAATAATGATTTGAATACTATAAAGAAGATACTTATGACACAGAATATGTGTCATAAGTATCTTCTTTTTATCACTGTAATCATTAATGACAGGGGAGGCACTGCCTCCCCTGACTGCACGTCCCTGGTCCTCATTATATTTTAAATATGAACTGTGCGCACATTCGGCACACAGCCCAAAAAGGGAGTGTTCGTGCTGGGAAGGGGCATAGCCACACAGTAGCACCCCCAATTCAAATTACGCCACACAGTAGTGCAACTTTATTCACATTATACCATGTGATAGTGTCCTTATTCACATTACATCACACAGTAGTACCACTTTACCTTATATATATTACTAATCACAGTAGTGTCCCTTATTCACATTACATCACACAGTAGTACAACTTTACCTTATATATATTACTAATCACAGTAGTGTCCCTTATTCACATTGGGGGTCATTCCGAGTTGTTCGCTCGCAAGCTGCTTTTAGCAGCTTTGCACACGCTAAGCCGCCGCCTACTGGGAGTGAATCTTAGCTTATCAAAATTGCGAACGAAAGATTAGCAGAATTGCGAATAGACACTTCTTAGCAGTTTCTGAGTAGCTCCAGACTTACTTGGCATCTGCGATCAGCTCAGTCAGTTTCGTTCCTGGTTTGACGTCACAAACACACCCAGCATTCGCCCAGACACTCCTCCGTTTCTCCAGCCACTCCCGCTTTGTTCCCAGAAACGGTAGCGTTTTTTCACACACACCCATAAACGGCCAGTTTCCTCCCAGAAACACCCACTTCCTGTCAATCACATTACGATCACCAGAACGAAGAAAAAACCTCGTAATGCCGTGAGTAAAAAACCTAACTGCATAGCAAATTTACTTGGCGCAGTCGCACTGCGGACATTGCGCATGCGCATTAGCGACTAATCGCTCCGTTGCGAGAAAAAAATACAGAGCGAACAACTCGGAATGACCCCCATTACCCCACACTGAATTGCTCCTTATTCACATTACATCACACAATAGTACCACTTTACCTTATATATGTTACTCCTCACAGTAGTGCCCCTTATTCACATTACATCACACTGAATTGCTTCTTATTCACATTACACCACACCATATTGCTCTTTATTCACATTAGACCACACAGTAGTGCCCTTTCTATATGTTACGCAACAGTAGAGAACCTTATACACATAATGCCCCTTACACATATGACACACATTATTAATGTCCTCATAAACATAATGCTCCTTACACATTATGCCAACCTTTATTAATGCCCTTATACACATAATGTCCCTTACACATATGCTGCACATTATTAATGCCCTCACACACATAATGCCCCTTATACATATGCCACACATTATTAATGCCCTTATACACATAATGACACACAAAGTACCCTTTACATATATGCCACACATTATTAATGCATTTATACACATGACACACATAAGGCACCTTACACTGCTTGGATACAGATGTGTCCTCATACATCTTGCTCAATACTCTATGCAGCAGGAGATCCTTGCCCAGCTCTGCTAATGTCAGGCACCTTTTATGCCGAAAATGCGTTTTATTTGCTTTGCTATGCGACTAGGATGCACAAGCAGCTTCTGCTGATTAGATTGATATGTGGCATGCCTATATTCTGTGTGCGACTGTAGCTGTATCTGCATACAAAATACTACGTTACAGTGATTTCCAGGAATACACTGTAAGGTAGCATTTCGTATGCAGATATAGAAACAGTCACACACAGAATATAGGCATGCTGCATATCATTTTAATCAGCAGAAGCTGCTTGTTCCCCTGGGTATTCCAATTTTTTCTAGTTTGCCTATGCCTAGGGCCGACTCTGACTACACCAATGTGCATCTCTTCGCTTATCTCAAAATATCTCCCAACCCGACCTCTTCGCTCTTCGCAAGATCTGCGTCTCTCATTCACACTTGTTGTTCGCTCCCACTCACGATAGCAGGACTTTCTTCGGGCTGCACCCACTCTGTGGAATGCTCTACCACGCACAATAAAACTCTCCTCTAGTTTCCAAACCTTTAAGCATTACCTGAAAACTCACCTCTTCAGGTAAGATTATCAAATTCCGGAACCGCCGACATAACCTTCATAAACTTTCCTATACAATTACATCCCCAGTGTACAGTCCACTCATATCTTCACATATTTTCTCTTTCTTTACTTTTCCATCTTTTGACCCCAGGCCAACATCACTGTATGATCATACAGCCCACCAAGAACCTCTGCAATCTGGTGGACCATTATGCTTGTAAACTTGTGAGCAGGGCCCTCCTACCTCTATGACTGTCTGTTATTACCAAGTCTTGTTCTATCACTGTTGTTTCCAATTGTAAAGCTCAATGGAATTTGCTGCGCTATATAAAAAAAACTGTTATTGAATAAATAATAAAATGAGTGAACCAGATCAAGAAAGCTATGTTATATACAGTGATGCAAGAACACATTGAGGCTGATATAGGCCCTCATTCCGAGTTGATCGTTCACTAGCTGTTTTTACCAGCCGTGCAAACGCATAGTTGCCGCCCATGGGGGAGTGTATTTTCACTTTGCAGGAGTGCGAACGCCTGTGCAGCAGTGCGGCTGCAAACACATTTTGTGCAGAACAAGATCAGCCCTGTACTTACTTATTCTGTGCGATGATTGCTGCGACGAATGACACAGTAATGACGTCAGACACCCGCCCAGCAAACGCCCGGTCACGCCTGCGTTTTTCCAAACACTCCCAGAAAATGGTCAGTTGCCACCCAGAAACTCCCACTTCCTGTCAATCTCCCTACATTCGGCAGTTCGACTGAATGCGTCGCTAGAACCTGTGCAAAACCACAATGCTCTTTGTACCCGTACACCGTGCGTGCGCAATGCGGTGCATGCGCAGTCTTGCCGTATTTTTAAATGATCACTACGCAGCGAACTGTAAATGCCAAATAGCTTTCTAACAAATATTTAAAATGCCCGCTCTAATATATATTGTGGACGCCTGCACATCTTATTACCATGTGCTATGAATGTGCGCTGTACATCGCAAAACACTACATCCCATAAGAGAAAAACAATACACCCACACATTATCTGAGTTTCAAAGCTCATTGATGTATATATTTGTTATTAAAAGGATATGTATTCAGTATATCACAATGTACAATATATATATATATATATATATATATATATAGTGAAAAGAAGGAGCGGCACTCGGCATCTTGAGAATAGGAAAGTGTATTAAATAACACAGCAAAAGATTCCGACGTTTCGGGGCTCACATGCCCCTTTGTCAAGGTGTGTAAAAGTGTACAAGGTGTAAAACATACCTTTATAGCATGGAAGAAGCCCCATGTGTTCACACCGTGTGCGCCAAACGGCCCCGTCGTCCGGCGCCGTCCAGCGACGTCATCAACAAGCGGCCGCCCGGTACCATGGTAACTAGGTACACGTCGTTGCCGCGCTGTATCGTGGGTAATGTAGTGCGCTAAAAAGACACAGAACATACATACAGTGCCCAACACCTACTAAAAACTGCACAAAATCACAGCAGCATGTATTGAAACTGATAGTGCCACTAAATAACTATCAAATAAAGGCAATTAGTTCAACCAAGGGGGTGCGTTACACTCCCTAAGTACCGAAAGGTTGAGCCTGTGACTTCAATACTACACAAGCTCTGGATAGCAACAATTAATCATCTGCTGAGATTGAGTAGCAGGAGATACAGAAGGAGTAGTAATATAGCCAGACCCTTTAGGAGACACATTTGTGTGTAAATATATATAAAACTGGATTCATTAGGGATCCTAAGTATTATAACAGAAAAACAAAAGGAGACAGAAATGAAAAAGAAGCAGTGATGACGTCGCTGGACGGCGCCGGACGACGGGGCCGTTTGGCGCACACGGTGTGAACACATGGGGCTTCTTCCACGCTATAAAGGTATGTTTTACACCTTGTACACTTTTACACACCTTGACAAAGGGGCATGTGAGCCCCGAAACGTCGGAATCTTTTGCTGTGTTATTTAATACACTTTCCTATTCTCAAGATGCTGAGTGCCGCTCCTTCTTTTCACTTTATACTACAACTTACTTGGAAAAGGCACCGGCGCAGCCTTAATACCGCCCAGGGAGTGCCAATTCGCCTATGCTTTATATATATATATATATATATATATATATATATAAAAAATGGGGGAATAAGGGTACCGGCGACTGGTGTGATTTAAAATGCAATTGTTAAAAGATTGATTTAAAAGCCAAAAAACTATATAATGATATAAACAAGTTTATTACTCACATAAAAGTAGGTTTAAAACATAAAACTACTAGTAAAATCTTAAGAATGCAAATGTCTTAGTAAAAAGTAAGGAGTTCTAACTTAGCTTTTAAAATAGGCACAGGGGGGTCACCACAGGGAGCCCAACGCGTTTCGTCACAGTTGACTTCTTCAAAGACCCTAAGACCCTAAGTTAGAACTCCTTACTTTTTACTAAGACATTTGCATTCTTAAGATTTTACTAGTAGTTTTATGTTTTAAACCTACTTTTATGTGAGTAATAAACTTGTTTATATCATTATATAGTTTTTTGGCTTTTAAATCAATCTTTTAACAATTGCATTTTAAATCACACCAGTCGCCGGTACCCTTATTCCCCCATTTTTTAAATTTTCCCAGCAGTCCTGTACCAGTACTGCGTTCTTAAGGGTTGGCAGACACCTTGTAGTAAGGTTGCGTGTGTTTTTTAATAAATTTTAGCATTTTATTCACTTTATACTGAGAACCCACCTCACAAGTGGCGCTGTGTCAATTCCCTTTTCTATATATATATATATATATATATATATATATATATATAGTTACATGGTTACAATTTACACAGGAAGCAGGAATCCATACAGTTACAGGCCAGCGATACAATTACCATCTCCCTCAATGCTCACTACGCTCCCCCTCCATGCTCAAAGGAGCAGAGTATCATCAGAAACCCATCTCGTTCAGTACCCAGGGGAAAAAGAACGCTTCTGTGTGTCTCTTCAGCAATACACTGAGAGTTGGGGCGTGCACAGATCTCTTGTGTCTAGTCTAGGGGAGGGAACTTTCTCATTCATGATGAGTCATTGGTCAGTTCATATGCAAGCAAGGTCCAGCCTTGATGGTGTAATCACAGGAGATAGCCACTGGCTCCAGGCTACAATCATGCTGTCTTCCAGGAAATCCATTGTTCTAATAAGAGTGACTTTAGCTTTCATACATTTAATCATATCTACTTGTTGCAATGAGCTACAACTTAATAACAGGCATCAAATTGATATACACATTTATCTGGTTGCTTTAATACCAAATATGACATGTCCATCTTGCTTCGTTCCAATAATACACATACATGATGTTACTTCATTATATAATTTTAAAACATTATGATGTCTGGCGCTTGATATGTTATAATTATGTGTCGAATCTATCTCTGTGGCATGTCTGTGTAAATGCGTATGTTACCATATATTGCTGTGCTCGCTGCGCGTATTTGCAAGCATAGCGACTCATAATGTGTGGAGTCTGTATGTTCTCCCTATGTAATATTTTTGACTTCGACAGAACAACGGCAGCTAGTGAACAACTCGGAATGAGGGCCATAGTAGGCCTGATTCATGTCAGTATGCAATGCCAATGTTCACGTAATGGAGCGATTATTGGCAGACTGCGCATGTGCCGCGATCGCACTCGCACTTAGATTTTGATCACAGAGTGATTGACAGAAAGGGCCCGTTTGGGGAAGCGGCAGCAAAAAACACAGTCATGGCAATTTTTGGGATGTGTATGTACAAAAACATGGCGCCTGGGTCGCTACAGCCTCGGCCAGTCTAATTAGCCACAGGGCTACCCTAGCAGTCGCTGTTCCTCGTTATTGCATATAGTCTGCTTATGTGTACGCAGTTGTGAATGAGTTTGCAATGGCGCCGGTGGGTGTCTATCTTAATTTCTGTGCAGCAGCTTCACTTGCCACGATCACCAATTCCGTAGCTCAAAAATTCACAGCTGCGTAGGCAAGTGCGTACAAACATGAATAAGCCCCTGTGTCTTTTTCCGTAGTTGCCTCTGCTGGTATCAGCTCTTCCCCTGGTGTACAGCCATGTGTCTGACTGTGCAAGGGCCGGGACACCCACTTTGTGCATTTTTAGGCACAACAATAGAATTTGGTGTGTCTTCAGCACCATCGCTTGCACCTGCCCTATGCCTGGTGCAGATTCTCTGCCAGACTATGGCCTCCAATGTGAGCAACTAAGCTTCAGAGTTCACAACTAGTTATGCGACATGGCCATTTCCATAACACGCTTATCAGATGGTGCACCTATGTGCATCTGAATAACTGTCTTCCAGTCACCGGCCAGGAACACCCATCACATCTTCAAGTCTCTGCCACTGCTGCGCCTCTGTGCGTATGTACTGCGGGACCCACATTTTAGTGACTTAGATGTATGCGCAGTTGGAAAACATCGACCATCTGCACATATCTCACTCCATTGTGAGTAATATTGCCTAGTGTGAGGCTACACTTTAGCTTTACATCCTACACATGGGGAGGAATTCAATAGCGAGCGAGAAATTAAACAAAAAACCCCTGCGGCTGGATTTTTTCCCCACTGCCGCAGGGTTTTGGTATTCAATTAGAGGACAGAAAATGGGACGCAGTGATTTCAATAGAAATCACTGCGTCTTTTTTCTTGCACCTACAGAGCAAGTCTGATTTTTCCTAAAAACTTTATATTTCCTAAGTATCACTGGGACTTGCTCTGGGACCCCGGCGGCAAAGTGGACTAATTAAGCAACTGGAAGTTTCCAATTAGCTTAATTAGTCAGTAATTACTCACCTTCCGAAACGGGGTCTTTTTCTTCCAGCGTCGGGAGCCGGTCCTCTGTAGCAGAGATGAGTATGCAGTGTGAGTGCTTGCTAGGGTGTGTAAGTGTGCATGACTGTGTGTATATGTGTAAGTGACCTCCGTTGTGTGTGACACCCCTCCCAGCAGCCCTTGCACCTCCCAGCACCTCTAGAGCCTCCCAGCAACCCCCTCCTCAGTGACAAGATGGAGGGAGACAACCGAGAGCCCGGAAGACCACCAGAGATCACGAACAGGTGAGTATGTTTTATTGATTTTATTTTTTCACGCGCTGTGGGATTTTCAGCACTGAAAACACTGCGACAACTCTTTTTTTTTTTAATTGAATTCCATGGGTATCAGGAGCGTGCATACAAAATTGGGCGTGAGGTAAGTGAAGTTTTTTACCTCACTATACCTAGCTCCCAATTGAATTTCCCCCATGGTCTTGTTTCTACACACCACAGCCGACGGGCGACCCGGCAGCAGGGAGGAAGAGTGACGGGGGGAGTGAAGTTTCTTCACTCCCCCCATCACCTGTCTCCATAGCAGTGCATGCTAATATGAACGAGATTGTCCATATTGGCCTGCATGTATAAGCGACCCGGCACCAAACGATGAACGAGCGCGGGGCCGCGCATCGTTCATCGTTGATGCCTACACACTGAACGATATGAGCGAGTTCTCATTCATTAATGAACGAGAACGTTCATATCATTCAGTTAGATCTTTAAGTGTGTAGGGCCTATTAGACAATGAGGACAGACATCACCACCTGAACTTCAGCCAGAATTTGTGCTCACCCCACCTAAGGCTTTTTCAAACAGTAAAGCACTAGACTTGAACTTTTGCACGAGAGATTGACCTGTAGGTCGCTGACACCATCCCAGATAGACCTACATGTAATGTTGGCGCATCAGTTAGTAATTCTCTCGTACAATATACACATTTAGGGCCGGATTCCGAAAAATCTACTTTGTCCATGTCTGCGTATTTTATCGATATTGCTTCTGCGATTTTATGACAGTACCGACCAAAGACTGCAGGGGGAGCCGGCCAGCACGTAACATGTAAAGTTGTATGTAACATATGTGCTGGCTGCCTTACCCAGGGACCAGCAACTGCTGCAGGCACACACAGTGCTCAGTCTGTCTATCTTCATTACCCCGCCCCCAGACTCCTGTGAAACCAGCCAATGGGAGTCTGGGGGGGCGGGGGGGGGCTTATTGAAGATAGGCTGAGCACTGTGTGCCTGTGTCCCGTGCGTGCAGCGGCTGCAAATCCCCAGGTAAGGCAGCCAGCACATATTTTACATACAACTTTACATATATGTTTATATGTGCTGGCCAGCTACCCCCTACAGTCTGACCGTACCGCTACAAGCCCTTCCCTTGTGTGCATCTGTACATATGCATGTGCAAGGACTGACACACTCACTCTTGACTGAAGCTGCAGTGAAAGAGCGCTCAGCTCACTCATGTCTCATGAAGAACAGTGAGAAAGTTGATGTTGCAATGAAATATTGGGGGAGGCTACCATATCAGGGGCAGCTGTAGATGTTAAAGATTATGGACTGGTGCCTGAGCCTGTGATCTATACTACTGTTTCTGAAACATGAATTTATGGTGTCTCATGCCCAGAGCCGGATTAAAGGCCACATGGGCCTGGAGCTGAAAATATTCAAGGGCCTATTGTGAGAAATAGGGGAGGTGTGATTAGTGCTGTGTGGGTGTGGCCAGAGCCATGTGGGCGTGTACACCCCTACACTGTCAGCTCCAATGTCTCCCTAAATATGTAAAAATATATAAAAAAAATGCATAATTTTGTGAGAAAAATATAAATGCAATCTTAATAGCTATGATTTATGGCTGACCATGTTGCCAGCTGGTGGCTTTCGATCATCATGATGCCATGATGATGGGCCTATTTTTAAGGGGAGGCCTGGAGCAGTAGCTCCATCTGCCCCATTGTTAGTCTGGCTCTGCTCATGCCTCTATTACATTTCTAGAACCTATGCCTACTCTTCCAGAACTTCCGGGAAACTTCAGAATTTCTTTAAATTCTCCCAGATTCCCAGGAAAGCAGATCCCCCCCACACACATCCCAACCACTTCCTACTGAAAGAGGTACACCAGGGGGAATTATGGTGCAATTCTCTTGAATCATGTCTTTATGACGGCACTGCAGTGCCGGGCTTGGGCCACTTGTATCTTCATTGGAGTGGAGACAGAATAAGTAGGTAATTATACCACACATGTTCCTTTTGATTATATTTTTGCTCTTTTTATGTGTTGGCTTTTCATTTGGGTACTTTCACGCTTTACTACACGAGTAAAGATTTATTCAAAAGAATACATATTACCTTTAAGGTGAAGGGAGTTTTTTCCAGAGGAACAGTTGTAAGAATGTTGGAAATATTGGTACCTGGAAACAGAAAAAAATAATTTTAATCATAGTTGCTTACTCTCGTTCGGCAGACTACCTAATTAGGCAGAGACATCCTGAATTACCCAGGGCAACAGATAATTCTCCCAGAAGGCGCTACCTGACCATCTGGTGGATGGAGAGAGGATGGAAATCACACCATCAAGCCCCAATAGTCAAGTTTCAAGTGTAAATTTTGGAACAGTTCTCTCAAGACTTAAGGGATATAGAAGACGTAGCTTGGTTTATTAGAAACGAGGCTTCAAAGTCCTGTATGCCCCCGTAAGTCTTTCCAGTATGTAACCCTGTATAAAATGTTAGCTGTAGTGTTTGGTTCTTGACAGGTGTTATACTCTCCTAGTTCAACTTCTTAGGCCAGTTCAGGTGATCTGAATTGTAACCCAAACCCAGGAGTATCCTCAAATAGAAGGGGAGAGAAGACCACTATCCAGTACAGAATCTTATCTTTGCAAATTCTTCTTGACATGTTTCAATGCTGCCTGCAAGCATTTTCATCGGAAGAATACCTACTGGTCATGGTGCATCAGCATTTAGGAGGAAACTGGCCAATCAAAAACACAAAAAATCAGCCAGCGCCTGGTCTATTTAATGATATATACTCAGTTCAACAGCTCATATGTAACAAGCTTCTAAAATGTGCAATTAAAAATTAAACTTCTTTCTAAAATGTATATTCCAATCCACTGTATAATAATAATAATAACAATAATAATAATAATAATAATAATAATATATGATTTGAGGTGCTTCAAATGGATTTGAGACACATTTGATAATCAGTGCATTCTTGCGCACTGATTATCAGCATAAAATCAGCTGGTAAAACAAATGATTTTACTTACATGAATAAACCTGTACCTTTGCTAAACATCAATATTGTGCATAGATCCTATCAGCTTAAATACGCAACCTAATAGCAATGGAGATGCTTAAAAAAATTAAATTTTTTCAAATTTAATGACCAGCACCCACTGCTGCAGCTGATTACTGCACTTTTGACCCTGGTGCATGCACTCCAGAATGACGTTAGCGTGGCATTCTGAGGTGTACTTCCGGCAGTGATGTCAGCTTTCACAGACCACCGCATCAGTACAGGGGGGTGGATGAGCAGGAGGAAATCCATTCTGCACATGTTCGTAACCAGGAGTGGTTCCTACTTTGTTCTCTCAGGGGTACTGCCGGTGCAACAGTCCTGTCAGCGGCACGGCCAACTCCGTCCTATTCCCTTCGGCTCCTGACATATATATTGCGCATGTGCAGAAGCACCGGCTTCTATGGACTGCATCGGCTGCAGCCCATAGAAGCACATGACTAGGCACTGGAAGCACTCTCTGATTGTGGTCCGGACTGGCAGTCCCAAGGGGGAGAGAACAACTCTGGAAAACGGACATAAACTGTCACTCAGACAAATTTGTTAAATCCATGGTTGTTTTGTCCATTTTCCAGTGTTTGAGAGCAAATGGTCGATTGTCATTTGCTCCCATACATTACCAGATTTTCATTCCAACCAGCCAGATTGGACAGATGGTCTGCCATATAATTGTATCCTGTATGCCCACCTTTAGTTAAATTAGATCCGCTTTCTTACAGGCTTATTCTGAGATGCACATAATGCGAATGCAACCTGGGGTGCCAGTTGCCAACGCAGATGTATGCTACTTTGTGAATGCACAACCTCCACTGCTTCGCTTGCAAGAACAGATGCCATCAGTATCATTGGCACTACCATCCCTCTGAATTTGTCATCCACAATGCATACGCATGACTAGTAGCAAATAACGCAAGCAACACGCCCACGACACACCTACACTCTCATATGTGCGTTCACATTGTTGCTACCCAGTTGCTACTCATAAATGCTAATTTAGCATCCACAGAGAAATGTTTGACATCCGCGTGACTTTGAATCGCGTGTATGCTTGCAAAGAGCCTAATACATGTTTGTACGCAATGGCCGATGTTCACGCAATGGAGCGATTATCGGCAAACTGTGCATGTGCTGTGATCGTAATGCGCATGAGCGAGGGCACCGCTGTGATCCTGCTCACACTCAGAACTTTGTCGCAGAGTGATTGGCAGGAAGTGACCGGCAAGTGGCTGGAGAAACACAGGGGCGGCATAGCTGTTTTCAGGGCATGTATCTTCTGATGGCTGTACGATCGTACGTGCAAATACATGGTGTCTGAGTCGCTATTGCTGTGGCCAGTCTGCGTAGCCATAGACCAACCCTTAGATTCGATGTTCTCTGTATTTGCGTATAGGGTTTTATTCAGCAGCAGACGTCTGCTGCGATCACATTTTCCTGGGTCCCGGCGTAGTGCACATGCGCAGGGGCCGCTCTGTGTATGCGCGGGCCAGGGAGATGCGATCGCATCTCAGTGATGTGAGCGCTTCTGCCTGATTGACAGGCAGAGGCATTCACGGGGCAGTAGGGGGCGGTGCAGTGAAAATGAAGGTGGATCTAGGCCTTTTTCAGGACAGCCGCGTGACATCACACTTGGCCGCTGCGTCAGGAAACATGGCGGCGGCCCAACTGCCTTTGCAGCCAGGCTGCGGATGCAGGGGGGCTTCCCTTATTTAGCGATGCAATCACAATTGAATTGCGATTGCATCACTGGCCGCCATTAGCATGCCGGGCGGCCTTGCCCTATGCTGGGCGCACCCCAGTATGAGATCGCAAGCAGTTGCACTTTTGCTTAATTAGCAAAACTGCAACTGATGTTGTATCAGGTCCATAGTCCGCTAATATATACACAATTAAAATACAGCTTGCGATTAGTCTGGTGGACGTTTATTTTCATTCCTCGGCGGCAGCTCACTTGCTAACATTAGTAGTTCCGTAGCCTAGAAAATCGCAATTGCATTTGAATACAAACATGGATTATGGGGCAAATTCAGTATGAATGGCAAGTAGCGTTTCGGACGGAATTTTTGCTGAGGGGCCGCGTGCGCATGCGCAGCAGCCCCTACTGCGCATGCTCCGGCAATTTCTGTGGGGGGACGCAGAAATTACGATCGCCTCTGCCTGTCAATCAGGCAGAGACGGTCACGGGGCGGGAGGGGGGCGGCAACGCTCCATTTTCTGTGTGGAAACGGAGTGTCGCGGGTGCGTGCCAGCCCATATGGTGTGCTGGTACGCGTGAATGGGGGCGTGGCGGGAGTGCGACCGCAGCAGCTGCATGACGTCACACGCAGCCGCTGCGACAACAAAAATGGTGCCGGGACTCCTGCGGCCGCAGCTAAGCTGCGCCGGCAGGGGTCATCCTTAATTTCTGCTAACAAGCAGAAATTGCGTGCTGTTCACAATTTCCGCTTGAATCGGGGGGGGGGGAGGCGCCGGACAGCATGCGTGCTAATGGTTAGCAAATTTTGCTGATTAGCAGCATCCGCTATCCTTACTGAATTGCCCCTAGATTCATAGTTCTGTGTTGGCAATGTGGGACCAGTTACAATCAACTACAATTAATTACAGCATCTCTATATTTGTTAACATTGCTTTGCTATATTAGTATAATATAGACATATACACACTTCACTATTTCATTAATCTGTATGTATAATATGTATGTCAAACCTATTTAGAGATTATTATATAAATTGTATACAGAGCCCAAGATAAGGTTGGGGCTGCTGGGACGAACTATATAAAGGGCTTCAAATGGGATCTTTAACAGAAGCTCAGCGGCATAACCATATTAAAGAGAAAAGGGGAACCCCTGGCTGGATCACACTGACATCACTAGCTCTCCCTATTGTGCAGCTGCTGAACCAGGCAGCCAGAATGTGAGCAGGACAGTATGCAGTGCAGGCAGAGGCACAGTGTACCAGGTTTCATGAGCAATATATATATATATATATACATACATACTGTATACACATATACATAGCATATTAAACATGCATACATATATAAACATGCATACATATATATATATATATATATATATACATACATACAAACACACACATACAGTACATGTATATATTCACATGTATATATACCGTGTGTGTGTGTGTGTGTGTGTGTGTGTGTGTGTGTTTATATGTATGTATATACATGTGTATATATGTATGCACATGGATATATATGTACTATAATTAAAATAAACTTTTATTAAGCACTTACAAGTGCCACCAGGAAGACAGCAGGATGCAGAGGACGCTAGACAGCCATTAATAATACTCATGCAGCAAAATAAAAATGAAAAAAAAAATATATATATATATATTTTTTTTTGGTGGAGGGGGGTTGCTGAGTGCTCGGAACCCCCCCCCCCCTGCGTGCGCCACTGCTCCCCTAAATCTCAGAAAGACAGGTGGCAGCATAAAATACCATCATTTTCCTTTTTCAATGAGTAGCTTACTTGTATGAAACACTTCTAGCCTCGTAGAAGTGGGTTGAGTTTTAATGTCTACATTGTAAATGGATTTTCGGACTTCTGCCACTGCCGGACCTGGAAATAAAATGTAATATATATTTAAATATGAAATAACACGCTAATCTGGATCTCTATATGCTGGGCAGCTAACCATGCCGTTCAGACTGTTACTCTGTTACTTTGCTTACAGGGAGCTGCCGTAATGATAATTCTGGCAGTGACATCACTGTCAATGGTCGGAGGGTAAGACATCCCGCTCACAGTCATTACTTTCCAACGTGAAGACATACTTTTTTTAAAATTACTTCAAATAGGACAAACTTGGCTATATAGGCCCTTATTCCGAGTTGATCGCTAGCTGCTTTTGGTCGCAGCGCGGCGACCAGGCAAAAAAAAATCGTAATTTCAGCGCATGCGTATGGGCCGCAGTACGCTCGCGCGAAGTACTTTCACACAAAACTATGCAGTTATACACAAGGTCTAGCGGCGCTTTTCTGACGCACTGCTGATCGGTGAGTAATTGACAGGAGTGATTGACAGTTTCTGGGAGGTAACTGGCCATTTTCCGGGAGTGTGCTAAAAAACGCAGGCGTGTCAGATTAAAACGCAGGCGTGCCTGGGGAAACGGGGGAGTGGCTGGCCGAACGCTGGGCGTGTATGTGACGTCAAAGCAGGAACTAAACTGTCTGAAGTGATCGCAAGGAAGGAGTAGGTCTGGAGCTACTCAGAAACTGCATGAAAATATTTGACAGCAAAACTGCTAACCTTTTGGTCGCACTTCTGCTAAGCTAAGATACACTCCCAGAGGGCGGCGGCTTAGCGTTTGCATTGCTGCTAAAAGCAGCTAGCGAGCGATCAACTCGAAATGAGGGCCATAGTCCCTAGGTAAAATCCACCACTAAAAATACCCCTTGGTGGACCCGCAGCTCATCTACAAATACACAGATTGACACCTCCGTTTGATGTCACTCACACCTTGAAAAATACTCCTATGGTGAAACGCGTTGGTGGATAAGGCAGGGGATACCTCTTTACTGACAGTTGTCACTGGAAGATATTTAAGGACAACTGGCACTTTTACTTTGGGAAAACCTGGAACCCCAAGGACTTATAGGCACTTAGGATTCCGGTGTTCAGGAGACCGATGCCAGGATCCCGTAGCTTGCAATGCCGACAGGGGTGAGTTGGGGCTGTTCTCTCCGCTCCCATAAACTTAACCCTCCCTTCACACAGCCTAACCCTAACCTCCCCCTGTAGTGCCTAATCCTAACCTCCCTGCGGTGGTGCCAAAACCTGACCCTCCCTCCCCGCTGCCTAAACTTAACCCTCCCTATCCCGCAGCCTAACTCTAACCCTCTGCGTGGGTGCCTAACCCTAACACCCCCGCAGCGTAGACCTACCCCCCCCCCCCCCCCCACACACACACACACACAGCCTAACATGCTTTCAGGTAAATGGCTCAGGAGGCGCTGGCTGATACCAGAGCCAGATTTAAACACACTGAGGGAATTCAATTGTTTGAAAAGTCAGTTGGGTGTCTGTTTTTTCCTATGTAATAGGCAGGAAAAAACAGACACCCGACCGATTTTTCAAGCAATGGAATTTCACCCAATGTATGAGCCCAAGGGTACATGTGGGCATTATGCACAGGTGCAGCAGTATATACATGTGGGCATTATACACAGGTGCGGCAGTATATACATGTGGGCATTATACACAGGTGTGGCAGTATATACATGTGAGCATTATACACAGGTACAGCAGTATATACATGTGGGCATTATACACAGGTGCGGCAGTATATACATGTGGGCATTATACACAGTACAGCAGTATATACATGTGGGCATTATACACAGGTGCGGCAGTATATACATGTGGGCATTATACACAGGTGCGGCAGTATATACATGTGGGCATTATACACAGGTACAGCAGTATATACATGTGGGCATTATACACAGTACAGCAGTATATACATGTGGGCATTATACACAGGTGCGGCAGTATATACATGTGGGCATTATACACAGGTGCGGCAGTATATACATGTGGGCATTATACACAGGTACAGCAGTATATACATGTGGGCATTATACACAGGTGCAGCAGTATATACGTGTGGCATTATACACAGGTGCAGCAGTATATACATGTGGACATTATACACAGGTGCAGCAGTATATACATGTGGGCATTATACACAGGTACAGCAGTATATACATGTGGGCATTATACACAGGTGCAGCAGTATATACATGTGGCATTATACACAGGTACAGCAGTATATACATGTGGGCATTATACACAGGTGCAGCAGTATATACATGTGGCATTATACACAGGTGCAGCAGTATATACATGTGGACATTATACACAGGTGCAGCAGTATATACATGTGGGCATCATACACAGGTGCAGCAGTATATACGTGTGGCATTATACACAGGTGCAGCAGTATATACATGTGGGCATCATACACAGGTGCAGCTGTATATATACTGCTGGAAATTTGATGAGTTTTGATCAGAGATGTGCAGAAAAGACAGTCACTGCCTCACCTGCTATAGACTTTTTACTCCGGAGTTTTGATTATAAAAATGATTAGAATAATACAAAGATATTTCTAATATATTCTTTGTATCTTTCATATACTTTATGTAATCCAAACTCTTATAAAATAGTATAACAGGAAAGGCTTTGCCTCACCTGCGTCACCCCACCGCACTTCACTGGCATAACCATAACTTCCCCGGGGGGCGGCTAAACTAGCCCACCCCCCCTCACCCCGGCCTTAAACCTAACGCAGGCGCTATATTTAAATAGGTCGGCATGCTGACTGTCGGGATTCCTACGTCGGTGTTATGACCATATTGGCATTCCAGCGCCACCATTGTGATAGCTGGAATTCCTGCATCGGTATTCCGACATCCGGGATCCCAACAGCTGGCAAATTAACCGCATCCCGTTACAGGCTGTATTTGAAAAATGGCAGGAGCTGATTGGCTGGTGCCTTATCTCCGTCCACTGTATCTCTATCCAAGGCTTAGTAAATAGACCCATAAATAAATAAATAAATGAGTCCCGCCTTCAAACCCGGCGCTCCTGAATCTACAGTGCTGTAGAAACTGATTGTGTATTTGCATCCTGAAAATCCTTGTATCCACTGTAGAAATACTGACTGATGTGTTTCATGATCTTTAGATCAAAGCATGACGTATGTCTCATTAGCACTTTTCGATATGCTGAGTCTCATTATATTACTCCAGCCCTCCTTTAAATGCATTTACCTTATACCTTCCTAAAATTGTAAATGATCCGTTCTCGAATGTTTGCCTTCAGTGTGAGACTCATAAGATAATCATGTATTGTCTATATACATATGTACTCAGCTACAGTATAACTCCTGTGTGTCTCACGTTTTTGTATATGCAGAGTCACCTCCTGTTTCCGGTCATTGAACCATCCTGGGATCTCCACGCGGCAGCAGTAAGTTCCCTCATTTCCTCGGTCACCTCAGTGATGGTCAGGGACACGTCCCCCTGTGATATGTTCCCCAGTAACTGGTATCTGTCAGATCTCCTCCAGGTCACACTGCTGCCGTCTGTCCGTATTATCTCATTGTCACAGCCTGATAATGAACAGCTGCGTCCCCAGCACATATGGTGCAGGTATTTATGCACAGTGTATATACAGGGCAGGATCACTGCATCATTCTCATATCCTGTCACACTTCCAGCTGATACTGACAGAGCTGTGGGGAAATATATAAGATTGGGATAGATTAGAATATCAGTACTATTATTACCAGTTATTTATATAGCGCACACATATTCTGCAGCGCTTTACAGAGAATATTTAACCATTCACATCAGTCCCTGCCCCAGTGAAGCTTACAATTCCCTACCACGTGTACACACTCCCTACCACGTGTACACACACACACAATCACAGGGCCGTAACTAGGGTGATGTGAGAGGTGCCGTGCCGGAAATGCACTGTGGGCGGAGCCAGCCAGAAATGAGGAGGAAAAGGAATG
Source organism: Pseudophryne corroboree (assembly GCF_028390025.1). Classification (NCBI taxonomy): domain Eukaryota; kingdom Metazoa; phylum Chordata; class Amphibia; order Anura; family Myobatrachidae; genus Pseudophryne; species Pseudophryne corroboree. The sequence goes on along the minus strand of NC_086449.1, from coordinate 792,582,876 downwards.
AGGAGGAAGAGGAATGAGGAGGAGGAATGAAAAGGAAGAGGAATGATGAGGAAGAAGAAGAATGATGAGGAGGGGGAGGAGGGGCTCTACTGTGGCGTAATATATATAAATGCTCCACTTTGTACAGAGGCGTCATTCGGTCTGGTGACACCCAGTGTGCACTGTCACCCAACTCGTGTGCCAGAGGCGCACATGGATGAAATGGGGGTATGGCCTCAATTAAAGGGGTGTGGCCTTAGCAGAAATCCTAGTGATGTCACTCCTGAGGCAGCCCAGCATCGCCGGAGATGCTGGGCTGCCCCCAGAGACCAGTGCCTGTAGCCTATGACAGGAGCCGGGTGCTGCAGGACAATGTCACACTGCAGTACCCAGCTCCTGTCAATATGCAGAAGCCGGCATTTGGTGACACCTGGGTGCGGGTTGCACCCCCCACACTCCCCTTCTGACGGCACTGACTGTGTAGCATAACATGCATAAGGAGTACTACTGTGCGGTGTAACGTAAGTAATGGACACTACTGTGCAGTGTCATGTGAGTAATGGACACTACTGTGCGGTGTAATGTGAGTAATGGACACTACTGTGCAGTGTCATGTGAGTAATGGACACTACTGTGCGGTGTAATGTGAGTATCCATATAGGGATAGTAATATTGTGTGAGAAAGTTAATCTGAATCTGATTGTTTGTATCTATACTGTTTCTTTTTTGTTTTAATATATCTGTACTGGGTTTTTTTTTTGGAGGGGAAAAAAAAGTGTAAGGTGAAAAGCCAGAGGGGTTAACTCAGGTGTGAGTAATCAGGAGGAGGAGGGGCTGAATAAAGCAGCTGGCTGAGCCTATATAAGCAGTGATTAGACTCTTTGGAGCTTGCTCTGTGTAAAGGCTTGTATTTTTTAAGTGCTGCTTGGATTTCTAAGTGTAAACAGCAAAAAGGTGAGTTAGAATACAGAAAAAGGTGAGTTTTATAATACACAATCAGGAACACACATTTGCAGTACCATTAAACTTCTGGTGAGGCTGCAAGGGGCTGACCTTGTGAGTGAGTGAGAGGGTCTCTTACTTGGAGTAGCAGAGGGGCTGTGATTGTGCGAGTGTGAGGGGCATTTCTTTTTTTTTATTAGCAGGAGCTGGAAGCCGAGTGAAAAGGAGGTGCAGTGAGCTGGAACAACTGCAACTGCTAAGTGGAGTATAGGTGCCGCAGGAGAGAGTACTACGGCTGCATAAAAGTGAAGGACCAAGAACCGCACAAAGATAGATAAGTATAAGCCAGCTTAATTATTGTATAAGTGAGATTGCTTGTCTTCTACTTTTTATTTTTTCTGCTTTTTCCTTGAGAGTAACAGGGAGTTAGACCTTACAAACAATATGGGAGGGGCTGTAATTGGGGACCTCACTCAGTGCATGTCATGCAAGATGTATGCACACCTGGAGCTACCGGCCCAGTGTCAGTACATCTGCACGAGGTGTGTGCGAACTGTTGCCCTGGAAGCCAAGGTAACTGATCTAGAGCAAACCGTTACGCGACTGAGGGAGATTCACAATCTCGAGCGTAGTTTAGACAGAACGGTGGAGGAGTTGCGGGAGGGGTCACTTGTAGAAGAGGATGATAATCAGGTAGCCAGTTGGGTCACAGTTAGAAGGAAGAAAAAGAGGGGGAGGCTCGACATCTCCGAACTATCAAACCCGAACAAATTTGCCCGATTGGACAAGGAATCGGAGGATGATAGTGAAGAAATGACGGTGCCGGAGGAGACTGCTCCCTCTAGCATCCAGAGGAGCGGTCCCTCTGGCGCGGTAGGGATAAAAGAAAGAGAGGTACCTAGTCAGATGGTGGTGGTAGGGGATTCTATCATCAGGAAGGCAGAAAGGGCAATCTGCTACCGGGACCGTGATCGCCGTACAGTCTGTTGTCTCCCGGGTGCTCGGGTACGGCACATCGCGGACCGGGTAGATAGATTGTTGGGAGGGGATGGGAAAGACCCGGCGGTCTTGGTGCACGTTGGCACCAATGACAAAGTTAGCGGAAGGTGGGATGTCCTTAAGAAAGACTATAGGGACTTAGGAAAGAAACTGAAGGCAAGGACATCTAAGGTAATATTCTCTGAATTATTACCCGTGCCACGCGCTAGTCCAGGGAGGCAGAGGGAGATTAGGGAGGTAAATGTGTGACTTAGGGATTGGTGCAGGAAAGAGGGGTTTGTGTTCCTGGAACACTGGGCGGACTTCTCAGTCAGGCGCCATCTCTTTTGTCGTGATGGATTGCACCTGACTGAGGCAGGGGCAGCGGTGCTGGGGGGAAGGATGGTTAGAAGGTTGGAGGCGATTTTAAACTAGGAGCCCGGGGGGAGGGTTTAGCTAGAAACTACGGGTCATGCAGTGAGAATAGTGGGGATGGCGGTAGTAAACGAAATGGGGGAGAAGTTGGGGGGAGGGTAAGAGCAGGCGGTAAGGTTACTAACATGGTTACTAAAAGAGATTTTACCAAAGCACTAACCAATGACGATTACAGGTCATCATTGCTACATAAGGTGAAAGATGTCCCTAACGCAAGGGAAAATACTTATCTTAGTTGTATGTATGTAAACGCCAGAAGCATTACTGGTAAAAAGGGTGAACTAGAAATACTTGCAGCAAGCAAACAGTATGATATTATAGGCATTACTGAAACTTGGTGGGATGAATCTCATGATTGGACAGTCAATCTAGAGGGCTATACACTGTTTAGGAGAGACAGACTAAATAAAAAGGGTGGAGGGGTGTGTCTTTACGTAAAGCCGTTTTTAAAACCTGATATACGGGAAGATATTCAGGAGGGGACTGTAGACACTGTCGAGACATTATGGGTAGAAATTGCATGCGGGGAAAAAGGAATAAAAAAGTTAGTATTGGGTGTATGCTATAGGCCGCCTGGTATCAACGCATCTGATGAGGAATTGTTACTAAAGCAAATTGAAAGAGCAGCAGGAGTAGGAGACATAGTAGTGATGGGAGATTTTAACTATCCAGAGATAAACTGGAAAAATGATTCATGTGATACTGCTAGGGGCAATATGCTTTTAAACACACTTAATGATAACTACTTAGTCCAACTAATTAAGGAACCAACCAGGTACAATGCAATCTTAGACCTGGTATTAACAAACAATGGGGATTTGGTATCAGGTATTATAGTAGGGGAACCCATAGGAAACAGCGACCACAATACGGTCACATTCAATATCAGTTTCCATAAACAGCCCTATACTGGCTCAATTAGGACTCTAAACTTTAGCAAAGCAAATTTTGAAAAGATGAGGGTATTTTTCAGGGATATTGAATGGGAAGGTTTGTTTTTAGGAAAAAATACTACGGAGAAATGGGAGGTACTAAAATTCCTGCTAGCTAAAAATACACTCAAATTTATTCCTATGAGCAGCAAAAAAAGGAATAAAAATCATAAACCGATGTGGCTTAACAAAAAGATTAAGGAACTTATTGGCAAGAAAAGGCGAGCATTTAAAAAATACAAATCTGACGGGGAAGCAGAGTCATTTCAGCACTATAAGGAATGTAACAAAATTTGCAAAAAGGAAATAAGAGCGGCTAAAGTAGAAACTGAAAAACTAGTAGCAAAGGAAAGCAAAGCGAATCCCAAAAAATTATTTAAATACATTAATAGCAAGAGATTAAAGAAGGAGAGTATAGGCCCTTTAAAAGACAAGTTGGGAGTCTTAAGCAAAAATGATAATGACATAGCGGACACACTAAATGAGTTTTTTTCAACAGTATTCACTAGAGAGGACCCAATTCAGGGACTGACACACAATCTCAATAATGAGAATATCCCACTGATAGGTACTTATTTAAGCGAGGAAGTAGTCTGTGACCGATTAAAACATTTAAAGATTAATAAATCACCAGGGCCCGATGGTATTCATCCAAGGGTTCTAATGGAGCTTCACTCTGAACTGGCAAAACCGCTATCTTTGATCTTTAAGGATTCAGTTATATCAGGTATGGTTCCCAAAGACTGGCGTATAGCGGAAGTAGTGCCTATATTCAAAAAGGGAAGTAAAGCTGAACCAGGTAATTATAGACCAGTTAGTCTTACATCTATAGTGGGGAAAGTATTGGAAGGTATTCTAAGAGATAGTATTCAGAAGTTCCTTGAAGTCAATAAGGTCATTAAAAGGAATTAACATGGGTTTATGAAGGACAGATCCTGTCAAACCAACTCACTTGGCTTTTATGAAACAGTAAGTGCAATCCTAGATCAGGGTAAAGACGTGGATGTAATCTTTTTAGACTTTGCCAAAGCGTTCGATACTGTACCACACATGAGACTTATCTACAAGCTACAAGAATCAGGGCTATGAAGCACAATATGCACTTGGGTCAAAAACTGGTTAGATAATAGGGAGCAGCGCGTTGTGGTTAATGGATCTTTTTCAACTTGGACTGAATTGCTAAGTGGTGTGCCGCAAGGCTCAGTATTAGGACCGCTATTGTTCAATATTTTCATTAACGACCTAACAGAAGGTCTAGAGAGCATGGTGTCAATTTTTGCAGATGATACCAAATTGTGTAAGGCTATAAATACAGAGGAGGATGCCGAGTCTCTTCAGAACGACTTAGTTAAATTAGAAGCATGGGCAGCCAAATGGAGAATGCGCTTCAACACAGACAAGTGTAAGGTAATGCACTGTGGTAACAAGAACAAAAATTACACCTACCTACTAAATGGGGTAAAATTAGGGGATTCTGTACTGGAAAAGGACTTAGGTGTCCTCATAGATAGCAAGCTAAGCAGTAGTACCCAAAGTAGGACTGCAGCAAAGAAGGCTAATAAGATATTAGCATGCATAAAATGGGGTATTGATGCTAGGGACGAGAGTATTATACTCCCGTTATATAAATCACTAGTGAGGCCACACCTTGAATACTGTGTACAATTCTGGGCACCGTACTACAAAAAGGATATCCTGGAGCTAGAAAAGGTACAGAGGAGGGCGACCAAACTAATTAAGGGCATGGAGACGATGGAATACAAGGAAAGGCTTGAAAGACTAGGCATGTTTACATTGGAAAAGCGGAGACTAAGAGGGGATATGATCAACATCTACAAATATATAAGGGGACAATACACAGAGCTTGCGCGGGACCTGTTTTTGGTTAGATCAACACAGAGGACTCGTGGACACTCGCTCAGGTTAGAGGAGAGGAGATTCCGCACAATACGTCGTAAAGGCATTTTCACGGTAAGGACAATACGTGTTTGGAATTCCCTGCCCGAGAGAGTTGTAATGGCGGAATCTGTGAACACCTTTAAGAATGGGTTAGATAAATTCCTAATGGATAAGGATATCCAGGTGTATGGTGCATAGTCATGCATTATAGTTACGATAAATAGGGATAAAATGCAACGGCTGACAGCAGCATCAGTCAGAAATTTTAGTCAAATCATCATGCATATGAGACCACAAAAAGGTTGAACTCGATGGACAATTTGTCTTTTTTCAACCTCAGATACTATGTTACTATGTTACTATGAGTAATGGACACTACTGTGCGGTGTAATGTGAGTAATGGTGTCAAAGTCGAAAAATATTGTAATGCATATACCCTGTACTAACCCCATGCACATGCCCGCTGCGCGTGCACTCAGTCTGCCGTGCGTGCACATATCCGCAATTTGCGTAAAGGAGCTTTCCACGGCCATGCGCCTTAAGCGCGTGGTATGCGTATTTACGGTAGAGTTTGTGAGCGCGTAGAGGGTTATTAGAACATTACATATTTAACCCAAATAGTGCATTTTGTACACATAGTTCCCCTACACCACATCAGCAAGTATTAATAGTTTAAACAGTTCCAGGACTAAGGGATTCGCCTTTGCATGATAGGAAGGGTCAGATAAAGGTTGGAAGGTGATGTCTAGTATCCAGCTGTAGGGTATTTTAAGAGTAACATTCCGGTGTTGGTTAGAGAAAGATCGCATGTTCCAGCATATAGTAATGTGCAAAAGTAGAATATAGATATTGACTGTATTTACTGTATATTATGTATGCGGCGGGAATCCAGAGGATACCACCCACAAGAGCAGTTGGGGAAAGACATCGCCCACCTTTTCAAATCAACCTATTACCTCACCTGTAATGAAAAGACACATCTCTGCGTCCAATGGACAATGAGATTACAGTGACCATTGTATTGTGTATGTAAGTTGTGTATAAAAAGACCGTTGTTGCCTGGCCGGTCAGAAGACTCTGAACACTTTCTATCTGACTAGCGGAGGACCGGCCGGGTTGCGCTTGCGAACATTCTCACGTATGTACATTCTCTGTAGCCATTATTCTGTTTAGATTTATCTTGTTAGCCTGTAGTGTATGATTTGTACTGTTTTACCTTTTTTTGAATAATCCACGGTGGCCTTAGAACGCTGTGGTTTCAACTACAAATCGGTGTTGTGTCTTCACTTTCCTGCAAGGGTTTTAAAGTGTATTTATCTGTATAAAGTGTATAAGTATTGATAAGGTGTACGCACTGCGGGTACTTTATACCGTCAGCGCTACTTAAGGTTTAAGGTATAACATTGCTGCAGTACTTTGCTGCTAAGGGTTTAAAGCGTAATCATATCATTGCATCGTATCACTATCAAGGTTTAAAGGTTATCAATTGTGTGTGCGTACGCTGTGTGTACTCTATACACTCAGCGCGGCATGTGTACGCCAAGTACGTACCACGTGCAGGACTCTGTACGCAAATAGCGTACAAAGTGCGTAGCACGTGCATTCAGTATAGCGGCCATAGCGGCTCCATGGTAATAGAGTATTTAGAGGTTTAGCTTTTCGGTCTAAGATAATATCGACATTATCAATTGGGAGCTCGTCCGGTTCCTCCTCATACCCGCAGCCTAGCAGGTTTACGCAGACTTTATCTATAAGCAAAGGGCGGAAAGGTATCCCCTGTAAGCCTTCTCTTGGTCGGTGGATACACAAGTGCTGATTAGATAAGCGTATGCCCTGCATGGTTTGAAGGGATGCTGGAGGGATCCGTAAGGTAAGAACGCAAAAGCTATTTTTTTTAAATCTGTGAAATGCGCACACAACACACGCATACACCTGTATTTTGTACTTTGCATATCTGCTCGCATTATTGCCGTAAGCATTGATTACTACATTCATTTTGACCTGTACTGAGAAAATTTGTTGCTATTTAGTTAAAATATAGAGTTAATAGTTAAGGAAGTAAGTGTAAGACGCACACGCAGCCTGGCCTAGTTGTAAAGGTTTATACAGTAGAAACTGTGTGGTGTGTTAAGTGAGCGATTATAGTTAAATATCGCTTACATTTATAGAAGTGTGGGATTTGTAGTACTGCGGACGTACGGCCTTTGTACACGTGTCTCTGACAAAGTACCGGACTGCGTACGCAACGTAAAGGCATACGCACGTGGCGTGTTTACGTAACGTGCGTAAAGGTACGCCCACTAAGTACAAATCACACAATACCAGTGTTTTAGTAGGGGCGAGACGGTAGCCACGCGATAATAGCACAAATTGATCAGTTTTCCAATAAAACCTTTTTTACTGTATTACCTCTGGAACTAAGGCTGTTTTATCTGAATGAAAGTTAATTTTCTGTACAGAAAAACCAAAGTGTATATGAGTGAACGAGCGTGAGTGTGCAAACAATAAAGGTTTTGTGGACCCAGGGAATTCGGGATCCCGTAGGAGACCACACCAGGTGAGTGGACACTTTGTGGCGTGAGAGTGGCTTGCTCACGTTAACATTTATTAGAGTACAAAGGAGCAAGTAGTAGATAACAGCAGACCAAGAGGTCAGCGAAGTCAGAAAACCGCTGACAAAGTCAAGCGAAGCTCTGAATACCGCGGCCTAAGAGGTCAGCGGAGAGTTGTGTAGAGAGCGCAGCCCAGGTGGTTGGCGTAGAACCCATATAGGCCCGTTTTGAAACGCTCCGGCTGAGGTTTCGCAGCCTGAAAAACGATTCCATTGGTCGCACAGCGGATAAGTAACAGTTACCTATACGCTGGGCGATTGGACCGCGCATTCGTGGGTGCAATACTTAGCGCACCGCGATACCCTTTTATGAGTTTTGCGTAAAAATCGCGGGATCGTAAGCGCTAGGTGTAGCACACGCAGCGTGATTTGTGTAACATTTTTTTTGTTTTAAGGGAGTTTTTGCTGGTCACTCAGGAAATCTCTAACGACCAATATTTACTGGGAAGGGTAAGTCACTCCCATATACTCTCAGTAAATAGAGGTTACACAGGGGCCCTAGGTTGGGTACGACCGGCACTGACGACAGTGTTTAGGTGTATTGGCCAACGTGGGTGAGAGCACTCGTTGAACTTTCACCGTTGCCTTATTACTGAGTATTTTGTTTTTTTGTAGGAATTAGCTGAGAAGGCAATACCTGCAAAAGATGGGGGCCAGTTGCTCAAGTAAGGGACGATCAACCAGGGTTCAGGTTGATATTCCGCGGCCCAAGGGGTCGGCGAAGTACATAATGTGTGAGAAATATGGATCACACGCAGAGGTTTTATGCAATGAATGGGAACGTATGACTGCGGAAAATAGGGAACCATTCCCTAAGGTAGGCAGTTTTAATCCAGAGGTGTTGCAGAATTTAAGGATTAGGATATGTCTGTTAACATCCCAAAAAGAAAGGATCAGACATTCAAACTGTTTACATTTATGGCAACGAGAGAGTGATATGCAAAGGGAACTAGCTCACGCAGCCGGTTCCAACCCTAGCAGGAAACTGATTGCAACTGCACCACCACCACCGTATATTACAGAGGAGAAAGTGGCTACAGACAATGGCATACTAATATATGATAAGAGTGAACTCGATAAATGTATTAATGTTAACCCGTGCAAGTTGTATCCCATCTTAAACTTCCCTCAGGACAGCGACCAAGAAGATGAGCCCAGCACGATATCGGCACTCTCTCTAGCAGCCACCATACAAGACACACAAGTGGGCACGGCCCAACCAGTAAGAACAGTAGCAAAGGCACCTAGCGGAGGGACAGGTGAGGTCATGTCCACAGGTAAGTACGGTACAGTACATTATGCAGAGACCATTGCACCTCACATTGTAGAAGCAACTCAGAATTATGTAATTGAACTAAATCCTGTCAGGGTGATCGCAGTCCCCAATGGGAAGACTGACGCTCAGGGAATCACTCCCGTCAGGAACATTGGAATGCATTGTCCTTGGTCCCGGACAGAATTGAGGACAATTATGTCTGAATTTCCCGATCCCAGAAAGGATATAGCCGCATGTCAGAGGTTTATTAGAGAACTAGGTAACGCCACCGAACCCACAAACAAAGATTGGCGGACAGTGCTACGGGCATGTTTGCCCTCCAATATTGACCCTATGAAATTCATTGCTGATTGTAAATTAGACGCAGAAGTGCCTCTCACTGATGAATACACTCAGGAGAATGTATGACAGATCAATCTGCAGTTAGGAGTATATTTCCCTACTGTTGTCAAGTGGAATAAAATCTTTTCCATAAGACAAAAAGAAGGTGAAACTGCTTCTGAATATTTCCATCGAGCACTGCAGGAAATGGCTAGATACACTGGACATTAAGGAAAATGTACATCATAGAGAGGTAGCTGTGTCCGTATTAATGGACGGCTTAAAAGAAACGTTGAGAACAAGGGTACAAACCACTCAACCTAACTGGAGAGGTATCTCGGTGGCTGCATTAAGAGAGTCCGCTATCGAGCATGATCGGAACATCATTAAGCACAGGGAGTCACAGGGGGATAAGCTGATGACCGTAAGTATCAAAGCCCTGACAACGAAGCCACATCAGCCAAAACCCCAGACCCCTGATGGTAAGTCGTATGTAGTGAAATGTTATAATTGGAAGAGGGAAGGACATTACGCACAGAACTGTAATTATAAAAGCAACGTATATTGACCCCCTAGACCAGAACATGACTCACAGCATAATACACGTAATTGGGATCAGGGATCGCACAGGAGGAATTATGAGCCACACGCAGGGGAAACAAGGAGGTACCCACCTAAGAGGGACTGGCAGACCTCTGGAAATTCTCAGCTACCCCCCTCACATATTGTAGCTGCCAGCGCGCAGCGGGAGGGTCACAACATACAATAGGGGTTAGGCCACACCTGTAGTCTGCAGCCAGTGAAGTTAATTGCTAGCCTTGGAAGTGAACCCGAGGTTACAGTTGATGTAGCCGATAGATCACTACCTTTCCTTGTAGATACAGGGGCGGCCAGGTCAGTGTTAAATTCAACGGTAGGTATGAAAACCACGGGTAAATCAATTTCAGCAATGGGGGTAACAGGAGTAGTGCAACACTACCCTATAAGTAAACCAGCGGAGATTACGATAGGGCCTTTGCAAATCAAGCATTCCTTTTTGCTAGCTGCATCGGCTCCGACTAATCTACTTGGGAGAGATTTATTGTGTAAGATGAGGTGTGTCATATATTGTACTCCTGAGGTTGTCTTCTTAGATATACCCGAGAATCACGTTCAGGAAGTGCAGGATATGTTAGACACCCCACAAAGGTTGATGTCACACTCTGCTGTTATAGACAGGTGTCCATCCAAGGTAGAGGAAATGATCTCCCAGATACCGGAATCCCTCTGGACCAAAGATGGACAAGACACTGGATTGATGGCAAATGTAGCTCCTGTAGTTGTGCAAGTAAAATATGGTAGGATAGCTCCAAAAATCCCACAGTATCCTCTGAAGCCAGAGGTGGAATTAGGAGTGTACCCAGTCATAGAGCGCTTGCTACAACAGGGCATCCTAGTTAGGACGTCCAGCACTGCCAATAGTCCCATCTTCCCTGTGAAAAAGAGTGGGGGGAGGGGTTACAGGCTAGTGCAGGATTTAAGGGGGATAAACAAGATAGTTGAGAGCCAATTCCCCGTAGTGCCAAATCCAGCTGTCATCCTCATGCAAATTCCCCCTACTGCGAAATTTTTCACTGTCATTGACCTCTGTTCTGCTTTCTTTTCGGTCCCTCTGCACCCTGACAGCCAATATTTGTTTGCATTTGCATACAGGGGAGTACAGTACACCTGGACTCGCCTACCCCAAGGTTTCATTGACAGCCCAAGTATTTTCTCCCAGGCTTTGCATGACTGTCTACAATCCTTTCAACCTGAGAGCGGATCAGTATTAATACAGTATGTAGATGACTTACTGCTGTGTTCTGATTCACTCGAATCGTCCTTGAAAGACACAAAACAGCTTCTGTTTCACCTTTCTAATACGGGACACAAGGTTTCAAAGGATAACTTACAGTTGTGCCAGACCAAGGTAAAATATTTGGGACATTGCTTGACACAAGGACTTAGACACCTCACCGCTGATAGGATACAGGCGATTCGCGACATGACTCTGCCACAAACCCAGCAGCAGATCCGCACTTTCCTTGGAATGTGTGGGTACTGCCAAAACTGGATCCCAGGGTTCTCCATACTAGCTTTACCTTTGCAGGAAATGGTCTCCTCGAACAAACCAGATCGGATCTCTCACACAGATTAGTCCGAACTGGCATTTGAGAGACTTAAACAATGCCTATCACAGGCACCTGCATTAGGCATGCCAGATTATGGGAAACCTTTTGAGTTGTACGGTACGGAAAGTGCTGGGTGTGCGGCATGTGTCCTAACCCAGAGACATGGTGATGCCAGCAAGCCGGTAGCTTACTACAGTGCACAGTTGGACACTGTAGCACGGTCTCTCCTCACATGCTTGCAAAGTGTTGCAGCGATAGCTTTGCTAGTGAGTAAAAGCGAAGACGTAGTGTTGGGACACAACCTGACCATCCATACACCTCATGCAGTGTCAGCCTTACTGAACTCAGACAAACCAGACATGTCTCATCAGCACGGTTTACAAGGTGGGAATTGGCACTAATGGCCCCTGTAAACATCACCATAAGGAGATGCAGTGCACTAAATCCTCCAACTTATCTCCCAGGTGTGCCTGGACAGGCACAAATGGTGGAGGATGAGAGTGATGGTGAAGGAGGATTTAGTACAGACACTGACACACATGATTGTATGGAATATCTGAACCAAACTTTCACTGCAAGACCCGACATTAGTGACAACCCACTGGAAGGCGTAGATTTTACTTTTTACACTGACGGTAGTTGCCACAGACAGACGGACTCGGGAGACTTGTGTACTGGATACGCAGTCGTAGATGACAAAGGTACCATAGAAGCTGAACCCCTGGGCCCACCGCACTCAGCACAAGTTGCTGAGCTGGTCGCCCTAACCAGAGCGTGTGAATTGGCTAAGGGTAAGTCAGCCAATATATATACAGATTCTAGGTATGCCTTTGGAGTAGTGCATGATTTCAGAGCCCTATGGCGCCTCAGAAATTTCATGACGGCAGCTGGCACACCTGTAGCGCATGCATCCCACATAAAAAGACTTCTAACAGCGATACAGGAACCTGACAGAGTGGCTGTTATCAAGTGCAAAGCCCACACTTACAGTCAAGACCCAGTGTCACTTGGTAACAGCCGGGCAGACGAAGCTGCTAAATCAGCAGCCAGCACCCCCATACAGACAGATATCACACAACTGATGGTATTCAATACCGTCAACACACAAAAATTAAGTGAAATGCAAAATTTGTGTTCTCCACAGGAAAAGGCAGTCTGGAGGTCAAAAGGATATGGCCAGGAGTCCTCAGGACTCTGGACAGATGGACAGGGTTTGCCAGTAGCCCCCAGAGCATATCTTCGAAGCTTAGCTGAGGCGGCACACGGTCTGACTCATCTGGGCAAAGAGGGTATGTGTAAGCTGGTGAGAGCCTACTGGTGTGCGCCAGGATTCTCTTCTCATGCTGGTAAGAGAGCAATGACATGTCTTATCTGCTTGAGGAAGAATATTGGAAAGTCAATACCAACAGAACCATCCCATATCCCGCCAACAGACGGCCCTTTTCAGGTGATACAAATTGATTTCATACAGTTGCCACCCTGCAGAAATTTAAAATATGTGTTAGTTTGTATTGACGTGTTTTCAAATTGGGTAGAAGCGTTCCCCGCTGCCACAAATACTGCTACGTTTACGGCAAAGAAAATTGTGCAGGAATTTGTGTGCAGGTATGGTATCCCTAGGATAATTGAAAGCGATAGGGGTACCCATTTTACAGGTGAAGTCTTTCAGGTTATGTGCAAACTGATGGGGATTAATAGTAAGCTGCATACTCCGTACCGCCCACAGGCGAGTGCGAAAGTAGAAAGAGTAAACAGCACTATTAAGATCAAGTTGAGCAAAGTGATGGCTGAAACTGGATTGTTATGGCCAGAAGCTTTGCCACTTGTATTGTACAGCATCAGAACCACTCCCAGGTCCCCCCTTAACCTATCACCCTTTGAGATTCTTTTTGGTCGACAACCCCATGTAATGATTGACCCCCAGGATGATTTGAAATGCAATAATGAGGTGACTGTCAAATATATGGTTAAGATGAGCCAGCAGTTGAGGAATCAAAACAGAAATCTAAAGCTGGTGATTCCTGACCTACCAAACAGTAATTGTCATGACATTGAACCTGGGGATTATGTAATGATTCGAAATTTTCTACGCTCAGGTTGCCTTATTGACAGATGGGAAGGACCGTACCAAGTCTTACTAACCAGCACGACAGCATTAAAGGTTGCCGAAAGAGAGACTTGGGTCCACTCGTCCCACTGTAAGAAGGTCGCTGACCCAGAGAAAGACCGTGACAAAGAGCAGACTGTAGGGAACATCGTATCACTGGAGTGTCTGTTCCGGGAAGATTGAGGCGGCACCTGAGCACGGAGAACTACAAGACCAGAGGCGGTTGTCGCACCAAATTTCTTTTTCATTTTTATTATTTTCTCCATCTCCCATTACCTTCTTTTCCCCCTTCCTTGCTCCTTTTTCTCTCCCCTTAACAAGATGGACTTACCCCAAGAGACTGCATTCCGGGTTTTTCTGTTGACCCTGTTGTTGACCAGAGCAGTCTGTTTCGGTAAGAGTACCAGAGAGGTCGAGAAAGGATCTGGAATGGGTTCTGATGACAAGGACGGATTTGTAGAATTCCAAGAGCAACACATCCATCGAGCAAAGGCGAGTATCAGAAAACGATCTGGTAGTCTAGAAACTAGGAGGCACTGTGAAGGATTATTAGCTGAGGAAAATTGTATTTGTAGAAACTGTGAAAACATAGAGATGTCAGTCCAGCCTTAATATCAACATGGACCGTCATCCATTAAGTGATTATCACTCATTAGTGGGTAAGGTTTTAAACCAAACAGGATGCTGGGTGTGCTCACAAGTACCTCAAGGTCAGAGCAAGTCAGGACTAGTACCGTATCCTTTAACAATAGATGAGTTACTTGAATTATGGGGTGGGAGACCGGTGGACAAGAAATTTAATATTTCTAAGCCCCCTAGTTTAAAGCTCCACCAATATCATGTGGATAGGTCCTTAGTATGTTTCAACATTTCCAATTCCCGAAAGCCGGGAAATTGGGAAGTGACATGGAATAACCAAACCATGGCATTTTCACACAGAGCTGACAGAATGCCTGTAGACCCTGAACTTATACGCCAAATAGCCGACGGTGGAAAGTATTTTCGGTATAGGTATACTCTAGGAAGTAGGACCATGCGGGTTGGAGAAGTATCACCAGTGTACTGTGCGCATATCATACAGCCTGATACGTGTACTGAACAGATGAGAGAGTTAGGGATAGGATTTTTCACTTGGAAGGTTTGCAATATCATAATGTCATATTCTGTCCCATATGTTCTCCCCGATGATGCATATTTCATATGCGGGAGGAAGGCGTATAAGTGGCTTGCCCCAAACTCAGACGGATTGTGCTACATTGGAAGAGTGTTGCCTGAGGTTATGACCATAACCCATAATAAGATAAAAGACGTTCACCGCAATGCTCAAGCTCCTTACACTCATACTCACTACGAACACATCGTTAAGAGACACCTTATAGATAGGACAGAGCACGCAGCCTCTGATTTGATCCACAAATCCACCGGGATTCAATTCCTTCTCACGTTAGACATCACCCGTACTGCCAGAGGAATTATAAATTATAGGTATATTCATGCGCTAGCGAACCTAATAGATAATATCACCGAGATGTATGAGGACACCTTCAGGTATACAGGGAGGGAGTTGCAAGCTTACAAAACGGAACTGATCCAGCACAGGATGGTTCTCAATTATATCACAGCGGTGACAGGCGGGTACTGCGTCACTTTGGCAACTCAGTATGGTGTGAAGTGCTGCACATATATTACAAACAGCACTGATGACCCAACCGAGGTCATAGATCAAAAGATGGACGATATCCTGCAGTTGAAGTGGGAGTTCCGAAGGAGACACAACCTTACCCTTACTGCTGTGAGTAATGAACTGACCGGCTGGGTCTCATGGTTGAACCCACGCAATTGGTTCTCAGGTTTAGGAGAATGGGCTCAAAATGTTATCGTGAGTGTAGGAAAGTTTCTCCTTTGTATCCTGGGAGTTGTCATAATGATTGGCTTGATATTTAGGTGTGTTCGAGTTTTAACACGGCGCAAGCGCAGTACCAAAGTGATGAGTTTGAAAAGCGGTGGCATTGTTACAGCAACTGATTTAATTTATGACCCATCAATAGAGACAATGTTGTGATAAGACGTGATTCCACGGTCCGTTTCTTTCACCCGTTTCTCCTTTGTTTTCCCTCCAGCAACAACACATCCATTCGGAAAAGACTTTTGATGAACAATACATCCATCCAGAAAAGACTTTGATTAACACTTTCAGCAAAGATACACCCATCCGGACAAGACTTCAACCAACACCAAAGAACGATTGCACGAATGTTATGTAAATGTATTTGTGATACGTGTCTTATCTTCATCTCTACAACCTTCAGGTAGTGTCACACATAGTCGATAGGTAATACCCATATATTAGCATTCACATATGTTCCCCCTCCATGTATCATCAATTAAATGTGCACCCCATTTGTTGGAACAAGAAGCCGATAAGAGCTTGGTAGTGTTTGTTGGCCCACTTACAGACCCTTAATACGGGATAAGAAGGATTTAATGTATACTTCGCAATACCTCGAAGCTTATCTAGAACATGAACGGCGCGATGATACATGCCCCTCAGACATGGATTTCATACATACATGCTTTTACTATCCCACTAGGTCATACATTTCCCACCTACACCTCTCCTCCTACCATCCAATCATCTGAAGATATTGTATTGTATATTTTTCTGTTTAATGTTTAGATAGTGGCAGTTATTGTTGACTGCCAAAGGGTGGACTGTCAAAGTCGAAAAATATTGTAATGCATATACCCTGTACTAACCCCATGCACATGCCCGCTGCGCGTGCACTCAGTCTGCCGTGCGTGCACACATCTGCAATTTGCGTAAAGGAGCTTTCCACGGCCATGCGCCTTAAGCGCGTGGTATGCGCATTTACGGTAGAGTTTGTGAGCGCGTAGAGGGTTATTAGAACATTACATATTTAACCCAAATAGTGTATTTTGTACCCATAGCTCTCCTACACCACATCAGCGAGTATTAATAGTTTAAACAGTTCCAGGACTAAGGGATTCGCCTTTGCATGATAGGAAGGGTCAGATAAAGGTTGGAAGGTGATGTCTAGTATCCAGCTGTAGGGTATTTTAAGAGTAACATTCCGGTGTTGGTTAGAGAAAGATCGCATGTTCCAGCGTATAGTTATGTGCAAAAGTAGAATATAGAAATTGACTGTATTTACTGTATATTATGTATGCGGCAGGAATCCAGAGGATACCACCCACAAGAGCAGTTGGGGAAAGACATCGCCCACCTTTTCAAATCAACCTATGACCTCACCTGTAATGAAAAGACACATCTCTGCATCCAATGGACAATGAGATTACAGTGACAATTGTATTGTGTATGTAAGTTGTGTATAAAAAGACCGTTGTTGCCTGGCCAGTCAGAAGACTCTGAACGCTTTCTATCTGACTAGCTGAGGACCGGCCGGGTTGCGCTTGCGAACATTCTCACGTATGTACATTCTCTGTAGCCATTATTCTGTTTAGATTTATCTTGTTAGCCTGTAGTGTATGATTTGTACTGTTTTACCTTTTTTTGAATAATCCACGGTGGCCTTAGAACCCTGTGGTTTCAACTACAAATCGGTGTTGTGTCTTCACTTTCCTGCAAGGGTTTTAAAGTGTATTTATCTGTATAAAGTGTATAAGTATTGATAAGGTGTACGCACTGCGGGTACTTTATACCGTCAGCGCTACTTAAGGTTTAAGGTATAACATCGTTGCAGTACTTTGCTGCTAAGGGTTTAAAGCGTAATCATATCATTGCATCGTATCACTATCAAGGTTTAAAGGTTATAAATTGTGTGTGCGTACGCTGTGTGTACTCTGTACACTCAGCGTGGCGTGTGTACGCCAAGTACGTACCACGTGCAGGACTCTGTACGCAAATAGCGTACAAAGTGCGTAGCACGTGCATTCAGTCTAGCGGCCATAGCGGCTCCACGGTAATAGAGTATTTAGAGGTTTAGCTTTTCGGTCTAAGATAATATCGACATTATCAATGGATACTACTGTGCTGTATAATGTGAGTAATGGACACTACTGTGTGATGTAATGTGAGCAATGGACACTACTGTGCAGTGTCATGTGAGTAATGGACATTACTGTGCGGTGTAATGTGAGTAATGAACACTACTGTGCGGTGTAATGTGAGTAATGGACACTACTGTGCGGTGTAATGTGAGTAATGGATACTACTGTGCGGTATAACGTGAGTAATGGACACTACTGTGTGATGTAATGTGAGTTATGGACACTACTGTGCAGTGTCATGTGACTAATGGACATTACTGTGCGGTGTAATGTGAGTAATGAACATTACTGTGCGGTGTAATGTGAGTAATGGACACTACTGTGCGGTATAATGTGAGTAATGGCAGAGCCGGCCTTCGGCATAGGCAAACTAGGCAATTGCCTAGGGCATTTGGTATGCTTAGGGGCACCAGCAGGTTCTGATGATTAAAATGATATGCAGCATGCCTATATTCTGTGTGTGACTGCGGCTGTATCTGCATATGAAATGCTACGTTGCAGTGTATTCCTGGAAATCACTGTAATGTAGCATTTCATATGCAGATACAGCCACAGTCGCACACAGAATATAGGCATGCTGCATATAATTTTAATCAGCAGCAGTTGCTTTTGCATCCTAGCCACATAGTAATGCAAATAAGATGCATTTTCATAAACAAAAGGCGCCCGACATTAGCAGAGCTGCCGGCTGACACATGCCAGGCATCTAATGCAGAACTAGCGGCGGTGCTAGGGGGCACCAGCCAAAATCTTGCCTAGGGCATCATATTGGTTAGGGCCGGCTCTGAGTAATGGCCACTACTGTGTGGTGTAATGTGAGTAATGGACACTACTGTCCGGTGTAACGTGAGTAATGGACACTACTGTGCAGTGTCATGTGAGTAATGGACACTACTGTGCAGTGTAATGTGAGTAATGGACACTACTGTGCGGTGTAATATGAGTAATGGACACTACTGTGCGGTGTAATGTGAGTAATGGACACTACTGTGCGGTATATTGTGAGTAATGGACACTACTGTGTGGTATAATGTGAGTAATGGACACTACTGTGCAGTGTAATGTGAGTAATGGACACTACTGTGCGGTGTAATGGGAATAATGGACACTACTGTGCAGTGTAATGTGAATAATGGACACTACTGTGCGGTATAATGTGAGTAATGGCCACTACTGTGCAGTGTCATGTGAGTAATGGACACTACTGTGTGGTGTAATGTGAGTAATGGACACTACTGTGCGGTGTAACGTGAGTAATGGCCACTACTGTGCGGTGTAACGTGAGTAATGGACACTACTGTGCGGTGTAATGTGAGTAATGGACACTACTGTGCAGTGTAATGTGAGTAATGGACACTACTGTGCGGTGTAACGTGAGTAATGGACTGTGAATAATGTGAATAATGGCCACTACTGTGCGGTGTAATGTGAGTAATGGACACTACTGTGCAGTGTCATGTGAGTAATGGACACTACTGAGCTGTGTAATATGAGTAATGGACACTACTGTGCAGTGTAATGTGAGTAATGGACACTACTGTGCGGTGTAATGTGAGTAATGGCCAATACTGTGTGGTGTAATGTGAGTAATGGCCACTACTGTGCAGTGTAATGTGAGTAATGGACACTACTGTGCGGTGTAACGTGAGTAATGGACTGTGAATAATGGCCACTACTGTGCGGTGTAATGTGAGTAATGGACACTACTGTGTGGTATAATGTGAGTAATGGACACTACTGTGCGGTATAATGTGAGTAATGGACACTACTGTGCGGTATAATGTGAGTAATGGACACTACTGTGCGGTGTAATGTGAGTAATGGACACTACTGTGCGGTGTAATGGGAATAATGGACACTACTGTGTAGTGTAATGTGAATAATGGACTGTGAATAATGGCCATTACTGTGCGGTGTAATGTGAGTAATGGACACTACTGTGCGGTATAATGTGAGTAATGGACACTACTGTGCGGTATAATGTGAGTAATGGACACTACTGTGCTGTGTAATGTGAGTAATGGCCACTACTGTGCAGTGTAATGTGAGTAATGGACACTACTGTGCGGTGTAATGTGAGTAATGGACACTACTGTGCGGTATAATGTGAGTAATGGACACTACTGTGCGGTATAATGTAAGTAATGGACAGTACTGTGCAGTGTAATGTGAGTAATGGACACTACTGTGCGGTATAATGTGAGTAATGGACACTACTGTGCGGTGTAATGTGAGTAATGGACACTACTGTGCGGTGTAATGTGAGTAATGGACACTACTGTGCGGTATAATGTGAGTAATGGACACTACTGTGCGGTATAATGTGAGTAATGGACACTACTGTGCGGTGTAATGGACACTACTGTGCGGTATAATGTGAGTAATGGACACTACTGTGCGGTATAATGTGAGTAATGGACACTACTGTGCGGTATAATGTGAGTAATGGACACTACTGTGCTGTGTAATGGACACTACTGTGCGGTATAATGTGAGTAATGGACACTACTGTGCGGTGTAATGTGAGTAATGGACACTACTGTGCGATATAATGTGAGTAATGGACACTACTTTGCGGTATAATGTGAGTAATGGACACTACTGTGCGGTGTAATGTGAGTAATGGACACTACTGTGCGGTATAATGTGAGTAATGGACACTACTGTGCGGTATAATGTGAGTAATGGACACTACTGTGCGGTGTAATGTGAGTAATGGACACTACTGTGCGGTGTAGTAATGGACACTACTGTGCGGTGTAATGTGAGTAATGGACACTACTGTGCGGTGTAATGTGAGTAATGGACTGTGAATAATGTGAATAATGGATACTACTGTGTGGTGTAATGTAAATTGCTACTATTTTGTGGCCACACACCTTCCCCACAAAGTCATGCTATCCCTATTTTAAATATGGTAGGGGGGTCACCAATTCTCTTTCTGGCACCAGACACCAAAATGTTTCGGCTCTGCACACACACTAGGGATAATTTTTTTGTCAGTAGCCACTTATCCTACCAATATATTTTTGGTGTGTGGGAGGAAACCGGAGCACCCAGAGAAACTCCACACAGTTACGGCTGTGCTGGGAATTGAACCCAAAACCTCAGTGCTGTGAGGCAGTAATACTAACCACTACACCATCTGTGCTACTCATAAAGTACTAACACAAAACACAGCACCCATACCCAATACTTAATACCCTTAAACAGTATACAGCAGCCTTACATGCTATACAGCATCATAACACAATACACAACACTCACACAATATACGTCACACCCATGTGCTACGCAGAACCCTTACCCACTACACAGCAGTGACGTGTGGTGGGGTCATTGTCTGGGGAGACACACATGGGAGGGAGGGGGGGGGGGTGTTTATGCACTTAACATGAAACAGTGCTGTGCAAAAATGCAAGTGTGAATTTGGCTATACAGGTTGAGTATCCCATATCCAAATATTCCGAAATACGGAATATTCCGAAATACGGACTTTTTTGAGTGAGACTGAGATAGTGAAACCTTTGTTTTTTGATGGCTCAATGTACACAAGCTTTGTTTAATACACAAAGTTATTAAAAATATTGTATTAAATGACCTTTAGGCTGTGTGTATAAGGTGTATATGAAACATAAATGAACTGTGTGAATGTAGACACACTTTGTTTAATGCACAAAGTTATAAAAAATATTGGCTAAAATGACCTTCAGGCTGTGAGTATAAGGTGTATATGTAACATAAATGCATTCTGTGCTTATATTTAGGTCCCATCACCATGATATCTCATTATGGTATGCAATTATTCCAAAATACGGAAAAATCCGATATCCAAAATACCTCTGGTCCCAAGCATTTTGGATAAGGGATACTCAACCTGTATTACTTTATATATGGAGTCACAGAGATGTGTCCGCTGCTGGAGATTGTTAAATTTAGTTGGTATGCGGCAGGTTTGGGGAGACAGCATTGCTGTGCGGCTGGCATGCCGGGGAGAAAGGAACCACTCACCCCTGCACTAATGATCGTCAGCCCGTTCCCGTAGCGTCCCCACTGGATAAAACAGAGGTCCTGGGCCAAGGTGCTGTGCATTGTAGCACTGAATGATGTGGTGCTGAGGCTCGAGAATACATGGAATGCAGGGAGAGAGAGAGCCGGGGCGCAGCACTGGCAGTCACAGTCAGATACAGTCACAGCTCAGGGCTGGATGCGCTGTCCAATGACTTTACTCCCCTAGCCCATCTCACCTGGGTCCTGTGTGCAGAGAGACACCAGCGGGAGAGTGCAGCTGGAGCCGGCGCTGCAGCGGCTGCTTCCCGAGAGGAGGAGGAGAGCGCCTGCTGCCGCCGCACAGTGTACTCCCAGCTCCGGCTTACCACCGCCTCCACTTCCGGGCGAGGAGAGCGCCGGCTGCCGCTGATTGCTGTTGCACTTGGCTATCCGGCCTCCCTGCTGCTGCCAGCAGCCGGGTAACGGAGAGCTCCAGCCGCGGGCGGATCCTGGTGGTCATTCCGAGTTGTTCGCTCGTTGCCGATTTTCGCTATGATGCGATTTGTTGCTAAATGCGCATGCGCATGGTACGCAGAGCGCATGCGCTTAGTTATTTAACACAAAACTTAGTAGATTTGTTGGTGTTTGTGCAACGCTTTTCAGTCGCACTGCTGATCGATGAATGATTGACAGGAAAGGGGCGTTTCTAGGTGGTAACTGGCCGTTTTCCGGGAGTGTGCTAAAAAAACGCAGGCGTGTCAGGAAAAAACGCAGGAGTGTCTGGAGAAACGGGGGAGTGGCTGGCCGAACGCAGGGCGTTTTTGCCGTCAAAACCCCGGAACTAAATGGACGAGCTGATCGCAATCTGTGAGTAGGTCTGGAGCTACTAGTAGCAGTTCTGCTAATCTTTCGTTCGCTAAGATACACTCCCAGAGGGCGGCGGCCTAGCGTGTGCAATGCTGCTAAAAGCAGCTAGCGAGCGAACAACTCGGATTGAGGGCCTCTGTCAGGAAGGCAGCAGCGGCTCACATCATCACCACCAGCAGGGGAGGAATCGGGGGAATGAACCTTGTATGGGTGATTGGACCAGCGGATCCAGCATTGAATCCGCTGTCTAATCACATGTGCCTCGCTGGCAGGGGAAGCCTGTCCCTGTCAACGAGGCACATGTAGAAGTGCTGCTTTCACAGCTTTTTTTCAATGGGCATTTACAGCCCAGTGCTTGGCCCCTGACCCCCCCCATCAGTGCCTCACAAAATAATTTAATACCTAAAAATTATTGGAATAATGTAAAGATGATACTTATGACACAGAATATGTGTCATAAATATCTTCTTTGTATTACTGCAATCATTAATGACAGGGGATGCACTGCCTCCCCTGACTGCACGTCCCTGCTACACGGCGCCATCATACAATACCCAGACACGTTAAAAAGAAAATAGAGGTAATTAAGAATGTGCTATAGTACACAGTGTATGCTGCTAAAGGACCATTTACTTATGTAAAGCAGCAGGTGGACTTTGCCAGAAATATGGCAGTATGTACTGAGCAAAAAAAAAAAAACATGGATGTACAGAGAACAATGATGAAATGTTAAGATGCTATAAAATTTCCATCTACTAAAATCATAAAATAAAATAAAAATCCTGGTTTATTTTCAGTTTAATTTAGACACTCACCAGTGAGATGGAGGATATAAAGACAGATTGTAGCAGAGATCCTTTTCACATCCGACAGACTCCCATTGGGCATATTGCTCTGTATAATATATTATCACTCACAGACCAGTGTACAGTATATTGTTTCTTACACAAATAGGTCCCTTATCTCTGTGTCTACAAGATGGCTGAAAGTAATGTTGCCTATTTTTTATCAGCAGGCACAACACCTCCCGGAAATACCCATTCTTAGACTATACTTAGACTCTATTACAATATACAGATGGAAGACATTCTGGTGAACACCTTATCATATAAGTTTCACTGTGACTGTTCTGCTGCTTTTTTTATGGTCACCTTGCTTGTAAACCTAACCGCTGATTTCCTGCACTCATAGCAAATGAAGAGTAATCTGCAGTTGTTAGGAGTCTTCAGAAACTGAAGGCACCCTCACCTCCCCTTAATTTATTGAGATCATTTTCTCTAATAATTGCCTTGTAATTTAAGTCATATTTTAATTTAAGTTTCGTATGGAACTTAAATACTTACATTTCACAACCAAATGGTTTTGACTATATCAAAACACAATCTTTAGACATTTTGGACTCAGTTGGGCTAAGACCATCTTGTTTTGGATTTTTCCTGTATTTTATTGGCAGCTCTTGTGGTAGATTTGTGTTGGATCTTATCCATTTTACTGGAGCTTCTCCTGCGTTTCTGTGCCCGTCGATAATAAAAACACCCTCCTTTTTAAAAAAAAATAAAGCTTCCTCGCTTGTGAATGATCAGAATTACTTTGTAAAGTGTGTGAGTCCATTTCTGTAGACTTGCTGTCCTTGAATTTCTTTCTGGCTCCCTGTATGAGAGCAATAAAAGATGTAATGCATTTATTTTATCCTTCCCTCCCTCACCAAATTATTCACATGCTGACTGACAAAAAACAAAAATGGGTCACTAGTACTAATGACCAAGGAAATGACCAGACCTCCCGAACGGGTGGTCTTCAGTATGCCGAATGTCGGGATCCCGGTGCACAGTATACCGGCGCCGGAATCCCGACACCCGGCATACCGACATCTATTCTCCCTCGTGGGGGTCGACGACCCCCCTGGAGGGAGAATAAAATTGCGAGGTGCGCGTAGCGCGCCACCGTGCCCGCAAGGGGCTCCTTTGCGCTCGCCACAGTGTCGGTATCCCGGCGGTCGGGCTCCGGGGCGCCGGTATGCTGGTCGCCGGGAGCCTGGCCGCCGGCATACCATACTACACCCCTCCTGAACATGTAATACTTTTTCTTAAAGAAAGACACTGCTCTCAACATTCCACATATTACATACTTGTGCCCCATGATTAATTGTTATATTTCTGTAGTATATTCAAAGTTATAATAAGCTATTTAAATGAAACTACTGGATTTGGGTCTTCAGGGAGTGTGTACAGTAAGTGCTAAAATATATACCTCAGGGAATGGAGATGCTCCCCAAAACCACTCGGAAGCATGTTATTACTGACTGTGCTGTGGAAGTTTCAGCACCATGGACAGAGATATCCGTATGGCACCACTAAACCAAGGAAATGCAACCACAAAACTCCCGGCAGTCAGTGAAGGTATCGGCCAGAATGTCAACAGCCAGAATGTTGACATGGACATAAGATCGTCAAGAAAAAGGTTGACATTCAAAAATGTTCACATGTTCGTAATTTTGACATTTAACATATTGACACCAGTATGTTGACATTCTGATGACATGTTAAATGTCGACATTATGAACATGTCAATGTTTAACAATGTCGACATTTTGACTGTCAACATTCAGAAGTTGTCAACATTTAGCTACTTTTACCAAGTTTGCTGTGTGTGTGGATCTGAGTCCTCAATCAGTGCACTTGACCAGAGCAGTAGCGCATGCAGGGGGGATTTCTGGTTACCCAGAAACCCCCGCTGATGGACCTAATACCTTGTTTTAGAAACAGAGACAGCTCTGTCTCTGAGAAGTTCAGATTAATTTCTAATAAATATTTAAAATGCCAGCAGTAATATATGCAGCGGACGCAAGGTGCATCTTATTACCATATACGATAAAAGTGCGCTGTACGTCGCAAACACTACATCCCTTAAGAGAAAACAAGCACTTGCACACATTGTCTGAGTTCCAACGCTCAGTGATGTATATATTTGATATTAAAATTATATGTATACAATATATCACATGTACAGTATATATATGGTTACATGGTTAAAATTACACAGGAAGCATATAGTTACAAAAGAATCCATACAGTTACAGCCACAGCCAGCATACATACATTACCCTGTTCCTCAATGCACAGTTTTCTCCATCTTTGGATCTGCCTCAACAGCAGCTACACAGAACAGCAAAAAACAGCAAACAGAACTTCTTGTGTGTCTGCAATCAGCTATACACTGTGTATATTGGGGGAGTACAGGTCTGGGACTGAGTCTTCTGTTATTGTTCCAGGGGAGGGAACTTTCTCAGTCATGATGTGTTATTGGTCAGTTCATATGCAAGCAACGTCGAGCCTTGAAGACGACATCATAGGGGTTGGGCACAGGTTTCCTGTCCATCTGCTTTCCTTGGAATGTTCTTTTGTTGTCATTTGAATTGTGATTTCATATTCATACATTCAATCATAACGAATTGTTGCAATGAGCTACAACTTAACCACAGCTATCAAACCAACACACTCATTCCCTTGAGCATTTTGACACCAAGCATGACATTTATCTTGTTCCGTTCCATTAATACATATACATGATGTTATACTCCATTATATAATTTAAAACATTATAATGTCTACTGCTTGATATGTTTAATTTATGTGTGGTATGAAATATGTGTTGAATATATCTTTGTGGCTTGTCTGTGTGAATGCGTATGCTACCATATATCGCTGTGCACGCTGCGTGTATTCGCACGCACAGCGACTTATCCGTGTGGAGTTTGTATGTTTTCTGCATTTAATATTTTTTACTTCGACAGTCTCTGTTTCAAGAAAAGCCGCGACCGCAATCGCAGCTACTGCTGCAGGGAGCTATTGCCGGGAAGCTTTCTCCCTACCTGCGGCGACTGGGAGCTGCTGCGCATGCACAGCAAGGCAACTTCATAACATGTGCTCACAATTGCAGCAGCTGTTCCGTGGCTGGCATTGGCAATGTCTCTCCTCTGCAACACCTGGGTATGTGTTCAGTACACTGTATATGTTTGTTTAAATTTACAGTGTGTGTGGTGTGTACAGTATGTGCAGTCTCTGTGTTTTTTGTCATACACACACGTGATATATATATATATGGACATACAGTATATATATATATATAGATAGATAGATAGATAGAGATATGCAGTATGTATATATATATATATATATATATATATATATATATATATATATATATCTCCAAGAGTAGGGGTAGCGCATCCGTAATACTTTCCGGTGCCCTCCACAGGAACTCCCAGCACAGAGCCCAAACACAGCGATAAAGCATGGCGCCACATGGTAGAATAAATTAGTCACAACAAGCAGGTAACTGCAACATTTCGATGCTCTATTACATCACCATAAGGCACCTGACGATGGTAAAGCATCAAAACGCTGCAGTTACCTGCTTGTTGTGACTAATTTATTCTACCATGTGCCGCCATGCTGTATCGCTATATATATATATATATATATATATGTGTGTGTGTGTGTGTGTGTATATATATATATATATATATGTATATATATATATAGATATATATATATATATAGATATATATATACAGAACCCCCCCCCCCCCCCCGTGAATCCTGCGTTTGCACCTGCAGAGAGTAGCTGCCAGGAAGAAGGAACAGGAGACTTACCATGAGGTGGGAGAATGTGTGCTTATAAAATGCAGTATTGGTTCTATTATGGTTGTGTATTTATTGATTATGGGATGTTTAACCTTTTCCTGACCACTTATTTTATTTATATTATTTAAATATGTTTGATACAGCCTATATTATAGACAATATATAGTGTTAAATATTAATACGGTATTCCATACAGTATCCACTTGCGCCAATATTCCGCGGAGTGGGAGATTGCGGACTGCATTTGGAAAGGGTGGTCTTCAGTTTGCCGGCTGTCGGGATCCTGGCGCACAGTATACCGGCGCTGGAATCCCGACAGCCGGCATACCGACACTTTTTCTCCCTCTTGGGGGTCCACTTGTGCTCGCCACGCTGTCGGTATGCCGGCGGTCGGGATCCCGGCGCCGGGATGCTGGTCGCTGGGAGCCCGGCCGCCGGCATACCATACTAGACCCATTTGGAAACCCCCTGTAGATATCCTGTGTTCACCACTGCAAGGGTTGTCGTAGAATTTTTCCTCATGTGCAAGTAAATAATATACAGTATATTGCTCAATAAATTATAACCTCTGGTGTAAATTACACGTATAGTCAAAGTCACTGAAAAGTGCTGTGACCATATATAGCACCAGAATTATCATGACTATGGGGAATGCACATATACCCCTGCAGAATTCCACTTGGGAAGGTTCCTACGGTTCCTGCAGGCTGCAGTGGATAAAGGCTTACGTCTGGGATACATTGAGGTCCAGATTTCAGCTCTTTCCATTTTCTTCCAGAAGAAGTTGGCTCTCTTGCTGGAAGTTCAGACCTTCTTGCAAGGGGTGCTTCACATACAACCCCCATTCATGCCGCCTACGGCACCTTGGGATCTAGATGTAGTGTTGCGCTTTCAACAGTTCTCCTGGTTTGAACCTCTGATGACAGTAGAAGATAAGTATCTCACGTGGAAAACGATGATGTTACTGGCCCTGGCTTCTGCTAGACGTGTCTCAGAATTGGGGGCCTTGTCGTGCAAAAGTCCCTACTTGGTCTTTTACGAGGACAGAGCGGAGCACAGGACTGGACAGCAGTTCCCGCCAAAGGTAGTCTCCGCGTTTCACTTGAATCAACCTATTGTGATTCCATCCAGTTCTGACGCTTCTGCTCCTCCAGTGACATTGGATGCTGTGCGTGCTTTGAAGATCTATGTTAAGCGTATAGCTCGGATCAGAAAAACGGATTCCTTGTTCGTGCTTTATGATGCGCAGAAGAAGGGTTGCCCTGCTTCAAAGCAGTCCATTGCTCGTTGGATTAGGCTTACTATCCAACAGGCCTGTGTGTCGGCAGCCTTCCCTGTCCCTAAGTCTCTGAAGGCCCACTCTACTACTGGCTCACTTCTCCACTTTTATCACTGCTTAGTATATCTCCCCCAAAGCACAAGAAATACAACACAAAATGTAAGTACCATGAGCCGGATGGGTGAGATAGGGTACTTTCAGTTCTCGGACCCCTTCCCCTTCACTTTCAGATTGTTTTTCCCTGTGGTGTAGGGGTAGTGTGGACGCACTCAGTGACATAACACACATGCTGCCTCCTAGAGGGTCTCGTAAATATAGAATAGGATTTGTCTTTATCACAAGGGGTTAACAATGGTGTTACAAATCATTCAACATACCTATCTGGACTGTAAAGTAAACATCTAACCTGTAATGATTTGTTAATTTATGGGATAATTTGTTCATTTAGTTGGTCCTTTCAGATTACTGTTGAATATCATACTATGCAATTTTTTTTAAAAACATCTATTTTATTGAATTTCAAGAAAAAAGAACAAAGAAACAACATACTCCGAAGTACATACAATCCAGGGAGATCAACAAATATCGTCATGCACATCAATAAAATAAAACAGATACATGAAGACATTAGAAAGAAAAAGAAAGGAAAAAAAACTCAGACTTTTCACATACAGTACATTTAACAATGAGACTGAAGCAATGACTTGATGTAAGTCACCACAACCAATTGGTTACCAACAAATAGAAATATCGATTCAGAGGATTGAATAGAAAGTAACGACTTCTTAAAACAGAGTGAAAAAAAAAAAAGAACTAAAAGAAAAGGGGGAAAGAAAGAGGAATCAGAGTAGGGTGGTAAGGGAGGGCGATGGGGGTCTCCTATCTGACTGGAAAGGGACCAAAAACATAGATATATATATACGTTTTGCAGGTCACTAAACAGATATGTAGCCGAAAAACATCTGCGTTGGAGAATAACGCATTCCAAGACACATACGGAATGCATCGTTGAGTACACCTCCTTTTTTTTCCATAATAGGCGGATATGTGCATACATCAGAACTTAATATAAAGAATGTAAATGACATTATGCTTTAGCAAAAATTAATAACCCTACATAATCAGTGGGTTGGTTGTGCAAACAGAAACCCCGCGTCAGACTCAAACACATTTAGCACCTCCATGTATAATGAATTTTTCAAGATATTTCATGTAAATTTCCCACCTCTTATAGAAATTAATCAGTCCCTTTTCTAAATCTGGAAAAACTGCTCGTCTTTCTATGTAAAGAGATTAGGGAACTATCGGTTTCGTCCAACTTTTCAAGAGAGCTTTCTTCACAATAGTCAAAATAATTGTGAAAATTGGAATAAGATCATACCCTCTATGTTTCCGTAGAAGGGGCATCCAATTTTCAAAATTACAGAACAGGATAGGTATTACATCCAGTGCAAACTGAAGATTCGTTATTTCCTTAATAAACAACAATATTTTATTCCAAAACGTCACCACTTTCCTACATTCCCAGAAGCAATGAAACAAGGAGGCTCCATTTAGGAGAAATACCAGATTCATCAGCAACAAAATTACTGCGTTTCATAGGGGATATAAACGCTCTATTACGGAACTTGATATGCGTTTCTTGTAATGTGGAACAATACAGATATGTTAGCGTTCTACAATAATATTTAAGCATATAGGGGGTCATTCCGAGTTGATTGCTAGCTGACGTTGTTCGCTGCGTAGCGATCAGTGAAAAAAATGGCTAATCTGCGCATGCGTATGCACCGCAATGTGCACGTGCGTCGTACGGGTACGAAGTCCTTTGTGGTTTTGCACTGGTTCTAGCGATGATTCCAATCGCACAGCCGAACGCAAGGAGATTGACAGGAAGAGGGCGTTTATGGATGTCAACTGACCGTTTTCTGGGAGTGTTTGGAGAAACGCAGACGTGGCCGGGCGTTTGCTGGGCGGGTATCTGACATCATTACCGTGTCACTTGTCGCAGCAATCATCGCACAGGGTAAGTAACTACAGGGCTGGTCCTGTTTTGCACAAAATGTGTTTGCAGGCGCTCTGCTGCACAGGCGTTCGCACTCCTGCAAAGCGAAAATACACTCCCCCGTGGGCGGCGACTATGCGTTTGCACGGCTGCTAAAAACTGCTAGCGAGCAAACAACTCGGAATGACCCCCATAGTCTGATGATTCCACCTCTACTAAACATCTAGCTCAAGCTGTATAAGAACGTGACCACAGTTTCGATAGATCAGTCTCTATTAATTCTGAGTAAAGCGTCCTAATTTTATAAGGTTTCGTCTTAAGAAGGTGGAGAAAAAGTTCCAGTTTGTCTGAAGGGGGAAGAGTATTAACAGGTGATAGGAATGTCTGCGCATAATGTCTTAGTTGTAAATACATGAAAAAGTCCACCTTCGGAATCCCAAACTGTTCCTGTAATTGGCGAAAGGAATGCATCACCCCCCCCTCTCCCCCCCCCCCCCCCGAGTCAAAGACATCTTTTATTTGTGCTATTCCCGCATCCTTCCAATTAAGACATTTTTTGTTGTCAGTACTCGGTAGGAAGCTTATGTTGCCCCATATAGCCATGTATTTTGTGGTAGGGTTAGCGCGACCAATCTCTTATTAATGGCCTGCCAGGCAGTGAAAGTGTCATCGAAAAAATATTTTGTTTAACTAACTTGGGTATCCCACTATTAGAGGTTTGTAAAAGTGCACCCGGGAGTAGGGGTAGAACAACTCATTCTCCATTTCCAGATTTATGAATGTCGAGTCTTCTAGAAGCCACCCTTTTATATATATGATATGTGCAGCGTTTTGGAAAGCAGTCACATCGGAGAAACCTATTCCTCCTCTCCTCTTCATATCAGAAGCTCTCATGAGCTTCTGATATGCAATACAAGGCGTCTTACCCTGCTATAGAAATTGAAGAAATTTTTGTTGCCTAAGGGGGTCATTCTGACCTGATTGCGCAGCGATCATGTCAGAACTGCGCATGGCTGACAGCCGATGGCTGTCGTTGCCTAGCGATCGCCTCTGCCTGATTGACAGGCATAGGTGGTCGCTGGGCAGGAGGGGGCGTCATGGCGGCACTTGGCCGCCATTTTGTGGGCATGGTCTAGCCAACGCAGGTGTGGCTAGACTGTGGGGGGCGGGCCGCAGCAGCTGCGTAACATCACATGCAGCCGCTGCAACCGGGGCAGCGACAAGTAGCTACCGACCAGCACGCAAAAGCTGCGCTGGTCGGGAGCTACACCTGAAGTGCAAAAGCATCGCCGCTGTGCAATGCCTTTGCACTTCAGTGATGAGTCAGGGACTGACATGCGGGGCAGGGACTGACACAGTTACATTCAACTCAGAATCACCCCCTAAGTTTGCGAACATCCCAGGATAGCAATCTAATAGGGATCATTTGTAAAAGATAGGTTTGTTTGGAAGTGTTGCCACTGAGCTATAAGTTTCTCCATAGCAATCAATACCTGTAAAAAGTTTATAAAGAGTATTCGGTGAGCGAGTTATATATATTCCCAAATACTTAATTTTATCAAGCACAATTTTAAAAATAGAGAGAAAGGGGAATTTTGGAGGCAGCTGTGAAGAATTACCCAGGAACAAAACCTCGGATTTATCAAAACTTATCTTATAACATGCGAAAGTACTAAGTGTTGAGATGGTAGAGAGTATGGCTGGTAAAGATTTCTCTAGGTGACATACTGTGCAATTAATGGTTCCTGTTACTAGTGGAAGTCCTCTTTTTTTTTTTAAGTTACTGTCCAATCATCTCTAAACCAGAAAATATTAAGAAAATTAAAATATAAATAAAAGTCAACTACTGTATTGCTAACATAAACACTCACGTATCCAATACAATCGTGTGCAGTAACACAATATTGTGTAAATTGGAGGAAAAAGTATGTTACAGTACATACATTATATTATAGGTTGAACACACTGTGAAAGTAAGAAGGGTGATAATAAAAGTACAAACTTGAAGACTATATTTTCTTTATTATTCTTTATCAGTTGCTCAGTGTGACAGCTATTGAACACCGTACATTTCCTTTTTCATCCCAAATACATAGAACTACAGCTCTTGTCTCACCGGTGCATCCTGGTTTCTAGAGTAGAAAAAAAAATTACAAAAAGGGCAGTAATCTGACGGTACAGTACATGGTAATAGCGGCATAAATGGGGGATTGAAAAACCGCACACAAATTAGTGGAACAAGTGGATGGGTGGGTGACCAACAAACCCATTAGTGGAATGGTATAATGGCCCTGATTTACATTTGTATGCAGAGTTGTTAGTTAACGTAGAAATCCGATTGATGGAACCTGCGCATGTGCAGAATGGGCCTACATTATTGCTCACAGCCCCCCCCCCCCCCCCAGCCGCAGCATGATGGACATGCTGTGGCATTGAGGAGAGGGGCGCATAGTGGGGGTGGCAACCGTGTCCATTATAAAACAGGGTAGTGTTATCCCCGTAGTGTAGGCGTGCAAGCCCAGGGTCTGCATCATCAGAGTAGACTTCCAGGACCTGGCTGATCGGTTCCCACGGCCTGACTAATCTTCAGCTTGTGCAGACTGACTGAGGGGTGCTACCATTGCGAGTTGCTACCAATGGTCGCCATGGTGATCCAATGCTACATCCTTGGAGACAGCACTCGGTTCTCGCAGATGCATGCAGGAGTCGCAAAATGTATGTACAAACTAGAATGGAATATAGAAAAATATGAACTCTCAAGGAAACTTCGATTGAGTGAATTTTTTAAAAATCAAAGTTCCAATATCTCATCCTGTTATCCCACAGCAACTGAAACAATTTCAGCCGCCTTCTTTATTCGACCCCATGTCCAATAACTCATCTATAAAAACTTTTATTCGGACATTGGACTTGGAAGTTCAACAGTGCATTTCATCTGCTTCTAACAGTCACCCTAACTTAACTGTAAGGGAATGGCAGGCACTGAAATCCCTCTCCCGCAATAAATCATTAATTATAAGGCCAGCGGACAAGGGCGGGGCTATTGAGCTTCAAGATGCCCCTGATTACCACACTGAAATTATGAGACAACTATCAGATGCTCAAGTGTACCAGAAGTTGTCTGGAGACCCCACTAGGCAGTGTTGTGATAAATTGCGTGCCATATTACAACAGGCAGTTGATTCAGGTTTTTTACAGGAGGAAATTAAAGAGGTATTATGTCCATCATACCCGCTGGCCCCGGTATTTTAAACCATACCGAAAATACACAAGGGGTTGTCCCCTCCCCCTGGCAGACCCATTGTTTCTGCCCGAGGTTCCCTCTTTCAGCCGGTGGCAGTGTTTTTAGATTCATTACTTCAACCTCTAATTAAAAAGGAATCTACTTTCCTTCTAGATACCACCTCTTTTCTGAACAAATTACAAGACCTCCATTCTATTTCTTCTAATAGTTGGTTGGTCTGTGTTGACGTAATAAATCTTTATACCTCGATTCCCCATGATATGGGCATAGCTGCTGTTAAAACCTTCCTGTTTGAAAGAAGCACTTTTGATAGTAATGCCATTGATGTGATTGCATCACTGTTTGAATTATTACTATATAACAATTTTTTTCTGTACAATAACGATTTTTATTTACAGGTGAAAGGGTGCGCAATGGGCAGTTCCATGGCCCCTGCGTACGTCAATATTTTTATGTTTGCCATTGAACATGCATTATTTTTCTCAGATTCAGTCTTTTCTTCTAAAATAGCATTATACACCAGATTTATAGATGATATTTTTATTTTATGGCAAGGTGATATATCATGCTTGCATGACGCATTGATCCAGCATAATTCTAATGATGGCCCGATAAAATTTACCTATACATCTAGCCAACAGAGTATTAACTTCCTTGATGTTAATCTAACTATTGTTAACGATAAATTGGTTTCCAACTTGTTCATAAAGGCCACAGGTAGAAATACCCTGTTGCAAGCCCAAAGTTGCCATCCACGCCCTCTCATTAATGGTCTTCCATATTCCCAGATGATCCGCATTTATCGCATTAACATTGACAGAATTACAGCTGAGAAAGAAATTGATATCCTGATTAATAAACTTTTGGTCAGAGGCTACAAAAATTACAAATTGCAGAAGGCCTAAAAAACAGTAATGTCCCTGGACAGGAATCTATTATTAAATAATCCATCAACGAATCATGATAATATGGCCACTAAATTTCCTTGGGTCAATAAGTATCATTCTACTTCTGTTATGGTCAATAAAACAGCCAAAAAATTGTGGCCTCTAGTTCAAAGTGACGAAGCAATTAACATTAGCCAGCGCCAACTTATGCCTTGTTATTAAAGAGGACTTAACCTTAGGGACATCCTTGTTAAAACTAACACTAATTTTCTGAAAAAAAGTGCACCCTCCACCTTTATGGATAATAGCAGAGTGGGGTGTTTCAGATGCACCTGTGTCACCTGTCAGTTCATGTTGACAGGGGACTCTTTTTCTCATCCACATTCAGGCAAGATTTACAAAATTAGACATCATTTTAATTGTAATTCTACTTATGTAATTTAACAGATACTATGCCCTTGTGTCCTTTGCTACATAGGCAAAACTATCTGTAAATTCAAAGTTCGGATGGGACAGCATCGGGCAGCCATCAGAGCTGCCCTTCTTTCTGGTAAAAGCGACCAACCGGTCGCGAGACACTTTTTTGAGTATAAACATCAGTTGAATACATTGCGTTACAGGATGATAGACACGGTTCCTGCCGATATCCGAGGAGGTAACATGGGGTTAAAATTATTGAGGCGAGAAGCTGAGTGGATACACCGCTTGGATGTTATCAGCCCTAGAGGTTTAAATGAAAACATTGCATATGCAGCTCTAAGATAATTAAGTTAATTATTGGAAGTATGTATACATAGTAGCCATTAACAGTCTGTCTGTGCTAGTCCTTTATTAAATTAAATTATATCTTTACTACATGATCGCTTGATAGCGATATTAGTTTGAAGCAATAGGAATTTTATAACTGTACTGATTATGTATCACAGTTTGTTTATTGTGTTGCGTGCTTTGTTTTTTTAGTAACTATGGTGATGGTAGTATGGTAATCACGTCTGAACGGTCGTCTACGGATGACGTCAGCATCAGGCGACCCGGGGGTGGGTGTTTGGTCCCGTTCCCCACGGCTGCAGTGCACATGGTTTAATACAACAAAAAGTGACAGAAAGTGAATCACAATGCGCTACACACGGTGTAAAATAAATAAAACTAGATACGTTCACCAATATCTTTCCTCCTCCACGTTAACGTAGATGGATTTGTTCCTCATGTGCATGTAAGGAAATTAAAAAAGATTTGCCATATGGTGAAGTACAGTTTAATATATTTAAAAACTTAATTTCTAGCATCAATCATTCACAGAAAGTGCAAGTGCAATAGTACAATGACAGCAATAATGGGGAATCCTCTGGAGGCTGCAAAAATGAACAATTACCGGCAGGATGCAAGGTTATTCGCATAGAATAATCCTGACAGCATAGGAGTCTATTGGATAGCCCGGGTTCCTTAGACCATATGTGCAGATGGTTCTCCCGTCGGGTCTTAGTCCAGTCAGCTGCCTCCGTCACCCCACGTCCACCAGGTGGACGTGGGGTGACGGACTAAGACCCGACGGGAGAACCATCTGCACATATGGTCTAAGGAACCCGGGCTATCCAATAGACTCCTATGCTGTCAGGATTATTCTATGCGAATAACCTTGCATCCTGCCGGTAATTGTTCATTTTTGCAGCCTCCAGAGGATTCCCCATTATTGCTGTCATTGTACTATTGCACTTGCACTTTCTGTGAATGATTGATGCTAGAAATTAAGTTTTTAAATATATTAAACTGTACTTCACCATATGGCAAATCTTTTTTAATTTCCTTACATGCACATGAGGAACAAATCCATCTACGTTAACGTGGAGGAGGAAAGATATTGGTGAACGTATCTAGTTTTATTTATTTTACACCGTGTGTAGCGCATTGTGATTCACTTTCTGTCACTTTTTGTTGTATTAATCTATGTGTGGGGAGGGAGAGAGTACCCTCCTAGACAGAATCTTTCACACTTGCTGCTGTTCCTGAGCGCACTCTGATACTTTCCTCCACTTTCTGGTTTTATTGCAGTGCACATGGTGTTTGGCTATAAAGGTATGTGGTTTTGATTCATACTTTGTCATTGAAACGTTGACACAGGCAATTGACTAAAGAAAAAATATGAAGTGCCTGCGTCTATATTAAACAAATTACTACTTTAAAAGTATTAAACCCACGTTCACTTCACTCTAGGGGCTTTTATACACCCCTATGTTTTAACAATAGTTAAGCAATAAAAAAGGGAAAAAGAGAAAGCGCTCATGGGATCATACTGCATACCCTCATAAATAGATACAGAGCCGGTAATTAAATTCATTCAAAAATTTAATATTGAAATCTGCTAAAAATTAACATAAATAAATAATAAATAATATAACATATTAAAACACCATATGAATCAATGAATTACTTGCTGGCCAGCAGTATCTAGTGGCAAGAATGATTATAAACTCCCCTCAGATGAAAAAAACGTGTACTTGGAAAACTGATCTGTTACACTATCGGAGTTGTAGTAAGTAGAGAAAGACCACCTTTCTGTCAAAGTGACAGGTACCACACCCCCTTTCTCCTGGGGAACGCCCCCTTTAATATTAAATTATAGTGTTTGATATCGCTTTTATATAAAATTTAATATAAAATTTATAGAGCTCGATATTAAACTGTATTAAAAGATAATTGCTTTGAAAAGAATGTCACATATGACAAAAAAAATATATATTTTAAAGTAACACAAAATGTTCTCACATTCCAGCAGCTGAAACTTCATGCCATGTCACATATGGTACTATTTAAAATCATGCCATGTCACACATGGTACTGATTTAAAAAGCGTATTTATTTTAATGACCATATAACAAAAGCATCTGGTTATTATTAATGTAAACATGCAAAATAACAAACACAGTTTCAAAATGACCATATAACAAAAGCATCTGGTTATGATTAATGTAAACATGCAAAATAACAAACACAGTTTCAAAAGTTTTTCAAGCCCATGTGGAATATTTAATAGCAATACTACATAGCCTTTTTCTTTTTTATTATGTATTAAAGAGCATTTAGAAATTTCAAATTTATATTATACAACAGTGCTGGGACATGTTCAGACATGATTCATATATGCATACATATATATGTGCAAAACAAGCTGTACTTAGACATTCTCGCACGTTATTTTTTGCAAACGGTTGACCTCAATGAGCCATGAGGCACTACATGCTTCTGTGGCATAACTAGTTAACAAATTGTTGGGACGAATATTAGTTTCTGTTGATAACGATTAAAACACAATTATTATACAACAGTGCTGGAACATGTTCAGATAACAGTGCTGGAACATGTTCAGACACAATTCATACATACATGCATACATATATATGTGCAAAACAAGCTGTACTTAGACATTCTCGCACGTTATTTTTTGCAAACAGTTGACCACAATGAGCCATGAGGCACTACATGCCTCTGTGGCATAACTAGTTAACAAATTGATGGGCGAGTATTAGAATTCTGCCTTTCCATTATCTAGGAACTAATGACCTCAATGAGCCATGAGGCACTACATGCCTCTGTGGTATAACTAGTTAACAAATTATTGGACCGAATATTAGTTTCTGTTGATAACGATTAAAACACAATTATTATACAACAGTGCTGGAACATGTTCAGATAACAGTGCTGGAACATGTTCAGACACAATTCATACATGCATACATATATATGTGCAAAACAAGCTGTACTTAGACATTCTCGCACGTTATTTTTTTGCAAACGGTTGACCTCAATGAGCCATGAGGCACCACATGCCTCTGTGGCATAACTAGTTAACAAATTGATGGTCGAATATTAGAATTCTGCCTTTCCATTATCTAGGAACTAATGACCTCAATGAGCCATGAGGCACTACATGCCTCTGTGGCATAACTAGTTAACAATTTGATGGACCGACCTCAATGAGCCATGATGCACTACTTGCCTCTGTGGCATAACTAGTTAACAAATTGATGGACCGACCTCAATGAGCCATGAGGCACTACATGCCTCTGTGGTATAACTAGTTAACAAATTGATGGTCGAATATAAGAATTCTACCTTTCCATTATCTAGGAACTAATGACCTCAATGAGCCATGAGGCACTACTTGCTTCTGTGGCATAACTAGTTAACAAATTGTTGGGCCGAATATTAGTTTCTGTTGATAACGATTAAAACACAATTATTATACAACAGTGCTGGAACATGTTCAGATAACAGTGCTGGAACATGTTCAGACACGATTCATACATGCATACATATATATGAGCAAAACAAGCTGTACTTAGACATTCTTGCACGTTATTTTTTGCAAACGGTTGATCTCAATGAGCCATGAGGCACTACATGCCTCTGTG
This sequence comes from Pseudophryne corroboree, assembly GCF_028390025.1. Lineage (NCBI taxonomy): Eukaryota > Metazoa > Chordata > Amphibia > Anura > Myobatrachidae > Pseudophryne > Pseudophryne corroboree. The sequence goes on along the minus strand of NC_086449.1, from coordinate 792,543,893 downwards.
GCATAACTAGTTAACAAATTGATGGGCGGCCGAATATTAGTTTCTGTTTATAACGATTAAAACATATCATTTAGAGGGTTACTTACCTTTTGGTAAATTGGGGTGAACAGGGTTATCCCTGATTAGTGAATACATACCAAAATGCTTACACAACCAGTGAAGCAAAACTTTTTGGTCAACTGGGTTTGAACAGGGTTATCCATGCTTAGTGAATACATACCAAGATGCTTACACAAACAATGATGCTAAACTTCTGCAGGGCATATATATATATACTAGGTGATTCATCACGCCCTACGGGCGCTCTTCACACCGTCGGTTGGGGCTACGCCCCGTTAACCCCTGCACGCCTTTGAACATACACAGGCCAGTAGATAGGTGGTCAAGAGGTGCTGCGGGTGGGGAAGGGGAGGGTGTGGTAGGTCCGCGAATGGGGGAAGGCAGAGCCGGATTAAGACCATGGGGGGCCCGGGGTGCTTTAGACAGTGGGGTCCCTATTGAAGAGAGGGGTGGGGGGTGCACCTATTAACGGGGCCTAATGCCCACCATGCACCCTCGGACCGGGAGGGCCCTACTATAAATGGCCACGGGCGGAGAGGGCCCGACTACATACCCACAGGCCGGGAGGGCCTGACTGTACCTACGGGCCTAGTGCCCGATCCCTGACAGTCTAGGGAGGAAAGGGGGGGTGAGTGAGAAACCACCTCACTGAGGCCTCACCTGGTCCGGGTCATCTTCCATCAGGAGCACGGCGTCTTCCGGCCTTTTCAGCGGGCACCGGAGCTCTTCTCCCTCCATCCGGCTGTTCACCGCTCTTCAGCGCGGCCTCCCTCTTCGGCTCTCGCTCGGTGTCTTCTGCGCTCTTCCGCGCGGTCATCTTCTTCGGCTCCCACCCGGCATCTGACGTCAGATGGCGTGGGCGGGGCCAATGACCCGGCGAGACAATCTGATTGGCCGGCGCCCCGCGAGCCATGATTTACTCGCGGACGGCGCCGGAAAAGAACTCCCGCCACCAGCGCTTCAGATTGGCTGGCAAAACGGCGCCAAGTTTGAAGCGCCGCTGCCCGTCGCCACTTCCAGTCTGGTGCAGGGAAACACCTGGTCCCTGCACCGGAGCTCTGATGTGCCCTGGAACACAGGTCACATCTCTACAGCACTACAGATCGGATCGGAAGAGAGATCCGATCTGTGGTGTGGCAGGGGGCCCTTTTGGAAAGGGGGGCCCGGGGATACGTATCCCCGGGACCCCCCCTTAATCCGGCTCTAGGGAAGGTGGGGGAGGGGGCCGGAGGTGCTGTGGTTGGAGGAGTAGCGGCTGCGGGGGTCCGGATGCGCTGCGGCAGGGGAGGGGTGTGATGCGGGTGTGGGTGATACGGATGGGGGAGGGGGTGGGAGTGGCGTGTGTGGGGGGGTGGATGTGGTGGATGCTGTGGGTGGGAGGGGGGGCGTATGTGGTGGATGCTGTGGGTGTCGCGGGTGGGAGAGGGCCGGGTGAGGTGGAGCATGGGGGGGAGAGGTGGTTATGGGGGGGAGGTGCAGGGGTGCTGTAGGTGGGGGAGGGGTGTGTGCCTCGGGTGGGGGTCGGATGTAGTGGATGCTGCGGGTGGGGGAGGGGCTGGTGGGGTGTGGGTGTAGCGAGGAGGAGAGGTGGGTATGGGGGAAGGTGCTGAGGGTGGGGGAGGGGGGGTGCTACGGTTGGGGGAAGGAGTGCAGCGGGAAGGAGGGGGGAGTACCGCGGGTGGGGGGGCGGATGTGGTGGATGGTGTGGGTTCGGCGGGTGGGGTGGATAAGGGGGTGCCGCGGGTGGGGTGGAGGGTGCGTGGGTGTAGGGGGGGTGATGGGTGTAGGGGGGGTGCTGCGGGTGGGGGAGAGAGAGGGTGGGTTTTTTGGGTTGTGGGTGCTACGGGTGGGGGATGGATGTGGTGGGTGCCACGGGTGGGGGAGGGGTAGGGGGGGTTCCGCGGGTGAGGGGGGGTGCTACAGAAGGGGGCGGGAGTGCTGCGGGTGGTGGAGGGGCGTGTGCCGCGGATGTGGTGGATGCTGTGGGTGCCGCGGGTGGGGGAGGGGTGGGGGGTGCATCAGGTGGGGGTGGGGACGGGAGTGCAGTGGTTGGGTGAGGGGTGTGTGCCGTGGGTGGGGTGGATGCTGTGGTTACCGCGGGTGGGAGGGTGCGGGGTGCTGCGGGCCATGTGGTGCGGGTGGGAGGGGGGCGCGAGCCGTGTTCCGCGGGTGGGGGGCTGATGTGTTGGATGCTGTGGGTGGAAGGAGGGCCGTGCGCTGCGGGTGTTGCGGATGTGGTGGATGCTGTGGGTGCCGCGGGTGGGGGAGGGGCGGTGGGGGGCAGGGGGGGGAGTAGTGGGTATGGGGGTGGTGCGGGGGTGCCGCGGGTGGGGGAGGGGTGGGGGGTGCAGCAGGTGGGAGAGGGGACGGGAGTGCAGTGGTTGGGTGAGGGGTGTGTGCCGCGGGTGGGATGGATGGTGTGGGTACCGCGGGTGGGAGGGTGTGGGGTGCCGCGGGTGGGAGGGTGCGGGGTGCCGTGCGCCGTGTGGTGCGGGTGGGCGCGGGCCGTGTGCCGCGGGTGGGGGGCTGATGTGTTGGATGCTGTGGGTGGAAGGAGGGCCGTGCGCCGCGGGTGGGAGGAGGGCCGTGCGGCGCGGGTGGGGTGCCGCGTGTGGGAGGAGGGCCGTATGGCGCGGGTGGGGTGGAGGGTGCGTCGGTGTAGGAGGGGGAAGATGGTGTAGGGGGGTGCCGCGGGTGGGGGAGGGGGGGTGGGGGGCAGGGGGGGAGAAGTGGGTATGGGGGTGGTGCGGGGGTGCTGCGGGTGGGGGAGGGGTGGGGGTGCAGCAGGTGGGGGAGGGGACGGGAGTGCAGTGGTTGGGTGAGGGGTGTGTGCCGCGGGTGGGGTGGATGCTGTGGGTGCCGCGGGTGGGAGGGTGCGGGGTGCCGCGGCTGGGAGGGTGCAGGGTGCCGCGGGCGGTGTGGTGCGGGTGGGCGTGGGCCGTGTGCCGCGGGTGGGGGGCTGATGTGTTGGATGCTGTGGGTGGAAGGAGGGCCGTGCGCCGCGTGTGGGTGGAGGGCCGTGCGGCGCGGGTGGGGTGCCGCGTGTGGGAGGAGGGCCGCACGGCGCGGGTGGGGTGGAGGGTGCGTGGGTGTAGGTGGGTGGGGGGAGATGGGTGTAGGGGGGATGCTGCGGGTGGGGGAGAGAGAGGGTGGGTTTTTTGGGTTGTGGGTGCTATGGGTGGGGGATGGTTGTGGTGGGTGCCACGGGTGGGGGAGGGGTAGGGGGGGTTCTGCGGGTGGGGGAGGGGCGGGGGGGTGCTACAGGAGGGGACGGGAGTGCTGCGGGTGTTGGAGGGGAGTGTGGGGTGGAGGGTGGGGGGGGATAAGTGGTATAGGGGTGCCGCGGGTGGGGGAGGGGTGGGGGGTGCAGCAGGTGGGGGAGGGGATGGGAGTGCAGTGGTTGGGTGAGGGGTGTGTGCCGCGGGTGGGAGGAGGGCCATGCGGCACGGGTGGGATGCGGTGTGCGGCGCGGATGGGAGGAGGGCCGTGCGGCGCGGGTGAGATGCGGTGTGTGCCGCGGGTGAAAGGAGGGCCGTGCGCCGTGGGTGGGGTGAATGCTGTGGGAGGGGGGCCTCCGGACTGTGCGGTGACGGCGAGTCCGGCTTACAGCCCCCGCTCCCCGGCTGCAGGATCACCATCCGGCTTACAGTCCCCGCTCCCCGGCTGCAGGATCACCAGGGTACGTACAGGGAGTGTACGGGGAGGAGAGAGACAGTGCACTGGGCAGAGACGGGGCGGGGATGGGCGGACCGAGGGAGGGCACTGTTCCTGCCCTGCATGCAGCCACTGTGACTCCGCCCAGCGTTACAGGCACAGAGTCACAGACTAAGGCAAATATATAGGAGATATATATATACTTGCCCCTGAGAATCGGGAAAAATAGCAAAACTATATAGATATTTTGATTTTATTACGAATTAAACAGCATTTAAAAAATTCTAATTTATATTATACAATAGCGGGGTAGCAAATATCTTAGTATACACTGTATCAGAACCCCATAGATTTTTAATTGTCCTTGAATTGACTTACCTTGAGCTTTGTTGCTGTAAAATCACAAATGACATGTTTAAAATAAGGTCATTTTCAGGCCCGCTCCTGTAGAGTGTTAATATCAACCCGTCTAGAAAAATTATTAAACTTTTTAATAATAGCGACTTAGTACTTAAACTTACATCGGATATGTCACAATAATAATACTATTCATGACTTGTAGATTTCCAAAACAGCCATTGGAGAAATCATCGCCGCTGTTTTCCGTAAGACCACGTCCGCCAACAGCATTTTACACCACATCAGTTCCCATTATCCCGTCACTCTGAGATCAATTCCAAAAGGAGAATATATCCGAACCAGAAGAAACTGATCGGATGTTGAAATTTATAGAAAAAGAGCAAGATTAGTTAAAGATATACACTATGATGGTCTATGAAAAACAGAACCTGCATAAATCTTATAATGCCACCAATAAAACTTCAAGTATATCCTTACTTATATCCAAGACAAGAGAACGCACCTTGTGCCAAATAAGATACATTGTTACATACTTTAAAGAGTGGATACACATCAATGCGTCATTACACAAATATCGATATATACTCAACACTAAGTAACAGGAAAAATGTATGAGCGCAAAGGACAAGGAAAAGTTAAAAGTCCCGTGGAACTATAAGTCCCAGGCTGAACAAGAATCAACAGTTTCTCACAGTCACTGACACCCAGTCTCACTGGTCGATTAGTCTTTATCAGTGTGCACCTCTGGGATTTCCAGCTGTCGCTTCCCCACCAGAGACCCGATTCCGAACGGGTAATGATCCTGCCGAGAAATTTTGAAAGAAGCAGGGAGCGCCAATAGTGCATTAAAAGTGTAACAATTTATTTATAACACATCCAAATACGATGATCAAATAAAACCCGTACCATAAAAGGCGGTTAAACCACCGCTTGTATAACCAGCATGAAATTATCCCACAATACAACTCAGCATACGTGATTCAGTATCCATACGTCAGACCACGCCCATACGCGTTTCGTCATCAGACTTCGTCAGTGGGCTTGGTCTGAAGTCACAATCTAATTATTTATATACACCCTGCAGCACTCTGATTGGCCTATGCAAGATGTCTTAGAACAGCTACAAATCATCTATACAGCAGCTGATCCATATTAAACCAATGGATTTATTTATCAAATAGTACATTTTATACGTGTCTAAACAATTAGGAGAGAATTCATAAAGGCATCAAAGTACATGAATATGTACGGAATATTAAAAAATAAAACATATATTAAAAAAAAATTGTTTGTTGAAATGTAATCATGTAAATGCAGTATAAAAATATTAATGCACTCTAATAGGTAATATTCACACTACCCATAGACACATTGTTATTCATAAACCAATAACTATATTAGAGTAAAATAAGCAATATTCCAAACTTCTATATATCACATACTGACCAACCCTATATTCATTGTACTCTTGTTACCATTGGCAACCACAGCAGGGTAATTAAGCAGACAGGAGTTTTTCCCAACACCAACAGGTTTAGATGATGGACTAATTATAATGGCACAGCAACTATGCACATACTAAAAAGCCTCTTGTTTGTATCGTATATATCGACTCAAGAGGAAATTAAAAGGTCAGTTCAAGCATCTTATAAAGAATTTTTTTTTAGTTTGAAGCATGTTATTGGAGCAAATGATACTAATAGGGACACCACATGAAACTGGCTATTTATATACTCAACACTGTTTATGATCTGAAGAAAGAATTTGATAAGACCATACAGATCATCTGGAAGATATCAACAGATTTACGGGTTAATTTGTTTAGAAGTCACTTTTCCAAGCATCAGAGGAAAATCCATCATTATCTGTCTGTTATCCCTGTGGACCATGTCAAGCATGCCAATATATTCATATCACTCAGAAGTTCTCTGACAGAAATAACAATAAAACAGAAATAAAAAAGATTCATTAACTGCTCCACACATTTGGTGTAATTTACTGCTTAATAGGCCCATTCATTTATAAATATATCGGCATGACTAAGATGCTTTTTAAAAACGAATATTGGATCATGTATATATCATTAAAAATACACAAAGAGATATAAGCAACATGAAGAAAATTACAAGTTTTGGCGTGACACTTTCTACGATTCCACACTAGTAATCACAAAAAGGTGAAAATTTATGATCTAGAACAGTTTGAGCTAGGTATAAGTGGTGGTAACATTACTAAGTAGTCACTAAAGAAAAATCTAGATACATATGCCTGTTGAATACTATGACTTCATTAGGATTAAATAAGGAGATACGCTACACATCCTTTATTTGAAAATCTGGGGCCATATGTCAAAATCATATTCTTGGTATCCTTTTTAATGCCTATTAATGGTGGGTTTACTTCATATCCATAACATGGATTGTCAAAGAGGCCGCTGAACCTATATCTGTCCTTATGCTATGCTACCTTGATCCATTCTAATCTTTTACCCTAAATGTTAGAGTAGATTGCCAATATGCTTGTTTGTGCTTAATAGAAGTACATATCTCATGGTGTATGCATGCACAAACATTATATTTACAGTAAAAAGTTTTAATAACTATTGGGTCACTAGGCATATCATGTCATCATTTTCCTAAATAGGATCTGTTATGTTAAAATAGCCCGTTACAATAGCCCTCGTATGTTATATACGAGTATTGTTACTATTCAATTTAACGCATCTGTGTCTTATTTAAACGATATATATTTATCAAATATATTATGATTCTGGAACACATAATACTGGTGTAGATAGGCCCATGATCACATAGTATTATTTGTTTAAAAATGATACCCCCATAAGGGTATTACATTAGTAAAATATAGGAATATATAAGATTCATCATGATAAATTTAGTTATATCATCTGTCATGTTGATATTCTATTTACAATATTTAGTGTTACAACATGCATGAAACATCTTAGATTTAGGAATGTTTGGAAATATGTATGCCAAGCACATTTCTATATGACACAGGGACCTATATGATTACTGTATACTGAGAAATCATTACAGATCTCTTGTTTTGTTTAGCGATCTTATATATCATGATTCATATCTTTGTAGTGACCTGTAGTATATGTGTATATACCAAAATCATCATGTAAAGGATTACAGTAGCCGGAACTGCTTATTATCGGTTTTCATATGTATGTCAGTGTGAGAATACGGTATCTTATTTAAACGCTATATATTTATCATATATATTATGATTCTGGAACACATAATACTGGTGCAGATAGTCAGATTGCACATGATCACATAGTATTATTTGTTTAAAAATTATACCAAAATTATAGGATAAATATCCAGTGGAATTGCCCTGGGGATTATCACAAATTTGGGATGGTGATACATGCTACCTATTTTATAGCCTGTTCCTTAGAGTTGATTTTTTTTTTAATTCACATTCAATACCATTCATATATATCAATCCCATTAGCTTACCAAGTTGCAATGTTACAGATGCGCTAATGCACTGTCCTAGCATAATTGGGCAAAACAACAATTCGCACAACCGTCGCTGAAACAGCGAACGAACAATTTGCAATGCCCTCGATCGGACATAACAGCCTAAAGAAGAATGCTAGTCCGTTGGCTATGTGGATACATCACGGCTGTATCAACCCGAACAAACGCAGCCCGCGTCGACCAAAAATGAATAATTTCGCCCATCAATTTGTTAACTAGTTATGCCACAGAGGCATGTAGTGCCTCATGGCTCATTGTGGTCATTAGTTCCTAGATCAGCCTTAAAACGTCGGGAGGTGAACCTTCAGTACTTGAGCTGTTGTTGAACTACACATACCAGCATGCCCTGCAACAGTTTTGCTACATTGTTGATGTAAGCATTTTGCTATATCAATGTGTTAACTAGTTATGCCTCAGAGGCATGTAGTGCCTCATGGCTTATTGAGGTCATTAGTTCCTAGATAATGGATAGGCAGAATTCTAATATTCGACCATCAATTTGTTAACTAGTTATGCCACAGAGCCATGTGGTGCCTCATGGCTCATTGTGGTCATTAGTTCCTAGATCATATCCAATTCGCCCATTAATTTGTTAACTAGTTATGCCACAGAGGCATGTAGTGCCTCATGGCTCATTGTGGTCATTAGTTCCTAGATCATCTTTAAAACATGGGGAGGTGTACCTTCAGTCCTCGAACTGTTGTTGAACTACACATACCTGCATGCCCTGCAACTGTTTTGCTTCATTGTTGATGTAAGCATTTTGTTATATCAAAGTAGTGCCTCATGGCTTATTGAGGACATTAGTTCCTAGATAATGGAAAGGTTGAATTCTTATCAATATTGGTAGAGCAGAGATAATGGCAGCTGCCATGCGCAGCCAAAAGGTACATTTTAATAATAAAGAAATTGTAAATATATATGTATACATATAGGAAACAGGCCTGAAAATGACCTTATTTAACCCAAACAAAAATGACTAAAGATCGAAGGACAATCATTAAATAAATGACACTTATACCCCAATTTCATATATCATGCACGTTTGTGCTTTTATGTTAATTAGAGACACGGGGGGGGGGTGCTCCCTGAGAGTTAAGTTAAACTATTTCACAAAAATATACCAAAGAAAGGTAGACAAGAACTCTCCTAGAATGGGGCACTTAAAAGTGTTATAATACGTGTGCAACAGCATAGGATCAAAAAAAGAGGGGGAAAAAAAGAAAACAATATACAGGTTGAGTCTCCCTTATCCAAAATGCTTGGGACCAGAGGTATTTTGGATATGGGATTTTTCCGTATTTTGGAATAATTGCATACCATAATGAGATATCATGGTGATGGGACCTAAATCTAAGCACAGAATGCATTTATGTTACATATACACCTTATACACACAGCCTGAAGGTAATTGTAGCCAATATTTTTTATAACTTTGTGCATTAAACAAAGTGTGTCTACATTCACACAATTCATTTATGTTTCATATACACCTTATACACACAGCCTGAAGGTCATTTAATACAATATTTTTAATAACTTTGTGTATTAAACAAAGTTTGTGTACATTGAGCCATCAAAAAACAAAGGTTTCACTATCTCACTCTCACTCAAAAAAGTCCGTATTTCGGAATATTTGGATATGGGATACTCAACCTGTATTAAGACTTAACTTTTATTGAAGATCAAAAATTAAAATTGTTTGGAGATTATACTCTCTTCATCTAAAAAGGCGAAATATAGACACAATACATACAATACAACATGTAACAGTTTAAAAGGTACAGGTAATTTGGAAACTCCAATGGGCCTTAGCCCTATCAATAAGGGAGAGTCAATTTATGAATGATACTCAATAACAATAATAAGTCAAGACCTTATGGCGTGTTTCGTGGTTCTGCTGCCTCGTATGTGCTACAGCATTATATACGTGGTGAGAGACCCTTACTTGTGCCAGTCTCTAGAGTCATAGACAGTGCCAGAGCATCCACGGAGAGTGTCTCATTCACTTCTACTTTTGGTTGATGACACTACGGTCAGCGCAGCCAATGAGAGAGCTACTGACACTCTACCTGCTCTGGTGTTGAAAAAGTGGGATGAACTGAAAAAAGATGACGATATACTCTTAAATTTGAGAAATGCAGAAAGTATAGAAGGCAAGACTGTGCAGCAAGCTTCGTGGTTCTGCTGCCACGTATGTGCTAGTGCATTATATGCGTGTTGAGAGACCATTACTGATGCTAGTCTATGGAAATACAGACTGAGCCAGATCAATATGCAATGTGTCTCATTCGCCTCCAACACTGGCTGATGATACTGAGATCAGTGCAGCCAGTTTGGGGGTTACTGACACTGTGCTGTTCTGGTGTTGAAAGAGACAGAGGGCACTGTTGAATTCAGTACAGGAAAAAGGGATATCACATCGGCTCACTTTTCATATGTGTGCTGCATTATTCACAGCGCCCCAACCTCATCTAAATACACAATATGAGGAGAATTTGTCCCTTTAACTTGTGCCCTCTAATGCCATATAATGGTTGGTCTCTAAAAAAAGTGTACTTTATTACAATATTTCACTTGCTTGAAACATCTGTTGCCATCTAAAACACATTATCCACAGTAAAGATCAGCATATACTGTTTATCACAGAGAGGATAATTTTCTCTCAACACCCATCATAAATAATGCTAAGGTTTTGTTTTCTATATACACAAATGAATGATTCATCATAGTTGTAACCTTTTACACAATTAAATGATGATTAGAGTGTAGCATGCTGGCTTTAGTATTCCGTTAGCCTCCTATCTTACACTTCTGAATTCTTGTTGCTATATATAGACAAATATAGTCATTCATCCAAGAAACAGCAATGAGTTTTTTTGTATATACCCTGACTATGAAGCACGGTGGTTATATGTATATAAGCCAGGTGATCTGTTGCCCCTGGCAACAGTGCTTAAAAAAGCTTGTGTTTTATACCATATCCCTGGACACAGAAGAAATGTTCAGAGTTAATCCCTCTAGACACATCATTATTAAGAAGACCCAGGTTTTTTTACTTTTTGTGCATAATCAAAACCTTTTTGCATAATAAAATAACGATCTAGTCAGAGAGGGTACTGACAATTATATCCAACCTGCCTCCTATCACAATACTTCAGGATTTTCACTGCTGTAATAAACAAATAGAGTCATTCATAAAAAGCGGGGGGACATAGTGAAATTAAGCATATACAAACTGTGAAACATGCACATATGCAGCCTATAATGGCCTATCACCCCTGGCAACAATTATCATGGTAAACAGTATTTTTGTATCATGCACGGACCGTGCATGTGAGAGCATGCGGTTCGTTATGGCGTCAGGCCATCAGATGCCTTTAGCTGGGTGCTTCACAGTTGAACGTATTTCTATGTCATACAACCTGTACCGGGGGGCAGCCCGCCGTGCGCACTTAGCGGGGCGCCCACAATGCTCCTTCCTTTAACGTACGTTTCGCCTGGTGGCTTGTTCACAAAGGGGGGAACAGCTTCTGATCGGTGTCAGTCCGACTTCCTTATAAACCATTATCCCCTCCCCGTAGGGGGCGTGAAAGCTATTATCCTCTGTTCACGGGGGAATCGTTCATTCACAAATGTATTTAATCACCTTTATAAAGTGAAACTTAACTGACTAACGGCTTACCCTGTTATTAAACGTTATAGCCGTATAACAACCGCGCTGGTGTGCGCTTGAGCATAGATTACTAAAGTTTTACCATAAAGCATGAAAAAAAAAAAAACACAAGAATTGAGTGCTTAATTATTCCAGTATTAAGCCTGTTTATTTAGAGCCTTCACAGGAGTTAATTAGTGGACCCAATGCACAATTACCTGTAATTAGAGAAGAGCAAGTTACTACTCATTCAACAAGGAAAAAATATACTCAGGAAAAAGTAGAAAAGAGAGAGATAGATACATATAATTAATTAGTAAGTCTCCACAAGCACTTTTTCCTGTACTGAATTCAACAGTGCCCTCTGTCTCTTTCAACACCAGAACAGCACAGTGTCAGTAACCCCCAAACTGGCTGCACTGATCTCAGTATCATCAGCCAGTGTTGGAGGCGAATGAGACACATTTCATATTGATCTGGCTCAGTCTGTATTTCCATAGACTAGCATCAGTAATGGTCTCTCAACACGCATATAATGCACTAGCACATGCGTGGCAGCAGAACCACGAAGCTTGCTGCACAGTCTTGCCTTCTATACTTTCTGCATTTCTCAAATTTAAGAGTATATTGTCATCTTTTTTCAGTTCATCCTACTTTTTCAACACCAGAGCAGGTAGAGTGTCAGTAGCTCTCTCATTGGCTGCGCTGACCGTAGTGTCATCAACCAAAAGCAGAAGTGAATGAGACACTCTCTGTGGATGCTCTGGCACTGTCTATGACTCTAGAGACTGGCACAAGTAAGGGTCTCTCACCACGTATAAATGCTGTAGCACATACGAGGCAGCAGAACCACGAAACACGCCATAAGGTCTTGACTTATTATTGTTATTGAGTATCATTCATAAATTGACTCTTCCTTATTGATAGGGCTAAGGCCCATTGGAGTTTCCAAATTACCTGTACCTTTTAAACTGTTACATGTTGTATTGTATGTATTGTGTCTATATTTCGCCTTTTTAGATGAAGAGAGTATAATCTCCAAACAATTTTAATTTTTGATCTTCAATAAAAGTTGAGCTTATTTTAAACATGTCATTTGTGATTTTACAGCAACAAAGCTCAAGGTAACTCAATTCAAGGACAATTAAAAATCTATGGGGTTCTGATACAGTGTATACTAAAATATTTGCTACCCCGCTGTTGTATAATATAAATTAGAATTTTCTAAATGCTGTTTAATTCGTAATAAAATCAAAATATCTATATAGTCTTGCTATTTTTCCCAATTCTCAGGGGCAAGTATATGTATATATATATATATATATATGCCCTGCAGAAGTTTAGCATCATTGTTTGTGTAAGCATCTTGGTTTGTATTCACTAATCAGGGATAACCCTGTTCACCCCAATTTACTAAAAGGTAAGTAACCCTCTAAATGATATGTTTTAATCGTTATAAACAGAAACTAATATTCGGCCACCCATCAATTTGTTAACTAGTTATGCCACAGAGGCATGTAGTGCCTCATGGCTCATTGAGGTCAACCGTTTGCAAAAAATAACGTGCGAGAATGTCTAAGTACAGCTTGTTTTGCTCATATATATGTATGCATGCATGAATTGTGCCTGAACATGTTCCAGCACTGTTATCTGAACATGTTCCAGCACTGTTGTATAATAATTGTGTTTTAATCGTTATCAACAGAAACTAATATTCGGCGCAACAATTTGTTAACTAGTTATGCCACAGAGGCATATAGTGCCTCATGGCTAATTGAGGTCTTTAGTTCCTAGATAATGGAAAGGTAGAATTCTTATATTCGACCATCAATTTGTTAACTAGTTATGCCACAGAGGCATGTAGTGCCTCATGGCTCATTGAGGTCGGTCCATCAATTTGTTAACTAGTTATGCCACAGAGGCATGTAGTGGATCATGGCTCATTGAGGTCGGTCCATCAATTTGTTAACTAGTTATGCCACAGAGGCATGTAGTGCCTCATGGCTCATTGAGGTCATTAGTTCCTAGATAATGGAAAGGCAGAATTCTAATATTCGACCATCAATTTGTTAACTAGTTATGCCACAGAGGCATGTGGTGCCTCATGGCTCATTGAGGTCAACCGTTTGCAAAAAATAACGTGCGAGAATGTCTAAGTACAGCTTGTTTTGGACATATATATGTATGCATGTATGAATCGTGTCTGAACATGTTCCAGCACTGTTATCTGAACATGTTCCAGCATTGTTGTATAATAATTGTGTTTTAATTGTTATCAACAGAAACTAATATTCGGCCCAACAATTTGTTAACTAGTTATGCCACAGAGGCATGTGGTGCCTCATGGCTCATTGAGGTCAACCCTTTACAAAAATAACGTGCGAGAATGTCTAAGTACAGCTTGTTTTGCACATATATATGTATGCATGTATGAATTGTGTCTGAACATGTTCCAGCACTGTTATCTGAACATGTTCCAGCACTGTTGTATAATAATTGTGTTTTAATTGTTATCAACAGAAACTAATATTTGGTCCAATAATTTGTTAACTAGTTATGCCACAGAGGCATGTAGTGCCTCATGGCTCATTGAGGTCATTAGTTCCTAGATAACGGAAAGGCAGAATTCTAATACTCGCCCATCAATTTGTTAACTAGTTATGCCACAGAGGCATGTAGTGCCTCATGGCTCATTGTGGTCAACTGTTTGCAAAAAATAACGTACGAGAATGTCTAAGTACAGCTTGTTTTGCACATATATATGTATGCATGTATGAATTGTGTCTGAACATGTTCCAGCACTGTTATCTGAACATGTTCCAGCACTGTTGTATAATAATTATGTTTTAATCATTATCAACAGAAACTAATATTCGGCCCAACAATTTGTTAACTAGTTATGCCACAGAGGCATGTAGTGCCTCATGGCTCATTTAGGTCAACCGTTTGCAAAAAATAACGTGCGAGAATGTCTAAGTACAGCTTGTTTTGCACATATATATGTATGCATATATGAATCATGTCTGAACATGTCCCAGCACTGTTGTATAATATAAATTTGAAAATTCTAAATGCTCTTTAATTCATAATAAAAAAGAAAAAGGCTATGTAGTATTGCTATTAAATATTCCACATGGGCTTGAAAAACTTTTGAAACTGTGTTTGTTATTTTGCATGTTTACATTAATAATAACCAGATGCTTTTGTTATATGGTCATTTTGAAACTGTTTGTTATTTTGCATGTTTACATTAATAATAACCAGATGCTTTTGTTATATGGTCATTAAAATCAATACGCTTTTTAAATCAGTACCATGTGTGACATGGTATGATTTTTTAATAGTACCATATGTGACATGGCATGAAGTTTCAGCTGCTGGAATGTGAGAACATTTTGTGTTACTTTAAAATATATCATTTTTTTTGTCATATGTGACATTCTTTTCAAAGCAATTATCTTTTAATACAGTTTAATATCGAGCTCTATAAATGTTGTATTAAATTTTATATAAAAGCGATATCAAACACTATAATTTAATATTAAAGGGGGCGTTCCCCAGGAGAAAGGGGGTGTGGTACCTGTCACTTTGACAGAAAGGTGGTCTTTCTCTACTGTAGTAACTTTGTATTGGTCCACGTTTAAAACTTTGTAACTGTCAGTAACAGAGACTGTTGCACATTAAATGTGTGGAGATAGACGGCTGAGAGAAGCATGTACAATGTGTCCAATTACCTCCTTTTGTAATTACAGCGGTGTGGTCCTGCCCCGAAGCCGTGCATCCTCGGGTATAACTTGTGTGTCCACGGGGGTTGCCTTTCTCTTGTCACCAGCTGTAAAAATGATGTTCCACAAAGGAGGGTACTGAATCTAGCCCCTGAAGCTGACGCAGCCGGGCTGATTAAGTTGATGGCGGGTTGGACGGATGGCAAAGTCCAAGGTTGGTCCTGCTGCGCTAAGCCGTGCATCTCCGTGTTTGTCAATAGCACTGCTGCAGCTACAGGATAGTGGGCGGAGACTGACGCGTTTCGTCACGGAATCACGTGACTTTTTCAAACAGTTGTCCGTCTTTCTTCTTTGCTGAGAAGCTGAGTGCCGCGCCTCCACGTTTGTGTATATATATATATATATATATATATATATATATACTGTATATAGATATTTATATATACAGTACTGGGCAGGTGTGGAAAAAATGCTGCAAAGTAAGAATGCTTTCAAAAATAGTGGTGTTAATAGTTTATTTTTATTAATTAACAAAATGCAAAGTGGGTGAGCAGAAGATGAAATGTAAATCAAATCAATATTTGATGTGATCCCCTTTGCCTTCAAAACAGCATAAATTCTTCTAGGTACACTTGCACACAGTTTTGTAAAGGAACTTGGTAGGGAGGTTGTTCCAAACATCTTGGATAAGTAACCACAGATGATCTGTGGATGTAGGCTTGCTCAAGTCCTTCTGTCTGTTCATATAATCCCACACAGACTCGATGGTGGTGATCAGGGCTCTATGAAAAGCTTCATGCTGTCGATGACCTTGTGTGGACCATCAAAAGACATGAGATAAGCTTTCATAAAATTCTCATATGGTACGGTTAGAAGTACTTTCTCTTCCTTCTGTCTTGGCGTATGTGGTTATCCCCACTCTCATAGTCTCCATTCACTTCCCATAGGCACATAAGACAACAGTAAAAGGGGAATCCAGCTTATAGCACCGGGACACTCTCTAAGCATATTCTATCTTGCTATCTGACACATATTGAATGCCAGCTTTAAATTCACCATTTATCACTTATCTCCTATAATTGATGTTGGAAGTGCCAATTTAGGAATACTTCAGTATATTTGTTATATTGTTGTTTATAGGAGATTTTGATATTCTTCACCTGATGTAATATTTAACAAAAAATGTTTTTTCCCAGCTACAGTACAGGTGCTAGAGGTGTCAATTCCGGATAGTCCAGTATACTGAGATAACATAAATGTTTAGGAATAAAATGAACAAAAAATAAAAACAGTTATATACAGCTGCACATTGCTACTGGGTTGATACAGTGATACAGTTATGAATGTATTCTGTTACTTTGTCTAAGGACTGTGTGGAGTGAGCAGAATTCTTTGGTATATAATAACAGGATTAACTCTGAATAACTATTTAACAAAATTATATATGTAACAAAATTATACATCTGTATCTCTAAACTTTACCACTGTTGGAAATATGGCCATGGTAGTTGAGGCCGTATGTGTCTAGACCAGTGGTTCCCAAACTGTGTGCTGTGGCTCCCTGGGGTGCCTCGGGACACTTACAGGGGTACCTCAGGTTGGTGGTCCAGGACCAATGAAAACTATTTATGGTCAATGTGATAGGCAAAACCAGTGCTGGTGGCTGTTAGTCATAACATATGTGGACAAACAGAAGCAAATCTTGTCCCTCACCACACAATTGAACTTATTGATGACACATAAACACAGTTTACTGTACTTTATGTAATATTTCTTTCTAAATGTCTCAATAAGAAGCTTTTGTCCTGGAGGTGCCGTGAAAAAAATTCTGATGCTCTAGGGCGCCGTGATTCCAAAAAGTTTGGGAACCACTGGTCTAGACTATTTCACGGACATAATAGCATCTATGTTTGGGTGCTGCTGCCAGTTTGACTAAGAGTCAGTTTTATTTTTCAATGTTACTACTGGAGAATCATGTTAAAAATGGCAGATGTTCTATATGTGTAGCCACTGAATGATGCGCAGTTCCTCTGTTAACCAAATATATATTTAAAGACATAGCATCACCATCAGTATTTATAACTGTATCGCTTCATATCCTTTTCGAGTATAACCCCTTTGCGATAGAGATTGGCAGTAACTCATAATTATTACCTCTGTCAACACATGCTGGACGAGTGTTATATAGGGAGCTGCACACGACAGGCTAATTACAGACCGTAATTCATTAACTACTGTAGGTTCTCAACAATTAAACAAAGCCTGTCCAAACACCTATATTTTTCTTGATATTTTCATGTATGCTTATTTAAAATTAGACTGTGTCCCATTTATATACCCAACCTGTACTCTATAGTAGGTACTTGACTTCCGTCTTGATCAAATAAGACCTAGGGAAAACGGGATACGGTCATTAGGTCGACACCACTTAGATCGACAGTCATTAGATCAGCCACTATTGGTCGACATGCATTAGGATGACAGGGTCACTAGGTCGACATGTTCATTTGGTCGACATGTACTAAGTCGACAGTTCAAAAGGTCGAAATGAGTTTTTAAAAATTGTTTCCAATTTTTTTACTTTTTTCATACTTTACGATCCACGTGGACTACGATTTGGAATATTAGCACGTGACATGGTGCACTAATTAGGGTTCCCCGTCACTTTACGAAGAAAACGACACCAATTTGTTTTAAAAAACTCATGTCGACCTATTGACCCGTCGACCTAATGGCCACGTTGACCTAGTGACCCAGTCGACCTAATGTACATCGACTAATAGTGGTTGATCTAATGACTGTCGACCTAAGTTGTGTCGACCCAATGACCCATACACAGGAAAACACAGTAATTTATATTCCTATAATTAAGGGTAGAATTGCCTTATTTTAGCATTTGTTGCAATTGAAAGGAATAGCAATTTAATCTGAGCTAACTCATTTTTGTTTTATTCTTAGGCTGACAAATATTTATCTTATGTCATGCATATTATAAAAACCCCTTTTTTTGAAACTATGTTAATAAAAGTTAAGTTTTAATATCATTCATAACACAGCATAAAAAGAGTGCGCCACAAAGGAAGCCTTCGTAGGCTGAGGCCCACTAGTGGTCTTGCCGAACACCCTAATCCTGTGTGTATGTTTTGTAAATTAAGATCTGGCACTTCTTTGGTATTGTGTGTTTCAATAAGTTGTATCCAAGGACATATCAGGATAAAAAGAAGGAAAAATATAAAGGAAGATTTATCAAATCTTGTAGAGAAATAAAGTGAAGAAGCCTTTTTCTAGCACAGCCTGTAAGATGACAGGAGCTGATTGGTTGATACTTTATTGCTCTTCAAGATTTGGTAGTGTACACTGCGTGTGTAAAATTAGTATTTAGGTAAGTGTTGGTTATACTCACCCTCTTGCTATTTGACTAATACCAAGACAGTCATACACTGCTGTCCCCAGTCAGGGCCGGCGCTACCATTAGGCAGCTTTAGGCAGCTGCCTATGGGCGGCAGCCACTAGAGGGCGGCATGCTCCTCCTGAATCAGTTTTAGTGCTGTTAAATGGCAGCAGTGTGACCCTGTGCTGCCAGCTACACAAAAAACGCAGCCCGCAGCCTTATCCTCCTTCCCACCTCCTTCTGAAATCCTTACTGCAACAAGCGGTGTAAAAGGGGTCACCCCTCCTACCTGATTGTACAGCCAATGGGGGGGAGTCAGCGCGGAAACATCCGGGGACTCCTGAGGCGAGGGGTTAAAATGCAGTGTGCCCGGAGGAAGGGGACTCTCTGGGGAGAGCGTGCTGTCACAGGAGGATCTGTGAGGAGCGCTGATCGGCTCCGTTCAACTGAGGCAGACAGCAGAGGCTGAAGTCCTGTGTGTCAGCCCCGGAGTGCTCTGGAAGCCTGCGTATCAGTGTGTGGCTCCCGTCAGTGACAGCGGGGATTTCCCCTGAGAGAGAGAGCGAGCATCGGGAGCAGAGATGAACTGTGACCCTCCTGCCATATAAGGAGTGTGTGGGCAGCTTCAGTGAGGGAATCCCTGGCAGGGGAGGAAGAGAAAGCTCCGCAGAGAACAGGGCTTTGCAGTGACCTCAGCCCGCCCATATAAGGGAAACAGCAAGCAGCTGCAAACTGGGTGAGCCTGGAAGAGAAAACACTGCAGAGTCAGCATCCAGAGGGAGCTCTAATGGGATTCTGGTGTCCATTCCAGAGGAGGCTCAACACAAGTAAGCAGGGACATTGCTGGTACATGTTACTCACACACCACTTTGTGACCTGTATTAGAGGGTACAATTCTTGTTGATGTGACACAGTGCGACCCATTGTCAGCACCCCACCTGGATTCCTTATGTCACCACCCTGACTGTTAGCAGCAGGAGAATCTTGGGGGTTATTCCGAGTTGATCGCTAGCTGTTGATTTTTGCAGCGCAGCGATCAGGTAAAAAAACGTCAAAACTGCGCATGCGTATGCTCCGCAATGCGCAGGCGCATCATACGGGTACAAAGAGGATCAGTGCTGGTCGATGGATTTAATGAAGAATCCATTCGCACAGCCGATCGCAAGGAGACTGACAGGAAGAGGGCGTTTGTGGGTGGCAACTGACCGCTTTCTGGGAGTGTTTGGAAAAATGCAGGCGTGTCCAAGCGTTTGCAGGGCGGGTGTCTGACTTCAATTCCAGGAACAAAAAGACTGAAGTGATTGAAAGGGCTGAGTAAGTCCAGACCTACTGAAACTGCACAAAATGTTTTTGCAGAGCTCCGCTGCACAGGTGTTCGCACACTTGCAAAGCGAAAATACACTCCCTATAGGCAGTGACTATGCGTTTGCACGGCTGCTAAAAGTAGCTAGTGAGCGATCAACCCCCGTTGTGTCAGCGTGTCCACCAAGTAGTTTCTGACTCCCACAAGCCAGTGACAATTTACCTCAGCCCAACAGTGCCAGGCAGGCAGAAGTGCAGAGGAGGCTGGAGAGGAGAGTATAGAGAAAGACACTGAAATTAACACTGAGCTATCAGTTTCACTATCCACGTGGACATGTAATAGGAATAGTAACCTGTGGTGAGCAAGGGTACATTTTACTGTTCAGAAACAGTTTACTTATGCTAACCCGGAGGTCCCATGTTCTGAACTTCAACTATATATATATATATATATATATATAATTTTTTATTTAATTTATAAACAGGAAAGGCGATATGGGGCACAGAATCAATAAATATATATACACGAAGGGGAGTGACTAGCATTTGCAACTATAATTAAAGAAGGAAACATAATAGGCACTCACTGGGTTTCATGAAAAGGATATATTGTATTATAAAAAGGTTGGATTCATATATATATATATGTATATATAATACATATATAATGTAGTTTTATAGTTATGTATAACGTGTACCCTGGGAGCCATCAAAGCACATTGCAGGGAGTACTACTGTGTGGCATAACATGGATGTGCTCTACTGTGTGGTTTAATGTAAATGGGCTCTACTGTAGTGTAACGTGAATACGGGACACTACTGTGTGATGAAACATCAATAAGAGGCACTACTGTGACATAACGTAAATATGGGGGCTGGGGGGGGGGGGGGGGGGGCTAGGCTTAAATTTTGCCTAGGGTGCCGGAAAACCTTGCACCGGCCCTGTCCCCAGTGATTGCTCCAGATAACAGCCTGAGAACATGGTGACCACGAAACGCATAGCTCTATCACTGAGGAGACCCACACAACATTTACTAAGGCCCTTCTATCCACTTCTCCACTCTGAAGTCTGTTTTATTTATTCTTCGTTATTTTTTAATCTGTTTTATTTTTAAGTGTGATAGTATTATTTTTATTGTCAACATTGCTATGCTTATGGAGCGTTTATAAGCTCTGGAAACATGATAGTAATGTTTTATTTGTTGAAATAAAATCTCAGATTTTTCAAGAAAAAAAAACTTCCCTTTCAAGTGCTAGAACCACGTGCATTCCACAATAACCTGTTGTTGGTCACATCCCCTGTTTCAGACTACATACTAAAGGCCTTGCAGATGTGGACTACCTTGGCACGAGTTACACCTGTCCTTATATATTTTGAAGGTCTCAACATTCTGGCCATTCATCTATTTACAATGGGAAACTTCAATCTCCTTGACTGTGGTTCGGGACTGTCGCATTGGTTACCCTACATGGCTCATCTATGGTGCCAGTCAGAATGAAAATCTTGTACAGGTCGAGTATCCATTATCCAGATACCCGAAAACCAGAATATTTTGGCCCTGTAGTGACGTGGATGGCACCATGACGGCACCATGACGTCACTGGAGTCCATGGCCAATCACAGACAGGTGATGCATCTGACCCATGGCAGACACCTGGCCCCCCCTTCCTGACATGCTGGACCCACTGCAGACCCCAAACCCCCCTGCTGATGCACCGGACCCATCGCTGACCCTCGGGATGCATCCAGATAATAGGTTGTCACGGCTGTTGGTACTTGTAGAACCAGACGAGGTCAAGTAGCTAGTTGGCTGGAGTCCCGAGGATGGAATAGTGTGGGCTTGTTATATGACCTGCTCATATAGATGTGGCAGGTCCGGCTAAAGTCTATGGCTGGCCACAGGTGCTTATACAACTGCGAAGAACTAGAACACTGGGGATACCAATGCAATGATAGTTGAGTGACACTTGTGGGTAAAAACTGATAGCTGGAAGCTGGGATTGAACCAGCAGTACAGGATAGCTAGATAGCTGGAAGCTGGGATTGAACCAGCAGCACTGGATAGCTGGAATATGGGATTGACCAGTGGTTCAGGATAGTTGTATAGCTGGAAGCTGGGATTGAACCAGCAGCACTGGATAGCTGGGAGCTGGGTCTAAGCCAGCAGTGCAGGATAGCTGGAAGCTGGGATTGAACCAGCAGCACAGGATAGCTGGGTTTGAGCCAGCAGTGCAGGATAGCTGGAAGCTGGGTTTGAGCCAGCAGTGCAGGATGCGGGAGATGAGATAACCAGTGGTGCATGTTTGCAGATATCCTGGAGATAGGAGTACGGAAATGCTGAAATTGGTAATGCACTGTCAGGAGATTGCAGGAGCTCTCTATAGGTTTGAGGACAACAAAGCACTGACAGCTTCCCAGTGCGTGGAGCTGGAATATATACCCCTTGCTCCCTGGTGATAGGCTGAAGGGATCACATGTCAGGGAAACACTACCTGATTGGAGACCTCTCTGCAGAGCCAGCTGATCAGGAAGTAACATGCAGTACTCCAGGCTAGGCTTCAGAGTGGACTGAGGCCTAGCAGGCCGGAAAGGAGCCGAAGCCTAACTATCCTGAAATGGATGCTGTGACTGACAGCACGGGATGTTGGATGTACCAGCGAATGGCGGACAGCACTTTGGACTGCGCCACAGGTAGGTCAAAGTGTGTCTGAGAAGTGCTGTAAACCTTCATTTTGTGACAGTGCCCTCTCCTTTAGGAGCGGCCACTGGACGCTTCTTTGTCTTTTGCAGAAACCTAGAATGGAATCTTTTAACAAGAAGGGGAGCATGAACATCCTCCGCGAAGATCCAAGATCTATCCTCAGGTCCATATCCTCTCCAGTCAATGAGGTACTGAAGACATCCATAGCGGATTCAGGATCCTTTCAGTCTAGAACTCGACACCATGCTGATTGTGCACCTTAGGACTAGAGGGAGGTTGCGACTGAAACCAATTCAGGATCAGAGGCTTGAGTAGGGAAACATGGATGGAGTTCGGAATGCGGAGATAAGGAGGACGTTTGAGCTGAAAAGCGACAGGGTTAATTACCTTCTGAATGGTGAATGGACCAATGTACCAGGGAGAAAATTTAGTTGATGGTACTCGAAGATGAAGGTTTTGTGTGGAGAGCCACATTATCTCCCGCTTGAAGATGAGGACCAGCTTTTCTCTTCTGATCCGCAAATAGTTTGTATCGCTTGGAAGACTTAATGCAGAATGGGCTGATTTCCTGATTGAGGAAAAGTCTTTAAGCGCAGCTTGAGCTGCTGGTACGTCCAGAGGCGGTATAGACTGGAATCCTGGGACCCGTGGATGTTGCCCAAAAATGGTAAAGAAGGGTGTTGAATCAGAAGAGGAATGATAAGTGTTATTGTGAGAGAATTCGGCCCAGGGGAATAAGTCGACCCAATTATCTTGAGAGGAGGGAAGGAACATGCAGAGGAATGTCTATAAATCTTGGTTAACTTGCTCAGTCTGTCCATTACTCTGAGGATGGTAAGCTGTGGAGAATTTCAACTTGATTTGAAGAGAAGCGCAAAGAGATTTCCAGAACTTTGCAACGAATTGGACTCCACGATCTGAAACTATTTCTCTCGGTAATCCATGAAGACAGAAGATCTCAGAGTTAAACAGCTTGGAGAGTTAAGGAGCAGATGGCAGATCAGAGAGCGGGATAAAATGCACCATTTTAGAGAAGCGGTCGATGATGACCCCGACGGTGTTCTTTCCCTGTGATGGAGGAAGATCAGTGACAAAGTCCATCAATATGTGAGTCCATGGACGAACTGGAATGGATAATGGGTGTAATGGACCCACAGGCGCTTGATGGGTGACTTATGCTGGGTGCATCTAAGACAGGAGGCAATGAAAGCTTGACTGTCTTCTCACATGGTGGGCCACCAATAGGATCTTCTCAGGAATTCCAAAGTTTTTTGAGTCCCTACGTGACCGAGAAGAGAGAGGAGTGTGCCCATTGAAAAAGTTGCTTGCGAAGATTGGGAGCAACAAAAGTCTTACCAGGAGGAGGAGTAGAGTTAATTTTGGTTGAAGCAAAAACTGCTGGATTGAGGATAGGACAAGGTTCCTCCAGAGACAGTTCCTCTTCAGGGCAGAGGGAACGGGAGAGAGCATCCGCCTTCCCATTTTGGGAACCAGGACGGTAGGTGAGCTTGAAATTGAAGCGAGAAAAGAATTGATAGCACCATGCCTGGCGAAGAGAGCACCATTGAAGACTCTTGAGAAACAAAAGATTCCGGTGATCCATGAGAATGGTGATTGGGAATTGAGCTCCTTCTAAGAGGTATCACCATTCTTCAAAAGTTTAATTGCCAATAATTCCTTCTCCCTAATAGGATAATTTTTCTCGGTGGAAGAGAATTCTCTTGAAAAATAAGCCCAAGAATGGATTTTCTCATCTGAGAATTGCTGAGAACTGCTCCCACGACCTCAGAAGAAGCGTCAACTTCCAGAATGAATGGTCGAGAAATGTCTTGTTGCTGAAGCACAGGGGCTGAAGTGATTGCTTCTTTCAGTAGACGGGAATCTTGTTTTGCTTCGGAAGGCCAAACAGTCGGGTTGGCATTTTTACTAGTGAGATCTGTGATAGGAGCCACCAAAGTTGAGAAGCCATGAATACATTTTCTATAATAATTGGCGAAACCTAGGAAGCGTTGAGTTGCCTTGAGAGTTGAGGGTTCATTCCAGGAAAGAATGGCCTTGACCTTTTCTGGATCCATGCGCAGATTAGAACCGGCAATAATGTAACCCAAGAATGCAATGGATGGCACTTCGAAGACGCACTTCTCAAGTTTGCAAAACAATTGATGCTTCCTCATATTTCTGAGCACTTCTAGGACCTGCTGATGATGAGTTTGTAGGTCACAGGAGAAGATTAAAATGTCATCTAAATACACCATAACGGACTGGTACAATAAATCTCGGAAGATTTAGTTGACGAAGTGCTGGAACACTGTTGGTGCATTACTGAGACCGAATGGCATTACCAAGTACTCGTAATGCCCATCGCGAGTGTTAAATGCGGTCTTCCATTCATTGCCTGCACGTATACGAATTAAATTATATGCCCCTCTTAGGTCCAGTTTTGAGAAAATTGTAGCTCCTTTCACCCGATCAAAAAGTTCAGTAATTAGGGGTAGCGATTCTTGACTGTAATGTCATTTAACCCCCTGTAATCGATACAGGGGCGGAGTCCTCCATCCTTATTTTTGACAAAAAAGAATCCTTCTCCTGCAGGCAAAGATGGGGGACGTATGAAGCCCTTCTCAAGGTTCTCCTTGATATACTCAGACATGGCAGCTGTTTCGGGAATGGACAAAGGATAAGTTCTTCCTCTGGGTGGAGATTTGCCAGGTATTAGGTCAATGGGGCAGTCCCATTCTCTGTGCAGTGATAATTTGTCTGTTCCTCCCTTGCTAAAGACATCAGCAAATGGGTGGTATTGCTCAGGGAGATCATCAGGAATAAGAACATCCGCCTGATGAGTTGGAATGACCTTGCGAAGACACATGTCATGACACTTAAAACCCCGGGAAAGAATTTGCATGGAAGTCCAGTCCAATTGAGGATTATGCTGCCGGAGCCAAGGAAGTCCGAGAACGAGAGGATGAGTTGCCCTGGAGATAACTAAGAATGAGAGAGCCTCGGAATGCAACACCCCCACCTGAAGGGTTAAATTGCAAGTCTTTTGGAGAATAGTCCTTTTAGGTATAGGACTACCGTGTACTGCCGTGAGAGTGATGGCTTGAGAACGCTTCCTAGTAGGTATCTGATGTTTGCTCACCAGGTCAGACGAAATTACATTTTCTGCAGCGCTGGACTCTAGAAGAGCAGGAAAAGTTTCAGAACCGGTGGAAAGCTGCAGAAAAACAGAGATAATGGAATCCTTCTTGCGCTCAGAGTTTTTCATGCTTCCTAGCTTCAACCCTCCTCCGGAGACTAGGAACGACCGTTTCCCAGATGCTTGGAACAGGTTGTCAGTTGGTGATCACTTTCCCCACAATACATACAGAGATTCATCTGACAACGACGTTGTTTCTCTTTTGCAGACAACTTGGAGCGATTTATCTGCATAGGCTCAACATCTGAAGAAGAAGGAAGGCGAGGAGGTGGACGCGACTTAACTCTTTGAGACAAGATTTTTCATCCTCCTTTCTCTCAGGTAAAGATTGATTTTATTACATAAAGACATAAGGTCTTTGAGAGCAGAAGGCTTATCTCTAGAGGCTAGCTCACCTTTAAGTTTTTCAGAGAGACCATGCCAGAAAACCACAGTCAAAGATTCCTCGTTCCATCGGAGTTCAGATGCCAGAGTTTGAAAGTCAATAATGTACTGGCCAACTGTCCTAGAGCCTTAGTGGATTTTCATGATATCAATGGAAGCAGACGTTGAGCATCCAGGCTCATCGAAGATTCCGCAAAAAGACTGTAGGAGCTTTAAGTAGTCACTGAGAATGGGATCTGATCCCTCCCACAGAGGATATACCCACTCAAGTTTTTTTCCGGACAGGAGAGAAGCGATGAATGCTACCTTAGACTTAGAGGAAAATTTTCAGGAAGAAGTGTGAAATGCACATCACAGAGATTTAGAAATCCCCTACAGAGCTTGGGATTTCCATCTAATTTCTCTGGCGTAGGGAGGCGGATAGCCTTGGAAGATGCAGAAGGACTCTGGTAAACTTCACAGCTAGTAGATTGAGATGAGGGTGTAGCCAAAGATGCTTGAAACCCATCTTGCCGTGCAGCGAGGTCCTGTAAGCCTTTTACCATCTGTCACTTCGTTGTTTCCATACCCTCCAGGCGTGCCACTATAGCTTAAAAAAAAAACTATCCATTAAAGTGCCTGTGTCTAACAATTGCATACATAAATTGGAATTTTTAGAGTATGAAGTGTGGTGTCAGGCCCGCGTTCGCCTCTATAGAGGAGTTGTGTTATACTCCTCAATAGTAATGAATTATACAATGAGGTAGAAATAGAAGCACTCACAGAGCCAATGGCAATACACTTAATAGAAAATTGTCAGTCAAAGGAGCCAAAGCGATTAAATATAATAAAAATACAATTTAATATAAAATCAATTCATATACAATAACATTCAATTGTATAGAGAACATTTTTAAAAAAGCTTAATAGCAATAGTATGTTAAAGTTATGTTATAAATATAATTTTACATATAATTAGGGCAGTCTCATTAGATACTCTTCCATTGTTACAAAGACAGAAAAGAAATAATTTGTAACAATCTGTGGGAGTTTGGATTGTATCATAGATGGGAGTGTCTGGGTGTAACAATGTATTCGTCTATGATTATATATAGTCTATGACTATAGCTTGCAGCATGTCGGCACTTAAACCAGCACTGCCTGCCGGATCCATTGTGTCTGTGCTTACCGTCATGGCTGTTGGTACTTGTGGAACCGGATGAGGTCGAGTAGCTAGTTGGCTGGAGTCCCGAGGACGGAATAGTGCAGGCTTGATATATGATCGGCTCATACAGTCGTGGCAGGACCGGCTAAAGTCTATGGCTGTCCACAGGTGCTTATACAACTGCAAGGAACTAGAACACTGGGGATACCTGTGCAATGATAGTTGAGTAACACTTGTGGGTGAAAACTGATAGCTGGGATTGAACCAGCAGTACAGGATAGTTTTAAGCTGGGATTGAACCAGCAGTACAGGATAGCTGGACAGCTGGGATTGACCCAGCAGCACAGGATAGCTGGATAGCTGGGATTGACCAGCGGTTCAGGATAGCTGGAAGCTGGGATTGAACCAGCAGCACAGGATAGCTGGATAGCTTGGAGCCGAGTTTGAGCCAGCAGTGCAGGATAGCTGGAAGCTGGAATTAAACCAGCAGCACAGGATAGCTAGAAGCTGGGTTTGAGCCAGCAGTGCAGGATAGCTGGAAGCTGGGTTTGAGCCAGCAGTGCAGGATAGCTGGAAGCTGTGTTTGAGCCAGCAGTGCAGGATAGCTGGAGATGAGATAACCAGCTGTGCAGGTTTGAAGATATCCTGGAGATTAGATAGCCAGTGGTGCTGGTTTGCAGATATCCTGGAGATGAGATAGTCAGCGGTGCTGGTTTGCAGATATCCTGGAGATGAGATAGTCAGCGGTGCAGGTTTGCAGATATCCTGGAGATGAGATAACCAGCAGTGCAGGTTTGCAGATATCCTGGAGATAGAAGTCAGTCTCCTGTCTCTTTAAGCAGGAGATTGCAGGAGCTCTCTACAGGCTTGAGAACAACAAACCACTGACAGCTCCCCAGTACTTGGAGCTGGAATATATACAGTGGCGGATCTTGCCACGGGCAAGCAGGACTTTTGCCCGGGGCGCCGCCGTCTGGAGGGCGCCGGCGCCATCCGGAGGGCGCCGCACCATGGCAAGATCCGCCATTGTGCAGTGTGCCTCCCAGCAGTGCCCCCCGCTGTGCTTTCCCCAACCCCCCCCCCCCCCCGCTGTGAGAAGGGAACCAGACGCTACGCGTCTAGTTTCCCTTCGTGGCGCTAGTCCCCCCCCCTGCTGTGAAGGGAATCAGACGCTAAGCGTCTAGTTTCCCTTCATGAAGAGGACCTTTGCTGTGCGGTGCGCGATGATGTCATTGCGCACCGCACAGCATTGTGGCACAGACGCTAGGGGTCATAATTGACCTCTAGTGCCTATGCTGTGCTATGGGAGAGACTGATGTCTCTCCCATAGATCCGAGGAGAGGAGCGACGCCGGCGGAGGTCTGCAGGTCTGGAATTAGGAGCGGGGTATAGTAAGTATACTTTGTTTTTTGTTTTTATTTCCTTTCAGCGGCGCTACAAATGGGGGCGTGACTGACCACGCCCCCGTATTAAGCCACACCCCTAACTTTTGCCCGGGGCGCCACAAGGGCAAGACCGGCCCTGAATATATACCCCTTGCTCTCTGGCGATAGGCTGAAGGGATCACTTGTCAGGGAAACACTACCTGATTGGAGAGCTCTCTGGAGAGCCAGCAGATCAGGAAGTAACATGCAGTACTACAGGCTAGGCTTCAGAGTGGACTGAGGCCTAGCAGGCTGGGAAGTTGCCGAAGCCTATCTATCCTGAAATGGATGCTATGACTGACAGCACGGGATGCCGGATGGACCAGCGAATGGCGGCCAGCGCTTTGGACTGCGCCGCAGGCAGGTCAAAGTGCGACTGGGAAGCACTGTAAACCTCAGTTTTGTGACATAGGTATTCCATACTTGTCTACTCTCTCGGAATGGCCGGGAGGCTCCCGAAAATCGGGTGACCCTCCCGACCCCCCGGAAGAGCAGGCAAGTCTCCCGATTCGCGGGGTCCCCCCTGCCCGTCCGCCCACTTAGTGTGTAAAGTGGGCGGTCCGGGCAGTTGATGCCGCGATTCTTGCTGAATCGCATCATCATAGCCACGCCCCCTGCAGTGTAATGCCGGTGATCGCGGCATTACAGAGTGGGGGCGTGGCTTAAAGGAGGTGTCACCGTGACCCCGCCCTTGCTCCGCCCCGACCTTGCTCCACCCCCGTCCTGCCTCCGGCCCACCCCCTCCTCTACGTCACAGCCTCCCCTGCCCGCTCTCTCCCGCAGAGAGTAGCCAGAATGTCGGTAAGCATGAGGTATTCTGTTATCCAGAAAAATCCCATATACGGAATGCTCCTTGTCCCGAGCAATCCGGATATAGGATACTTAACCTGCACATCTGTGTGACCATCTAAAGATATGACATGCTGACTTATACAGTATATATTATGAACAATCATTCAGCTTAAAAACAAAATTACTTACATCTGAGTAGAATCTCTGCCAACAGAAAGAACAGGAACAGAGTGACAGCACCAACAATTCTATAAACCCAGTAATAATGCCATGGGGAAGTTTTCTATTTAAAAAAAGGAAAAGAAAAAAATATTGGAGAGAAAGAAAGAGATGCAGAGGCGTCACCAGGTGTGGTGACACCCGGTGCGCACCCCTGATGTACTGCCGCGATCGCGGCAAAAAAGGGGCGTGGCCTTTACAGCTAGGGGGCGTGGCTTCGCGGGGATACTGGTATCGTCACTCTGGGGGCGTGCACAGCATCTCCGGAGATGCTGGGCTTCCCCCAGAGACGGTCTCAGTGTGCTGTCGGCTCCTCTGCTATGACAGGAGCCGGGTGCTGTAGCGGAATTTCACACTGCAGCACCTGGGTCCTGTCACTACGGAGGAGCTGACATTTGGTGTCACCCCCTCCAGGTGTCACACCCGGGTGCGGGCCGCACCCCCCGCACCCGCCTTGTGACGCCACTGACTTAGAGATGATTTCTTTTTTTACATCATGCAGTCTTTAGCTGTGTTCATAACGGTTATGCCTATTTATGGAGAAGCAGTTCTTAGCTAGTTGTCAGAATTGACACCAATTGTTATCTAATGCTCAAGTGACCCCTGAATTCTGTCTGATATTTGGTGCATATGTCATAGGGGGTCATTCCGAGTTGATCGTAGCTGTGTTAAATTTGGCACAGCAACGATCATCTTCCCCTGACATGTGGATCTTCCCTGACATGCGGGGGGATGCCCAGCATAGGGCTAGTCCGCCCCGCATGTCAGTCCGCCCCCCCCCCCCCCGCACAAATACAAAAGCATCGCACAGCGGTGATGCCTTTGTATTTGAGGATTAACTCCCGGCCAGCGCAGCTCCTGCGACTGGCCGGGAGTTGTTTGTCGCTGGCCGCAGCAGCTGTGTGAGACGTCACGCAGCCGCCGTGGCCCGCCCCCCCCCAATGGTCCGGCCACGCCTGCGTTGGCCGGACCGCTCCCCCTAAACGGTGGCTTAATGCCGCCGTTCAGCCCCCTCCCGCCCAGTGACCACCTCTGTCTCAGAGGTGATCACAAGGCACCGAAGGCTGCCATGCGACGGCTCACTGCGGCGCTGGCGCATTCGCAGTTCCGACTCGATCGCTGCACTGCGACAAACTGCAGCAAGCGATCGGGTTGGAATGACCCCTATAGTGCTGTTTAGGTTGACACCAACATAGAGAGAACACTTGAAAAAAATGAGGGAGCAGTGTGTATTAGAAATGAATCACTTGCATCGATCAAGCTGTGCTCCCCAAGTTAATCAATCACTATCTCAACATACAGAAAAATGCTTGAATGTCCAGTTGCCTAGGATACTGTATGGGCAATTACTTTGGTTACTATGATTAGTGAAAGATTGGTCGGTGACAAGCTTTTTTAGGAGCCGCGGTGGTAATGGGACTGATGCTGCTTTGGAGGCCAGTGCTCCAAAAATAAATATAACTCAAAGACGACGCCTGAAAGCAATCTGAAGGTGTTTTGTTATAATAGTATTTACACTTTTTCCGCAATCACCTCTACAGCTTTATGCACCTTCCCTGGTGTACAAGTGTGCGTCTGAACGTGCAAGGACTGAGACATCCACTTTGTCCATCTTTAGATGCAACCATTGGATGCCACAGCCAAATAATACTAGGTGCAGAAACTCCAAGCATCTAAGATCGCAACTCTTGCGACACTCCCATAATACATACTTACGGACTTGGCTGCCCCCTCCTCCGGGAGGGGGCAGCCCAGTTGATGCATAGGTGGCATGGCATCATGTTCACGTCATCATGGCTTCGCACTTCACTCTACAGTTTCAAGAAAACAGTCACTGTATAGCGGGGGTGCGGGGCAACGATGATGCGATTCAACACGAATTGCGTCTTGTGCTTTATTGTGGGCAGCCAAGGGGGGGACACGGGGGGGCTGGGGGTGGATGCACGCAGAGCCGGATTTAGACCTCATGGGGCCCTAGGCAAGATACCGGTTTGGGACCCCCTTCCTTTAACAATCCACAGCATTTTATTTTCATTCCTGGTTGCAAGCGGCATCACAAAAGTACCATAGTGCATATGTAGTGCGATGGCGGCACGTGCGCAGACTACCAATAATCACTCAGTTGCGTGAACATCTGCATAGCGTATAAATCTGAATTAGGCCCTAGGTCTTTAGAAGTAGATTTGAAACCTGTGTCACATTTAAAGTAAACCGACTGCCCACATACAGTGGATAAAACCATTTTTTGTCTCCAAACATTTCTCATCTCATCTTATCAAAGAACATCGCTTTACAAAATTGTCACTAGTCCTTATAAGTCAACAGGCTGCATTCTCAGGATTATTGGTTCAGGTACTAGTATTTCTTAGATTGGACAGGATCTACACAAAGATATTTAGATCTGTAAATCCAGGACACATAGCATCCTTACCCTAATCCTGACCCTAACTAATCCCTAACCCCAAACCTCACCCAAACCATAAAACCAATACCCTAACCCCACTCCGCTAGACCCTAAACAACCCTATCCCTAACCCAAACCCCTAAACTAACCATAATACTCTAACCCAAAATGCTACACCAACACTAATACCCTATCCCTAATACCCTAACCCAAACCTTTAAATTTACCCTAATATCCTAATCCTAACTTTCTACCTCCTTAGTACTATAAAGGTATCACAACATCACGCGGTAGTTGCGCAGTGCTTCTCTAGAAACATTTTGGACAGGCTGGATATCTTTGTGGGGCCCATCCAAGGGCCCCTTTGGACCCACTGGGCCTTAGGCGGGTGCCTAGGTTGCCCTGTAGGAAATCCAGGCCTGGATGTGGGAGACTGGCCCGCCTTTCCAGGGGGCCAGGAGTGCCAGCCGATTTTCGGGAGCCTCCTGGCCATTCAGGCAGGGTAGGCAAGTAAGCCATGACACACCCTTAAGACGGAACAGTCTCCATGCATCCGAATATCCATCTCCCAGTCAGCACCCAAGAACACCCGATATATTTCCAGTACATTTCTGAGACCATGCATCTGTGCATACACACCATGGAACTAATGCCCTGTGCGACTTTTTAGCTACTTAGGGTCTGATTCAGAAGTGGACGATAATGCAGGTGCGGCAGTGACTTTTTGCGGAGTCGCAGTGGTGATAATATGCAAATGCAAGTTTCAGCTCCCCCCCCTCCTTGTGTTTTAGCTTGATCTAAGCGATACCGGAAACTTGTCTGGTCATTTTAAAATTTCTTGTGTCTAAGACGAGTGGCACTCTTTTGCCCCGGCAGACTATACCCCCTGAAACATCCACATCCATTATCCACTGTAAGTAAAATGTCAGCACATAATATTATAAAATGTGTATTAATCTCAATTTCCACTCCAAGAACTAGAACTATAGTACTTTCCCCTTTTCAGTATATAAGGAATAAAGTGAAGTCTTATGACAAGAAACCATGGGGCATATGTATTAACCTGGAGAAGGCATACGGAAGTGATAAACCAGTGATATGGGCAAGGTGATAAAGGCACCAGCCAATCAGATCCTAACTGTTAATTTACATATTGGAGCTGATTGGCTGGTACCTTTATCACCTTGCAAATATCACTGGTTTATCACTTCCTTATGCCTTCTACAGGTTAATACATCTGCCCCCATGTTACCAGTACGGTGCAGGAAGTTTCCTCTTGGGTTGTACAAAGGTTGGAATTGTTGCTGCCTGGAAACAAAAAGAAACAACAACAAAAAAAGTGTTTTATTCAAAATTGCCTACTCTCTTGAAATGTTATAGAGACTCCAGTATAAGGGGGAAACCTCCCAAAACAGCAGACAGTTCTCCAGGTGTGTGCTTACCTGCCGCAAGGAGAATAGAGAGGTTATTGCCCCAACCACCTTATTAAACACTGAGTGGCAGCGGCGTGTTCTAATCCTTTCAACTATTTATTGGTGTGTCGGGAAGAGGATTGGGGGCAGGTGGTTTGAACATGTGACTGGTCTGTTCATTTGGTTGCATGTTGCATTATTAAGCCCCACCCACCTCCACCTCACTTTAAGGAAGCAAGTTATTAAGAGCAGACTTGCACACTACTTCGAGTTCTCATGGACAGAAATGGACCATGGGCCTAATTCAGGTTGGATCGCTCAATCACAATCCAACCGCAGTTTTTACGATGGCCCCCACTGTGTATGCGCAGGTCTCGTTCTAATGGTTATCATTAACTGCAAACGCCTCTGGCTGATTGACAGGCAGAGGTGTTCATGGGGCGGGCGGCGGTCCGTATTGGGGCAGCGCAGGGTAAACGGACGTGGGGGCGTGAACGGGTGGGCATGTCGTCTGCGTTTTATGGGGCGGCTGTATGTCGTCACATGCAGCCGCTCCGAACCAAAAAATGCGGCAGGTCTCCTGCTGTCGGCAGGAGGTATCCACAATTTCAGTGATTGCGCTGAAATTGCGCAATTTCAGCATGATCGCAGTCGGTGGGCGGTATGGTGGGTAGCTTTGCCCTGCGATGGGCGGCCCCCAGCATGCAATTCAAAGGAATGTAAATTCTGCTAAAAAGCAGAATGTGCAATCCTTACTAAATAAGGGGGCTAATCGCGATCCAACTGCAATTTTTGCGGTGCGAATGCGCAGCACCCATACTGCGCAAGCGCACGCACTTTCTGTTGGGGGACGCAGAAAATGCGTTTGCCTCTGCCTGTCAGTCAGACAGAGGCGGCCACGGGGCTGGAGGGTGGGGGCGACAACGCTCTGTTTCCAGGGAGGAGACGGAGCATTGCGGGGGTGGGGCGACCCGAACAGTGGGCGGTGCGGCGTGAACGGAGGCGTATCAGGGGAGTGGTCACGGCGGCTGCGTAACATCACACGCAGCCACCGCGACAGGTAAAATGGCGCCGGGACTCCGGCGGTCGTAGCTAAGCTGCGCCGACAGGAGTCATCTTTAATTTCTGCTGACTCCTGACTCCTTTCATTTCTAGCCCCAAGGTCATATGTACTGATCATTTGCGTGTGTTCTATAAAAGCTTTTCCCAAAAAGTAATTGTTTATTGAATTTTATTATTGTTTTTAAACCTAGTGCTCAAAAGTAATGGACAAAACAGTGAGCAAGGTGTACGAGTGTCTTTTTTTATCTCTAACTAAATGTAAAATAATTATCATATACCCAGCATATAGAGAAGCAGCAAGACTCATATCCTCCCAGAGAAAGAGGTAAATCTGCATTTCAATGACCATAAGTTTGTAGTCAGGTGAAAGCCAGATGTAAGATGGCATGTGCCACATCTCAGAAATCAGGCGGTACTGAGATGAAAGGTGATGTACTTACCAGAATAGCGAATGGCTACAAAACAAGCATAATTGTTATTATTGGAGATTTGTAAGGCAACACAGCGGTCAGCAGATAGCAGAGTGACAGTTGGTTACAGAAGATAGAACAGAAGGTGAGAGGTCGGAATACATACATGTTGTTGACATGTATGCTGTTTACAGTGTAATGCCAATGTAACAATGCCGACACGGCAGTAATGTCATTGAAAGCAAGTTAACTGTGTCGGCATTCTGACTATAATCATGATAGTAAAGCATCATGTTCAAAGTTAAAATGTTGGCATGGCTAACATGGTTATATAGGATTTGTTGTGGCATGGTCCTGTTGGTATGATTCTGTCGGCATTACACTATTAACATTGTCACTGTTGACAGCATAAATGTCGACAATATAACCACAAACTGAAAGGTAAGTGGAGGAGGTGAATGTGGCTGTCATCAACGTATATGTGATACTGGAGGTCAGATTAAGGGATTAGGGGCATATTTAATAATGAGTGATATTCTTGTTATCACTTGTTACTAATCTTAAATGGTGCCCCAGCCAATCAGCTCCTTTCATGTTTTTGAAAAATGACAGTTAGGAGCTGATTGGTTGGAGCACCGTTTATTATCAAGGCACAGAGCCTTATATAAGCAGCACTGCACACCAAAAATGTCACCACATTCACTTCCTTCACAAACCCCTTATTGAGCGCAACATAGGACACCGGAGAGCCATGATCTTCTACGACTACAAGGGAGTTTTGACCGACTTCAATCTGCTTTTGGGGAAGAAGCACCATCCCGAACCACTGTGTTTAACTGGTTTGCAGAATTTCAGCGCGGGAGGTGGCCCCTTGGAGATCAGGAGTGCTGTGGCTGACCTGTGGCCGCCATCACCGAGGACAACGTTGCTGCCGTGTGGGTCATAGTTGAGGCGAACGTCAGGGTGACCATGGCCGAGTTAAAGAATGAGATGGCATCACATCAGGATCCATCCACTAGATACTCTATGGCAAGCTCGGCCTAAGCAGGGTTTCTGCACACTGGAAGCCGCATCAGCTGACTCAAGAGCAGAAGGAGGCTCGGGTGACTTGGTGCAGCAACATTCTGGCCAGGTATGATGGTAATCACTCAAACTCTGGGAGATCATCAGTGGTGATGAATCTGCAGTTTCGACAGCGAGCCTAGATAACAGCCGGCCCAGTGGACCCCAGTTGGGCATTTAGATTAATTGTCAGTGTTCTGTAGGAGAGATCGTTGTAGCAATCAGACATAATCAAATATAAAGAGATATTAACTGTAAACGATATGGACATCGGAAACAGAAGGTTACTAACCATTGATGTTCATGATTCAAATTACTTTTTCCTTTGAATTGCGGATATTCGATGCCTGACAGCCATTAGTTGCACCGCTCCAATGCCCAACCGATGGCTGGCTGCTTCTGTGCTGCAGCCGTTAAGTGCAGCTCAGCAGATGTGCACATGTGCAAAGCTCCGAATGATTCTGCGTAAGCATAGACTAAAACCATCCAATGGTTGTAGCCATTGCATCGCTGGATTTGATGTCCATCCTAGCTATTATCTTTCAGAGCTGAGAGAACTTTACAGTCCATCAGAGTACACTCACAGTAACACTAAAACTGGATACACACTACAGATATTATATATCGTGTGATATTGGTACTTTCGACCTATCTGCATGACCAACGTATAGTGTGTATGCCCAATCTGTTATTCAACGAATCATCCCATTGGATGTGCTGGATGCCCAATGGGACGATTCCACGGCCAACATGGTATAGTTGCATTCAGCACGTAACGATACATCGCACAGCGGATCAAGCAGTGTGTACGACGTTGCAATGTATTGTTACATCGCTTCGCCGCTGGACTGCCCTGTCATCAGGTGTGTACCCAGCTTAATAGGGTATCTGGTCTCTTGGTCGACCACACTTAGGTCAACATGCATTAGGTTGACCACTATTGGTCGACATGCATTAGGTCGACGTGGTCGACATGACAAAAAGTCAACATGAGTTTTTCACAATTTTTTACATTTTTTGAACTTTTTCATACCTTACGATCCACGTGGACTACAATTGGGAATGGTAGCCTGTGCCAAGCGCATCGGTAGCGGAGCGAGGCACCTTGTCCGAAGCATGGTGAGCGAAGGGAGCCATGTGAGGGGACACAGGCCCTCATTCCGAGTTGTTCGCTTGCTAGCTGCTTTTAGCAGCATTGCACACGCTAGGCCGCCGCCCTCTGGGAGTGTGTCTTCGCTTAGCAGAATTGCGAACGAAAAATTCTTAGCAGTTTCTGAGTAGCTCGAGACTTACTCCTACACTGCGATCAGCTCAGCCCGTTTCGTTCCTGGTTTGACGTCACAAACACGCCCTGCGTTCGGACAGCCACTCCCTCGTTTCTCCAGACACTCCCGCGTTTTATCCTGGCACGCCTGCGTTTTTCCGCACACTCCCATAAAACGGTCAGTTTCCGCCCAGAAACACCCACTTCCTGTCAATCACACTCCGATCACTTCAACGATGAAAATTCTTCGTTCTGCCGTGAGTAAATCTACTAAGTTTTGAGCTAAAATACTTAGCGCATGCGCACTGCATACTGTTTTGTTCACATGTTTGTAAATCCAGTCATAAGGACACGGAGACATGTGAGTTCACTACTGTGCTGTTTATTCCATCACCAACTCCAGGCACACTGCACACTGGACCACCCACTTCCCAGCATCCCCCTGGTCCCAGGGACCATCACTGAAGATTCAGGCTTACACATGTTAGTAAGGAAGTGTCTACAAATATTAAACATTCTAATACACTAACATGACATCCTCTTTTCTTTAAAGATAAGCCCTGTACGCTTCAATGCAACATTTAAAAACGTCATATTAAGAACATCATCTAACACGTTTCAATGAGTCTCTCAGGTCTGCGTATTTCCCTTTTGGGTCTTTCATACACAGTCTGTGTTTCATCGACCATATTGGACCTTTCTAGAATCGTGGTTTGTTCACCATTATCAGGATCATCATACATGTCCGATGAAGGGTATTCTTCAGTCATGTTGTCTTCATTATGGTAGGTTGAGATCTTAAATCCACCCGATTTCTTCTTACTTCCGTTCCACGCTCTGTACGTATAGTATAAGATCTTGGTGCTACTTGTGCTTGCACAATACCTTTCTGCACCCAAATACCTTTCTCGTGATCTCTGAGACGGACTTGGTCACCCGATTTTAGATCAGACAAGCTTTTTGCTCGCCTGTCATGGAACAGTTTCTGTTTCGCCTGTTGACGTTCCTTACTCAGTCTGACCAACGCTGAGTTATGTGTATTAAGCAGTTCATCATGTATCGGGAGATTTGCTCTAATCCTCCTTCCCATCAGCATTTGTACAGGAGAAAGTCCATTCTGTAAAGGTGTACTGCGGTAGATTAAAAGACTTTTGTAGAAATCTTCTTTACCTTCTTGAGCTTTTTTCATGAGACTCTTTACAGTTTTTACTGAACTTTCCACCAACCCATTTGAGCGTGGATAGTGGGGACTTGACGTAGTATGGACAAATTCCCACTCATCAGCAAATTGTCTAAATTCAGCTCTGGAAAACGGAGGACCATTGTCAGTGAACACTTCCATAGGAACACCATGCCTTGCAAAGATTTACTTCATGCAATTGATTACAGCTTTACTAGTAGTTGTATGTAGTGTCTTCACCTCAGGGTAGTTAGAGTAATAATCAGTCACGACAATGTACGTTTTCTCATTACAATCAAACAAATCTGCGCCAACTTTCTGGTACGGTCTCTCTGGCACTGCGTGAGGACTCAGTGGCTCGACTTGTTGTTTCGGTCTATACGTAAGACATAATTCACATGTAGCTGTAGTCTGTGCTATGTCTTGGTTCATTCTTGGCCAATACATAACTTCACGCGCTCTCCGCTTACATTTCTCTGACGTCCTAGTGGATGCTGGGGACTCCGTAAGGACCATGGGGAATAGACGGGCTCCGCAGGAGACTGGGCACACTATATGAAAGATTTGGTACTACCTGGTGTGCACTGGCTCCTCCCTCTATGCCCCTCCTCCAGACCTCAGTTAGATTTCTGTGCCCGGCCGAGCTGGATGCACACTAGGGGCTCTCCTGAGCTCCTAGAAAGAAAGTATATGTTAGGTTTTTTATTTTACAGTGAGACCTGCTGGCAACAGGCTCACTGCAACGAGGGACTAAGGGGAGAAGAAGCGAACCTACCTGCTTGCAGCTAGCTTGGGCTTCTTAGGCTACTGGACACCATTAGCTCCAGAGGGATCGACCGCAGAACCCGTCCTTTGTGTTCGTTCCCGGAGCCGCGCCGCCGTCCCCCTTACAGAGCCAGAAGCAAGAGTATGGTCCGGAAAATCGGCGGCAGAAGACTTCAGTCTTCACCAAGGTAGCGCACAGCACTGCAGCTGTGTGCCATTGCTCCTCATACACACTTCACACTCCGGTCACTGAGGGTGCAGAGCGCTGGGGGGGGGGCGCCCTGAGCAGCAATAAAAATCACCTTGGCTGGCAAAATAACCACAATATATAGCCCCAGAGGCTATATATGTGGTAATTACCCCTGCCAGAATACAGAAAAAAGCGGGAGAAAAGTCAGCCGAAAAAGGGGCGGAGACATCTCCCTCAGCACACTGGCGCCATTTCTCCCTCACAGTTTCCGCTGGAAGGAAGCTCCCTGACTCTCCCCTGCAGTCTACACTACAGAAAAGGGTAAAAAAGAGAGGGGGGGGCACAAAATTGAGGCGCAGTAAATATTATAGCAGCTATAGGGGACATAATTCAGTTAGTCCCTGCATTATATAGCGCTCTGGTGTGTGCTGGCATACTCTCTCTCTGTCTCCCCAAAGGGCTTTTGTGGGGTCCTGTCTCCTTTAAGAGCATTCCCTGTGTGTGTGTGTGTGCGGTGTGTCGGTACGGCTGTGTCGACATGTTTGATGAGGAGACTTATGTGGAGGCGGAGCAGATGCCTATAAATGTGATGTCACCCCCTGCGGGGCAGACACCTGAGTGGATGGACTTATGGAAGGAATTACGTGCAAGTGTCGACTCCTTACATAAAAAATTTGACGACATGCCAAATGCGGGACAGCCGGCTTCTCAGCTCGTGCCTGCCCAGGCAATTCAAAGGCCATCAGGGGCTCTAAAACGCTCACTACCTCAGATGGCAGACACAGATGTCGACACGGATACTGATACCAGTGTCGACGACGATGAGTCAAATTTAATGTCCACTAGGGCCATTCGTTGCATGATTGAGGCAATGAAAGAGGTTTTACACATTTCTGATATAAACCCAGGTACCTCAAAAAAGGGTATTATGTTTGGGGAGAAAAAACTACCAATAGTTTTTCCCCCATCTGAAGAATTAAATGAAGTGTGTGAAGAAGCGTGGGCTTTCCCTGATAAAAAATTGGTGATTTCAAAAAAATTACTAATGGCGTTCCCTTTCTCGCCAGAGGATAGGTCATGTTGGGAAACTCCCCCTAGGGTGGATAAAGCGCTCACACGTTTGTCTAAAAAGGTGGCACTACCGTCTCCGGATACGGCCGCCCTAAAGGAACCTGCTGATAGAAAGCAGGAGGCTATCCTAAAGTCTATATATACACACACTGGTGTTATACTGAGACCAGCTATTGCTTCAGCGTGGATGTGCAGTGCTGCTGCTGCTTGGTCAGATTCCCTGTCAGAAAATATTGACACCCTGGACAGGGACACTATATTGCTAACCGTAGAGCATATAAAGGACTCAGTCTTGTACATGAGAGATGCACAGAGGGAGATCTGCCGGCTGGCATCTAGAATAAGTGCATTGTCCATTTCTGCTAGGAGAGGCTTATGGACTCGGCAGTGGACAGGGGATGCAGATTCTAAAAGGCACATGGAAGTTTTGCCTTATAAGGGTGAGGAGTTATTCGGGGATGGTCTCTCAGACCTTGTTTCCACAGCAACAGCTGGGAAGTCAGCATTTTTGCCCCATGTCCCCTCACAGCCTAAGAAAGCGCCGTATTATCAGGTACACTCCTTTCAACCCCAGAAAAACAGGCGGGGAAAAGGCGGGTCCTTTCTGTCTAGAGGCAGAGGAAGGGGAAAAAAGCTGCACCACGCAGCAGGTTCCCAGGAACAAAAGTCCTCCCCCGCTTCTTCCAAATCCGCCGCATGACGGTGGGGCTCCACAGGCGGAGCCAGGTACGGTGGGGGGCCGCCTCAAAAAATTCAGCGATCAGTGGGTTCGCTCACGGGTGGATCCCTGGATCCTTCAAGTAGTATCTCAGGGGTACAAGCTGGAATTCGAGGCGCCTCCCCCCCGCCGTTTCCTCAAATCGGCCTTACCGACAACTCCCTCGGGCAGGGAGGCTGTACTAGAGGCAATTCACAAGCTGTATTCCCAGCAGGTGATAGTCAAAGTACCCCTACTTCAGCAAGGACGGGGTTACTATTCCACACTGTTTGTGGTACCGAAACCGGACGGTTCGGTGAGACCCATTTTAAATTTGAAATCCTTGAACACATACATAAAAAGATTCAAGTTCAAGATGGAATCGCTCAGAGCGGTTATTGCAAGCCTGGACGAGGGGGATTACATGGTATCCCTGGACATCAAGGATGCTTACCTGCATGTCCCAATTTACCTTCCTCACCAGGAGTACCTCAGATTTGTGGTACAGGATTGCCATTACCAATTCCAGACACTACCGTTTGGACTGTCCACGGCACCGAGGGTGTTTACCAAGGTAATGGCAGAAATGATGATACTCCTTCGAAAAAAGGGAGTTTTAATTACCCCGTACTTGGACGATCTCCTAATAAAGGCGAGGTCCAGGGAGCAGTTACTGGTCGGAGTAGCACTATCTCGGGAAGTGCTACAACAGCATGGCTGGATTCTAAACATTCCAAAGTCACAACTGGTTCCTTCCACACGCTTACTGTTCCTGGGGATGATTCTGGACACAGAACAGAAAAAAGTGTTTCTCCCGCAGGAGAAAGCCAAGGAGCTGTCATCTCTAGTCAGAGACCTCCTAAAACCAAAACGGGTATCGGTGCATCACTGCACACGAGTCCTGGGAAAAATGGTGGCTTCGTACGAAGCAATTCCATTCGGCAGGTTCCATGCAAGGACCTTCCAGTGGGACCTCTTGGACAAGTGGTCGGGATCGCATCTTCAGATGCATCAACTGATAACCCTGTCTCCAAGGACCAGGGTGTCTCTACTGTGGTGGCTGCAGAGTGCTCATCTTCTAGAGGGCCGCAGATTCGGCATACAGGACTGGGTCCTGGTGACCACGGATGCCAGCCTTCGGGGCTGGGGCGCAGTCACACAGGGAAGAAATTTCCAGGGACTTTGGTCAAGTCAGGAGTCGTCCCTACACATAAACATTCTGGAACTGAGGGCCATTTACAATGCCCTAAGTCAGGCAAGGCCCCTGCTTCAAAACCAGCCGGTTCTGATCCAATCAGACAACATCACGGCAGTCGCCCATGTAAACCGACAGGGCGGCACAAGAAGCAGGGTGGCGATGGCAGAAGCCACAAGGATTCTCCGATGGGCGGAAAATCACGTAATAGCACTGTCAGCAGTGTTCATTCCGGGAGTGGACAACTGGGAAGCAGACTTCCTCAGCAGACACGACCTACACCCGGGAGAGTGGGGACTTCATCCAGAAGTCTTCCTACTGTTGATAAACCGTTGGGAAAGGCCACAGGTGGACATGATGGCGTCCCGCCTCAACAAAAAGCTAAAGAGATATTGCGCCAGGTCAAGGGACCCTCAGGCGATAGCTGTGGACGCTCTAGTGACACCGTGGGTGTACCAGTCGGTTTATGTGTTCCCTCCTCTGCCTCTCATACCAAAGGTACTGAGAATAATAAGAAGGCGAGGAGTAAGAACGATGCTCGTGGTTCCGGATTGGCCAAGAAGAGCTTGGTACCCGGAACTTCAAGAAATGTTATCAGAGGACCCATGGCCTCTACCGCTCAGACGGGATCTGCTACAGCAGGGGCCCTGTCTGTTCCAAGACTTACCGCGGCTGCGTTTGACGGCATGGCGGTTGAATTCCGGATCCTAAAGGAAAAGGGCATTCCGGAGGAAGTCATTCCTACGCTGATAAAAGCCAGGAAAGAAGTAACCACAAACCATTATCACCGCATTTGGCGAAAATATGTTGCGTGGTGTGAGGCCAGGAAGGCCCCTACAGAGGAATTTCAGCTGGGTCGTTTTCTGCACTTCCTACAGTCAGGAGTGACTATGGGCCTAAAATTGGGTTCCATTAAGGTCCAGATTTCGGCTCTGTCGATTTTCTTCCAGAAAGAACTGGCTTCACTGCCTGAAGTTCAGACTTTTGTAAAGGGAGTGCTTCATATTCAGCCCCCTTTTGTGCCTCCTGTGGCACCTTGGGATCTCAATGTGGTGTTGAATTTTCCTAAAATCACATTGGTTTGAACCACTTAAAACCGTGGATCTGAAATATCTCACGTGGAAAGTGGTCATGTTATTGGCCTTGGCTTCGACCAGGCGTGTGTCAGAATTGGCGGCTTTGTCATGTAAAAGCCCTTATCTGATTTTCCATATGGATAGGGCAGAATTGAGGACTCGTCCCCAGTTTCTCCCTAAGGTGGTATCAGCTTTTCACTTGAACCAACCTATTGTGGTGCCTGCGGCTACTAGGGACTTGGAGGATAACAAGTTACTGGACGTAGTCAGGGCCTTGAAAATTTATGTTTCCAGGACGGCTGGAGTCAGGAAAACTGATTCGCTTTTTATCCTGTATGCACCCAACAAAATAGGTGCTCCTGCTTCTAAGCAGACTATTGCTCGCTGGATTTGTAGCACAATTCAGCTGGCGCATTCTGCGGCTGGATTGCCGCATCCTAAATCAGTGAAAGCCCATTCCACGAGGAAGGTGGGCTCATCTTGGGCGGCTGCCCGAGGGGTCTCGGCTTCACAACTTTGCCGAGCTGCAACTTGGTCAGGGGCAAACACGTTTGCTAAATTCTACAAATTTGATACCCTGGCTGAGG
Organism: Pseudophryne corroboree; assembly: GCF_028390025.1. Lineage (NCBI taxonomy): Eukaryota > Metazoa > Chordata > Amphibia > Anura > Myobatrachidae > Pseudophryne > Pseudophryne corroboree. The sequence continues at coordinate 792,499,995 of NC_086449.1, read as the reverse complement.
AGGACCTTGAGTTCTCTCATTTGGTGCTGCAGAGTCATCCGCACTCTCCCGCCCGTTTGGGAGCTTTGGTATAATCCCCATGGTCCTTACGGAGTCCCCAGCATCCACTAGGACGTCAGAGAAAATAAGAATTTACTCACCGGTAATTCTATTTCTCGTAGTCCGTAGTGGATGCTGGGCGCCCATCCCAAGTGCGGATTGTCTGCAATACTTGTATATAGTTATTGCCTAACTAAAGGGTTATTGTTGAGCCATCTGTTGAGAGGCTCAGTTATATTTCATACTGTTAACTGGGTTTATAATCACGAGTTATACGGTGTGATTGGTGTGGCTGGTATGAGTCTTACCTGGGATTCAAAATCCTTCCTTATTGTGTCAGCTCTTCCGGGCACAGTATCCTAACTGAGGTCTGGAGGAGGGGCATAGAGGGAGGAGCCAGTGCACACAAGATAGTACCAAATCTTTCTTATAGTGTGCCCAGTCTCCTGCGGAGCCCGTCTATTCCCCATGGTCCTTACAGAGTCCCCAGCATCCACTACGGACTACGAGAAATAGAATTACCGGTGAGTAAATTCTTATTTTTTCTTCTCCTAAGTGGCCTTCATGTATCTTGCACAGCATAGTTTTTCTTAGTCGTGCAGGTATGACAAACCTATTGCCTTTGTAAATAATACCATCGACAACTGTAAGGTCACTGCGGTACATCCAATAATCATGGATAGACAGCGGGCACGCATGTTTTTCTGCTGGCCAACCTTTCAGAATGATATCTTTCAACACTTTCATTGTGTCATCTGTCTCAGTTTCTTTCCTAATTGTGTTCTGGTCTTGCAAGAGACACTGGTAGAGAAGCTACGATCAAATTAACATAGGCTTCTATCTCTTCATCCATCAGACTTTTGGAATCTTCACTTTTGTCCACAGCACGAGAAAGTGTATTAGCAATGTACATGTATTTGCAGGGACAGTACAGCAAGTGTACATCATATTTCTGTAGTCTGATAAGCATTCGTTGAATTCTCATGGGACAGTCATGCAATGATTTAGTCATGATAGCTACCAATGGCTTGTGGTCAGTTTCCACTGTAAATGTTTGACCATACACAAACTGATGGAATCGCTCACATTCATATGTGATCGCTAGAGGTTCTTTTTCTATCTGAGCATACCTTGTTTCAGCACTTGTCAGTGCTCTTGATGCATAGATTACTGGTTGCCATGTATCCTCATGGTCTTGTAAGACCACTGAGCCTAGGCCAAATTGCGAAGCATCTGCTGAAATTCTTATTCTTTTCGCAGGATCAAAGAATTTTAGCACTGGTTGCTCTGTAATGATCTGTTTCAAGTTTTTCCAACTTTCTTCTTGTTCATGTGACCACATCCACTCGTTATCTTTGTCCAACAATCATCTAAGAGAGGCTGTTCATTCAGAGAGTTGAGAAATAAACTTTCCTAAGTAAGTAATCATCCCTAGGAATCTTCTGACGTCGTCTTTGTTGTTAGGACGTTCCATGTTCACTATGGCTGATATTTTCCTTGGGTCTGGTTTTACACCTTGATCCGAGACCACGTCGCCCATAAAGGTAAGTGTATTCACGCCAAATTCAGATTTGTCCTTGTTTAGCTTTAGATTCACTTTCTTGACAAGTTCCATTACTTGTCTCAATCTAGAATCATGTTCTTCCTTTGTAGATCCCCAGACAATAATGTCATCCATCATTGTTTCAACACCTGGAATATGTTCAAAAATCATGTGTATCTTTTTGTGATATACTTCTGGAGCAGACAAAATTCCATATGGTAGTCTAAGAAATCTGTATAGACCTTCTGGTGTATTAAATGTACAAAGCTTTGAACTGGCCTCATCTAGCTTCATTTGCCAGAATCCTGAAGATGCGTCCAATTTACTGAAGCATTTTGCTCCTGCAAATTGCGACATGATTTCATCTCTGGTTGGTAGTTTGAAATGTTCTCGTTTAATAGCTTTGTTTAAATCTCTGGGGTCTAGACATATTCTGAGTTGTCCATTTTTCTTTTCAACAATTACTAAGGAGCTTACCCATTCAGTAGGCTCATCAACTTTCTGTATCACACCCAAGGCTTCCATGCGATTTAACTCTTGTTTCAGTTTTTCTCTTAGCGCAAACAGCACTTTTCTACAGGGGTGTATCACTGAAGAAACTTGCGTGTCTATATTTATTTTATGCTCTCCAAGCAAACAACCTAGACCTTCAAACAAGTCTCTGTATTCTGTAAACACCGATTTGCAGTCATCTTCTACTTGTGATGTCCCCATAAAAACTTTCTTTAGCAAGCTTAGTTTCTCACAGTAACTTAATCCTAGAATCGGTTGCACATTTTTATCCACAATCAGTAGAGATGTTTTAAACTGTTGTCCCTTATATTTCAGTGTCACTAAGCATGTACCTTTCACAGGAATTTCCTCCCCAGTGTACCCTGTAACTTTCACTTTGCCTGGATGAATTTTAGGTTTTACTCTAAAAGCCTTATAGTCTTGAAATAATATTAAATTCACCTGCGCGCCAGTATCAAGCTTAAAGGGAATGACAATCTCGTTCACAGTTAAAGGGACAATCCATTCTTTCTTATCTGCACTGCAAAGTTCAATGCAATCCATAAAGAATTCATCTGTTTGTTTTACAGCATGCACTTTGGTTGTTTTACTTTTAATTTTACAGCATTTGGCAAAGTGATTAAGTCTACCACATTTCATGCAGGTTTTACCATAAGCAGGGCACATTTTAGGATTGTGAGCATTTCCACATCTACTACACATTTCCTTAATAGACTGTGGCTTAGACTGCTTCATTCTTGAGAATGGAGGTTTGCTTTGCTCTGTTTTCTGCACTACATATACAGCAGCATCAGCGTCCTTGTGTAACTTTTTGGCTTGAAATCTAGTTATTTCTGCAGATCTACACATAGTCACTGCCTTTTCTAGTATTAGGTCTTGCTCTCTCAGCAATCTCTCTCTGAGTCCATTATCAGGTATTCCACAGACAATACGATCTCTAATCAGTGAATCCTTTAAATCACCAAACTCACAGGTTTTACTGAGTGATTGCAACTCTGTAACATACTGATCAAATCCATCTACAGACTTCTGATCACATGTGAAAAACTTATATCTTTCATATTGTTCACTGTAAGGGAATAAGGTGCCGTTTCGTGGGGTAAATGGCAGCTATGCAGCAGCTGAGGAATCACACAAGTCCAGTGTGTGGTGTAACTGGCCACGACCAGTTTTATTAAACAGAAAACAAAACAAACATCAAAAGAAAATACCTTGCCTGTCCGGCACTAACTAAACATAAGACGTTCCTAACTGTCTCTAAACAAAAACACAGAGTTTTCCAACCAACACTGTATGGCTCACTTGTGTAAGGAAGCGTATTTCTCTCACAGAGATCCTGCAGTCTTCCCAGGCAGTCATCACGCACTAATCAGGCTAGCAGCCCTATAACCCACTTACACAGCTGAAACCCTGATTAGCCCTCTGTGAGGACAAAGACCCAAACTGGGCCCAATGTCTGGAACTTGCCCTATCTCTCTTTCAGGGCCCTTATCCAGCTTTTCCAATAAACTGAAAAGGTTCTGACAAAACAAAACATTTTCCTAATACATGTAAGACAAGAACCTGGGACAAACATACCTGCCCTCAAACACTATTCCAGTGTTCTTGTCACAATATGTTACATTTTTCCTTGGCACAACGTAATCTTCAAACTTTTGCATTATAGAAGATAGCACTATATTCTGACCCTCATCAAACTGAAAACTATTGTAAATATCCAGCATGTCCCATCCTATCACATGGAGGAAAATGGATGCCTTCGTTTTGTCAACCTCTGAATCAGCTCCACATGCAGCAAGATATATTTTAAACTTTTGCTTAAATCTTTTCCAGTTTTCAGACAAGTTACCAGACATCAGCATGCCGGTTGGAGGAGCTAGTTTATCCATGGTTACTCACTGTTTGAAGAGAGGAGCACACGGCAGGCCCTGCAGACACTGAGCACCACAGCCTTACAGACTTCTGCAAGATTCTTTCACACTGAGAGCACTAGCAGTCCAAGTTAAACTTCTTCTGACACCATGTTTTGTTCTTATGTTTGTAAATCCAGTCATCAGGACACAGAGACATGTGAGTACACTGCTTTGCTGTTTATTCCATCACCAACTCCAGGCACACTGCACACTGGACCACCCACTTCCCAGCATCCCCCTGGTCCCAGGGACCATCACTGAAGATTCAGACTTACACATGTTAGTAAGGGAGTGTCTACAAATATTAAGCATTCTAATACACTAACATCACACGTACCATGCGCATGCGCATTTTTGCCTTAATCACTCCGTTGCGAAAATCGGCAACGAGCGATCAACTCGGAATGAGTGCCCCAGTGCACTAATTGGGGTTCCCGGTCACTGTACGAAGAAAACAACAGCAATTTTATTTTTTTTAGACTCATGTTGACCTTTTCTCATGTTGACCTTGCTCATGTCGACCTAATGCTTGTGTCAACCTATTTTAGGTGTCGACTTAGTTACTGTTGACCAATAATGGTCGACCTAGACACTGTCGACCTAAGTGTGGTCGTTCCTATGAACCACAATCCTTAATAGGGCTACAAATTTACAGCAGTCACACGGTGAAAAATAGCTGGACGAAGGCCAAACATATCAGCGTTACATTCAACAGGCTAAACTAGCAGAATGCAGAAAACACTAATATAATAACAAAATCCTCTAATACCCCTTTCACACGTACATCTAAAGCCCAGGTTTTAGAAAGTGAACGCACATCGACCCGGGTTTTTGGTATGTGTGAAAGGGAACTACCAGGGATGAAGTCCCAGGTCTGCGACCCGACTCTTTATCAGGGTCAAACTGAGACCCGGGAATTTGCCGTCTTGATAGACCCGCCAATTTCCCGGGATGTATGTGTGAAAGGGGTATAAGGCAGCGAATAAAACATATCAGGAGTCTGTAGATACAGGACATCTCTATACATATGTACTTAGCTATAGGAATCCATAAATGTCTCACGTTTTATTATCTGCACAGTGACCTCCTCTTTCAGGTCATTCTCCAATCCTGGGATCTTCACGCGGCAGCAGTAAGTTCCCCCATCTTCCTCTGTCACCTGACTGATGGTCAGGGACACGTCCCCCTGTGGTATGTTCCCCAGTAACTGGTATCTGTCAGATCTCCTCCAGGTCACTTTCCTGCCGTCTGTCCGTATGATCTCATTGTCACAGCCTGATAATGAACAGCTGCCTCGTCCCCAGCACATATTGTATTTGTGTTGCTGCACAGTGTATATACAGGGCAGGATCACTGCATCATTCTCATATCCTGTCACATTTCCAGCTGATACTGGCAGAGCTGTGGAGGAATATAGATATAATGGGTCTGAAAATCACACAGCAGGAACACTGTATCACACGTACACACACTACGCAGAGCACTAACACAGTACATATACAATACACAGAGCATTATTACTGCACCCATACAATACACAAACCATTAATACTGTACACATAGACCATACCCTCCATCTGTACCTTTTTGGCAGGTACAGGACCTTTTTTTATGGTCTGTACCGATTTTTGACTCTCCAAACTTCCATTGAAAGTATAGGAAAGGTGGTCATGGCCACGCCCCATTTACCAATGTCCACACCCCTTTTCCTAATTTGTACCGATTTTTATGTGTAATATGTTAGAGGGTATGATAGACTATACAGAGAAGCAGGGGTGTATCTACCTATTGGCCAGGATGGCACTCGCCAGGGGTGCCAGGCAAGGAGGGGGCGCCGCCTGGCTGTGCCATCCGCGGCCAAAGGATAGAAAAACAGTACTGTCGGACTGTACCTGGTGAGAGTCTGTTACTGTTGGAGTGGCGCTGGTGTCCGGCGGCAGCACCACACTTGTAGTCAGACTCAAAATAAACTACAGCTCCCAGCAGCCCTTGTTGCTGGGAGCTCCCGGCAGCAAGGGCTACTGGGAACTGTAGTTTAATGTGAGTCTGATTACAAGTGCGGTGCTGCCGGACACTAGTCTGATCACTAGTGCAGTGCAGTGCTGACGGACACCGGCGCTGCGCCGGCAGTAATAGACTCTACCAGGTACACAGCAGTGGTGCAAGTAGAAATATTTTCTTATGGGCACTGAGTGCCGAAAAATGGGCGTAGTCATGTGTTGTGATGGGGCGTGGTCATATGCTGCTAGTGGTAGTGGCTACATGACACTAGCGGCGTGGCCACATGACATAGCCCCTTTTTTTTGGTATTCTGGAGGCAAGGCTAAAAATATATAGTAATGCCTCTAGTATAATAGAAATATATAGTGATACCTCCAGTATAATAGAAATATATAGTAATGCCCCCAATTTAATAACAATATATAGTAATGCCTCAATAACAATATATAGTAATGCCTCCATTATAACAGGAAAATACAGCAACTGTTGCACTCCCAGTAACCCTGACAAAGTGGGAGGAGCCGTCATGCTGCCGAGCACCACGGTCTTGTTGCTTTGTGGCGCATGATAATTGTGGCAATGGCAAAGTGTGTGGAAGGTGGTACTGCGTACCCGCAGCAAACTTCTTAAGGGTACTCCGTGTCCGAGCGTACCCGCATACTTGCACCGCTGGTACACAGCAATTGTTGTATAGCACAGTGCTACAGATCTATTAGTTGTTGAAGATAATAAAAAAGTGTCCGTGTTTGGGAGAAGGAGTACCTGGAAAACTACACGATTTTCATGCATGTTAGATGTAAGTAAGTAGTAAGTAAGCGAAAACTTTAACTTGTTGAGTGTAATAAAGAAAATACATATCTTACCTATTTCAAGGCCATGTTCAAGGAAATGTATATAATTGTATAATTGATCATTTTATCTTGGAAGTGATGGCACCCTGATGTTTCTTCTAACAGGAAGCACTTCTACCATCCAACTAATAGTGTTTGGTTAATGGCTGGGTCCATTTGAGGCTCATCTCACAGCATCTCATTAGCATTTAATTCGGGATGCAGTCAAGATGCCGGCGTTTGGCATCCCGGCGGTCGGAAAGCTGACGCCAGCATCTAGAAACTGCTCGCAATGCTGATGCTGGCATCCCAACATAGATAGCGATGCAGAATGCCAAATTCCGGATCAAGTTGGTGCCAAAGTCTCCACTGGCAAGCCACGTGGAAGGGTTAGGGTTAGGCTGCGAGGGCGGGAGAGCTAGGGTTAGGCTGCAGGGAGGGAGATTAGGAAGGGTGGGTTAGGGTTAGGCACCACTGAAGATGCTTTTTTTTTGGGGGGTGGGTTAAGGTCAGGCTGTGGGAAAGGTGGGTTAGGGGGGAGGGATGGTGTAACGTGAATACGAGACACTACTGTGCGGTGTAATGTGAATGAGGGACACTACTGTGTGGCATAATTGAATTGGAAGTACTATTGTGTCCACTCCCTTCCCCCACAAGACCATGCCCCATTTCCAATACTCACACCTTATTCCAAATGTGTGTAGGGGGGGGGCGCCAGTCCCTTACTTTGCCAGGGGCGCTCGGACCCCTAGATACACCCCTGCAGAGAACTAACCCTACACAAAGTCACACGCCTGTTACACAGCGCACTTAAACTAACTCTGGCCCTCATTCAGACCTGGTCGCTGTTCTAATCGCACGCAAGCAGCAATCGCACGTGTGCGATAAAAACGCAAGCGTACAAACACACACCTATTACGTATGAGTGCACAAAAATGTACAGCAGTGCACAAAAGAGGTGCTGACCTTTCTGCATCGCACAGGAGCGTGCGTTTGCAAGGTTGCTAATTGCATCGTTGGCATTATGAAGATTGTCGTACATGTACCTTTCATTCGCTAGCTTGCAAATAATCGCACAATGGGTGTTTTTTTTTCTCTAAGTTAAAAAAAGCACCCTAAGGAATTGTAATGTGATTGATCAATTAAGTGATCAAACACTACAAAATGAAGAGTTTGACATCCTAATTGCTCAATCAAATTCAGCAATTAAGGCAACAAACATCAGTTTCAGATATTTGTTGTCCTATTTGCACAATACCCAGAAATTTTTAACATTTACAATTTAAAAAAGGTTACTTAAAATTGTATTATATGTCATTTTTTAAAAACACATTAAAAAATATTAAGTATTGTTAAACTCAATAAAAAATCATGTTTGTCCAAACCATGAGTGTATGCCATACATTATATACATATTAAACACTTTTGCATATATGTTTCATATTTTTTAAAGTGTTTTAAAGGGGAGTGTTAAAGTTCCAAAATGTGCTTCTGTCATGTAACAGGCAGTGTATTTTAATTGGCAGTTAGGTGTTTTTTAGATGGTACTTTATCACTCTCCCTTTTTTTAATTACAAAATTATGCTACATCTCTACATATATGTTATTTCTCATACGTCCTAGAGGATGTGGGGTCCACTTCAGTACCATGGGGTATAGACGGTTCCGCAGGAGCCATGGGCACTTTAAGACTTTTCCGGAGTGTGAACTGGCTCCTCCCTCTATGACTCTCCTCCAGACCTCAGTTTAGAAAATGTGCCCAGGCAGACTGGTCGCACTCTAGTGGAGCTCTACTGAGTTTCACTAAAAGACTTTATGTTAGGTTTTTTATTTTCAGGGAGATTGCTGGCAACAGTCTCCCTGCTTCGTGGGACTTAGGGGGAAGAAGTAGGAACCAACTTCCTAAAGAGTTTCATGGCTCTGCTTCTTGCTGACAGGACACCATTAGCTCCTGAAGGGTACTGAACACTAGCTGCGGCTATGCGCTCACTCCCACAGCACGCCGTCACCCCACTAACAGAGCCAGAAGTCAGAAGACGCGTGAGTATTATTACCGGAGATCTACAGAGGGACCTCCGGTCATCGTGATGGCTCAAGGTACCGCGCAGCGAGCGGGAATGCTGCGCGGACATGCTATCCATACACAGCGCACAGCAGGGTGCAGGGCGCGGGGGGGGGGCGCCCTGGGCAGCACGAAAACCTACTCTGACTGGCAAAAAGGTAGCATATCATGCCGTGGCACAATCCTACACCCCCGCCAGTATAAAAAATACCTCATGTTTTCTGAGGGGTAAGCGCGCCATTGCAGGGGGCGGGGATTCCTCCTCAGTCAGCCAGCACACTGCTCAGCGCCATTTTCTCCAAGCAAGCTGCAGGGGAAGAAACGCTGGTCCGCCTCCACTTCTGAATCAAGTATCAGGGTGTATATAAAGGGGGGCAGAGTGAAAAGTGGTGCTTAAAATTGTCATATAAAGTGCAAAAGGTCTCTGTAAATATACAGTGATTTTTTACAGTGGCGCTGAGTTGTGAACTGGAAAGTACCTTCTGTGTTCTTCGGACAGATTTTACTGTGTGTCTGTCTCCTATAAACTCCGGAGTGTCTGTGGTGTGTTTGTGCAGGTGTGAGACATGTCTGAGGCAGGGAGTTCTTCCCCTGAGGGAGCCATTTTAGGGACACAGAGTTGTAATGTGGTGGCGCTGCCGGCACACCACGAGCCTGAATGGGTGAAAGAATTACATGATAGTGTGAATCATATCAGTAAGAGATTGGATAAGTCTGAGTCTCATGCAGAAAGTTGGAGAAAATCTATCAAAGATGTGATTTTTCAGAGTTCTGCTTTTTCATCCACAGGGGACCCCTCTGGGTCATTTGCACATGTAGTACAAACTGATATCGACACGGACTCTGACTCCTGTGTCGACACTAGTGATTCCAGGGGAATTAGAGATGAGCGCCTGAAATTTTTCGGGTTTTGTGTTTTGGTTTTGGGTTCGGTTCCGCGGCCGTGTTTTGGGTTCGAACGCGTTTTGGCAAAACCTCACCGAATTTTTTTTGTCGGATTCGGGTGTGTTTTGGATTCGGTGTTTTTTTCAAAAAACACTAAAAAACAGCTTAAATCATAGAATTTGGGGGTCATTTTGATCCCAAAGTATTATTAACCTCAAAAACCATAATTTACACTCATTTTCAGTCTATTCTGAATACCTCACACCTCACAATATTATTTTTAGTCCTAAAATTTGCACCGAGGTCGCTGTGTGAGTAAGATAAGCGACCCTAGTGGCCGACACAAACACCGGGCCCATCTAGGAGTGGCACTGCAGTGTCACGCAGGATGTCCCTTCCAAAAAACCCTCCCCAAACAGCACATGACGCAAAGAAAAAAAGAGGCGCAATGAGGTAGCTGTGTGAGTAAGATTAGCGACCCTAGTGGCCGACACAAACACCGGGCCCATCTAGGAGTGGCACTGCAGTGTCACGCAGGATGTCCCTTCCAAAAAACCCTCCCCAAACAGCACATGACGCAAAGAAAAAAAGAGGCGCAATGAGGTAGCTGTGTGAGTAAGATTAGCGACCCTAGTGGCCGACACAAACACCGGGCCCATCTAGGAGTGGCACTGCAGTGTCACGCAGGATGTCCCTTCCAAAAAACCCTCCCCAATCAGCACATGATGCAAAGAAAAAGAAAAGAAAAAAGAGGTGCAAGATGGAATTGTCCTTGGGCCCTCCCACCCACCCTTATGTTGTATAAACAAAACAGGACATGCACACTTTAACCAACCCATCATTTCAGTGACAGGGTCTGCCACACGACTGTGACTGATATGACGGGTTGGTTTGGACCCCCCCCAAAAAAGAAGCAATTAATCTCTCCTTGCACAAACTGGCTCTACAGAGGCAAGATGTCCACCTCATCTTCACCCTCCGATATATCACCGTGTACATCCCCCTCCTCACAGATTATCAATTCGTCCCCACTGGAATCCACCATCTCAGCTCCCTGTGTACTTTGTGGAGGCAATTGCTGCTGGTCAATGTCTCCGCGGAGGAATTGATTATAATTCATTTTAATGAACATCATCTTCTCCACATTTTCTGGATGTAACCTCGTACGCCGATTGCTGACAAGGTGAGCGGCGGCACTAAACACTCTTTCGGAGTACACACTTGTGGGAGGGCAACTTAGGTAGAATAAAGCCAGTTTGTGCAAGGGCCTCCAAATTGCCTCTTTTTCCTGCCAGTATAAGTACGGACTGTGTGACGTGCCTACTTGGATGCGGTCACTCATATAATCCTCCACCATTCTATCAATGTTGAGAGAATCATATGCAGTGACAGTAGACGACATGTCCGTAATCGTTGTCAGGTCCTTCAGTCCGGACCAGATGTCAGCATCAGCAGTCGCTCCAGACTGCCCTGCATCACCGCCAGCGGGTGGGCTCGGAATTCTGAGCCTTTTCCTCGCACCCCCAGTTGCGGGAGAATGTGAAGGAGGAGATGTTGACAGGTCGCGTTCCGCTTGACTTGACAATTTTGTCACCAGCAGGTCTTTCAACCCCAGCAGACCTGTGTCTGCCGGAAAGAGAGATCCAAGGTAGGCTTTAAATCTAGGATCGAGCACGGTGGCCAAAATGTAGTGCTCTGATTTCAACAGATTGACCACCCGTGAATCCTTGTTAAGCGAATTAAGGGCTGCATCCACAAGTCCCACATGCCTAGCGGAATCGCTCCCTTTTAGCTCCTTCTTCAATGCCTCCAGCTTCTTCTGCAAAAGCCTGATGAGGGGAATGACCTGACTCAGGCTGGCAGTGTCTGAACTGACTTCACGTGTGGCAAGTTCAAAGGGCATCAGAACCTTGCACAACGTTGAAATCATTCTCCACTGCACTTGAGACAGGTGCATTCCACCTCCTATATCGTGCTCAATTGTATAGGCTTGAATGGCCTTTTGCTGCTCCTCCAACCTCTGAAGCATATAGAGGGTTGAATTCCACCTCGTTACCACTTCTTGCTTCAGATGATGGCAGGGCAGGTTCAGTAGTTTTTGGTGGTGCTCCAGTCTTCTGTACGTGGTGCCTGTACGCCGAAAGTGTCCCGCAATTTTTCTGGCCACCGACAGCATCTCTTGCATGCCCCTGTCGTTTTTTAAAAAATTCTGCACCACCAAATTCAAGGTATGTGCAAAACATGGGACGTGCTGGAATTTGCCCATATTTAATGCACACACAATATTGCTGGCGTTGTCCGATGCCACAAATCCACAGGAGAGTCCAATTGGGGTAAGCCATTCCGCGATGATCTTCCTCAGTTGCCGTAAGAGGTTTTCAGCTGTGTGCGTATTCTGGAAAGCGGTGATACAAAGCGTAGCCTGCCTAGGAAAGAGTTGGCGTTTGCGAGATGCTGCTACTGGTGCCGCCGCTGCTGTTCTTGCGGCGGGAGTCCATACATCTACCCAGTGGGCTGTCACAGTCATATAGTCCTGACCCTGCCCTGCTCCACTTGTCCACATGTCCGTGGTTAAGTGGACATTGGGTACAACTGCATTTTTTAGGACACTGGTGAGTCTTTTTCTGACGTCCGTGTACATTCTCGGTATCGCCTGCCTAGAGAAGTGGAACCTAGATGGTATTTGGTAACGGGGGCACACTGCCTCAATAAATTGTCTAGTTCCCTGTGAACTAACGGCGGATACCGGACGCACGTCTAACACCAACATAGTTGTCAAGGACTCAGTTATCCGCTTTGCAGTAGGATGACTGCTGTGATATTTCATCTTCCTCGCAAAGGACTGTTGAACAGTCAATTGCTTACTGGAAGTAGTACAAGTGGGCTTACGACTTCCCCTCTGGGATGACCATCGACTCCCAGCGGCAACAACAGCAGCGCCAGCAGCAGTAGGCGTTACACGCAAGGATGCATCGGAGGAATCCCAGGCAGGAGAGGACTCGTCAGAATTGCCAGTGACATGGCCTGCAGGACTATTGGCATTCCTGGGGAAGGCGGAAATTGACACTGAGGGAGTTGGTGGGGTGGTTTGCGTGAGCTTGGTTACAAGAGGAAGGGATTTACTGGTCAGTGGACTGCTTCCGCTGTCACCCAAAGTTTTTGAACTTGTCACTGACTTATTATGAATGCGCTGCAGGTGACGTATAAGGGAGGATGTTCCGAGGTGGTTAACGTCCTTACCCCTACTTATTACAGCTTGACAAAGGGAACACACAGCTTGACACCTGTTGTCCGCATTTCTGGTGAAATACCTCCACACCGAAGAGCTGATTTTTTTGGTATTTTCACCTGGCATGTCAACGGCCATATTCCTCCCACGGACAACAGGTGTCTCCCCGGGTGCCTGACTTAAACAAACCACCTCACCATCAGAATCCTCCTGGTCAATTTCCTCCCCAGCGCCAGCAACACCCATATCCTCCTCATCCTGGTGTACTTCAACACTGACATCTTCAATCTGACTATCAGGAACTGGACTGCGGGTGCTCCTTCCAGCACTTGCAGGGGGCGTGCAAATGGTGGAAGGCGCATGCTCTTCACGTCCAGTGTTGGGAAGGTCAGGCATCGCAACCGACACAATTGGACTCTCCTTGTGGATTTGGGATTTCGAAGAATGCACAGTTCTTTGCTGTGCTGCTTTTGCCAGCTTGAGTCTTTTCATTTTTCTAGCGAGAGGCTGAGTGCTTCCATCCTCATGTGAAGCTGAACCACTAGCCATGAACATAGGCCAGGGCCTCAGCCGTTCCTTGCCACTCCGTGTGGTAAATGGCATATTGGCAAGTTTACGCTTCTCCTCCGACAATTTTATTTTAGGTTTTGGAGTCCTTTTTTTACTGATATTTGGTGTTTTGGATTTGACATGCTCTGTACTATGACATTGGGCATCGGCCTTGGCAGACGACGTTGCTGGCATTTCATCGTCTCGGCCATGACTAGTGGCAGCAGCTTCAGCACGAGGTGGAAGTGGATCTTGATCTTTCCCTAATTTTGGAACCTCAACATTTTTGTTCTCCATATTTTAATAGGCACAACTAAAAGGCACCTCAGGTAAACAATGGAGATGGATGGATTGGATACTAGTATACAATTATGGACGGGCTGCCGAGTGCCGACACAGAGGTAGCCACAGCCGTGAACTACCGCACTGTACTGTGTCTGCTGCTAATATATAGACTGGTTGATAAAGAGATAGTATACTCGTAACTAGTATGTATGTATAAAGAAAGAAAAAAAAACCACGGTTAGGTGGTATATACAATTATGGACGGGCTGCCGAGTGCCGACACAGAGGTAGCCACAGCCGTGAACTACCGCACTGTACTGTGTCTGCTGCTAATATATAGACTGGTTGATAAAGAGATAGTATACTCGTAACTAGTATGTATGTATAAAGAAAGAAAAAAAAACCACGGTTAGGTGGTATATACAATTATGGACGGGCTGCCGAGTGCCGACACAGAGGTAGCCACAGCCGTGAACTACCGCACTGTACTGTGTCTGCTGCTAATATATAGACTGGTTGATAAAGAGATAGTATACTCGTAACTAGTATGTATGTATAAAGAAAGAAAAAAAAACCACGGTTAGGTGGTATATACAATTATGGACGGGCTGCCGAGTGCCGACACAGAGGTAGCCACAGCCGTGAACTACCGCACTGTACTGTGTCTGCTGCTAATATATAGACTGGTTGATAAAGAGATAGTATACTCGTAACTAGTATGCATGTATAAAGAAAGAAAAAAAAACCACGGTTAGGTGGTATATACAATTATGGACGGGCTGCCGAGTGCCGACACAGAGGTAGCCACAGCCGTGAACTACCGCACTGTACTGTGTCTGCTGCTAATATAGACTGGTTGATAAAGAGATAGTATACTCGTAACTAGTATGTATGTATAAAGAAAGAAAAAAAAACCACGGTTAGGTGGTATATACAATTATGGACGGGCTGCCGAGTGCCGACACAGAGGTAGCCACAGCCGTGAACTACCGCACTGTACTGTGTCTGCTGCTAATATATAGACTGGTTGATAAAGAGATAGTATACTCGTAACTAGTATGTATGTATAAAGAAAGAAAAAAAAACCACGGTTAGGTGGTATATACAATTATGGACGGGCTGCCGAGTGCCGACACAGAGGTAGCCACAGCCGTGAACTACCGCACTGTACTGTGTCTGCTGCTAATATATAGACTGGTTGATAAAGAGATAGTATACTCGTAACTAGTATGTATGTATAAAGAAAGAAAAAAAAACCACGGTTAGGTGGTATATACAATTATGGACGGGCTGCCGAGTGCCGACACAGAGGTAGCCACAGCCGTGAACTACCGCACTGTACTGTGTCTGCTGCTAATATAGACTGGTTGATAAAGAGATAGTATACTACTAATATTATATATACTGGTGGTCAGGTCACTGGTCACTAGTCACACTGGCAGTGGCACTCCTGCAGCAAAAGTGTGCACTGTTTAATTTTAATATAATATTATGTACTCCTGGCTCCTGCTATAACCTATAACTGGCACTGCAGTAGTGCTCCCCAGTCTCCCCCACAATTATAAGCTGTGTGAGCTGAGCAGTCAGACAGATATATAATATATATAGATGATGCAGCACACTGGCCTGAGCCTGAGCAGTGCACACAGATATGGTATGTGACTGACTGAGTCACTGTGTGTATCGCTTTTTTCAGGCAGAGAACGGATATATTAAATAAACTGCACTGTGTGTCTGGTGGTCACTCACTATATAATATATTATGTACTCCTGGCTCCTGCTATAACCTATAACTGGCACTGCAGTAGTGCTCCCCAGTCTCCCCCACAATTATAAGCTGTGTGAGCTGAGCAGTCAGACAGATATATATAATATTATATATAGATAATAGATGATGCAGCACACTGGCCTGAGCCTGAGCAGTGCACACAGATATGGTATGTGACTGAGTCACTGTGTGCTGTGTATCGCTTTTTTCAGGCAGAGAACGGATTATAAAGTAAACTGCACTGTCCTCACTAGTAAATTCTCTCCACTCAGTCTCTACACTTCTACAGTAACAGTACTCCTCCTAGTCAGCTCCAGTAAATCTCTCTCAGTCTCTTATAATCTAAATGGAGAGGACGCCAGCCACGTCCTCTAAATATCAATCTCAATGCACGTGTGAAAATGGCGGCGACGCGCGGCTCCTTATATAGAATCCGAGTCTCGCGATAGAATCCGAGCCTCGCGAGAATCCGACAGCGTCATGATGACGTTCGGGCGCGCTCGGGTTAACCGAGCAAGGCGGGAAGATCCGAGTCGCTCGGACCCGTGAAAAAAAACATGAAGTTCTGGCGGGTTCGGATTCAGAGAAACCGAACCCGCTCATCTCTAAGGGGAATAGATCCAAAGTTAGCAAAAAACATACAATACATGATTATTGCTATAAAGGAGGTGTTAGAAGTTACAGAGCCCCCTCCTTTACCACAGGAGAAGGCTTACTTTTATAAAGAAAAGTAAAGTAATGTAACTTTTCCTCCTTCTCATGAGCTGAACAGTCTCTTTGAGGGTGTCTGGGCGAATCCTGAAAAGAAATTCCAGATTCCCAAAAGAATTCAGGTAGCTTATCCTTTCCCTGCAGAGGACAGGAAAAGGTGGGAGTCACCCCCTGTTTTGGACAGTGCTCTGTCACTTTTAACAAAAAAGGTGATTCTCCCTGCGCCTGGGATGGCTTCTCTTAAGGAGCCGGCATAACGCAAGTTGGAGACTACGTTGAAATCTATTTATGTGGCCAATGGGACACTACTCAGACCTACCATTGCCTGTGCGTGGGTGAGTAGTGCTACTGGGGGTCATTCCGAGTTGTTCGCTCGTTGCCGATTTTCGCAACGGAGCGATTATTGCGTAAATGCGCATGGTACGCAGTGCGCATGCGCTTAGTAATTTTACTGAGAACTTAGTAGATTTACTCACAGCAGAACGTAGAATTTCCAGCGTTGAAGTGATCGGATTGTGATTGACAGGAAGTGGGTGTTTCTGGGCGGAAACTCAGCGTTTTCACGGCGTTTGCGGAAAAACGCAGGCGTGCCAGGGAAAAACGCGGCAGTGGCTGCAGAAACGGGCGAGTGGCTGGCCGAACGCAGGGCGTGTTTGTGACGTCAAACCAGGAACGAAACTGACTGAACTGATCGCTAATCGTGAGTAGGTCCGGAGCTACTCAGAAACTGCTAAGAAATATGTATTAAGGAGAACATTGGCTTGCAGAAGACTCTTGTGTGGGTGCACTCTTATGTAAATTTGTATATATGAAATTATTAAAACATAACTTTTAATAGTTAATTATAATAAGAAAAAAATCCACACTAACTTATTTGCCCACTATTAGTCAGTAAGACATATTAAATAGTATCTGTGTACCAACATACATATAGTGTTAAATCATCTATATCTCTTAAAAGTAAGATATCGCCAAGATGTGACTGCATAAATTTTTGAGAAATTTTTGGAAATGTTCTGGTTAGTCTAGGGTATTTAGACTCGCAGGGGGATGTAGACACTGACTCTACACCCAGATCCTCTCCAACCAGCACAAGCTAGGCTTGTTTTAATGAGGCCTCAATGGGTCGTCGAACCGGACTAGTATTAGGAGTATAGATCCTAATCACGTATATATAAACAAAACATTGACCTCTATGGGACCTTATAAGTATCAGTAATAGAAGTTGATCCGCTTACTCCAAAAATGTTTGAAAAAAATGTTATACAGGATCAGTTTAAGAGTTTATGAGAAAGAGGAAGAACTAGAGGATGATTTCAAGAAAAATGTGGTGATCCTGCTGTTGGTGTAAAGTCAAAAGGAGTAAAAAATTACAACACCGAGTATTCTCTGGGGGTCCCCCTCACAGATACTGACCCAGCCCACCACCGTTTTGCTTCCAAGATCGGACTAGATCGGGCTCTATCGGTGGGGTATGGTAGTAATTTCTAGACACAAATGTTATTGACTTACCAATGAGAGTGCACCTATGGAGAGGATAAGAAGAGAAGAGGAAACATTGCGGATCTACTGTCTACGTTAGACACTGGATTAATCAGTGAATCATAGATGAGAGTCCGTGGATGTCAAAAGATAAGAAAGATAGAAAGATAGAGACACGTGAGAGAGAGAATTTTGAGAAGTGACTATATCACAAAGATGCCTGTAACAATATCAAGGTAACAGGTCTAATTAATCCAAAAGTGCCTTGACCTGAGAATTTGTGGTCATAAGTATCCTCGCAGTAAGAAAGAAAGAAATATTAAAAAATGACCAGGTACCAGTGACAAAATCAGGGCACTGGGTCTGATTAAATCTAGGGTGCCCAGACCAGAAGGTTGGTACTTATACACAATTGTAAATACACACCACACTGGTCCACCGAACTATTTGACACTGAGAGACTCCAGCTAATCACACTAAACAGATATATATTTAAGTGTCTCTTTGTTGCTGGGCTGTTCAAGGTGTAGTATCCGGCTCCCACGGAGGTATGTCCAGGGCAAATCGGTGCACCTGGGTATTTTAAAAAAATGGTTATTCCTTTGTTAATACTGCCCCATGATGTTGTTTAGTTCTTATTGCCACTTAATGACTGATGTCAGTATTATATCCTTTACGCGAGGACAGGGCCGGCTCTAGGCATGTTCGAATATAGCGGCCGCGCAGGGCGCCACCCTTAATGGGCGCCGCGCGCTGGCGCCGCCATATTCGAACATGGAGCTGGCCCTGCTCTGCAGCATCGTGTGACTTGAGTGCGCTATACGCGCTGTATAGTGTCAGATACACATAATGTCTCCAGTATAGTGCCAGATACACAATGTGCAGTGCCAGATAGACATGATATGCCCCCCAGCAGTGCCAGCTACACATAATATGCCCCCCAGCAGTGCCAGCTACACGATAGTGTTCACTTTTTAGGGCAGGGAGGGCACATTTTTAAGTTAGGAGGGCAAAATGATGTATATGATATTGTAATGCTTGGTGCTCATCTACCTACATGGTAAAGCATGGACAGTGCGCGCCGAAGGCGCGCAGCAAAAATTTAGGGGCGTTGCTTCGTGGGGAAGGTGCGTGGCCACATAATAGTGGCAATTCGCATTACACCACACAGTAGTGCAGTTAATACACACTGCACCAGGTAGAACCTCCTAGACACTTTGCGCCAGGCAGAGCACGTTATACACTTTGCGCCAGGCAGAGCACGTTAGACACTTTGCGCCAGGCAGAGCACGTTAGACACTTTGCGCCAGGCAGAGCACGTTAGACACTTTGCGCCAGGCAGAGCACGTTAGACACTTTGCCTAGCCACAGACGCCTAGCGGGAACACTACATGATATGCTCCCCAGCCGTGCCAGCTACACATGACATGCCCCCCAGCAGTGCAAAAAATAAATTACCAAGGTAATTTGTCCGGCGCTGTTAAGAGGGTATGCTTATCCTTTTCAGCTGCTGTTTTATAGGGATAGTTAGTCCCTGAATGAGTGATAAAAAATAAAGGTATATACAGCGCTAACAAAAAACTGGATATGGGAAAATATTCACAATTTATTAAAAGACATTGTTGCAACAAATAAATTCATATATAAAAGAAGGACATTATTTTGTCAGTAAAAAATAAATAAATAAAGAAATATATATAGGGCAGGCACAGCAATTTTTGTTTGATAAATTACCACACGAGGAGACCGAATGGATGTACTGGTATAAGTCCTTGGAATGGTAGCCACAGTCCTAGGGAGCAGTTTGCAGTGCTAGCAAGTGAGGTCCAAATGTAGGAGGCAGATCTTTAAGATGTTTGATCCGGACTGAGGTGCGTCCTGTTAGATTGGTGGATCTTTCTGCGCCTCGTGGACATCCGCTATTCCTTGCGGGAGTCCGCTCAGGTGGGGGCACGTCTGAAACTTTTCAGTCAGTTCTGGGTGCAATCTGGCCTGGACCCGTGGGTCTTACAAATAGAGTCCCACGGGTACAAACTGGAGTTTCAAGACATTCCCCCATGCCGATTTTTCAAATCGGCCTTACCAGCTTCTATCCCAGACAGAAAGGTGGTAGCAGCAGCAATACAAAAATTGTGTCAGGATCAAGTCATTGTCCTGGTTCCCTTGTCGCAACAAGGAGAAGGGTTTATTGCAACCCTATTCGTAGTTCCGAAGCCGGACGGCTCGGTCAGACCGATTCTAAACCTGAAAACACTGAATCTCTATGTCACACATCGGGGATCGCGGCCACTGCGCTTACCCCTGCGTGTTCGCTGGCTCTCCTGGCGGCTCCGACCTCCGATGGGTTCCGGGTCCCGGCGTCTGACTGGCGCTGCTCCCGGCGGTCCTCCGGAGCGTGGGCGCCGCCATTGCGACCGGCGTCCACATAGATGTTGTGAGCGGGTGACGTCACTTGCTCCCCTCTCCACCAATCAGGGTGAAGCGGGAAGTTCAAAAGCGGACGCCCGTCTGTGTCCGGCGCCTGAGTATCGTCTCTCTACTGTAACGAACGCCAGTGCTCCTGGTAGCAGCGTGTTTTCCTGTGGCTATACTCCAGCGCCTCCTGCATCCAAGGTGTCTACCTGCAAGATAGTCCCCAGTGTTCACAGTATTCAGCATGTCTTATGGGTTGAACAAACTTTAGTCTTTTAGTCTTCAGCATCGCTCACAAGTCCTTCATTCTTCTGTGTGCTTCAACATCGCTCCCAAATCTTGTCACATCGATTTCTTCAGCATCGCTCACAAGTCCTTCATTCTTCTGTGTGCTTCAACATCGCTCCCAAATCTTGTCACATCGATTTCTTCAGCATCGCTCACAAGTCCTTCATTCTTCTGTGTGCTTCAACATCACTCCCAAATCTTGTCACATCGATTTCTTCAGCATCGCTCACAAGTCCTTCATTCTTCTGTGTGCTTCAGCATCGCTCCCAAATATTGTCACATCGATTTCTTCAGCATCGCTCACAAGTCCTTCATTCTTCTGTGTGCTTCAGCATCGCTCCCAAACCTTCTTCAGCGTTATACACAAATTATAATTGCCAAGTAGTTCTGCATGAGGAAGACCTATATCCGTCCGTCCCTACTCCGGCCCAGCTGCAGTTCCTCTTCCCGACCATCGGAAGAACACCCGAGTTCTCAACTACTTCAAACCAGGTCAGTGACAGTATACTCAGGCCTAATGGACCCGGGGGATCGCAACGCAGAGTCAATCGCTTTTCAAAATTTGGCCTCCCGAGTTCAGAGTCAGGAGGCGGCACAGGGTCAAGTGATGCAGTATCTTCAGGAATTATCTGGTCATCTGGATCAAATTCAAGCTACTTTGGCATCTGTAGTTCCGGCTCCTGCTCAGGTATCTGCTCCAGTAGTTGCTTCCAGTAATGTTCAAACCCCAGCTGTAATCAGGCCGCGTCTTCAGCTTCCTACTCCCTCCCGCTACAATGGGAATCCTAAAAATTGCCCGGTTTTCTAAATCAGTGTGAGGTGCACTTTGAACTTCTCTCACATAATTTTCCCACGGATCGGTCTAAAGTGGCCTATATCATTTCCTTGCTCGAAGGTGCAGCATTGGATTGGGTGTCTCCATTATGGGAACGGTTGGATCCGTTGGTCTCCAATTATGCTAACTTCATTGCGTCCTACCGCTGCCTCTTCAGATTTGCTTCGAGTTCGACAAGGCTTCCGCTCCGTGGGACAGTACGTTGTTCAATTCCAGACCATTGCCTCGGAATAACGTTGGAACAACGATGCTCTCCGGGCCGCCTTTTGGAACGGGCTCTCTGATCGCCTGAAGGATGAGCTGGTCACTAGGGATTTGCCGGATCCACTGGAAGAATTGATCTCGCTGTGTCAAGGTGGACCTTCGCATGCTGGAACGTGGAGGAGAACGTAGTCGGTCGGATCGGTTAAGGTCTCGGCTTCCTCCTCCTAGGCCAGTGGCATTATCAGCTCCGGATGAACATATGCAAATTAACCGGTCCCGACTGTCTCCGGAGGAACGACAACGCAGACGTGACAGTAAACTCTGCCTTTATTGTGGAGCTGCAGATCATTTCATCAAATTTTGTAAATATCACCCGGGAAACGGGCAGGCCTAGCTTGTTCCGGAGGAGTCAAGTTGGGAGTCACATCCAAATCTTCTCCAATTGTGGATTGTCTACTCTCTGTGTCTCTGTTCTCCGAGCTGACTTCCAAACCCCGGCATGCCCTGTTTAGACGCTGGGGCTGCAGGAAACTTTATTTCTCGTTCTTGTGCTCTGAGTTTGGGTTTGAAATTGCAGTCTGTCAAACGACCAATTATGTTGACTGCCATCAACGGTACCAAAATATCTGGTGGTCTTATTACAAGTCACACGGAGCCAATCAAGTTGCAAGTCGGGGCCTTACATCAAAAGTTTTTAGAATTTCTAGTGATTCAGGAAATGCCACATGATCTCGTCCTTGGCTTGCCTTGGCTCAAAACCCATAATCCCCAAATTGATTGGAAATCGTCTCAAATATTATCTTGGAGTTCCTACTGTCACTCTAGTTGTCTCACACCTGTTATTCCACTCCGTGCATCTACCGGATCAGATGAGGACCTCATTCCAGAGGCCTGTCGTGAGTTTACGGATGTATTCTCTGAGCAGGCAGCTGACCGGTTACCTCCCCATAGACCGTGGGACTGTCCCATTGAGCTTATTCCTGGGAAGATGCCACCCCGAGGATCCACGTATCCCCTGTCTTTACCCGAGACCCAGGCAATGTCAGATTATATTAAATCAAATCTTCAAAAATGGTTCATTCGCCCTTCTACGTCCCCGGCTGGAGCAGGTTTCTTTTTCGTGAAAAAAAAGATGGGGGTCTAAGACCATGCATAGATTACCGTGGATTGAACGATATCACTATCAAGAATAGATACCCCATGCCGCTCATCACGGAGTTATTCGATAAAGTACGTCGAGCCCGCATCTTTACAAAGCTTGACTTGAGAGGAGCCTATAACCTTATTCGCATCCGACAGGGGGACGAATGGAAAACCGCCTTTAATACCAGGGACGGGCATTACGAATACCTGGTAATGCCGTTCGGGCTCAGTAATGCTCCTGCTGTGTTCCAAGGATTTGAAAACGAAATCTTTCGTGATCTGTTATACCAAAGTGTAGTAGTGTACCTGGATGACATTCTGATATTTTCCAAGAATCTTGCAGAGCACAGGATACAGGTTAAGGAGGTTCTACGCTGACTACGTAGGAATCATCTCTACGGCAAGATTTCCAAATGTACCTTTGAGGTTCCTTCAATTCCATTTCTCGGTTACATCATCTCGGGCACGGAGCTCCGTATGGATCCGGAGAAACTCACAGCCATCCGGGACTGGACTCGGCCTCTCTCCTTGAAAGCAGTACAAAGGTTCCTGGGCTTTGCTAACTACTATAGGAAGTTTATTAAGGGATTTTCCACCATAGTTGCTCCCATTACTGCATTGACCAAAAAGAGTTCCGATCCAAGTCTATGGTCCTCCGAAGCTATAGAAGCGTTTGCCCAGCTGAAATTAGCTTTCATGTCTGCCCCGGTACTCCAACAGACAAATTTCAAGGAACCGTTCTTCCTGGAAGTCGATGCTTCTTCGGTTGGAGTTGGGGCCATCCTTTCTCAGTATTCTTCTGATGGGAAATTGCATCCATGCGGTTTCCACTCTCGAAAATTTTCTCCTGCGGAACGGAATTACACAATAGGAGATCAAGAGCTTTTGGCAATTAAATCTGCCTTGGAGGAATGGAGATATTTATTGGAAGGTGCTAAGCATCTAATTACTATCTACACCAATCACAAGAATTTACTATACATCTAAACCGCCCAATGTCTGAATCCCCGTCAGGCCAGATGGGCGCTCTTCTTCACTCGGTTTTCATTTGTCATTAAGTACCGGGCTGGGTACCTCAATGCTAAAGCTGACGCTCTGTCTCGTTCTTTGTCTGCCTCGGATGAAGAGAATTATTTAGAGAAAAGTTTAATTCTCAGTCCAGTCTCCATTTCCGCAGCTCCAACATCCCTAGATCCTCCTCCTGGGAGAATGTCCGTGCCAGTTGAGTTCCGACCAAGATTGCTTCGATGGGCCCATGTTTCCAAGTTCTCCGGTCACCCGGGTGCTCAAAAGATGTTCGAATTCCTACGAAGATCTTATTGGTGGGTCACTATGAGGAGAGATATACAGGACTATGTTAATTCTTGTCCACAATGTACACAACATAAAATTCCTCATTTGCCTCCAGTTGGATTGCTTCATCCTTTGTCCATTCCTGGTAAACCCTGGACCCATATTTCCATGGACTTCATCACCGACTTGCCCCTTTCCAAGGGTTGTAATACCATTTGGGTAATTGTGGATCGTTTTTCAAAGATGGCACATTTTGTCCCGTTGACAGGTCTTCCAACGGCTCCCAAGTTGGCTTTACTATTCATCCGAGAACACTTTCGTTTGCATGGGTTACCACAGGAAATAGTCTCTGACCGAGGAGTACAGTTTACTGCAAGATTCTGGTGGGCTCTCTGTTCAGCCTTACAAATAAAACTCAAGTTCTCATCAGCTTACCATCCACAAACCAATGGACAAACCGAACGAGTCAACCAGGATTTAGAGACTTTTCTCCGCATTTATCTCTCTCCCTCACAAGAAAACTGGGTGGAACTTTTACCCTGGGCCGAGTTTGCCCATAATCATCTGTATCACTCTTCCTCTGGCGAGTCTCCATTTTTCATCAACTATGGATTCCATCCTCGAATTCCAGAGTTACCACTCCTTCCTTCAGAGGATGTTCCTGCAGTTGCTTCCACCCTACAACACTTCAGTCAAGTCTGGAGTAAGGTTCATGCTAACCTCAAGAAGATCTCTGCTCGATACAAATTCTTTGCGGAAAAAAGACGACGGGCAGCTCCTCAATATAAAGTCGGCGACAGGGTATGGCTTTCCACCCGTAATCTCCGTCTCAGGGTACCTACTATGAAATTTGCTCCGAGGTTCATCCAGTCTTGCAAGTCCTAAATCCTGTAGTTTGCAAGTTGGGTTTGCCCCCACACCTTCGGATACCAAATTCCTTCCATGTTTCTCTCCTACGACCTCTCATCCTAAATCATTTTCATTCAGAGTCCCCTAGTCCAGTCTCGGTAGAGACCGAGGTTGGAACAGAATTTGAGATCAAAACAATTCTTGACTCTCGTTACTATCACAAGAATCTTCAATCTTTAGTAGAGTGGAAAGGCTATGGTCCTGAAGAAAGAAGTTGGGTAAAAGCTTCTGAAGTCATTGCTCCTCGACTAGTTCGGATCTTCCACTCCAAGCATCCAACAAAGCCAGGAAAGTGTCCGGGGGCCACTCCTGAAGGAGGGGTACTGTCGCACATCGGGGATCGCGGCCACCGCGCTTACCCCTGCGTGTTCGCTGGCTCTCCTGGCGGCTCCGACCTCCAAAGGGTTCCGGGTCCCGGCGTCTGACTGGCGCTGCTCCCGGCGGTCCTCCGGAGCGTGGGCGCCGCCATTGCGCCCGGCGTCCACACAGGTGTTGTGAGCGGGTGACGTCACTTGCTCCCCTCTCCGCCAATCAGGGTGAAGCGGGAAGTTCAAAAGCGGACGCCCGTCTGTGTCCGGCACCTGAGTATCGTCTCTCTACTGTAACGAACGCCAGTGCTCCTGGTAGCAGCGTGTTTTCCTGTGGCTATACTCCAGCGCCTCCTGCATCCAAGGTGTCTACCTGCAAGCATAGTCCCCAGTGTTTACAGTATTCAGCATGTCTTATGGGTTGAACAAACTTTAGTCTTTTAGTCTTCAGCATCGCTCACAAGTCCTTCATTCTTCTGTGTGCTTCAACATCGCTCCCCAAATCTTGTCACATCGATTTCTTCAGCATCGCTCACAAGTCCTTCATTCTTCTGTGTGCTTCAACATCGCTCCCAAATCTTGTCACATCGATTTCTACAGCATCGCTCACAAGTCCTTCATTCTTCTGTGTGCTTCAGCATCGCTCCCAAATCTTGTCACATCGATTTCTTCAGCATCGCTCACAAGTCCTTCATTCTTCTGTGTGCTTCAGCATCGCGCCCAAACCTTTGTTACATCGAGTTCTTCAGCGTTATACACAAATTATAATTGCCAAGTAGTTCTGCATGAGGAAGACCTATATCCGTCCGTCCCTACTCCGACCCAGCTGCAGTTCCTCTTCCCGACCATCGGAAGAACCCCCGAGTTCTCAACTACTTCAAACCAGGTCAGTGACACTCTACCTGCAAAGGTTCAAGTTCAAGATGGAATCCCCGAGGGCAGTGATTTCCAATCTAGAGGAGGGGGACTTCATGGTGTCAGTAGACATAAAAGATGCCTACTTACATGTTCCCATTTATCCTCCACACAAGCTTATCTGAGATTCGCAGTACAGGATTGTCATTACCAGTTTCAGACGTTGCCGTTCGGACTCTCCACGACAACGAGGGTATTTACCAAGGTGATGGCGGAGATGATGGTCCTCCTTCGACAGCAAGGAGTCAATATAATTCGTTACCTGGACGATCTCCTGATAAAAGCAAGGTCCAGGGAAAGGTTGGTGCAGAACATTACACTCTCCCTGACAGTACTTCAACAACACGGTTGGATCATAAATTTTCCAAAGTCACAGTTGGAACCGACGACAAGATTGTCCTTTCTAGGGATGATACTGAACACAGAAGTACAGAGGGTATTTCTTCCAGTAGAAAAGGCTCTGGAAATCCAGAGAATGGTCAAACAGATTCTGAAACCAACAACAGTGTCGATTTATCAATGCATTCGGGTGTTGGGGAAGATGGTAGCGGCCTACGAGTGGGACCTGTTGGACAAGTGGTCCGGATCCCATCTACATATGCATCAGAGGATAATCCTCTCATCCAAAGCCAGAATTTCGCTCCTGTGGTGGCTAAACAGTTCTCACCTCCTAGAGGGACGCAGGTTCGGGATTCAGGACTGGGTCCTGGTAACCACGGTTGCAAGTCTCCGAGGTTGGGGAGCAGTCACACAGGGGGAAAGCTTCCAAGGACGATGGTCAAGTCAAGAAACTTGTCTTCACATAAATGTTCTGGAGTTGAGAGCCATTTACAACGGCCTTCTACATGCGGTGCATCTTCTTCAAGATCAACCCGTACAGATCCAGTCGGACAATGTAACAGCAGTCGCGTACGTAAACTGTCAGGGCGGAACGAAAAGCAGAGCTGCGATGGCAGAGGTGACAAAGATCCTCCTCTGGGCAGAAAGACATGCAAGAGCTCTGTCGGTAATTTTCATTCCGGGAGTAGACAACTGGGAAGCAGACTTCCTCAGCAGACACAATCTCCATCCAGGAGAATGGGGCCTCCACCAAGACGTCTTCGCAGAGGAGAGAAGTCTTTGGGAGGTTCCCCAAATAGACATGATGGCATCTCATCTCAACAAGAGGCTTCAGAGATATTGTTCCAGGTCGAGAGACCCACAAGCAATAGCAGTGGATGCACTAGTGACCCAGTGGGTGTTTCGGTCGGTGTATGTCTCCCTCCACTTCCACTAATTCCAAAAGTTCTCATGATCATAAGAAGAACAAGGGTTCGAGCGAACCTCATTGTCCCAGACTGGCCAAGGAGGGCTTGGTATCCAGATCTTCAGGAGTTGCTCATAGAAGATCCTCGGCCTCTTCCTCTTCGCGAGAACCTGCTGCAGCAGGGGCCGTGCGTGTATCAAGACTTACCGCGGCTATGTTTGACGGCATGGCTGTTGAGCGCCGGATCCTAGCCCGAAAGGGTATTCCCAAAGAAGTCATTCCCACTATTGTTCAGGCCAGGAAAGGAGTAACGTCTAGACATTACCACCGTATTTGGAGAAAATATGTGTCTTGGTGTGAATTCAAGAAGGCTCCAACGGAAGAGTTTCAGTTAAGACGTTTTCTCCATTTTCTCCAGGCGGGTGTGGATGCGGGCCTAAGATTGGGTTCAATCAAGGTCCAGATTTTGGCCTTGTCCATTTTCTTTCAGAAACAATTGGCCTCCCTTCCAGAAGTTCAGACATTCGTGAAAGGGGTTCTGCACATCCAACCTCCATTTGTGCCTCCGGTGGCACCATGGGATCTTAACGTGGTGTTGCAGTTCCTTCAATCCGATTGGTTTGAACCTCTCCAGGAGATAGAGTTGAAGTTTCTCACTTGGAAAGTGGTCATGCTGTTGGCCTTGGCATCCGCAAGGAGGGTGTCTGAGTTAGGGGCCTTGTCTCACAAGAGCCCGTACCTGATCTTCCATGAAGATAGGGCTGAGTTAAGAACTCGTCAGCAATTTTCTTCCAAAGGTGGTTTCTTCTTTCCATATTAA
This sequence comes from Pseudophryne corroboree, assembly GCF_028390025.1. Classification (NCBI taxonomy): domain Eukaryota; kingdom Metazoa; phylum Chordata; class Amphibia; order Anura; family Myobatrachidae; genus Pseudophryne; species Pseudophryne corroboree. The sequence goes on along the minus strand of NC_086449.1, from coordinate 792,471,812 downwards.
CCAACCTATTGTAGTGCCAGTGGCTACTGACACATTCGCTGGTTCGAAATCTCTGGATGTTGTCAGAGCTTTGAGAATTTATGTCACAAGAACAGCTCAGATACGGAAAACAGAGGCTCTGTTTGTCCTGTATGCTCCCAACAAGATTGGGTGTCCTGCTTCTAAGCAGACTATTGCGCGCTGGATCAGAGGTACGATTCAACACGCTCATTCCACGGCAGGATTGCTGGTACCGAATTTGGTGAATGCCCATTCTACAAGAAAGGTGGGCTCATCCTGGGCGGCTGCCCGGGGGGTCTCGGCATTACAGCTTTGCCGAGCAGCCACTTGGTCAGGGTCAAACACGTTTGCTAAATTTTACAAGTTTGACACCTTGGCCGATGAAGACCTAAAGTTTGGTCAATCAGTGCTGCAGGGTCATCCGCACTCTGCCACCCGTACTGGAGCTTTGGTATAACCCCATGGTACTGAAGTGGACCCCAGCATCCTCTGGGACGTATGAGAAAACAGGATTTTAATACCTACCGGTAAATCCTTTTCTCCTAGTCCGTAGAGGATGCTGGGCACCCAACCCAGTGCGTACTTTACCTGCAGTAGTTATTTTGTTATAGTTACACAGGTGTTGTGTTAAATTTATTTTCAGCATGTTGCTGCAATAGTTCATGCCCGTTGGCATGTGTTATGTTGAATGCCATGTTGTGCGGCATGGTTGAAGTGTGAGCTGGTATGAATCTCACCGTTGGCTTAAAAGTAAATCCTTTTCTCGAAATGTCCGTTCCCTGGGAACAGTTCCTATAGGTCTGGAGGAGGTGCATAGAGGGAGGAGCCAGTTCACACACTGGAAAAGTCTTAAAGTGCCCATGGCTCCTGCGGAACCGTCTATACCCCATGGTACTGAAGTGGACCCCAGCATCCTCTACGGACTAGGAGAAAAGGATTTACCGGTAGGTATTAAAATCCTGTTTTCCCTTTTAATAAACACCACACAAAAATTTTGGGATTAGATTTTATTAACAAAACATCTCCTATATAATAGCCCAGATCTGTGATCTTGTGATTCATTTGCTAACGCTGGGCGGAGTCACAACAGTGGGCGGAGTTAGTCAAATGAGTCACAGATCTGGCCAACTCTATAGGACACTAGGAGCAGCTGCAGAAGCAGATAGTATGGACATGGCACAGGCAGGGGTGCATACCTCCCAGCTTTACACACACACACACACACACACACACACACACACACACACGGCGAAAAGGGGGCGTGGCTTCACGGGAGGGTCCCCGTTTTCGTCAGTGAGGGGGCATGCCCAGCGCTCTGTGAGCTGCTGGCATGCCCCCAGGGGCTGATTGTGAGTCCGGGGGGCACAGGGTACTTGAGACAGGGGAGCCCTATCTCATTGCTGAGCCTGCTGTGGATTGGGGGCGTGGCCTAATCGCGGCCCGCGAGGCCACGCCCCATTATGCAAATTCCAGGATTATTTTTTTTTTTTTTATGGTATTTTGGCCCCTCAGCTAGAGGTAAATCCAGAGGAGGTGGTCGCTGCCCCTACACACCCGCACAGGCAGAAGAAAGCAGGGAGACTGCTGCCTCCCTGCAACACCACAGACCTGACAACACGCAGCAGCGTGTGCTGACTGTAGCACAATGCTGCTGCTGTTACTGGCAGGACGGGGGGGGGGGGAGCTTCTGAGCTGGGACAGAGCTACTCCAGCCGGGGTGCCCCATAAAACTGTGGGGCCAACGGTACGTATCCCCCGCCCCCCCCCCCCCTAATCCGGCTCTGCTGCTGGAACCCCCCCTTAATCCGTACCCCCTGATGCCCCCTCTCCCTCTGTCTCCACTATTCACCGCTGCTCTGCTAAGCAGAACAGCGAGTACAGGAGCTTTCCAACTGCCCCCCCCCCCTCCCACCGCAGGACACTGCGACCCGTGGGTGGGACAGCGGGACAGACCCCAAAAAATGGGACTGTCCCGCGAAAATTGGGACATTTGGGAGGTATGGGGGTGTGTGAGGGGGTATGCCATACTTGACCCCCACATCAGCATACTCAGCAGGGTCTCTCTGGCAGAGAGGAGCGTCACATTCTGGCACACTCCACGCTTCTTAGCTGTAGTTTTGTGGGTCACCAGCCGCTGTGCACTTTCCGTACTGCCTCTGTTATCTCCAGCCCCTGCGACCCCACCGCTAGCTGCAGCGCTGCCACCCGCAGTGAGTTGCGCCCAGCTCCTTCACACACTTTAGCCGGCGGGTAGCGCTGCAGAAGTCCGCGCTGCTTGCAGGCTCTGACTCCCTCCAGCAGCAGCGTCTCCTGGGAGCTAACCAGTCACTCCCAGTCTCCCCTTACCATAGTGCCCAGCAGCCGTGAGGTCCGCGCCACGTGCATGCTATGACCCCCTCCTCCCTCCAGCCGCAGCATCTCCTGGGGGCTAACCAGTCACTCCCAGTCTCACCTTACCACAGTGCCCGGCAGCTGCGCGAGGTCTGTGGTGTGTGACTGAGGAGGGGAAGGAGTGATGCGGACGGGCAGAGGAAGCAGGAATACAGCCTAAGAGAGTCAGCCATGCCAAGTCTCCACCAGCAGCAGATGCCAATAGGTTGGAGTGGAACAGCAGCAGCCAGCAGCAGTGACTCCGGTAAGACACATCTGTCTGTCACCACTGTTCTGTCCCTAATACCAATCTCTCCCGTGCCCTGTGTTCTGTCATGTCCCTGTAACCCCTGGCCTTGACCTGCCACCCTTATCCTGGCCCTTTCACCCTTATCCTGGCCCTTTCACCCTTATCCTGGCCCTGTCACCCTTATGCTGGCCCTGCTACCCCTATCCTGGCCCTGTCACCCCTGTGCTTGCCCTGTCAACCCTATACTGGCCCTGACACCCCTGTCCTGGTCCTGCCGCCCCTACACTGACCCTGTCACCCCTATCCTGTCCCTGTGATTTCTGTCCTGGCCCCGTCGCCCATGTCCTGGCCCCGTCACCCCTGTCCTGGCCCCGTCACCCCTGTTCTGACCCTGTCAACCCTGTTCTGACCCTGTCACCCCTGTCCTGGCCCTGTTACTGCATACCCTCCAACTACCTTTTTGGCAGGTACAGTACCCGCAGCACCTCCAGACCTCTCCCCAATGCACCACACCTCCGCACCTTCCCCTCCACCACATGCGGCACTCCACCCCTCCCCCACATGCTGTGCCTCCAGACCCCCTACACCACCCACGGCTCCCACTCCTCCGCCCCTTCACCACCCCCAGCAATCTCCAGGCCCCCTCCACCATTCACCCCCTTATATGTCTCCCCCACACCTGCCCCCCTCCACCCGCAGCATCTGCAGACACCCTCCTCCATCCGCGGTCCCCCCCTCACCCACCCCTCCCCCACCAATGGCACCCCCGCACCTGCCCCACCACCACCTGCAGCACCTCCGGACCTCCTTCCCCATCTGCCGCAACACCCGTACCTGCCCCTCCCCTACCCATGGCACCTACGGACCCCTACCCCACCAGTGGCACTCCCGCCCCTTCCCATCCCACAGCACCTCCGGAACCCTTCACCCATCTGCAACATCCCCACACCTGCCCCTCCCCCACCCATGGCACCCCTGCCCCTCCCCCACCTGCAGTGCCTCCGGACCCCTCCCCCATCTGCATCCCCCACTCC